>NC_133622.1:58932419-59672419 GCF_048593235.1 Sminthopsis crassicaudata | reverse complement strand
CTCTAATTTGAAGTATTACATACTAGATCAGAAGCCAGAACAGGAGCCAGAGATTGGAGAACCTGAGTGCAAGAGTGTGATCAAAAATGTTGTTGAGAGAAGCCAATACATCAAAAGCCAGAACACAGAACAAAGAAAACTGTGGAACTCTTTTTAAAAGTCTATGCATTTTCAACCATGAGGTTGAAAGAAGCTGAGACCCATTGATTAGAGGTTTTTCTCTTGAGATGTGGAACTGATAAGATCAGAGAAAAACTACAGTTTGAAAGAGCTGATTGGAAGACAGAAGAATCCTTTACTATGGATAAACAGCTGACTGGGGAAACCTTACTCTCTTATACCATTATAGCCAGAGACAGAGGAAATGCTTCAAAGCCTTATTTATACTACTTTTTATTTCCCTCTATGTCTTGTAAAGTGGAAACTCTTCAAAATCCATAAAAAAGCAAGACTTGGAGAGCTTTGTAGAACTCAGGATTAACAAAATATGATTTTTACCTTGGATTATGACTTAGTACCTAGCAAAGCTAGTAGACTGGATAAATTCTGAAGATTCAAGGCTCAAGTCTACTTTTGGTTGTAAGAGTTCAACACTGTTTCAGTGATATAGAAGTAACACAAAACTAGCTTTGTTCAGCAGTTGAACAGAGAGGCTCAGAAGATGAAAATCACAAATTGAAAAGCTTGTTATTCAGTGCTTTCAGAATCTTTGTGACCTCATTTAGGGTTTTCTTTGCAAAGATACAGAAATGATTTATTATTACCTTCTCCAGTTTATTTTACAGATGAGGAACTGAAAGCAAATGGGATTAAGTGATTTGCTCAGGATCACACAACTATTAGGTGTCTGCAGCTGGTTTTCAACTTGGAAAGATGAGTCTTCTTGATTCCAAGCCCAGTGCTCTGTCCACCCTACCACCCAGCTGCCCTAATTATAGAAGCAGATGACTCATCTTTACCACTTTCTCCTGATTTTCTCCTACATATCTGACCACTTATTTTCTGTCTTGATTTCACCTTTGCAATATCTTTTCTCTCTTCTGACACTGATACCACTCTAGTGAAGGCTCTCATTACTTCATACTTGGAATATTGTAGTATTAGGCTGGTAGGATTTCCTGACTCAGGTTTCTCCTCATTCTAATCCATCCTTTATTCAGCCAGCAAAGTAAAGTTTCAATTATGTACATTATTTTTTACTTCCCTCTATGGCCAGATATGTCCAATCAGGTTGCATCCCACCTCTTGCATTCAATAAACTCAAATTGCTTCCTTATGCTTTCAAAAGTAATTATAAAGAGTATTATTTGGCATTCAAAGCCCTTTATAACTTCTCTGCCTCCTACCTTTCCAGTCTTCTTATACCTTATTCCCTAACATACCCTTGTTCTACCCAATGACACCAGCCTTCTGTTTCATGAACAAGATACTTCATCTCTGACCTTGGACATTCTCTATGGAAATCTCTCATGCTTTGAATGCTCTTCTTCCTTTATTCCAACTATTAACTCCTTCCTGATTTCCATTAAATCCCAAGTGCTCACTGTCTACAGGGAACCTTCTCAACTCCTTTTAATTCCATTGCCTTCCCTATGGGAATCTCTGCACTCCTCCCCATTTATTATATCTTTTTTCATATTTATCTGTTCACATGCTGTCTCTCCCATTAGACTTTAAAAGCCTGGTCTTTTTTTCAACCTTTCTTTCCTCCCCTCCTGCTCCCCAGTGCTTAGCATAATGTTTGGAACATAGTAGATGCTAAAGAAATGTTTGTTATTTGATTTATTGAGTTAGTACTTTCATTTTATTAGTGTGCCTTTAGAGTGAAAAGGAAACACATTAATGGGGGCTCAGGAACTACAATTGTATGTGTAGATGCATATATTTTTTAACACCTGGCTTTCTAGTACTCTGATATTGAATTGTAGCCATCACAGAATGTTCCCACTCAGAAACTATGCTGATCTTCTAGTATAGTTTAAAAAAAAAAAAAAGTAAAATAATGAAATGTGGAATGCTATGTATAGAGCATAGTCAGCAGGTCAATTGGATTGTAAAAGAAATGGGGTAACAAAAAGAAATAGGGTGAATTAAATATGACTAGAAAGGTAAGTGAGAGCTATATTACAAAGGACTTTGGAGGTGTTTTGTTTTGTTTTTTTTTTTTCCTTTTCCAGATGTAATAGGGAGCCATTGTAGATTTTTGCATTGGTAATTATTAAGGGGATAGCAATTTAGTAGATTTGAATTAATTACAAATAAATGTAAGACTACATACACTGAGAAAATAGCTTTTTATTTTTAATGCTTAACTGAAAAAACAATTTTGTTATATCTGCTTAAAATTAACTATGTACATAGATATGTATACACACACACACACACACACACACACACACAATTAACTCCAAACTCTTACAATTACTTCACTGTTACCATTGATCCAAAGTGAATAATAAAGGTTTTTTTTTTAAAGAATATATAAACATGTATGTATACATACAATTTTAGCATTTATTTGAGTATAAACTATGGCACTATTTGAATATATGAACCTCTATATTTATCACTTAACTCTGATGTCGTACCAGAACTCCTGGTAATTAAAAAAAAAATCTCACCCATGTCCTATAATTCATTAAACAAATGTCCAGGAAGGGCTTGGACTATGTTATTCTGGAGAGTAATGGAGCTAGGATTACAACCCCACAAAAGGTGGTCATTCAATGTAGCAGAAGATATTTGGGTATTAATAATGAAAGGACCAGAGCTGGGTAGAAGGTTTGATTTCCAAGTGCAGGATTCTAGAGAGGCATAGGAAGGAAGCACAATACCTAATTAATGTTTTGACATAATAGGCATTTAAATGTTCATTGAATTAGAGATACCCAGATTTGTACAATATTGTAGCCACCTATCACATTCCAATTCTACAAGACTATTTTCCATCAAGAGTACAATAGACCAACTATGATCAGAACTCTGAGCTTATTTCAGAAGCCTTTTTTTTTCTTCTCTATGTTTGATTCAGGGAAGCTGAGAGAACTTGATGCATTAATTTCTGTTCCTGAGCCCTGCCAAATACTTCAAAAAACATTTATTCTCTGATGATAAATGACATTTTAATAATTTATATTTTAGTGATGATGATTAACTATAACTAACTCCAATGAATTAATGTTGACCAGTGCTACACACCACTGAAAAGAAAAGTGATAGAGTAAATAAACTTAGAGACATTTTTTGACATGGTCAATGTGAGAATTATTTTGATTATACAACATTCCTTTTTTTACACTTAATAGGATTTTTATAATTCTTACAAGGGTTAGATTTTTTTTCTTTTTTTTTAAGGGGAGGAGAAGGTAAGGAGGATATAAATCTTGATAATTGAAAAAATAATTTAATTAAAATAATTGGAAGTAATTTGAATTTAATAAAATAAATGATAAAAGGTCAGTTGAGAGTTGAGGGAAGAAATATATTTCACAAAATGTGAAAATTCCAAAAGGAATATAAATCAGAAAAAGGGAAAGAGAGAGAGAGACATATGTAACGTGCACAGTGATATTAATATTAATCAAATAATTCTTCATAGAGTTGGAGATAATAGCTTAAGGCACAAATAGGGACACATTTTATCTTCATTATATTCACTTTGTTACATAAAAAGCAGAGACTAAAAAATACTGCTGAAACTATTTAGAAGAGGCATCAGAAGGATAAGGAGAAGAATGTTAATGATAAGGTAGAGAAGCAGGAAAAGTGAAAGATAGTGAAAGAAAAGTAAGAAGAAGAGGAGAAGTAAGAAGAAAAGAAAGGAGAAGATGGAAGAGGAAGAAAAAGCAAAAGGAGAAAGAAGAAAGGAAGAGGGTGGAAGAGAAGAGTAGAAGGAGATAAAGAAGAAAAAGTGCGGGAGAGGGAAGAAGGGAAAGGAAGAGGGGAAGAAAAAGGAGGGAAAGGGGAAGAAGAAGAAAAAAAAAAAAACAGAGGAAGGGCAAATGAGTTGGTCCATATAGAGACTACCTAGGTTTATTGTATTCTATAGATGAACTTTCTCAAGTATATACTTTTGATATCAGTAGAAAAAATAATAGTATTTCAATGTTTCAACAGATAATGCAAAATATTATTCAAAAGAAAATTTCAAGATGCATTCCTTATTTATGTTAGACCTTATTGTATCTACATATGCAGTGTACTCCCTTTCAATTATGTTTTGAGGATCCCTTTTCACTCTAGAATTCCCACTGTATTTTGACTTTTCCTTATAACACATTGTCAACATTTAAGCCTGGAAATCTCCTATAGCTTTATTTCTTCTAATTCTGCTTCTGAGCATTGCAGACCAAAGAATGAAAGAGGCCCAGTTGGGCCACTATCAGCTGGTTGATGGGATTATATATTTAAATTTGGAACAACCTTAGACTCTATGTAGATTTTATAGATGAAAAGCTAAGGCCAGAGACATTAAGTCACTTTCCCAATGTCACAGCTAGGTAATGGCAAATCTGGGATTCAAATGCAAGTTCTGTGATTTCGAATCCCATTTTTATTATATTTTACTAAACAGCCTCCCATACAGGTATACAATTAATTGTCCACATGTAAGTCAACACTGATAATATGTACAACCTCAGTACATGCATTATTTCCCTTTTTGTTTTCTGTCAGTTTTACTAAACTTTGATTCTTCTAAGATCCTGGTGTTACTCGAGTCACAGCTGTATAGGGTCTCTAGAAGAATACTGGTATTAAAAATACAGACTTTTGTGGCATCAAACAGCTTGGGATTATTTAAAGCACTGAACAGTTTCCTAACTGTGATCCAGCCTGCCCTCCCTCTGCTATTCCATTATGAGCCTAGTATATTTTATGTCCTTAGCACATGGCCAAGATACATGTGTTGATAGACTAACTCAATTTTATGTCATGTCCTGTGCAGTAAGCATTTTTTCATCTACTTTATTTTTCCAGGGTGAATGGTTTGGTCAATTTCCTTTGAAAGACTTTGGATTTAATTGTGGAAGCTTTGTAATATTCTGGATCTCATTGCAATTTATAAAATTACCATCTGCTCTTAGGAACATTTTAAGAATCTTACCACTGATAGTGAATGTTTTATCTAAATTCCTTAAGGCAGAGACTGCTTTAATTTTTGTCTTTACACTCTTAATACCTAACCTAATACTTAGAACATAGTAGGTATGTAATAAAGGATCATTAAATTGAATTGAACTTTAAGTCTCCCTGGATTGTACTGCAAAATACTAATAAATTTTTTTCCCCAAAAGATGGGGTGGAGAATGGTTTTCTGGAGTAAGCAAATATCCTTAGGTTAATCTCCATGGCTCTTCTACCAACTGGCTCTGATTTAATTTCTGTTCTCATTTCACACTACTCTCCTTTATATATTAGTGCAAGAGAAATGTAGATAATTATATATCATTCCTTGAGTATGTCATGCTCTAATTGTCTCAGTGCTTTTACTTGTATACTTCCCATACTTTTGATATAATGTCTATAACATCTATTCAATATTGGTCGAAATCTTATCTGCTCTGAATACAGAATGTATAAATGTTGTATTCTTATTCTGATTCCCTGATTCTTCTAGTGTTAAGTAATTTATGTAATTCTTCCCTAACCCCTGGTCTCATTTCTAAGATTTTTTTTTGGCACCATTCTCTCCTTTTACATTTCAATTCTATAATATGTATGTATGATGTATATGTGTGTATATATATATATATGTATATGTATATACATATACATATACATATACATATACATACATATACATATACATATATATATATATATATGTATATATAGTCCTGGGTTGCTGAGATTGGCAGAAAAAGCCTGAAGTGGTGATAAAATTATTCACTAAGGTAAACAGGGAAGGACACTGGTGGGGATCTTCTCAGTCTTCTAGTCCCACCCTCTGTGGAGGTCAAGAGTAACCCCACCTTGCTGTGTCCAGTCAGAAATCCGAGGTTAAATTTCCCTATAAATCTGCCCATTATCATCTTTGCTGAATCCCTTTTGGATCATAGCCTGCCACAGAATTTGGCTTTCTAGTATCTTTCTCCTCACTTCTCCCCATGTCTCATCATGTCTTTCCTCTCATCCTCCTACCTTGCCTTATGTGGTCTTTCTCCTTCTTATAGCTAACTTGTTTAAGGTGCTAAATCTCTCTCCAGATTTATCCTGCCAGTCAATACAATACTCCTACCACATGGAGTATTCCTTTAATGAATTCTTTAAAAAACTTCTTTTCTTGTAATCCCATTGCTCTCCCAAATCTATTTCATAACTATTATTTCTGGTTTCTAGTGTGTTTTCATTGGTTTATAACCTCTTCTTCTAAATAAATGACCCTTTTGACAAAGAGAAAACTCTTTGTGAACTTGTCACATGACTGAATCCCAATATTTGATGTCAATCTCTCTCCTAATTCTCATCATTTGGTCCTGAAAGCAAAGACTACATCTTCTTCATAGCCTGAATGCAACTAGCAAACAAACAACAAAATGAACAAGAATCAGTAAATTCAACTAAATAAGCAAATGTTTGATTAAGTGACTAATTTTTATCCTCAAATTCTTACTTAGTTTTTATCATTTAATGAGTGTTATGTCAAAGAAATTAAAGCTGGGAAAGATCCTAGCTTTAAAAAAAGCCAGGATTCCCTCCCACATCATTTGGAGCTATTGCCATTCAGCTTGACTTATTTATTTAAGTGTCATTGATGAGGTAACAGGGAACCAGATGATGAGGTAAATACCTAATAATGAGGTGTGTACCTCCATAGGATTAATTGAGGTCTAGTGGCAGGATTGGGGTACAGGGAGTTCAAGTGAAGCTCTCCTGCATCCCCTTTGGATTCAGCACAAGGATACAAAGTTAAATGAGGTCTAGCGGCAGCGAGCGTCCCCTGTAAATGAATTTACAAGCCCGAAAACCTAGATGATAAAAAGAGGTTTATTGCAATGTTTGGAAGCAAGGTTAAAGTCTGGTTAGTAAAAGTATTAGACAGAGGAGGAAATACACCAGCCAGAGGTGGCGGGAAGGAGAGTGTGATGCTGGCATCTTTCAACTCTCCTACAGGGAATGATTGCACCTAGGCTCTTTTATTTGCTTCAAGAAGCCTAGGGGAGTGGGCAAATTCTTGGTGGGCTTTTCAGATAAGGAAGAAACTGTTTTGGGGAAACCTGAGCAGATAATTGGGGGTTGAGAAAATCCAAGCCAACTCAGATCCGGTGGGGGCTGGGTACAAGCCCAAAACTGGCTCAGATACAGATCTTGTAAATCAAAGGTCAGTCCCAAAGGAAGTTGTAGGTCAGACAAGGAATCTTAAAGGGGCTATCACCCCCATCATCATCACTGGACCCTGATGACAGTGGAGAAAAGAGTGAAGTTGATGACTTTGCATAGCATTACCTCACATAAATCTAACTTAATTGCTAGTCAAGATATAACCTTCCTGATGACAGTGGTTCTCTTACACTATGGAGAAATAAAAATATATGAGTAATAGTGGCTGCCCCCCACCAAGAAGCCAACAGTTCCAACTGGGCTACTTCCTTGGTTCCTCCCTCATCTTCTTCCTATATTTTTGAGTTTGAGAACTATATCTCATCTATTTATTTATGACTATCTACTATCTCCTATTCCTCACCCAATAACAACAAGGGAGAGATAGAGAAACAGACAGGCAGACAGAAAAAAGACAATAATTCTTTTGTCTGACATAGTTTTTCCTCAAGATTTCCCAAAATAGAGCTATGATAAACCAGATTTTAAAGATGCCTCATTATGATTCAAATGAAGTACTTGACTATTCTTTTAAATCTAAATCACTTTGGCTCTCAATGAATGGCCAATAATAGGTCCCAATTCAAGTCTCATTAGTTCTTTGTTTAGATTTTGATGTCTAATAGAAATTATTTCTGTTTGGGCCAGAAATCTTCAGGGTCTTTCCAGGCCCAGATTGATTCTTTTGGAAAATCAAACTAAACCACTGTTTACCTCAATTCTTACCTAGCCTATAATCACTGAATGAGTGTTGTGTCATACAAAGTAAGATCTTGAAAAGAGCCAAGCTTAAAAAGACCAAGATCTCCTTTGGATCTGAGGCCATCTCCAGTAGTCCTGACCTATGTCTAATGTCATTTGGCTTGAAGAGTTGTAAAGAGAGAGAGAAGGAGAGAGAGAGAAGGAGAGAGAGAGAGAAGGAGAGAGAGAGAGAGAGAGAGAGAGAGAGAGAGAGAGAGAGAGAGAGAGAGAGAGAGAGAGAGAGAGGAGAGAGAGAGAGAGAGAGAGAGAGAGAGAGAGAGAGAGAGAGAGAGAGAGAATAAATCTTTGTGAATGGTCTTTGTGACTATTCATAAAAAAAGTCTGAAGCAGGAATTAACAATATCCTGCAAATAGAAAAAAACAAAAACAAAAAACAATGTTCTTCATGATTGCTTATAGGTTGTAATATTGAAGGGGATTTCCCTCCTGCTCTTTGGAAAATATTTATGCTATTTTATAGATGAAACTAGTAAATAAAGACAGATAGAATGTAGAGTACTTAGAGCTACCAAGAACTTTTTAGGAGATCCTTGGGAAGTACAAAACTTACTAGGATTTTATCTGTGGAAACTAAATGATGTAATGGATTGAATGATTAAAGCTGTAATCACAAAGATCTGAGTTCAAATATGGCTTCAAGACATTTTCTAAATGTGTTGATCTTGGATGAATGACTTAACTTTTGCTAATCTCAATTTCCTCATCTGCAAAATTGGAAATAAATATGTTGCAGACCTAAAAATACTACTTAAATTAAAGTTCTTATCATTCAACTGACTCAGGAAAAGAGAGAGAGAGAGACCAGAAACAAATTAAAGATATTTTCAAATATTTTATCTTAGCTTTGAAAATCACGCTAAATGTAAATTGTTTTATATTTTTGGAATTAAAGTACTTAGTGATTAGAAGAATATTTTTAAAATATATTTTCAATATATATATATATATATAAAATATATTTAATATATATATATTAAAATATATATTTAAATATATATTTTAAAATAACTAAAAATTAAGACTTAATAACATTAATTGATATTAAAAAGAATAGGGAATTTCCAGGTTGTCTTCAAAAGACTTACATTCATTTTCCATGTTGTGAGCATCAATAAAGCTAGATCAAATGACCAACATTAATTATAGAGATGTGCATTTATAAAGAGTTTCGAATTCTTTCTGCTTATTAATGTGTTGTTTAGAAAGAGGTCTCTCATCAGAATAACACTGGCTTTGAATTTTAAAAGGTTATAAAAGCTAACTGGAAAACAAAAAAAAATGAAAAAGAAAAAAGAAATGCCACAGGGGAAGTCATCCATGCCATTTGTTTGAAAGTAAAGATTGGGAATGTATGTGATAGTATCCTATAGTCTTGTTTGGTTTCTTGCTCTGGTTCCTTTCTAATAAGGTAGAAAGTAGATCCTGGGGACCTAAGTTCTTTCACCTGAGAATTAGAGGTCCCTTCATTACTTTTTGTTCTCAGAAAAAGTACTAGAGCAATTCGACCTCCATTCAAGCAACAAAACACCACCTGCTAAAAGTGCATCTGGAGGACCTCACTCTTTATAAGGATTCCCTCTTCTACTAGAAATCCTCTGTGAAGAATACTTTCTGTGGCATTACTGAAAAACTCTGTAAGCCCATGTCTTTTTGTTCAATGATTTGCTTGAAGTTGCTATTCTGAAGATCACAAAACTAACTTTATCTCTGTGATGGCTTCTATTAACAAATCTTAAATAATCTTACCATTTGAAATTGAGAAGTCTCTATTTTGTTCCACAGGATCAAAGAAATTTGTGTAATCAATAATCAATAAAAACAACAAGATGTCACAATTACTTCTATTTCAGGCAATTGTAACACTCTTGTGCTTGGCAATAGAATATAATTCATGAAAAGTTGCAATTTCCTTCTCATATTTTCATTAGGGAAAAATCATATATATGTGTATTATTTTCACAAAGCATTTATAGAAACTTTAAAATTAGAACATATATATGTAGTAATAATATTTTAATTTTTAATATTTTCAGGAAAAGGAACATCCATATTTTCCAGTTCATTATGTTTTTATCATTTTTAATTTCTTAAAAATTGCTCATTTTTTTCAACATTTAGATGCTTATGACAAATTATTTTTACTATTATAATGTTTGTTATAGCTATTCTTATGTTATATGTATATATACATATAAAATTGAGAAATTATACTAACATTTGAATTCTGCTTTTTTTCTCAGTAATGAAAATAACCATTTTAGGAATACAATAAATATTTTATTTTTTGCCTATTTGTTGTCCTTTCAATGTTATATACAAATACCCTACCTAAAACTAGAAGACACCCCTGAGGCAAGAGATTAAAGACAACATCTGCCAAGGATGCCAAAACATGACCACCTCCTAAAAGTGACTTTTAGACTTTGATGGAGACAGCCCACAATTCTGAGTCTAAGAACCTTGGGAATAGCAGTACCTTTCAAACCACTAGACTTGGCTCTAGCACAGAATTTATTAATATTTATTGAGGAGATAAATCATTATGGAGAGAGAACCAACCTTTCTTGTTAACATTTGCAACAATTGCTGGCCAGCAACCAAAAGACATATAGGCATAGGTGCCCTAAGTATGGCAGCAGTTTCTAGATCACCCCTTTTTCTTACAGTTCAGCCCCTACAGTCATCATCCAGGAATATAATTCCAGTAGAGAAGGAATCAAATATTCCTATCAACTGCCAGACAGAGTAAATAATTCTAGCTAAATGAAATAGCAAGACATCAGAGGGAGAGTTAGGAAGTAGTATGTCAAGGCAAAACACCACAATCAACTTGACCACCATTTTCAGTCAACCTAATGGAAACAGCCCTGGACTCTATGAACCCTTGGGAATACTTTGGGCTTCCTGACCAATGCCCACAGTCATCATCTTAGATAGGAACCCATTTTACAGTCTAGCAACTGCTCCTACATATCCTACAGTAGTGGCTACTGAAAAAGAGACATGAAAAGAAAGAAATGACATTTTTCAATCATTTTTCTTTTCATTACTTGCCTTGATTATTACCTTCACCCTGTTTTCCTAAAGGCAGAACAGTTAAAGTATGACATTTCTGAGTAATGTATATCTTTCTGGCCTGTTTTCTTAATAACAAACTATAATTTATAATATATATTTTTTGAAAATAAGAAAGTTCTTTTGACTGTCAAATACTGAAATCAGAAAATGATATGATTTTATAAGTGAAAATGATATTATTGAAGATACCTTGACATTTATTTTGCTGCTTTACTCTAAGGACCATGGGGACTTTCCATATGACTTGCATCTATAACCTTTATATAATTAGAATGTGAACTCCGTGAAAGCAGAGACTATCTTACTTTTCTAGTTGTATCTCCAGCAAACAACACTGTTCTTTGTACATAGTTAGTAAAAAATAAATGCATTCATTCATTCATAAATGATATCTTGTTTAATTTGGTCTCATGTTAAAACTTTCTGCAGACTCATCTCCCTCTTCATTTATCTTTATTATTTCAGGATATAATACTGTTTATCTTCTACCAAATTCACTTATGCTCTAAGTTGATGTTTTTCTCAAATGTTATGTCTTGCCACTTAACAAAATGATCACAAAATATAAGCTAAAATTTTTTTCTGGACTGATTCAGAATTAATTTGAACAATCAGAAACCATACTTTTCTTGTGTTTTTAAATAGTCATTTTCATTTTTATTTCATTTTAATTGTTTTTGCCATTTTTTTCTTCTTTTGTTGCCTGGTGTGCTATTTTTCCACTCTCTTCTTAAAGGCGGCATGGATAAAGCTCCTTAGTAATGTACATGTTTCTAGCCTCTTTCTTCTTGCCAAATCATAATTTTTAAGATTATTTTTCAGCTTCTTATGTTCCTACCTTTATGTGCAGTCACCAGGTCTCAAAATATTGGTTGATTAGTTTGGAAAAATGTGTCTTAGTTCTTTCACAAAAATTTTATAAATCATTTTCTGCAGCAAGAATGGCCACATAAGCTGTAATTATCTTCATGGTGGTCTTTTTAATTTATTCTAATCAAAAAGCATTGCAAGGTGACTTGATGATGAATTTCTTGAAGTATTTTATTTCTTTTTTGCTTTTGTGCACATTGTGAAATCAATTTTGCCAACTTCTTTATTATCCTCTTCAAGAATAAACTGTGGGTCATCTTTCAATTAGTTATAACATCCTTATCTCTTCTGTTTTCATTTTTTCATGTAACATTTATATGATTAAGTTTCTCCAGTCACATATATTCCTAGAAGTTATTTCAAATCAATTGCAATCACAATTAGTGAATGTTTCTAGATAGCCTAAAATAGATAGTAGGATTCTTATAACCCTTTCTTCACCTGACTCCTTTTTCCACTCTGCACCCTTATTGTAAAATCTTATGAGGAAGAAACAAATTGAGGGATATATGTCTGTGTATATATACATATGCTTATCATTTGACAATAGAAATAAAGAACTTTGCAAAACTAAAAACATTATTTAAATGTTATTTAAAGTAGTAATAGCAGTAGTAGTCATCATCATTTTCATTATCATCATCATCATAGTTCTAGTAATATTAGTAGTAGGAGTCATCATAGATATAGTCATAGTCAAGTTATTTATTTTTAGCTTTCATGAAACTGAGAAAACATTGCTAGCATATCCTTTAAAAATCCAGGTTTTTCCTCCAAGTCATTGAACTTTCAAGAAAAAACAAAAACAAAAACAAAAAAAACCCTTCCTTTTGCCTTCTTTAAAAGTAAAAATAATATGACATACAAAAATATTCTATCACAAATTCATCTAGGGTTTAACGTTTGATTGTGTGTTTACTGAAAAGACCGGATTACTTGTCTTTATTTTTTTAATTCCTATTTTTTTTTCCTTTTGATTTACTTAAGTCGAGACACAGTATTATATTCTGGATAGAAAACTAGCCTTGAAACCAACTCTTCACATGGGCTTTATGTGTTATATAAGTTACTTCACCTCTCATTGTCCCAGGCAACTAATTCTCAAAGACCACTTGTTGCAGAGATGTCATGCTTTATTGGAATAACTCATTTGCTCCCTTGATAATTCATTTTTCTAAGAAAATGGTAAATCCATACATCTTCCTATTTGTGTATATAACTGTTATGAATTTGAGAATATAAAGTTGTTTTTTTCTTTGTGTTTTGCTTTTGTTTGCTTTTTGAGGGCAAGAACCATTAATTTTTGTTCCCTCTAACAGAGCATCTTGATGGAACAATATTCATTAATTGAATGAATGAATAAATATAATGTTAGGAAAGTTAGCATGGTATCAATGACTCCAAAGTTAAAAAACTTGGATTCACATATTGTGTATGGTCACCTTGACCTTCCAAAGCCTCTTTTCTTGTTTGTACTGGACCTTTAGGATCCTTCTAATTCTAGATTAATTTGTCTATGACTATGCCTTTTAAGTCACAAACTTTGTCAGCTGCAAAGTCTTCATACACAAATAAAGAGAAGGGACTATTAAATTGTCTCTATGACACTTTTCACTCCTAGAATTCTGTATGATCTGCTAGTTCCATTAAAGGACTGACAAATGACTAAATAATAGATTTTATTAGTTAGAAACTATTATTTATCACCATTTTATAGATGGAAAAACTAATGCAAATAAGTGATTTCTTCAGGGTCACACAGCTAGTAAATGGACTAAGACTGGATTTAAAATTTTGTTTTCCTGATTTCAGTCACAACATTCTATCTATTGTGTCTCCCAACATGAAGGCTCTTCAAAAGCAGTCATGGCTCTACAAAAGTCTACAGCATATTTCAGGAGTTGGGTTCAGTAGCTCGACAGGTATAATTAATTTCAAATGTCTTTATATTTCATTGTGATTACAACTGTTCCTTCCTCAATATAAAGTTCAGCATTGTACCTGGATTGATTAAAGTTTAGTCTAATTCAGTCTACTTAAATAGTATCAGCAAATGCTAGGTAGATGAAAACATGAAAACAACATTAGCTAGAAAAGGAAAACACATTTTTCTTTGTCGAAGATAATTAAGGCACAATAGTGTTTCTCAGTCATTTGTGTGCTTCCATTTAGAATCAATACCATATGAAAGTTACAGGGTCATATCTAATACTTGACTAGTAGGAGATCATTCTTTCATTCATTGATACTCATCAAATAACTACTATGTGACACAAAGGCAACTATATTATTAAAAAAGCAAACAAAAAATAAGGGACAGTGGAAATTCAGAGATCTCTTGTGAAGTTTCCTTTTCTGATAAAAGAACTATGGCACCATTCTAGACTAATCTCAAAATTGCAGAAGTAATTCTCAACTCAAAATTGTTCAATACATATATACAATATTTCCAAATCGTGTAATGCATCTTACTATAAGAAGTAGTGTTTATGATATGCCAAAATAATTCAGATGGATAATAAACACTGTGCAGTTGATTGAAGAATTATTCTTAGACCATGTAGATGGCCTAAAATGTATTTTTTCTATTTATATGGTCATTTCTCAATTCAGAGGCTTGTCATCTTTGTCATGGAGTATTCCAGTAGGTTTCTAATTAGTCTTTCTTATCTCTCTCTCAGCTGCAATGGATCCTCCTAAAGTGATTAAAAAAAAAAAATCATACAATAGATCTGACCCCATTAGATTCTTGTTGTTCCCTATTTTCTCTAGGCTTAACTCAATTCATTGTTTGACATTTAAATTTCTTCACAATTTAATCCATTTCTACTTTTTTCAGTCTTCTTCCACACATTCAGTTCTTCCTTTTAGTTTGGACATTTGCTTTTCCTCATACATGAGGCTATGTCTCCAATCATCATGTTTTTATACTGACTTTTCCATAACTCTTCTTTCTCATCTCTTCCACTTAAAATTAATTACCATTTTCTATAGAATTATTTTCTTCCTTCCTCTAATAGTTAATGCTTTCCACCCTTCTATCTATTATGAATTTTTGTATCTACACATCTATATGTCTTTCCTTTTCAAATATATATGCTCCCTAAGGGGAGGTTCTTTTTCTTCCTTCCTTCCTTTCTTCCTTTCTTCCTTCCTTTCTTTCTTCCTTTCTTCCTTCCTTTCTTTCTTTCTTTCTTTCTTTCTTTCTTTCTTTCTTTCTTTCTTTCTTTCTTTCTTTCTTTCTTTCTTTCTTTCTTTCTTTCTTTCTTTCTTTCTTTCTTTCTTTCTTTCTTTCTTTCTTTCTTTCTTTCTTTCTTTCTTTCTTCCTTCCTTCCTTCCTTCCTTCCTTCCTTCCTTCCTTCCTTCCTTCCTTCCTTCCTTCCTTCCTTCCTTCCTTTCTTTCTTTCTTTCTTTCTTTCTTTCTTTCTTTCTTCCTTCCTTCCTTCCTTCCTTCCTTCCTTCCTTCCTTCCTTCCTTCCTTCCTTCCTTCCTTCCTCTTCCTTCCTTCCTTCCTTCCTTCCTTTCTTTCTTTCTTTCTTTCTTTCTTTCTTTCTTTCTTTCTTTCTTTCTTTCTTTCTTTCTTTCTTTCTTTTTTCCTTCCTTCCTTCCTTCCTTCCTTCCTTCCTTCCTTCCTTCCTTCTTTCCTTCCTTCCTTCCTTCTTTCCTTCCTTCCTTGCTCTATATTTTTCCTTCCTTTCTTGCTCTATCTTTCTTCCTTTTTTTCTCTCTTTTTTTCTTTTGTATTTTTAGTATGTAAGAGAGTCCCTAACATATGGTAAACATTTAATAAATACTTTTTCTTAGCTTGATTGAATATTTTGGGGGGAAAAAGCTTTCCATTTTCTATTATGGCTCACTCAACCATCTTCAGATAAAATGGCCTCCATATATCTAAAAGTAGCCTGCTTCTAAATCTATGGTCCTGGCATTCAATTGATGAAATTCTTTCCTGAAACAATGAATTTATCCACTTTTATTATTTATAAAATACTGAAAATTAAAATATTTATTATGAATATTTATGAAAATCAGCATGATTAGTGAAAAGAGAACAAACTTTGAAGAAGAAAGACCTAAACTAAAGTTCATCCTCTGATACATACATACTAAACTGATAGATTGAGCCTAGACAAGGCACTTAACCTCTCCATGTTTTGGGAAGCACTCAAGTCCATAGGAATTTATTGACCTGAATTAGCAAAACCAACTCTTTACACAGGAGTTCTTCAAACCAATGAAATCACAGTTCTAGTTAAATTTCATGTTCTAAGACTAATGGACTACTATTAGGAAATGTACTATTAAGACATCTTTCTGGTTATAGTTTAATTCGTCCTTTTTCAAAATTTCAGCCTGGGGAGACTAATCAACCTAAAAATCAATGAAATAACATATCCATTAATACCTATCCTTTTTCTTACACATCAATTTATATTTTCTAAAACCATAATTGCTTAAGCAATGGAAGATCAATTATAGTTTTCATACAAAGAACTAATCGATGAACGTTTATTAAACTTCTACTATATATTTGTACCAAAAACTGGAAACTTAATAACAAAAATAAATGTTCCTTGTCCTCTAAGAGAATACATCTTACTATATATTTTGGCTTTTAGCACTAATTTTTATTTTTACCATATTTTAAAGGTTTCACAGATAATTATATTGGAGGGATACTTAGAATGTTAGAAATGAGTCTATCATCCTTCTATTTAAAGTTAATATTACCTTCATACACATTGTCTTAATATATGGTATATAAGTCCATCCTATTTTGGCCTTTGGGGAAACGAGGCATTCAGTCATTTACTCTTCAAGATATTCCACTGAAAATGGTTGGCAGGTAAAAGAGCAATTATTTTGTCTGACTTGCCATTTTCATGTACTCCTTAAAGGGAAACTCCTAAAATTGTATGTCTTTTCTTATCATAGAAGTTATAAAACCAGGATATAAATTTCTGGTTGGCAGCCCACATTCTTTTTTTTTCTTGGATAAACATAATCCTGTAATTCTTCTCAACCTACACAGTCTCCAAGCCTGTGATTTCTTTAAGTGTTTAAAACTTCCATTGTGAACTAACTCTGTCATGCCTGTTTTTAGGAATTTGCCCTGGATACTATTAGATTGAGGGACTTGCCAATAGTTACAAAACTAAAGTGTATCAGAGGAAGGATTTAAACTAAGATCTTCTTTAAGGTCATCCTTGTTTTCGTTTAAATGTGATGGATTTATTGGTATCAAGGGCTATGCTTCAATGTTTCAATAGATCAAGATAAAGCCTGAATATTATTTGAGATATCATGTAGATATTACCTGCTTACCAATTTGTCCACAATGTAGTTCTCAATTACAATGAACTCTCCTTTCTCCAAGATCCTTGAACAATCATTTGGTTATTTTATTGTGTCTTTCATGTGTTTGCCTCTTCTTTCCCCAATGAGGTGGTGAATTCTTTGAAAGTAAAGGATGGATCTCATAATTTTGTATTCTTCATCTGACCTGCCATGATTCTGAGCAATCAATAATTGCATATTGAATTTGTGAGGTAAACTAAAGAAGAAAATTATAGTACACTCTGAAGAAAAGATACCTTGGATTATACGTTCCAACACCTTCTAAGTTTATATATTGTAGCATTCTTCCCTTATATACATCCATCTTGACTCAGTTTATTTTATCAAGATTTTGGTAGTCTCAAGCAGCTAGAATTTCTAAACTTAAAGGAGCCTTAATGAGCCACTCATTTTATAGAAGTGGAAAATGAGACTCATAAAAAGGAAACAATTTGGTCAAGATCACACAATATGTCATTGATCCAGAGAAACCCAAATTTCTAAATGTCTGATACAATGTGCTCACCTGATACAATAGACCATATTTCTCACCTTAAGATACTGTGGAACCCTAAAATTAGGAAGTCTCAAGACTAACAATGTAATTTTGTTTTTTATGGATCTGCTCTTTCTTTTTTTTATTAATTTTATAATTATAATTTGTTGACAGTACATATGCATGAGTATTTTTTTATAACATTATCCCTTGTATTCATTTTTCCAAATTTTCCCCTCCCTCCCTCCGTCTACTCCCTCCCTTAGAAAACAGGCAATCCCATACATATTAAATGTGTTACAGTATAACCTAGATACAATATATGTGTGTAAATCCAATTTCCTTGTTGCATGGTAAGAATTGGATTCCAAAGATATAAGTAACCTGAGTAGAAAGACAATAGTGCATTCCCAGTGTTCCTTCTCTAGGTGTAGCTGTTCCTGTCCATCATTGATCAACTGGAAGTGAATTGGATCTTCTTTATGTTGAAGATATCCATTTCAATCAGAATATATCTTCATACAGTATTATTGTTGAAGTGTATAGTGATGTAATTTTGCTTTTAATATGATGATGAAATATACTCATATCCTAGCCCTAGACTATGAGTTAATAGCTACCTGTTATTTAAGAGGCCATGAAATATGGTGAAAAGTGTACTGGACTTGAATCTGTGGGAAATAAAGTTCAAGTATTTTTTTTTTTCTGAATATTACCAACTCACTGTAAGTATGTTGTTCAGCCAATCTGGGTTTTCTTTCCTTTTCTTTTCTTTCTTTCTTTTTTTTTTCAATAGACTTTATGCTTCTTAATGGCAGAGGATTGAGTTTTTGTCTTTATATAACATGTATTTATCATAGCGTTTGTAACAGAGTATATGCTTAATAAATACTTATTAATGGATATGTTTCAAAATTCTGACCAATAATACCCATAAGACAATTGTGAAGATCACAACATAATGTAGGTAGTTTGGATAATTTAAAATATAATTTAAATTTTAGCTGTCATTTTCACTTTTTAATTAGGGCTAGATGGTTATTTTTAATATTTTAAATATGTCTATAATACCAAATAGAAAAGAGGTAATTACATTAATTGTTATTATCTCTTGATCTATTTGTGTTTTAACTATTTGGCTACTCCATTTGGAAACATATTCTGTTCTGAATTTTACAACAAAATATTTCAGTGAAAAAAAATTGAAACTTGATGATCAAATATAATCCTTTCTTTTTTCCCAGATGAGGAAACTGAAGTCCAAAAATCTCAGTTCAATGATTTGTCTAAGGTTACCTAGGTAATCAGTTGTGAAGTTCTAATAATACTTCTTTTTTCTGTTTTCTTTTATGTGTCAAAACAGACTTTAACAAAGAACATCTTAGATCCTGAGGTTGACTAATATTTCCAATGGAACTGATAATTTGCTTTCATGAATGTATATTGGCATATATTTCAGTATTGTTTTTCAAATGAATTATATGTTTGTATATTCCATATTATACATTTTAGTCAGGGTCATACTTGGAGAGGTCCAGGATAAATAACATATCATGATCTCTGTCCCAAATATTTCTTTTTTTTTATAAACATGAAGTTAACTTGAAGTGGAAACTTAATGGGAAAAAAAAGAGGGATCAGTATAACCCAGTTGGTACATATAGAAGGTGATGAGAGGTAGGAACCTCACATTTTTTGTTATTTTGATCCATGGAGACAGTTACTGTTGTGGAGTGGGAGGAAGGGTGTGTGTGTGTGTGTGTGTGTGTGTGTGTGTGTGTGTGTGTGTATGTGTGTTCATATTCATAGTGAGATATAGAGATTAATAAAAGCAAAAAAATTGAAAAGAAAACAGAAGAGACTGAGAATGCAGAGGATAAACTATTATTGGAGTAGAGGCTGAATTTCTAAGTTCATAAAATAATTGCATGCACTATTTGTAGAAGTATTTCTTCATATGTTTAAGAGAAGTGGAGGAAGAAAGAAAAGAAAGAACAAAATGGAATGAACATAAATGAGAGGCAGCATGGTACACAGTTCAACAAAGCTACCAAATTAGTACTCCCAAAACTCAGGTCTAACAACATCACACATACCCCTCACCCCAAAGAAATTTCAATGGCTTCCTATTAGCTCTAAAAAGCTACTTGGACTCTCCTGTTTGACAATTAGTGTCCTTCACAATATAATTTCATACAGAATTTCCAGACTAATTACACAGCTTTTGAGCCCATATATCCTCTCTTCTGGCCAGAATGGCCTACTTGTTCCAAATACATGGGATTCTATTTCCTATTTCTATACCTTAAAAGAGATTTATTTTGCTTGATTTCTCCCCAAGCCTTGAATGCTCTCCTTTCTCACCACTACTGCCTAGGCCTTTTATATACCTCCTTCCTCAGTTCAAATGTAAACTGTTATGAATTCATTCCTAAATTATCTTAGTGTTCTCAACATCATCTCACAATTACCTTATGTAAATTTGTGTATAGCTTACATTTTTTTTTCTGAATATCTGTTGTTTTTTCCCACTAACCTATAAAGTAACTTGAAGATATGAGGGAACTTAATACATGATAAATAATGATTCTTTAGTTGAGTCCAACTATACTGATTTTATGCATTGAAATCTGGACAGAGTTCTGAAATGGGGATCAGGAAGACAAGTTGGAATACTGCTTCAGTTATTTAATAAATATACGATCTAGGACAACAAACAGCTAAACTGTTCTAGGACTGTTTCCTTTTATATAAGATAGGGATGATTAAAAAACAAAACAAAGCTATAGCACCTTCTGCATTTTGTTATCATAAGAGAAAAAATAAGAAATAGCATTGAAAACACTGTGACTATCTTAAAGAATAGTGCATACATATTACTTTAGGCTAAACTCTGATATATTTCTAAATTTACAACCAAAAAAAAAAAAAAAAAAAGCATAGCCTAGCTTTTTCCTAAGTGTTAACTTTCTCCCAGTTGACAGAAAGAATGAAATATGTCTTGCAGTGATGCAATGACTGTTTCCTTCTTAGAATCATAAACACCCCCAAGTGAATAATTTATAAATTTCTCTGCACCTTTGATTCTAGTGTACATACATAGTTACTAGGAATCAAATCTCCTGATTCATGATTCCTTGATCAAAAATCATGAAAGAGTTAATCTTCTTCCATTCTTCCTTTTTCCACATTGCAACAGATTGAAATGCTTGAACCCCTACAGTTGTGTCTTATGAAACCCACTCTGTAACCAAGAAGGCCATTTCTCTCTATTAGAGAAAAAGGCTCCATTTATCATGACTTGAGGTAGAGCTGGAGTCAGAAGATTTCCGAATAAATCCTGAATGGCAGTCAATTAGTCAGTACTTGCCCAACTTGTCCATACCTCTGTGGTTAAGTGAATGTTTTTTACTCTCACCCTCCCTCAAGGCCCAGCAGTAACTACATGAAGCTCAGTGACACCGAGCTGGGACACAGTCCCTGTTGCAAAAATATGTCTCTGATGGCAGTTAATCAAAGGATGCCATGAGCTCGACAAAGCCTCCAATAAATACAATAGGGTTGAACATCGAGTGTGATTGTTTCAGCTATAAATCTTGCGAATGCCTTTTACTCCAGCAAGCAAACTGCTAATAAATTCCGTTTGCACTAAGAAAAACATACACTGCACAGCATGCTTCAGCATGGTTTTCCACTCTCCTCTCAAAACAGACACTGGGGCAAAGTTATTTCAAGAAAATATGATATTTTCATGTCGTTGATCATGGTTGCCAAGTCTGTGATGAGATTGCTAGGGTACTCAGTGAATATCATGGTGTGCAATGCCATAGGGGAGGTTTATTTGAATCCCAAAAGCACAAGAGATGGATAAGAAATTTGTGTCTAGGACTCCCATTAGCTTTAATGGCAAATACATCAAACATACCACCCCCACACCCTCTACCATCCGCATCAATACAACAATGGACTCCTGTGAGAAAAAGGAAGAAAATACAAACCAATTAATATTATTAATATATAGTGCATGATATTAAAATGTAGCTGATTTAATTTGCAAGAGTTATATATTTTAGTATACAACGATGAAATATATGCATTATGAAGATTGTCATATGACATAAAATAAGCTTAGCCATTCTGTTAATATGATTGATCTTAAGGACAATTTTCTATGCGCTATTATGAGTTTTGTTTTGTTTTTTTACTTTAAAAGACATTGCATTGTATCTAGTAGTTGATGGAATTCTAATTTGTGGATGATAATTTTGTTCTTCCAAAGAGTTTTCAAAATTCTAAAATAAATTATTTTTATTTTTAAATAAATTAGTTTTAAAAATTGTTTTATTAGAATAATAGATTTAAAGATAAAATATTTCAGGTCAGGTATTCCATTTGTCTCATTTTATATATGAGAAAATTAAAACTATGAAAGATTAAATCATTTGTTCATAGTCACGTAGCTAGTAAACATTGTAGGTGTATCTCTAGACTTAAATTTCTTTTTTAATGATGCAAAAAAAATTATTAAGCACTACATGTATTAGGTTGTAAACCTATTTCATCACAGGAACTATATATTTTTTTTTTCTCTTTTTCTAACCATAGCATTTAGTACAGTGCTTAGGACATAGTTGGTGCTTAATAAATGTTTATTGACATATAGTTGATTGAAAAACAGTGTGCTTAGCAATCTGGATATACATAATAAAGCAAGACAATCCTTGATATTTAGAAGTTCACATTCTTGGCTTTTAAAACAATTAACTAAAAAATGGTTCTGAATTATTTCTCTCCCTCTAGCCATTCTTCCACTCACTAAGAAGATAAATAATGTAGTAATCACTGTACATATGAATTCATGCAAAACATATTTTCATATTAGTCATATAACAAAAATAAATAAATAAAAAGATCTTCATTCTGCAGTCAGAATTCATCAATTGGATCTCTAGAAGTGGATAGCATTTTTCATCATGAGTACTTTGGGATCCCCTTGGATCATTTTATTGATTAGAGAGTTTTCCCAGATTATTGCTACAATATTGCTATTTCCACATACAATGCTCTTGTGTTTTTGTTCACTTCTGTTTTTATCATTTTGTTTGTCTTCCTAGGTTTTTCTTTTTATAATTATTAGTTTTATTTATTTATTTCATTGCATATTTCTGAACTGCCTGTAAAAAATTTTGTCTTTTTTTATGATTGTGAGAAAATTCTCTCCTTCCCTCTCAATGTCCCCCCTTCCTTAAGAAAACAATGAATTTGATATCATTCATAATGGAAGTCATGCAAGAATATTTATTTCCATATTTCCATATTTACTATCAAATACAATGCAAATAAAATAGAATAAATACGGGGTTTGGCTTGTTTGTTTAAGTATGCTTCAATTTGTATTCAGAGTTCATCAGTTCTCTCTGGAGGTAAATAATGTTTTTCATTATGGGTCCTTTGGACTCAACTTGAATCATTGTGTTGAATAATGAAGCAAAATATTTTACAATTGATTTCACCATAATATTTCTGTTACTTTGTAAAATTTCTTCCCACTTCACTTTGCATGAGTTAAATAAGTTTTTCCAGATTTTTCTAAAACCATTCTGTTTTCACTTTTTTATGAAATAATAGCACTTCCTTATAACCATATGCCATACTTTGTCCAGTCATTTCCTAATTGATGCCATCCTTTCTGTTTCCAATTCTTTATCACTACAAAAAGAGCTGCTATAAATATTGATGTACATATTGGTCCATTCCCCTTTTTCATGATCTCTTTGAGACACAGATCTAGTAGTGCTGTTGCTGGGGAAAAGGAAATGCACAGTTTTATAGTCTGTGGGCATAGCTCCAGATTGTTCTCTAGAATATTTGTACTAGTTCACAACTCCACCAACAGTTCATTAGTTTCCAAAATATTTTCATATCCTCTATAACATTTGTTATTTTGCTTTTCTGTCAGTTTAAACAATTTAAGAGGGGGGTAGTATCTTAGCCTTGTTTTAATGTGCAGTTCTCTAATCAGTAGTGATTTAGTGCATTTTTATGTGACTATTGGTAACTTTTATTTCTTCTGAAAACTGTTCATATGCTTTGACCACTTTTCTAGAATAACTTTTAATTTTATTTTTTTGGTAATAATATTTTATTTTTTTCCAATTACATGTAAAATAGTTCTGACTATTTTTGTAAAATTTTAAGTTTTATTTTTTTTTCCTCTCTCCTTTCTTGAAACTCAAAATCTTACAAAAATAAATGTCAAAACAGCAAGAAATCTTATATAGGTTATATATGTATAATCATGTTAATATATTTCTATATTAGGCAAGTTGTGAAAGAAAAATCAAATCAAGAAGGCCAAAATATGAGAAAAAAGTGAAAATACTTCAGTCTGCACTCAGACTCTATAGGTCTTTCTCTGATGTGGATGGTAGTAATTTTTTCTAATAAATTTGTCTGTTTCACATATATTTGAGAAATGAGACTTTCATCAAAGAAACTTGCAAGAATTCTGCTCCTGCCCTGCTTCCTTTTTTTCCTTCTAACATTGGCTACATTTCTTTTGTTTCTGCAAAAAAAAAGATATAACATAATAAAGCATATTTATTTTACTTCTTGTAACTTACTCTCTTGTTAATCCTTAACTTTTCCCCTTATCCAACGATCCTAACAGATACATTTTTCTTGCTTACCTAATTTACTTATGACATCACTCATTATTTTAAATCCATTTTAACCTCATCTTAGTGTATGCTGTAAGTGTTGGTCCATGCCTAATTTTTGCCAAGCTACTTTCAAAGTATCAAAGCAATTTTTTGTAAGATGTTGAGCTCTTTCCCCAAAAGCTTTAATCTTTAAATGTATCAAATACTAGATTGTTATGGTCATTTACTTCTGTGTATTATCTACCTAATCTATTCCATTGACTCACAATTTTATTTCCTGGCCAGCAACTGGTTGTTTTGATGATTATTACTTTGTAATATGAGCAACTAATATTTTATATCCATAATAATATCCATGAGCAATTAATATTTCTTCAATTGTTTAGAGCTAATATGTGTAAAACGTGCTTTGTAACTGTGTTCATATAATTCCTAAGTTTAAAGGGTTCTGTCTCATGCATTCAGGATTTTTTTTTTCTGTTTTCAGTGCTAGATATGAAGGGATGGAAATTTTCAATGCTTCTGAAGTGGTGTGAGTTCAGAAAAAAATATGATCACTGTTTTCTTGGTGTACACTCTGATCCTTATGCAATAAAGCCCACTGATACCTTGGAATTACAATCAATACTGCTCCTCAGAGCCCTATTCCCTTGATGCTTGAAGTACCATTGCCTCCTAAGGCTTCCTCTGCCTTTTGCCTGAAAACATTCCTCCATGTCCTTGAGCTATGACTAGAATTTATATAGGTAATAGAATTCCCAAACAGTCTAGTCATGAGTCCATTGCTAGTTCAAGGAACCCTGTATTCTTTTTATTATTGGATATCAGGAAATCTTACTAACTCTGGCTTGAGAACTCCTGAAGCTATTTATGCTTTAATTACTATCACAAAGTGCTACCAGTGTTTTATCTAATTGAGTCATAGGACAGCCTCAACTCCTATGCCACATATCTTTCTGACCTCCTATGATGTTTTAGGCAACAAGAAGGACTTATTTTGACCTTTTGTTGGCTTTGCTATTCAAGAATTCAATTTAAGGCTTTATACCATTCACATATCACAACTTATTCACATATTTCCCAATTAATAGGCAATCCCTCAATTTTCCATTCTTAAATACACACACACACACACAACTGCCTTAAATATTTTCATGTTATGGGTTCTTTTTTATTTTGATTGCTTTGGTGTACTAGACCTAGTAATACTATTTTTAATATCTTACTACAACATGTTGTCCTTTCTCTGAATGCTTTTTGTTTCTATATCACAATTTCTGGAAAACAAGTTCTTCCTCTTTCTACATCAAATAGAATCCAAGCTTTTTTATAACAAAAAAAAGTCAGTTGAACAAGAATAAATGTATCATTGTTCCTAACATGGTGCCTATACACTCTTCTGGGAGGAGTGAGATATTTTCAATTATCTTTTTTTTTTTTTTTTTCTTTTGGTGTTTATGTAGTACAGTAAAGAGTTTACTGGGTCTGAAAACAGGAAAATTTGAGTTCAAATCTAGCCTCAGATACTCTGTGATCATGGGCAAGTGCATTAACATTAGTTTGCATCAGTTTTCTTATTTGCAAAATAGGGATAATAATATCTACTGCCTCCCAATTTTGTTATAAAAATCAAATGATATTTTTGTAAAATACTTAGTATCTCACACATAGTAAGTTTGATATAAATGTTAGCCATCATTATTTTTCTTATTTATACTATCCAAATCATATGTCTCTTGTTTTCTAAGATTCATTTCAGACATATATGTTGTGTGCTTTCTAGAGTTCCCAAACTGGGATGTCAAAATATACTCTCTTTCTAGAGTCCCCATGCTGAGGTGCCAAAATATACCATCTGGACTAGCTCTCTGGAGAATTTTGAGACCAGCACGAGTCCTTGTTCTTAGTGGAGGATTGATGAAGTAGGAGCCCACAAGAATGGTCAAATATGGAGTCCATTTATTTCAAGTTCTCTCAGCTCCTAAATACATTAGTACAATTACATCACTAACAACACACTGAGCATGTGCTAATTATAGTACCATTCCATCACCACAGCGTACAGCACAAGTGCTATTAGCACCTTGCTATTAATATTAATATTGGCTTCTCTCACTGTACTTTCATCTTTCTTCTTTCTCACAAAATTTTATTATAAATTGATTTTTAAACTATATATTTTACATTAGAAAACATAGCAATAGGAATTCTTAATCAAATTGCCTATAATGAAGATTTCCAAAACATTTCTAGATACACAGGAAGTTGACATGTGAATGAGAAACAGCAACTATTATTGATAGCAGTACTGCAAAGTCTATTCAATTTAATAATTTAGTTCAACTCAAGGTACCTTATGTAACTTTTAAGCTAAAAAATTGTTCTTAAAGATCTTCTATTAGTGGTATTTGACAGATACAATGATAAACAAATATATTTTTAAGAGACAGTGTGATAGAAAAAATGCTGGATGTGGAGTCATTTAACTTAGATTTCCATTTACTCATGAAAAATGAAAGGGCTGAACTAAGATGCTTCTAGTATGTTAGGAATATAAATCTATGGTTTGATAATTTAAATAAAAATAATTTCAACGAGAAAATACTAATGGAGGAGGACTTGGAATAGACATGTATAAGATGGCTCTTGAGATGTGTTTTGAAGAAAACTTAGGGCTCCAAGAAGTGACAAAGGAGTGTATTCTAGATATGGAGAAAATTTATAACTTCATGAAAATAAGATAATACTAGAAATGAAACATAGATGGTAATAACAACAATTTTAATATAACATTTATATATTGCCTATTGTGTGCCAGGGACTGTGAAGTGCATAATTACTATTATCTCATCAGGTTTTTACAACAGCCCTGGAAAATAGGTACAATAATAATTCCTATTTTATAGATGAGGTAAACTAAGTCATCAGAGATTCCAGTAGGTGGAATCATTATAAATAGTATATGACTGAGGCTAGATCAGATCTCAGCTCTCTCTAATGACAAGATTAGAGTTTTATCCACCACACTATTTAGCTGTCATTTGGTAGGCCAGTTATATAAGAATCAAGAATGTTGGTCAGTAATGTGAAATTAGACTGAAAAGACAGGTTGGAAAAAGAAAATGGAGGTTTGAAACACAGGCTAATCTTTTTGTACTTACTTTTATAGTGGCAATTAGGAGACCCTTAAAGCTGTAGTAGGTGTAACATGACATTAACAAGTGGCCTTTGATTTCATCTACATAGAACATATCAGTGGAGATTGTCATACTCTGCCTTAATGATAAGATACAGCAGAAAAGGAATTAAATTTTTTCTGTCTTCCATTATCTGCCTACAAGTCTCTGCCCACCAAAGTTATTGAATATATTCAATATATGGTATAATTTTTCTTCATTCACCTTGCTATCTAAAATATTTTTACATCTGTGATTAAAATTGAATGAAAAACATTTAATAAAATAATACAAAATTATACAAACCAAAGTAAAGCTAGATGCTAAAAAGGAATTCCCCTTCATACCACATAATGAAGTTCATAATGCTTATTTAAATAATGGCTGAAATGGATCCACTATAGGGTGTAGTTCTCAATAATATAAGCATGTAGATATAATTTGAAATTTTGATTGTACTACAAATGGCATTTCCCTGATAATTTTATTCTCAAAAAAATGAAAATTGAATCCTATGCATTATAAATATATAATATTTTAAAATAATATTAGTCATGAAACTACAGAAAGAAATCTTTAGCAAGAGTGCTTACTCTTATCAAAGGAATAAATACCTTAATACTATATTGCATCTTAGCATTATAGAAATGTCACAAAAATAGTCAGTGTAGAAAGTTGACTTTTCATGATAGAAAGATCCTGATATAAGGAAAGATTAAAGGCATAAAGCAAACAGCAGAAAATGAGATGGAGAGATATTATAAAGGAAACAATGAACATATACTTGGAGAGACTTTGAGAAATAGTGAGGATAGAAGAGCCTGACATCCATGGAGTTCTGGAGTCAGAAATAACTGAATGGCTGAACAAAACAAAATGATTTCATTAAAGTTCAGATCCCCATTGGCTTTATCCTGGATTATTTCTATTTTCCCCAAATCTGTCTCCTTATGTCAAGTTTTTACCTACACTAGCCAATTTTCACATTGCTGCCAAAATGATTTTTTTTGAAGAATGGATTTATTGATTTTTCTTTTAGTCAGTAAACTTTAATATTTAGAGTTTTAGAATTAGTCTCCCTTTCTCACCTCATTTTATATTATTCTTCATGTATTTCACTTCCTAATCCAATTGGAATTCTTAATGTTCTACATATATGATTATACATTTGTCAGCTTCCAGTAAATATTTTTTCTTGGAATTCACTCCAACATAGAAATAATATTAAAAATAACACCTAAAACAGAATAACACAATAGAGATTTAAAATTAAGGAAAATTAACAGATGAAATAATTCTTTAAAAAACATAATTGATAAAATGGAAAAGAGATTGAAGAAAATAATTCCTAGAAATTAGAATTAAGGGGGTGGAGCCAAGATGGTAGAGAAGAATGCTAAACGATCAGGGACACTGAGGAATAGTATTTCTTTCAGTCTCAAGAAATCAGGGAGCCCTTAAGAGCAGTGTCATTTGTAGCTGCAAGTAATCAGAGGGACATTCTCGCTAAGGACCAAGGAACAAGAAAAAGGTGACTACACATTCTCTTGATCATACCACCTTGGAAGCACCAAAATCTCTTAGAACCAAAGAGCTATCTCTGAAAACAACACTATGAAGAAAAAACTCTGAAACTTAGGATATTTTCCCCAAATTGAACCCCAGTAAAAGCTCAAAATAAAGTCTAAATTCAAGTAATAAGATGAAAAGATAAGCATAAAAAGAAAAAAACACCTACTTATAAGAAGTAGCTTTGTTACAAGGAAAATTAAGATGCAAATTTAGAAGGCAATGATGTTAAAACAGCTACAAAGTCTTAAAAGAAAAAAATGTGAACTGCATATTATTACAACAATAATTTCTAAAAGAGTTTTTAAAAAGTTTTCATGTCAAATAAGAGTGTTTGAAGAAAAGTTGTGGAAAAGAGAACAATGCAAGATAATTATAAAAAGACAAGTAATAGTGTGGCAAAAGACATAGAAATAATATTAAAAATAACACCTAAAACAGAATAACACAATAGAGATTTAAAATTAAGGAAAATTAACAGATGAAATAATTCTTTAAAAAACATAATTGATAAAATGGAAAAGATATTGAAGAAAATAATTCCTAGAAATTAGAATTAAGGGGGTGGAGCCAAGATGGTAGGTAGAGAAGAGACATGTCTTTTTCTGAGCTCTCCCCAAGACTCACATTAACAGCAATAAACTGGTTTCAGAGTGACAGAACCCGTGAATATTGGGAGTGTAACAAATTACCAGAGGATAATTTTGAAGATCTCCAGAAAGGATCTGTTTCAATCAGGCACAGAGAGAGGCAAGCCAAGCACAAGCTGGCCAAGCATAGTCAGTCACCTAGTACAGGCAGTATACAGTCCCAGGGTGGTGTGGGCTTCACATGCCTGAGCTTCAGTGCTTGCTAAAGATATAAAATTTCCCCTTATTACTACTTTAGCTGCATCCCACAGATTTTGGTATGATGTGTCATCATTGTCATTATCTTGGGTGAAATTATTAATTGTTTCTATAATTTGCTCTTTCACCCAGTCATTCTTTAAGATGAGATTATTCAGTTTCCAATTACTTTTTGGTCTATTTATCCCTAACTTTTTACTGAATGTAGCTTTTATTGCATTGTGGTCTGAGCAGAAGGCATTTATTATTTCTGCCTTCCTACATTTAATTTTGAGATCTTTATGTCCTAATATATGGTCAATTTTTGTATAGGATCCATGAAATTCTGAGAAGAAAGTATATTCCTTTCTATTGCCATTTAGTTTTCTCCAAAGGTCTATCATACCTAGTTTTTCTAATGTTCTATTTACTTTTTTAATTTCTTTCTTGTTTGTTTTGTGGTTTGATTTGTCTAAATCTGAGAGTGCAAGGTTGAGATTTCCCACTATTATAGTTTTACTGTCTATTTCTTGTTGCAACTCTCTTAACTTTTCCTTAAGAAAGTTAGATGCTATACCACTTGGTGCATATATGTTTAGTATTGATATGGCTTCATTATTTATGCTACCTTTCAGCAGGATATAGTTTCCTTCCTTATCTCTTTTAATTAGATCAACTTCTGCTTTTGCTTGATCTGAGATAAGGATAGCTACCCCTGCTTTTTTGGCTTTACCTGAAGCATAATATATTCTGCTCCAACCTTTTACCTTTACTCTATATGTATCTCCCTGCTTTAAGTGTGTTTCCTGTAAACAACATATTGTAGGGTTCTGATTTTTTGATCCAGTCTGCTATCCGTCTCCATTTGATGGGAGCGTTCATCCCATTCACATTTACAGTTAAAATTACTAATTCTGTATTTCCTGCCATCATATTATCCCCAGATTATGCTTTTTCCCTTGACCCCCCTGAACCCCTTCCTCAATATTTAATTTATAGACCCCCCTTGTGACGCACAGCCCTCCCTTTTTTTTTTAGTATCCCTCCCCCCTCCCTTCACGTCCCTTCCCTTATTCTCCTTTTCCTTTTCCCTTTTCCTCTCCTCCCTTTTAATGAAGTGAGAGAGAATTCTCTGAAAAACAAATATGACAATTATTTACTCTTTGAGCCTCTTCTGGTGAGAGTAAGATTTACACAATGATTCTCCCCCTCTCTAAATTCCCTCAGATATGGTGTATTTTCTAATGCCTCTTCCTGGGATGTAGTTTCCCTCTTTTTATCACACCCTCCCCTTTTTCTGATACTACCCCCTTCCCTTTACTACACCCCTGCCTTTTTTTTTCTTTTATATCAGTAAAATCAAATTATCCATGCATACTTTCTATATACCCACAACAGAGTTACAGTTCTCAAGGGTTCTGTGTACCTTTTTCTGTTTCTATTTGGGAAAATATGCAAGAAAAACTGCTACCAAATTTCTTTTATAGCACAAATATGATGACGACACCTAAACAGAGAAAGAAAGCTATGTGCCAATTTCCTTAACAAATATTGATGCCAGAAATAAATAAAAAATCCTCAAGGAGTTGATAGCAATTATCAAAAAGTTTATAAATTATGACATTCATTGGTACAGTACATCATATTTATGATGGTATGCTTGCCCAGATTTGGACAATGGGTAATGTTCTCAAGCTTTCCTAGTCACCACTGGAGTGAAACAAGGCTTTGTGCTTCCTCCCATGCTTTTTAGCATGGTGTTCTTAGCCATGTTGTCAAACACCTTCAATGAGGATAAACATGGAAGCAAAGTCAGCTACCACATTGATGGTAAATTCTTCAACTTCAAAAGACTTTAAATCAAAACTAAAGTGGAGGGAGTATTTGATGCGTGATTTTTTGTTTGCAGATGATTGTGTCCTCAATGCAAGAATCAGATTGATTCTCTGTTGCTTGTGCTAATTTTGGCCCAACAATTATAATTAAAAAAAAAACAAACATAGATCCTCCATCAGCCAGCACCGAACCATCTTTATGTGGAACCATCAATTACAGTAAATGGTGAAGGTATGAATGTTGTGGATAAGTTTCCTTACCTTGGCAGTATCCTTTTTTGAGGGAAGGACCTAAGTTTTGTTTTGTTTTTATATATCTAGCGCCTTAGTTCACTATTGGAATGGAAACCACTTTAAAAATATGGAGTCAAAAGACTTGTTTCATATATTTTCTCTTGTATCCCATCAGTATTTTGTATCCTTATTTCATAGATGGTACAACCAGGATCAAAAAAAAAATTATTCTTGCAATTATAAGCCAAGTTACAACAACAGAGGTCCCCTCTCTTTTGATAGCTATGCCAGTTATAGCATTTCACTACAACCACTCTGTCAAAATGGATGTCAGTCATAACTTAATTAACTAATTTATTTAATTTATTATGTGTTAATAAATTCATAAGTTATTAACAAAAACTGGAGAAGATAGTTCAACTTTCTTCTTAGGGTAGCTAATGTAAAATTATTTTCTGAAGGAAATATACTTTGGAGGAAACAAATTTTATTAAGAAAAAAATCTATTTCAAAATTATGAGTTACCAACAAAAGTATTTCTAACACATTTATATTCCTCCCCCACCCTAAATTAGGTCCATGCATCTTGGCACGGTATGAGAAAACAGCAGGTTTTTTTTTTCTTCCCAATTTTAGAATGTGTCATATTAACACATATTAGTGAGGTCACTTAAGTTTAAATGCTGAATTAAGAAACCTAAGGGGGAAAAATGCATTTGGTCTAAAAATCTCTGTGATACAGTGATTTTTCTTTCATGAAAAAGAGATTTAAATATTAAGATCCATCTTCATAATGCTTTGTTATAATCTTTAATTCGATTCAATAACCATTTATTAAGTATTTATTGAAAATTAGGTACACAGGTATTGTGGACACAAAGACAAAAAAGAAATAGAACCTGACCTCAAGTTTACTTCTACTAGTTAAAACAACATATAAACAGGGCAGCAAGCACATGCAACATGTATTCAAAAGATAAAGAAACCAATTTCTTAAGGGAGGTCTAGTAATTAGTGGAATTAAAAAAGATCTCAAGACCTTAAATGTTCTAAGGTCAAATCAATTTGTGAAAAACTGTGTTACTCTGAATAATAGGCCACATTATTGTGTTAATATTTTTTTAAAAGTAAATAAACTTTTTGAAGGGAAGCACTATATTTTTGTTTTATCATTTTATCCTCAGGCACTACAATAACATCATATGTATTATAGGTCATTATTAAGTGCTTGCTAGAATAGATTAAATAAGAAAGAACCTGGATAGGAAAAAAGAAAAAAGATGGTACTGTAGAGATAGGAACTTGTCTGATCTTTCCTAAATGATTCTCTATAAAACTTTAAGAATAATACCTTAAAATGAATTTTGGAATGGAAGAACCAACACAGAGTAAAATGATTTTTGCAAGAAAACACAACTTAAAAATCAATAAAAAAGGTGTGTTTCATTGGAGTGAAAATGGAGCACAATCCAAAGCAAGCAGTTTTCCCACAAGGCAGAAGCAAGCAGCACATCAGCAACCAGTGTAGGCTTTGAGGCAACTAAATTTGCAGTGGTGAATTCTGGAACTTTCAGTCCAAGCTAAGAACTGAGGACATTTGCTTGCAATTGTTTCAGGACTGTGTTTCATCATGCATTTGGGATACGAGGTTCAAGGCCAGGGTTGTAGACCAAGAATGAGGAGGACCACAAGAATACTATAGCTCATAGTTGAAAAGGAAGAAGGACTTTAGTCATATTTCAAGGGTGAAAAAGAGGTTGTGTAGTCCTCACAGAACAAAACACAGTCAAGTAGAGCAGTGACCATACTTGTCCTTAGATCATACTGCTTCAGAAAAATTGGAAATTTACAGGAATCCAGAATTAATTAGGAAGTTAGCAGCATGAAAAAACCTCCCTCCATCCCAGGATCAGAGCTCACCTTTTTCAAGTTAAAAATCCAGTAATAGGCTGGAAAATAAGCAAATATCAAAAAAATTGATTATAGAAATTCATGTGGGGAACTGGGAATATTAAAATACAAACTCAAAAGAGAATAACAATGTCAAAACAGCTTCATGTAATGTCTCACTATCTGATTTAAAAAAACAAAAAACAAAAAACAAACCTGGAAAACCTAAAAAAAATAAAAGGGGGGGCGGGGGAATTTTTTTTAAAAAATCACATAAGAGAGGTAGAGAAAAATTTGCAAAAAAAGAGTTATGTAAGAAAATCATTTTTTTTTAAAAAGCCAATAGTTTATATTATATATTATATATTATTTATATTATAATCTTGCTACAGTAAGAACACAAAAATGGAGAAACATAAAAATTCCATGAAGAAAAGAACTCTCAAAAAAAAGTAAGTTTAATCACATGCAAAAAGAACACATGTTCACTATAAAACAAAAGCAAAAGAATAAAAAATGTAAGAACAAGTGTAATATTTCTTTACAAAAAACATCTGATCTGGAAAATAGATCAAAGAGAAATCATTTTAAAGGTATCAGAACACATGAAATCTGTGATAAAGAGCCAAAAATCATATTTAAAGAAATAATTATAGAACAAAATAGATATTTAAAAATCCACCAATTATTTCTGTAAATAGATCTCAAAATGAAAATCTCCAAGTATATTACAGTCAACTTCCAAAGCACCTAGGTCAAAGAGAAAATACTGAAAGCAGCCAAAAAGAAACAACATGGTGGATCTAGTCAAAGTAATCAAAGAGTTATGAACTTAGATTCATTGTTAAAAAAGAAGAGTGATTAGAATGTAATATTCCAGAAGGCAAAGGAGCTCAAATTGATCCTAAGAAGCACATACACAGAAAAATGGAATATAATTCTTCAGGGTAAAAAAATGTATGGATATATATTTTTTTTCTATTTATGCATGTACACTGATTTGTGTATATTTATACACACATATGTACACATTTCTTTACAAATCATGTTGGGGTTGGGGGAAGTCAGAACAAAAGGGAACAACCATGAGAGAGAAAAAAAAAAAAAAAAACAAAAACAAGAAAAAAAGGAAAACAGTGAATATAGCATGTGTTAATTTACATTCAAACTCCATAGTTATCTCTCTGGATGCAAATGGAATTTTTTATCCAAAGTTTCTTGAGATTGACTTGGATCCAAATCACTGAGAAGAGCCAAGTCTTTTATTGTTGATCATTGCACAATTTTGCTGTTACTGTATATAGTATATTCCTGGTTCTGTTTGTTTTGCTCAGCATTAGTTCATGTAAATCTTTCCAGACCTTGCTAAAATCAGCTAGTACATTGTTTCTATAGAACAATAATATTCCATTATTTTTATATACCGTAACTTATTCAATCATTCCCCAAATGATGGGTACTACTAATTTTCCAATTCTTTGCCACCACAAAAAGAGCGGCTGCAAACATTTTTGGACATGTGGATCCTTTTCCTTCTTTTATGATTTCCTTGGGGTACAGATCCAGTGGTAGAACTGCTGGGTAAAAGAATATGTTCAGTTTTATAACTTTTTGGGCCTAGTTCCAAATTGCTCTCCAGATTGGTGGGATCATTTCACAACTTACTAATAATACATTAGTGTCGCAGTTTTCCCACATCCCTTCCAACATTTATTATGAACTTTTCCTGTCCCATTAGCCAATCTGAAAGATGTAAAGTGTTTCCTTAGATCTATTTTATTTTTCATTCCTCTAGTCAATAGTGATTTAGAGCATTATTTCATATAAATATTAATGGCTTTAATTTTATTACCTGAAAATCATCTGTTCATAATCTTTGACCATTTATCAACTGGGGAATAATTCGTATTCTTATATATCTGACACAGTTAGTTCTTTATATATTTTAGAAATGAACCCTTTATCTGGCTGTAGTTTTTCCCTCCACATTGTGCTTCCCTTTTAATCTTGTTTATCTTGATTTTGCTTGTGCAAAACCTTTTTCTTTAAATCAATGTTTTCCATTTTGCATATCATAATGTTTTCTAGTTCTTCTTTGGTCATAAATTCCTCACTTCTGCAAAGATCTGATAGGTATATAAACCGTTGTTCTCCTAATTTACTTTTGGTACCATCCTTTATGCCCAAATCATGTACCCATTTTGACCTTATCTTGTATGGTGGGTTTATTTAGCTATCAATAATGTTGCCTTGGCTCCAGGGAGGTGAAAGGAAGAAAAATAATAAAATTATTCAGGAATAACAAAAAAAGTTAATATCAATGGAATTAGTGGAAAACAAAACTGCATAGTGGTTATAGATAGATAACCACTATGTCAGATCTCTAAGTAAATTACAAAATAATAATCATCAAAATTGTAATACTGAGTAATCGATAAAAGGGCACATCTGTGGAATTGATTGAATACACAAGACACAGGAGATAATGATCAGAGTAATATAGTGTTTGATAAATACAAAAACCCCAACTTTTGCAACATGACCTCTCCATTTAACAAAAATTACTAGGAAAAATGAAAAGCAGATTGGCAGAAATAAGGTATAGACCAACATCTCATGGCATATACTAATATAAAGTCAAAATTAGTACATGATTTAAGCATAAAGAAATCTGATATCATATGTAAATTAATGGAATAGGGAATACTTCTCATATAAGAGTTATGCATAAGGGAATAATCTATGACCAAACAAGAGATGAGAAAGAATTATGAGATACAGAATGAATAATTTAATTTATATTAAATCAAAAACTTTTTTTGCACAAGGGAAACCAATGTTGCCAAGATTTAAATGAAAACAAACAAACAATTGAGGAATATTTGAGAGCAAGTTTCTCTAATTTTCTGAAATACAGAAATAAGTCAAATTTATTAGAATGTATCATTCTCCAATTGATAGTTAAATAACATGATTAGTCAGCTTTCAGTTGAAGAAATCAAAGCTGTTCAAAATCATATAAAATAACCTAAATGGTTATTTAATAGAGAAATGTAAATCAAAACAACTCTGAGGTACCATCTTACAGTTATCAGATTGCTTAATAAGACAGACAAGCACAATGATAAATGTAGGAGGCGATTTGGAAAAATTGGGATACTAGGTCATTGTTGGTGGAATTGTGAAATGATCCAAACATTCTGGAGAGTAAACAACCAAACTGTGCATGCCTTCTTAACCAGTAATACCATTACTGGGTCTATATCCCAAAGAGATCATAAAAAAGGGAGAAGGACATATATATGCAATAATTTGTAAAATGGATAGATAGATAGATATTGATATGTCAACAAAATTAAACAGATGTAATGCAAATATTCAGAAAATTATGAATTACAAAACTTAGACTATTAAATATCAAAAATTGGGAGCAGAGATCACAGTAAAGTTTTCTGACCTCTGTTTAGACTATATTCATTGACTTTATTCATATGGTAATTACCAAACTACCTATTGTTTTTTTAAACAGGAAACAAAACCAAACTCTATTAATATAATATGTTTCTAATGATTTTTTCATTGACAAATGCCTCATAGATGGCCATGATGATCTGGGACCAGGATTTATAGGATAATTCTTCAGAATTCATAAACAATTGCAACCAACATTTGATTCATTTATACTAAAGTAGAAAAGGTCTTTTTCCTCTGATGTTATTTTCCTTTCAAATCAAATAGATTTATTTCTGAGTCATAAGTGGCACAAGTTTTATTATCTTTCATTTCCAATGCCTGATAAATAATTGCATCTTTGGATTGAACTTTTCCAAATAAATTTAAGCAGATGTTTTCATGATTTGACCAAACTTGATCAGTTTTCTGCTTTCATAGCAATCTACTAAAATAAAAATAAATACTGTATTAGCAAACATATGAATATTGCTCAGTATATTAAAATTGGCTTGTTCTTATACAAACTAATTGTTATTCCCTTGTGTTCCATCATGTAATAGTCTATAGTTCACAGGTTCAAAATACCAGCTAGCATTATAAAGATGAGATCAATAATATAATCCTATTAAATTTCAAAAAACAGTTTACTTTTATGATATAGACTAGAATCATAGATTGATTTTCTAAAGTAAAAGATATGTCTGTACAAGTTCAGAATAGGAAACATCCCTCTAAAAAGAGCAAAGCTTTTATTGTTCTTAGGGAACCTAGATGCCACTGGTTGGGGAACCAGGAAAATTCATCTTGATGAGTTCAGATTTGGCCTCAAACACTAGCTGTGTGACCTTGGGTAAATCATTTAACCTTGTTTGCTTCAGTTTCCTCACCTGTAAAATTTTCTGCAAAAGTAAATGACAAACACTTCAGTATCCTTTTTTTCTCTTGTCCATGAATAAATAAATATAGAATAATGACAATTTAAATTTGTACAGAGCTTCATATTTTACATTTTTTTTGCTCATACACTTCACATAATTTCTATATGTAACAAAAAGGCAAATCTCATCATCACCATTCCTCCCACTAATGTTTCATAAGTAAATATATCATTGCGAAAATTAGTATCCCACACCAAGATCATATCTTGGAACACAAATGCAAGGCTTATAATATGAAGAATTCTTGTTGTAAAATTAAGAAAATGCCAATATTGATGCTTAATTCTGTTTTTTTTAGTTATTTAGTGTTTTATTTTCCCAATTACATGTAAAAACATTTTTAACATTCATTTTCAAAACTAATCTTTTCCTTTCTGCCCTCCCAACATTCTGTCATTGAAAAGGCAAACAATTCATTATAAAATTACATGCATGCAGTCAGGAAGTTTCATAATAATCTTCTAATGAAAGAAAATATAGATCACACATAACCACTAAACAAACTACAAAATAAAAAAGGAAAAAAATCAAAAAAATAAATTAAAACAAAGTGTCCTTCAATTTTTATTGAGGCACAATTTCTGGGTATGAATAACATTTTCATGTCCTTCAGAGTTGTTTTGGATCATTGTATTACTTAGAGTAGACAAATCATGTCAACAGTACATTTCACTTTTCATAAGATCATTGAAGTCTTTCCAGGTTTTTGTAAGAGCATGCTGTTCATCATTTCTTTTAGCATAACAGTATTCCATTATAGTCATATACCACAATTGGTTCAACTATTACCCAATTGATAGGTATTCCCTCAATTTCTAATTCTTTGCCCTCAGAGAAGAGCCTCTTCAAATATTTTTGTACATATTGGTCATTTTTTAAAAGTCTTTTCAGTTATAGACCAAGTATTGTTATTGCTTAGTCAAAGAATTTGTGTGGTTTATTGCCTTTTAGTCATAGTTCCAAATTGCTCTACAGAATGATTGAATCTGATCACACCACCTCCAATAATGCATTCATTAATGTTAATTTTCCCCACATTCCCTTCACTACTCAGCTAATAGAACAGAAAAAGGAAAATAACAATCTAATAAGTATAAAGTAGTACCTCAGAATTGGTTTAATTTTAATTTCTCCAATCAATATTGAGTTATGGCATTTTTGATTGCTTCATCAGAAAACTGTCTATATCTTTGGATCATTTATACAAAAGGGAATGACTCATTTTATAAATTTGATTTGGTTCTCTATGTGTTTGAGAAATGAAACCTTTGTCAGAGAAACTTGCTTATACTTTTTTTTTCACAATTCCTTTGCTAATTGTATTCTCCCTCACCCCCACACTTAATTCTATTATCTATCTTCTTTCACCCCATCCCTCCTCAAATGTTTTGTTTCTGACTATCCCCTCCCCTAATCTCCTATTCCTTCAAATTTACCCCTCCTTTCTTTCATCCCTTTCTCCTCCTACTTTCATATAAGGTAAGATAGATTTCTATACTCAATTAAATTTATATGGTATTCTTTCTTCGAACTACTTTTTATGAAAATAAGGTTCACTTGATACACCTTTACTATCCCTGTTTTTCCTTTCACTTAAAAAGCTTTTGTCTCTTTTATGTGAAATGATTTACTTCATTCTCCCTCTCCCTCTCCCTTTTTCCCAATAATATATTTCTATCTCACTTCCTATCCTTTTTAGGTATCATCAATTCCATCAGTTCCCATTCAACTCATACCTGTGCCTCCCACTTTCTCTCTCTCTCTCTCTCTCTCTCTCTCTCTCTCTCTCTCTCTCTCTCTCTCTCTCTCTCTCTCTCTCCTTTTGTCTCTCTCTCTCTAGATAGATAGATAGATAGATAGATAGATAGATAGATAGATAGAGATATATAATACACACATACTTCTAACTATCCTAACAATGAGAAAAATCTTAAGAGTGGCAAGTATTATATTCCCATGAAGGTATAACAGTTTAACAGTTTTACATTCCTTATGATTTTCCCTTTCTTGTTTACCTTTTTATTCTTCCCTTGTGTATTATTATATTTAAATTACAATTCTCTATTCAACTCTGGTCTTTTCATCAAGAATCCTTAAAAGTTCTCTATTTCATTGAATATCCATTTCTTCCCTGACAAATTATATTCAATTTTGCTGGATTCCTGGTTATAACCTTAGCAACTTTGCCCTTTGAAATATCATATTCCAAAACTTATGATTCTTTAATGTAGAAGGTCTAAATTCTAAAATACTTAAATTCTTTCTTTCTGGCTGCTGACAATTTCTACTTAATCTAGGAGCTCTGAAATGTGACTATAATTTTCCCAGAAGTTTTCATTTTAGGACCTTTTTTAAAAGCTGATCAATGGATTCTTTCACTTTCTGTTTTACCTTCATAGTTCTAGAATATCAGGGAAATTTTCCTTGATAATTTCTTGAAAGATTATATCTAGGGTCTTTTTTTCTCATTGGTATTCAGGTAGTCAAATAAATTTAAAATGATCTCTCCTAGATTTTTTTTAGGTCAGTTATTTTTTCAATGATATATTTTATATTGTCTTCTATTTTTTTTTCATTCTTTTCCTTTCATTTTTTCATAAAGTCATTAACTTCTATTTATTCACTTTTAATTTTTAAGGAATTATTTTCCTTGTTGAACTTTTGGACTTCCTTGTCTATTTGGTCAATTGTACTTAACAAGGAGTTTTTTGTTTGTTTGTTTGCTTGCTTGTTTGTTTGATTCTCTCCAATGAATTTCTGTGCCTTATTTTTTTGGCCAGTTATCCTTTTGAAGGTATTCTTCTCATTGGCTTTATATGCTTTCTTTACCATTTGGCCTAATCTGTTTTTAAGGTATTATTTGCTTTAGTATTTTTGTCAGGGAAGATTCCTTTTTCAAACTGATGACTATTTAAATTTTTTTTTTTATTACTCTAACTCTTCTTTCCAATTTTTCCTCTATTTCTCTCACTTGAGTTTCAAAATCCTTTTTGAACTCTTGCATGCCCTGAGACCAAGCGAATACAAATGCTACAAATTTGACTTCTCTGCCTTATCACCAAGCAAATAATATTAATACATAACAAACTTGGTCCTTTGTGAACCCTTATACTTATATCCCTGATTCTATTTATTGCAACTACGAATCTTCTAGGTCTCCTTCCCTACTCATTCACTCCTACTACACAAGAAGTGTACTAGTACACTTCAAACTTTGTTTTGTGGCTTTAGATCTAGGACCTTTGACTTTATTATCTTTTTTTCTGTGTGTGTGTGTGTGTGTGTGTGTGTGTGTGTGTGTGTGTGTGTGTGTTTGGTCTTCCTTGTCACCATAGTAACTTTCTATGGTTAAAATCTTTTTTTCTGCCATTTGCTCATTTTTTCTCCAGTCTGTCACTTGAATTTTAACTTTTTCTTAAATTAGGGTTCTTCTTCCAGGGTAGATATTGCACTGTCTCAAACTTCAGGCATTTGTGCAGCTGTTTTCAGAGACACTTTTAGGGATCTGAAAGTTTTCAGTTCTTCCATGGTAGTATGATTTAACCAGAAATGTGTTCACTCTAGTTTGTGAGTGCCCACAAACACTCTTTTCTTCCCTTGAACTAAGAGGAATATCTCTGTTCCACTATGACTACAAGTTCTGATATGCTAGTGCTCCTCCTTACCTTCAGACTGCCACCAAAGACTGTGACCCATATATATGTAGGGGCAGAGCAAAAGAGTACTGTCCCCAGTGCCAGTAAAAAAAAAAAAAAAAAAAAAAAAACCTCTGTAATCCCTTTCTGACCAGTTTTTTGATCCTCTTACTGTCTGCATGATGTAACAGCTCCCAAAGCCACTACTTATTCTGCCAATTCAGTGGCTTACAAGTTCTGCTTCTATATATTGAAGGCCTGTCTACATTGTAGTGATCTGTGCTGGACTCTGTTCCATTCTCACCCTGGTGCAACAGATTTTTTTCCTGCTGACTTTTTAAGTTATCTTATTCTGTGAAATTTTTCATTCTGTCTTTTTGTGAGCTCTAGGACTTGTTTGGAATTATTATTTAAAAATAATTTGGAGGAGATTGTAGGAGAGCTCAGGCAAAGAGCCTTTACCATTTTTGGCTTCACCACTTGACTCTTAATTCTGACATTTACTTTCTATGTCAAACTAAGCAAGTCACTGAGCATCATCTTCATCATCTTTAAAAATGTTTTAGTAGTACTTTTGACAATTTAGTAAACTATAAATTTTTATGTTTTACTTAGTGTTAGCATAATGGAAAGAACACTGGAATAAGGGAAATGTTCAAATAGTACTTTATTTAGTTCTTGTGTCATACTGGGTAAGATACAACATGAAATGATTAGACTTGCCGATCCCTTTAATCTGTAAATACATTATGCTTTTATCCTGTTTTTGATTTTTATATAAAGGGAAAATTCTAGTTTTAACTCATAAAATATTACATTTTATCATGAAAATGGATTGAATTCACACAATTTCTATGTATTTAGACATCACAATAAATAATGGAGAATAAAGGAAGTACAAGTTTCTGCCCCATCCCTAATTTATATCTCCGCAGAGGTTTTCAAAAAGAAATATAAACTTATATGTCTACATTCCCCAGGATCTCTCATAATGACTCTTGTAATCTTAGTTGTCTTTGAGATGTGGGAAAGATGTTGATAGAAGTGGAAGAAATAAGAGAATGTGCAAGGCAGAAATAATAAAGTGGTAAAAAATTAAAAAGAAAAACTATTTCAGAGCTAGAAAATTAAGGTAGTTTGATAGTATACAGAAATTAACAAGGAATCAAAAATACTTTAGCTCAAATTAAATCATATCTTCATCAATCATAACTTCTTTGAGCCTGTTTCTTTATAAAATAAGGGGATTCAATTTGAGGATCACTATAGTCATATCCAAGTCTCAATTCTATAATCCTAAATTATCTCAGTAACTAATTCAGTCCACACTGCATCTGAATTGTAAGAATTTCAGAAACATGCCTAATAAATGGTCATCTAGCTACTATTTGAACAATTATAGTATGGGGAAGCCACCATCTCCTGAGGTCTACTTTGCATTCTACTTTGAGATAACTCTGATAGAAAATGTGTTCTTACATTAATCATAAATTTTCTTCTTCGTAACTTCCCACACAAAACTTCTTGTTTTACCCTCTTAGGCCAATCAGTACAAATCTAATTATTCTTCTATAATGATCTGTTTTATATTTGGGGCAGATATAATGTCCCTCCACCACCAAATGCTAAGATTTCTCCCTTCCAAATTTCACATTTGGTAATTTGATATAGCTTCTTATGACTTAAATACAAGACTGTCCATGACTAGCTGCCCTCCTATGTAAAATCATCTGCAGTACCCCCCATAAAAATGTGTCACAATTAAATATTCATAGATGGAGAATATTTTTTGTAACAGATAAGATGAATATCTTACAATTTCAAAAATTACAGCTTATATATATTTTCTATATTTTAAATTAATATCCTATTTTTCTTAGAGAGGCAACACTTTGTATTTTTATGATTGAAGAAACTAGAGAAAAGTCAAGTGGTTTGCCCAAGATCATTCAAGTAATTTTTGACTAAACTCAGACTGAATTCTGGATCCTTGTTCATTGTTCTTTTGGATATTCCCAGGAATGTTTCTGAAGTGGAGATGAGACAACTAGGCTGTTAATCCTTGAGAAAACCATTCCTTTATATAGCACAAATCTCTTTATTCTATAGAATGGCATGCTGAATTTACTTCCCAAGTAGACATAAAAATTGGAAGAGAAACATATTAGCTAGCTGATAAAGTTTTCCAGAGTTGCTTAAAATTTATATAAATAGCACTTTCCCAGTGCTGAGAAACAACAACGATAACAAACCCCATAGCTAGATTTGACACTGGTGACAGGAGAAATATGGTCAGTTAATAAGTCTAAGAAGGATATCATAAATGTCATAAATGAAGACATCTCTACCCTATGCTTTCTTGTATTCTTTTCTTTTATTTCCCACTGGGGTGTTCTAAAATAATACTGATAATCTGAATAAAATGACTTAAGCTCTTTAGGGAAACATTTCAGTAAGAAGAGAATGAATGAATAATTGTCTACTTCTGTAGGAATTTCTTCTTTTAGTCTGAAGCCATCCTTTAATTTTTAATACGTTTGTACAAATTAATTCATGAAGCATTATTGTGGGGTGCAGAGAGTATTTTGGCTTGTTCCTCTGTGGCCAAACAACCAGAAAACATTTCACAGCAGGCAGTGAGAGATTTGATATGGACTGAAATGGACTGAATTGACATTGTATATTTCATGGAATTAAATTAACATTTGTTTCTATATAATCATTATCTAATTGTCAGATTTATTTTCATGCTTATTGTAACTCTCACCCCAGGCAACGGGAGCATTTTAGCAATTGTAAAACTGTTGCAAACTATTAAAAATTGATGACAACCATTCAACTCAATTCAATAAATACATGCTAAGTCCTTAATATGTACAAGGTTTTAGGGACCAAAAAAAAAAAAAAAAGCTCTCAATGAGTTTAATGAGTTTATATTAGATGGTGTTAAAATATATACAAACTATTACATAAAAGTATATAAAAAGTTGCTTTTTCTTCTGCTCTTTTTGATCTTAAGAATTCATCATTTTAGAGATCTCCTATTTTGATCTCCCAGGCCTTAGTCATCTAAAAACAAACTAAATTCTTTTGGAAGATGAATTAATCATGTAATCTTAAAACCTTTGCTTACAGAATAAATTTTAAAATATAACTTCAGAAGGGATATCACACATTCTTTCTTTCTTTTTTCATCCTATATGCTACTCAGATGTTTACATGCATGTTTGGCCTTCACCATTTACTCTGATTCTTTCAAAACCAGTGTCTAAAAGGAATATTTGCTTGATATGGTGAGCTTGCACTTCAGAGTTCCCATTCATTTGCCCTTGCTAGAACATTAAAGTAGTTCATTATGCTACAGACTTAGACACACACACACACACACACACACACACACACACACAGAGGGGAGAGAGGGAAGGAGGAAAAAAAGAAAGGAAGGAAGGAGGGAGGGAGAGATAGAGATTGAAATAAATAGCTCTTCTTATCTTAAAAGACTGTAATTAAAATATATATAATATGACAGGCGGTTTTTCTCTTTGGCTAAAAGAAACTAAAGTTATATATTCCCCTTATTGATTTGTAGAATTTATTTTTGAAATCTTATTTGAGGGATGGTTCTATTACTATTGGCATCATTACTTATATTTATTTTCTACCCAGGCTTATGATTACTTATGATTATTGATTGTGGAAAGTGGTGACTTATTTGCTTTGGGGCATGAAGGTATCTTAGAAGTCAAGTAGTCATAAAATCATAGTTGTATAGCTAGAAGAAAACTAGAGGCAGTCTACTTCCCTTTACAAATGAAGAAAATGAGCTTCAGGAAACTGAAGTGCTCAAGATTCTATAGAGAATGATCTTTCAGGATTTGAGCCTAGCTCCTCAGGATTCAAAGTTAGTGTTCTTTCTATTGTACCACATTCTCTCCTCCTTTTTCATGTATATAGCCTCGAAAAATGACTTGGGGCAAAGAGAAAATATTACTTGCCCATTATTGCAAAATTTAGTTTTTGTTAGATACAATAATTGATTCCAAGGCTAGCCATATAACTCAGAAGACATGATATTTATACTATTAATATATTGAATTGAATTCTTTCAATTAGTTATTTTTTCTTGAACTTTTTTCCTTTGTCTACATTAGAAAAAAATATTTTTGAACCATATTATAACAATATGATAAATGCTTTGCAAACAAAAGTCCCTCCAACCCCAATATAGTAAAATATATCTATAAATTTTATTGTCCAAGAACTCCATTTTTGCTACCCATTGAAAAATCATTTCAATTAAGGTTAAAGATTTTGAGAAACAATTGATGATATTGGACAATAAATGACTTATTTTTGTATTACAAACAATTGAACATTTACATCCTTAAAGATGTTTACAAGAACTATAGTGGTAACCTTTTACATGTATCCCAACCAATCTACCATAAACCTCACTCACTCATATTCCATCAGTATCTTTCCTTTCTAACAATGTTCTCTAATGGCCCCAGGATCTTACCATGTGTTTTGCCACTGCATCCTAAAGATTACCTTAAATAATTTTCTACTCACCTTGTAGTTGATCTATCTCATACTTTTCATTTCTTCCAATTTGAATAAGAGTTCTTTAAAAGCAAGGAATGTCTTTTTGTATGCCAAGTATTTATCAGAGTACTTGATATATTTTGTATATTTAATAAGTGATTTTTAAAATTCATTCCATTGAGTTTAAAAATTGTTGAAAATGAATTCAACACAATAGTTCCAAAAACTAAGAAATAAATACAACCACATATGTGACCTAAAATAAAAAGTCACATGGCTCAGTTTAAAAATAACTTCAATATTATGATAAAATTTTAATTAAAATTAAATTATTTTTAAATGTTTACTTGTCACTTAATAATGTGTGCTGAATTTACATTTGTTTTTTTGCTTTGAACAATATTATATTTGGGTTTTTTTGAGAGACAAAATTCCATTTTTAAGAAAATTGCAATAAAACAAAAAGAATTATAAATTCCTCTACTACCTTGTAGATCTTCAAGGCTAGGACTGTATGATATTTATTTTTGAATCCTAGTTAGTAGATCTGATAAAGCCTATTAATTACTCTTTTAAAAATTGATTATACATGAAAATGGTGGCCATTTAAAGACCTTGAATAACCTATGAACACATTCAACAGTAGAACTACTAATCCAAGCAAGGAAAGCAAAAACAAACTAACTAACCAAAAAATAATTTATGTTCTCCAAAATCTTTTGCCTAAAATATTTTGATAAGGTTGTCACCAACAGTATTGAATAGGATAACATTTAATGAAGGGTTTTCTTTTTGCCCAAAAGCTCATGATTGGTATAGTTATTGACTATTATGTTTTGTGAACCTAACCTATTCCATTGATCAACTAATCTATTTCTTAGCCAATACCAAATGGTTTTTGTAATTTATAATATAGTTTTAGATCAGAAAGAGCTAGGCCACCTTCATTTGATTTTTTTTTCATTAATTCTCTTGAAATTCTCAACCTTTTGTTCTTCCATATGAATTTTGTTGTTATTTTTTCTAGGTCATCAAAATAGTTTCTTGGGACTCTGATTGGTATGGCACTAAATAAATAGATTAGTTTAGGGAGCATTGTCATCTTTATTATAGTCTATCAGCCTATCCAAGAACACTTCATATTTTTCTAATTATTTAAATCTGATTTTCTTTGTGTGGAAAGTGTTTTGTAATTTTGTTCATATAATTCCTGACTTTCCTTTGGTAGATAGATTTCCAAATACTTTACGCTATTGACAGTTATTTTGAATGGAATTTTTCTTTGTATCTCTTGCTGTTGGATTTTGTTGGTGATGTATAAAAATGCTGAGGATTTATACTGACTTATTTTGTATCCTGCAACTTTGCTAAAGTTATGAATTATTGCTAATAGCTTTTTAGTAGAATCTCTGGGGTTCTCTAAGTATACCATCATATCATTTACAAAGGAAATAAATGAAAAATCCCAAGTTATTAGTACTATCTCAATGTTCCTATCCAGAAATTCCCTTTCTTTTTAATGTTTCATATATTTTGTATTTCCTCATGTATGTTCTTGTTATTTATCCCCAAGAAAATGAAAAACACTAATAATAATAATAATTTATTCAGTAAAACTGAGTATAATCCATCAAAGGAAGATGAATCTTTAATGACATACAATGTATCAAAGCATTCTTGATAAAAATAAAGTAAATAAAAAGAAACAGAAGGACATAAAAACTTTACAGCTCAAAGAAGATGTTTCAACCGTGTCTGGAGTGAAAAATTACTCAATTTCTGGAGTGATTTGTTATTTCCCTCTGTAGTTCATTTTACAAAAAGAGGAACCTGAAGCAGACAGGATGAAATGACTTGCCCACAGTCACAGACTTAATAAGTATATGTGTTATGAAAGTAGTTGACTAAGAGTATAGTTTTTATTCTCCATGTCCCCCCAAAGGCACCCTTCAAAGTTATTAAGTGAAACACAAAAATAATAACAACAGTAAACAAGTTACATTCTGATATTTGTATATAAAGTCTATCTTCATGACAGGTCGTAGTGTTTAAATGGAAGTTTTTGATACCTTGATTAACTTGTAAGAGGAATAGAAAGTTAAGGGAAAATACACTAGTGGTAAAGGAGGAATAAAGGAAAGGAAGATTGGGAAATAGAATCTCATATAAGCAAAGTACAGAAGTACATGTATATTCAATTAAGAATGAATGGATTAAATGGTGTAACTGATCATAAAACCAACCTCTTCTTAACTGATTAAAGGAGGAAAAAGCATACATATTCATAAGCTGAGTTAGAATTTTTTAAAAGTATTTCACTTAGAAGGGAAATAGAGAGAAGGAGTTATTAGAGGTAGAATAAGTTAAATGATAGATTGGGTCTAAGCAAAACAAACTAATAGTATACAAAAATATTTGTAGATTTTTCTAGTCTATTAAAAATTGGAAGGGAGTACTCATAATACCTATGAAGAATTGCTGAACAATTTAGAATACATAATATATTGCAAAAACTATATAAATGGAATTACAGTAGTACAGATGTAGGAAATTATGAAGGAGATGGTTTCAAGAAACCTGGGAAGATTTTTGCTATCTGATGAAGAATAAAGGAAAGCAAAGACAGGAAAACAACATATACAATTTCGATCAACATTATGACCAAATGTGATTCTACAGGACTAATGCTCTTTTGTCATTTGATTATTACTTGCTTTGCTTTCAACTACTCTTAACTACTCTTAATATGGGGTAATGTTGCATTTATTTAAAGGCATCCAGTGAGAGAAATATATTCCCTTCTGTGGTAATCTATCTCTCTTTTGGAAAATTCTAATTTGAAGGAAGTTAATTTTTACATCAAATGGAAATCTACTTTTCTTTTCTTTTACTTCTACCCATTGCTATTATCTCTTGCCTCTGGAGAAAACAGAAGTAACTTCTTTTTATTATGTAATTGCACTTCAAAAAAGGATCATATCTCATCCTTCTCTAGAATAAGCATAGTTTTCTATCAAATCCTCATGTGATTTGAAGGCATGATTCTTTATCATGCTGGTCACCCTCCTTTGTTCACCCTGCACTTCATTTTATTTTCAAAAAATAATAAAATGCATGTGAGTGATTTGTGATTTAAAGTACAATTCTACCAGGTACTTAAAATCTACAGGGGAGGAAGAAGAGGAGAAATCTAAAATAACTATTTAGAGACATATTTAATATTTGTTTTTAATTATAAAAATATATTGCCATTATTTTTCAAATATGTCCAATTTTTAATAACCCTGTTTAAGGTTTTCTTGGTAAAGATACTGGAATGATTTGCCATTTCCTTCTCCAGCTTATTTTACATTTGAGGAAATTGAGGAAACAGGGTGAAATGACTTGCCCAGGGTCACATAGTTAGGAACTATCTGAGGCCATGAACTCATGAAGAAGAGTCTTTCTTCCTCCAGGTCTGGCATTCTACCCACTGTGCTACATAGCTGCTCTTATATAAATATGTAGTTTTTATACAAATGTAGTTTTTCTAAATTTCTGCACTTAAAATGAATGATTAGAAGGAATTGAAGAGAGAAGACAAAAAATATGCTAAAAATCATTATTTTTGAAATTATCCTCAACCATTTATAACTCCAACATAAATCCATCATTTAAGATAATTAAACCATAAATGATAATTGCATTTGGAGAAAAAAATTAAAGAATTACAAGTTAAAAAAAAGAAAGCTAGTTATAATTAAATCATTGATATTTTTAGACAATAGATTTTGAAAATTAGGAAAAATGTTAGAGAATTGAAACCATCCAAAATAATCTTTGCAAAGTATCTTTACAAGGGAGGGAAATAGAAATGTTTGGGAACAAAATGTGGTTTCATTCCACAAAAGGTGGAATATTTCTAAAGAAATTCATTTGACTACAGGTATAAAACATATATGCTCAACTAACTTCCATTAGAAATGACCATTTACTTCTTTTTTCTTAAAATGCTAATTTGTAAGTGTTAGCCTCTTCTAAGCCTTGGCATCAAAGTTTGTATGGGACTTATTGTATATACTAAATCATGCTGCTATGCTTGTGAAATGAAGAAAGTCTGGCCTTTTGAATTGGAGATGTCATAGTTTGATCTATCAGGATCTATTCAACTGGCTTCGTTACTTATTCAGCTATAAGACAGAGTACTCTTTTTTTTTCAGAGCTATAATTATCTGTTTTGTGAGTGGAAGAAGAAAAGACCAGAAACTCATTTTCAATTCACATGAGGGTGGTAGAGTACTACTAAAGTCATTGCCATTGGAAGACAGGAAGAACAAAAGGGACAAACCAAGAGTTAAGCTTTATTTAGGCCACTGGAAGATAGGAAACACCACATGACCACTTATTATTTTAATTGATTATTTTTGCTTAGTAGAGTTTAAGCTCAATTGATTTTATATTGCTGAATGGGCTGCAAAATCCTTCTAAACTTCAGAATTCTAAGACTCTTCCACATTTCCCAACACTAATTATGGATCTCTTCTTTTTTTTACTTAAAAGTAATAATAAAATGATTTCTACATGATAAATCAATTTTAACCTTTGAGTCTCCTTGATTTATGCATATCCTTCATAAATTATTTCCAAAATATTTATTGCAAAAAAAAATTCACCTGGTGATTTCTCTATGTGGGGAATAATGGACTTACAGAGAGAGTAGAAGTCTTGTTACCTACTATTCACAAGTAATATAGATGTGCTATTATTTTTTTCTTTATTAAAGAATACTTGTTTTCTTTTCTATATATAAATATGTTATCAAATCCAGAGCCAGTTCTTTAAAGCTATTGTAATATTATCTTGATAATTGCTTTTGAAACATTTTGATGATAAATTATAAATCCTTATTCCTTTTTCTAGAGGAGCTTACTTAAAGAAATGGGACTGCTCTATTTAGATCAATATTCCATGAGTCTGGGGGAAAAAATCAGAAAAAAATTATCTTACCACACAAAGATCATAGAGAACATTTTTACTTGAGTTACTGTATATGGCATACATTTGACATTTGTCCATGATCTGCATTCCATTGGGGTGTGCTACCTGAAAAGGATACAAAGACTAAGATTTGAATATTTTCTTAGATAAATCTGTATGGTAATTTGCAAGAAGAGTGAATAAAGCATTGCCATGTAAATTACCACTTGAAATAAAGCAATGTTTTCAAAGCTTTTAAACTAAGTTTTCTTAATACAGTCATCACCCACAATAATAACAGAATTTCTCTCACTTATATGACCCTGACAGATTTCAAATTGCCCTGCCAAGCTATCTCACTAATGCGTTTTTTTTTTTTAATCTGTCATGGGAAAACTCCCTGTTGTGATTAAGATTCTTTCATTTTATAATTGATGCACAGTGAATAAAAATAATTTAATATCAATTTATGCAACATTTGAATTATACAGAGGTGTTATTAACTTTGTGTTAATGGGGTAATGGAAAGAGTGCTGGAATTAATACCTGAATTTGAATCCTGCCTTAATCATTTATTAACTGCACAATGTGCAACCCAAGTTATTTAACTATATCTTAATTTCTTCAACTGAACAACTTTTACCTTACAGTGCTACTGTGAGAATCAAAGATCATGCATTGCAAGTACTTTGAAAACCTTAAAGTATAATATAAATGTAAGCTATCTTATGATTATTTTCAAGAGAAAACATTTATTTAACACTTAGACATCTATAAAAAAAAACTTTATAGTTATCTCATTAAAGCCTCACAACCTATTTGGGGTTAAGTTCTTCATTTTATAAATGATAGAGTTTGAGTTGCCAAAGATCACACATCAATTTATAGCAATTTGAATTCATGTATTTGCCCTTCAAATTCAGTACCATTTCCATTTCACTATTCTGTCCTGGCAGGAAACATTGGAAGATGTTTCTAGGAAAGTCTATATATATTTACCTAGAGTATGTTTTCCCTTTAATAAAATTATTATGTTTTTATTTTTAACATTAATTTTAAAAAATATTTTTGATTTCTGAATTTTCTCCCTCCTTGTTCCCCTGTTTCATTTATAGAGAAGGCAAACAATATGATATCCATTATACATATGAAATGATGAAAAATTTATTTCTGTATTAGCCATGTTGAAAAAAAATCAAGAAAAATAAAGTGAAAAAAATATGTATATATGCTTCAGTCTGCATTCCAAGTTCATCAGTTCTCTCTCTGGAAGTAGGTAACATTATTTATCATGAATCCAAAGGAATTATCTTGGATTATTGTCTTGATCAAAGTAGATGTCTTTCAGTTGATCATTGTTCAAATATTGTATTTTTTGCAGTTTCTATGTACAAAGACTTCATACCTATGAACATTTGACTTTGCATCAATTTATCTAATCTTTAGAGATTTTTCTGAAATCATCTTATTCATCATTTTTATAACAAAATCATATTCTATATTAATCAGATGCCACAAAATGTTTTTTTCTTTTTTCTCAATAGTATTTTATTTTTCTAAATACATGCATAGTTTTCAATATTTGTTTTTGTAAAATGTTATGTTTTTTTTTCTTTCTTTCCTTTACCTCCACCTCTCCCCAAGATAGCAAGCAATCTGATATAGGTTATATTTGAAACATTTCCATATTTGTCATATTGTACAAGAAAAATCAGATCCAAAAGGAGGAAAATCATGAGAAAGAAAAAGCAAACCACAAAAAAGATGAACATCCCATGCTTCAATCCACATTCAGTCTCTATAGTTCTTTCTCTGAACGCAGATGGCATTTTCCATCCCGAGTTTAATGGAATTGTTTTGGATCATTATACTACAAAAAAGAACTAAGTCTGTCAAAGTTGATCATCACATAATCTTCCTGTTAGTGTGTACACTTTGCTCAGCATCAGTTCATGTAAGTCTTTCCAGGTTTCAAAAGCTTTTTCTATATCTATCAAAATGATCTTTAGAATTTTGTCATTTTCTGTTAATTGAGATAGTTTATTATAATGATAGTTTTTTCTAATAAAAAAACAGACTGCATTCCCAGTTAAAATCCCAACTTATACAGCCTGATCTTTGTGATGTATTACCTAATCTCCTTGCTACCAATTTATTCAATTTTTGTGTCAATATTGATTAAGTAAATTGGCCTATTTTTTTTTCTATTTTTTTCCTTCCTGGTTTAATTATCAGTCATATTCGTGTCACAAAATAAACTTGACAGTACTTATTCCTTATCTATTTTTAAAAATACTTTAGGTAAGGTCAGAATTAATTATTCCTTAAATATTTGGGAGATTTCACTTATGCATCCATCTATTCTGAGGAAATTTTTCTTAGAAAAACATTCTTTGGTTTGTTAAATTTATTTTTCTAAGATTGGGTAGTTTGAATATTCTATTTCCTCTTCTATTAACCTGGAAATTTTCTGGTTTTGTAAATATCCATCTATTTCACTTAGAGTTCAGGTTTTGACACAAAATTGGGCAAAGTAACTCTTAAGAATTGTATTAACTTCATCTTCATTTATACTACATTCATCCTTTTCATTTTTGATACTGGTAAACTGATTTTCTTTCTTTTTTTCCTAAACAAGGTAATCAATAGTTTATCTATTGTAATTTTTAAAAAAGAAATGTGCTCTTAGTCTTATTTATTAGTTAATTGGATTTATTTTTAACTTTCAATTTTTTACTACTTTCTCCTTTTATTTTCAGGATTTCTATTTTTTGCATTTTATTAAGGATTTTAAATTTATTCATTTTTAGCATTTGGTATTTTTCTAGCATATGTATCCCACAAATTTTCATACAATGTCTCACTACTATACTTATCCTTTAAGCAATGATCATTTCTATTATTTCCTCTTTGACTCCCTCATTTTTTAGGATATTTAGGACTATATCATTTCCAATCAATTTTTGATATATGCTTTCAATCCCTATTTTGAATATAAATTTTGTTACATTATGTTCTGAAACTGGAAAATTGAATAATTCTGCTTATCTTCATCTGGTTCTGAACAGGAAGAAAAGGCATTTTTCTTTCTATTTCCATTAATTTTCCTCCAGAGGTCTATTATATCTAACTTTTCTAAAATTCTATTTATCTAATTAAATTCTTTATTATTTATTTTGTGATTATATTTATGTATGAGAGGAGAAAATTCAGGTATCCCTTTAGTATAGTTTTATAATACATTTCCTTGACTAACTTATTTTTCTTTAGAAATGTGCATACCCTGCCATTTGGTGCCTGATTGTTCTCATTCAATCATGTCAGATTCTTTGAGAGTACTTTGGAGTTCTTTGTAAAGATACTTGAGCATTTTGCCATTTTCTCCTCCAGCTCATTTAGAAGATGAGCAAACTGAGTCAGAATTAAATGACTTGCCTAAAATTACATAGTTAATAAGTGTCTGAAGCTAAATATGAACTCAGAAAGATGAATATTCCTAACTCTGGGCCTCACATTCTATCTACTAAACTGCCCAGTTGCCCTGTTTGTTGTATATATTCAGTATTGCTATTATTTCATTGTTAATATGAATTTTTGTTTGTTCTTCAAAATATAATTCCCTGGATTATCTCTTAATTTGATCTATTTTTGCTTTTGTTTTGTCTGAGATCAAAATCATTACCTCAACCTATTTACCTTAGCTGAAAAAATAATAAATTTTGCTCACTCCCTTAATTTCACTCTACCTGTATCTTAATATGTTGTTATTTCTTAAAGATAGATTGTAAGGATGGATAGATGGATAGATAGATGGATAGAATGGATGGAGATATAAATAGATGAATAGATGATAGATAGATAATAGATAGATGATGGGTAGATGGGTAGATGAGTAGATGAGCAGATGGATAGATGGATAGATAGGTTAGTTGTTGTTCTTCATTCCCAAAGAGGACCAAAATGACATCACTTTGTTAGAGTCTAGTTACAGTGTATCTGACTGTGGCTGATCAGACCAATATGAGCTTGGATTGCTCTGTCATAATCAGAACACAAATAGTCCATATAAACTTTTGTGGTACCTTCTCTAATTTTTTATGTTTCATGTTTCCTTGGGCTAATTCAATCATGCTTTGCTTGTAGAACACTGAGCCTTCTCTGATGAAAGCAAGCCATGCTGAGCAGTCCTGTGCCAATTGTTCCCATGTCATCCAATCAAATCTAAAGTTCTTTTTTTTTTATTTTATTCATTTTTCCAAATTATCCCCTCCCTCCCTCCACTCCCTCCCCCCGATGACAGGTAATCCCATACATTTTACATGTGTTACAATATAACCTAGATACAATATATGTGTGTAAATACCATTTTCTTGTTGCACATTAATTATTAGCTTCCGAAGGTAAAAGTAACCTGGATAGATAGACAGTAGTGCTAACAATTTACATTCACTTCCCAGGGTTCCTTCTCTGGGTATAGTTATTTCTGTCCATCATTGATCAACTGGAAGTGAGTTGGATCTTCTTTATGTTGAAGATTTCCACTTCCATCAGAATACATCCTCATACAGTATTGTTGTTGAAGTGTACAGCGATCTTCTGGTTCTGCTCATTTCACTCTGCAACAGTTGATTTAAGTCTCTCCAAGCCTCTCTGTATTCCTCCTGCTGGTCATTTCTTACAGAGCAATAATATTCCATAACCTTCATATACCACAATTTACCCAACCATTCTCCAATTGATGGACATCCATTCAACTTCCAGTTTCTAGCTACAACAAAAAGAGCTGCCACGAGCATTTTGGCACATACAGGTCCCTTTCCCCTCTTTAGTATTTCTTTGGGATATAATCCCAATAACAGCAATGCTGGGTCAAAGGGTATGCACAGTTTGACAACTTTTTGGGCATAGTTCCAAACTGCTCTCCAGAATGGCTGGATTCTTTCACAACTCCACCAACAATGTATCAGTGTCCCAGTTTTCCCACATCCCCTACAACATTCATCATTATTTGTTCCTGTCATCTTAGCCAATCTGACAGGTGTGTAGTGGTATCTCAGAGTTGTCTTAATTTGCATTTCTCTGATCAGTAGTGATTTGGAACACTCTTTCATATGAGTGGAAATAGTTTCAATTTCATCATCTGAGAATTGTCTGTTCATATCCCTTGACCATTTATCAATTGGAGAATGGTTTGGTTTCCTATAAATCAGGGTCAGTTCTCTATATATTTTGGAAATGAGACCTTTGTCAGAACCTTTACTTTTAAAAATATTTTCCCAATTTGTTACTTCCCTTCTAATCTTGTTTGCATTAGTATTGTTTGTACAGAAAATTTTTAGTTTGATGTAATCAAAATCTTCTATTTTGTGATCAATAATGATCTCTAATTCTCCTCTGGTCATAAATTCCTTCCTCCTCCACAGGTCTGATAGGTAGACTATTCTCTGTTCCTCTAATCTATTTATTATCTCATTCTTTATGCCTAAATCATGGACCCATTTTGATCTTATCTTGGTATACGGTGTTAAGTGTGGGTCCATATCTAATTTCTGCCATACTAATTTCCAGTTTTCCCAACAGTTTCTTCCGAATAATGAATTTTTGTCCCTAATGTTGGTATCTTTGGTTTGTCAAAGATTAGATTGCTCTAGATGTACCCTTTTTTGTCCTTTGTATCTAATATGTTCCACTGATCGACTGTTCTATTTCTTAGCCAGTACCAAATGGTTTTGGTGACTGCTGCTATATAATATAGCTTTAGATCAGGTACACTTAGACCACCTTCCTCTGACTTTTTTTTCATTAGTTCCCTTGCAATTCTCGACCTTTTATTCTTCCATATGAATTTTGTTGTTATTTTTTCTAGGTCATTAAAATAGTTTCTTGGGAGTCTGATTGGTATAGCACTAAATAAATAGATTAGTTTGGGGAGTATTGTCATCTTTATTATATTCGCTCGGCCTATCCAAGAGCACTGAATGTCTGTCCAATTATTTAAATGTGACTTTATTTTTGTGGCAAGTGTTTTGTAATTTTTCTCATATAATTCCTGACTATCTTTGGTAGATGAATTCCCAAATATTTTATACTCTCAACATTTGTTTGGAATGGAATTTCTCTTTGTATCTCTTGCTGTTGCATTTTGTTGGTGATATAATTCTAAAGTTCTTAAGAGATACCTTGAGGGTGTCAAATTGCTTTTCCTGACCACACTGTGAGTACTTTCCCTGTATGAGTTCTCCATAATTTTTATTATTTTGGTGAGCATACATTTGGCATTTTAACAATATGGCCAGTCCAATGGAGTTGTGCTCTCTGTAATAGAGTTGAAATGTTTGACAGTTTAGTTGAGAAAGGATCTCAGTGTTTGGTATCTTATCCTACCAGGTGATGCTCAAAATCTTCCCAAGACAATTCAAATGCAAGAAATTCAGTTTCCTAGAAAGAAGATGGTATATTGTCCAGGTTTCACAGCTATACATCAATGAGATCAGTTCAACAACTCTGTAGACCTTCAATTTGGTAGTCAATCTAAAAGCTCTTCTCTCCCACACTTTGGAGCCCCCCAAATACTGAGCTAGCTCTGACAATGCGTGTGTCGATCTCATTATCAATGTTGACATGCCTGGAAAGTGTATTACCATGGTAAGAAAACTTATCCACAGCATTCAAAATCACTATTTACAGTAACTGATGGTTCCATATATGGATGGCATGGTGCTGGCTGATGGAGAATCTATGTTTTATAAGCAAAAATTAGCAAAAGTGGCACAAAATTAATCCATACTTTTTTGCATCTCATCTTCAGAGGCTGCATTGATTACCAATCATCTCCAAACATGAACAAACACCCGCCCATTCAGTTTTAGGTTGTAGCTTTTTCAAGTTGAAGAATTTACCATCAGTGTAATAGCTGACTTGGATTCCATGTTTATTGCATTGAAGGCATTTGACAGTGTGGCTGAAAACATCTGGCTAAAAAAGTATGGGAGCAATCACAAAGCCTTGTTTCACTTTATTGGTGACTTGGAAACCTTGAGAGCATTGCCTGCCATCCAAAACCCAGACAAGTATGCCATCATGAAATTAATGTACTATACTAATGAACTTCTCTGGACAACCAAATTTTGATATAACTTCCCATAAGCTCTCACAATTGACAGGATCAAAGTCCTTGATGAGATTTACAAATCTCTGTTCTGCTCCTGGAATTTTTCCTGGAGTTGTTGGGCAGTAAATACTACATTGGTTATTCTTTGGACCCTGATTGAACCGCACTGATTTTCAAGTAGATGATCTTTTTCTAGGTATAGGGTCAGCCATTAAGAAGGATTCTGGCAAGAATCTTGCCAGTAATGATTAAGAGAAAGAATCCTCATGATTATCACAGGATAATGTTTCCTTTTATAAAGAAGAACAACGAAAGCATCCTTGAACTACTGAAGCATACATAATTTCTTTTGCCATATAATATCAAAAATATCAGTCAGCTTCTGTATGAACAATAGAATGCCCACCTTGTAAATCTCAGTTGAATTAGAATCAGCACCCAGTGGTTTACCACATGAAAGTAGAAAGTTTAATGGTGTTAAAACATAGATATATAATTATAAATATATTGTTGAATTCTGGTTTGTAATTCATTTTGCAATCTGCTGCTGTTTTATGGTTGAGTTCATCCCACTCACATTAGCAATTAGGCTTATAAACTATTTCCATATATTTCCAATCACTTTTTAAAAATTTCTTCTTCTTTCTTTTTACCCTGCCCCTTCTCAAAAGTTTCCTTTGATTCTGATCACTGTATCTCCCTTAATCCACCCTCTCTTTTATCATGTTCCCTCTTTTATTCTCTTTCCTTTCCACTTCCCTATAGAGTAAGTTAGATTTCTATGCCCAACTGCATATTTACGTATCCTTCCTTCTTTGAATTAATTTTAGTAAGAGTGTGAACCTCTGTTGCTTGCCAACTCCTTTCATTTTCTGCTCTTATATAAAAGCTCTTTCTTATCTACTTCTTGTATATAAGATCATTTCCTTTATTTTTTTCTGTACATTCCCCCCTCCTCCAGTACATCTTTTCTTCAAAAAGTCTCTTTTTTTTTTTTTTTGAGCTCATCTCAGTATAATTGATTCATCATCTTCTCTGTCTTTGTAATGATAAAATTCTTAGGAATTACATGTATCATTTTTCTACAAAAGACTATTAAGTTTAATCTTATTGAATCACTTAGGATCACTCTTTTCATGATTACATTTTAATCCTTTTTTTGAGTTTAATGTTTAAAAATCAGCTTTTTTATTCAGCCCTAATCTTCATCAGGAGGGCTTAAATGTATTTCATTAAATGTATATTTTTCTCCTGAAAAAATTATACTTAATTTTGGATGGTCTTTTGTTTGTTTGTTTGTTTTGGTTTGGTTTGGTTTGATTTTGGTAGCTTATTCTTGATTATAATCCTAGCTATTTTGCCTTTATTGTCCAAGGCATCCATTGATTTAATGAGGAAACTACTAAATCGTGTTTGTTATTTATTGTGGCTTTATGAAATCACAATGGTTTCTTTTCTACAACTTACAATATTTTCTTCTTGAACTGGGAGCTCTGAAATTTTAATATATCCTGGGAGGGATTTTTTTGTTTTCAGATCGCTTTCAGAAGATTATTGGTAGATTCTTTCAATTTCCATTTTAACCTCTATTTCTAAGATAAAGTGGCAGTTTTTCTTTATAATTTCTTAATATATGTCTATGATCCTTTTTTGATCATGGCTTTCAGATAGTTCAATAATTCTAAAATTAGCTATCCTTGATCTTTTTAATGTCATTTTCTTCCATTAAAATGGTCACATTTTCTTGCATTTTTTTCATTATATATATTTGTTTTATTATTTCATAGTGGATCATGGATTAATCTGCTTCTAATTTCCAGGATTTTTTTTCCCAATGGCTTTTGTACCACTTTTTTCAATTGATAGCTCTACCTCTTAAAGATCTTTTTCTTCATTGATTTTTGTCTCTTTTATAGTCTGGACAATTATGATTCTTTGGTGTTAGTTCTTTTGTTGTATATCTTTTTTTTGTTAATTTTATCAATTCTCTCTTTACATTTTTCTGCATTGCTTTCATTTATTTTCTCACTTTTCCCTCTTATACTCATTCCTTTCTTAATTATTATAGGCATTCGTGTATCATTTCCTTTTTTTTTTCTTTCCTTCATGTAGCTCTGCCTGTATATTGTCTTTGTATTTTGATTTATTAATTCTTCTTTTTTTCTTGTTTGCTCATTTCACCAACCTTTACCTTGAACTTTTACTTTATTCTAATATTGCATTCTACTCTAGGGACGTGGCAGGGCTGTCCCAAGCTTTAGATGTGTGTGTGTGTGTGTGTGTGTGTGTGTGTGTGTGTGTGTGTGTGTGTTACTGTTGCTAGTTATAGTTCTAGGAGTCTATAGGTTTTTCAATGCTTTTAAAATAGTACTATCTGAAAAAATGTGGAGTCACAATTCTCCTGGTCCTTTACTCCACTCCTTATCCAGGAATGGCCCCTACTTCCCTCCAGCTGCAAATTTCAGAGTTTCTGTTGATTCCAGAACTGTGACAAGATCTCTGCTCCTTTGTATCCACAATCTCAGTTCTAGAATTATGTATGACAAGAGAATCCAGTACCCAGTGCTAGCACAGAGGTCCCCTGTAATATTTTTCAAAGCGTTTATTCAATCCCTTTACTGTCTGTTGTCTAAGGACTCCTGGCATTGCTTCTGCCACTGTAACATCCACTTCCAAGGTCCATAACTGGTCTTTTTGCAGTGTGTGATCTCTGAGCTAGCCCTTACTCCAATGTCACAGAGTTTTCTGATAACCTCCAAGTTGTCTTTTTTAGTAAAAAAAAAATGCCTCACAATGACTTTGTCTCAATTCTGCTGCTCCAAATTTCAATTTTTTTCTTACAATATTTTAAAGTTATTTGGAGGGGTGTTGGCAGAAATCACCTGGGTCACTGCCTTTGCCCTGTAATCTTGGTTCCATCTCTCTTAGCTATAACATTAAAATTTTCCATTATTTTTAAGAAAAAACAAATATGGATTGAATTCCTATTAGGTACCACATTATCCAGGAGATAGAGACCACTTTTCCATCTAGCTTTTTAGCCTTTTTTCATACTACACTATTTACCACACATTTTATATAATAGTTAAAGAATATTTTCTTCTCCCTAACTTGTCCTGCATTTTTCTGTCTCTCTATCTCTGTCTGCTGTCCTTCATCTTCCCTCTTTGCTTTCTAAATTCCTACTTCTCCTTTTAAGTATAACTCTCCCTTTCCCTATTAATGATATTCATTCTTCAGATTTCTAGTGACTGGAATGTTCCAGGTTTTGCAGTCATACAACAATGAAATCCTTAATAGTTGTTTGGTAAATTTAATTGATCAGAAAGCATTGAAGATCATTCAAGCATAAATTTAGTGATAATATTCTTGAGTTGTAAAATATCAAGACAAGGAAATAAATGATAGGAATGACTTTGTGAATAGTAGAACAGAAATAAATTAATGTTTAGAGCACACTAAGGTATGATAATACTTAGAGAAAAGCAATCTAGTCAGTTATATGATGATTAAATTCAGCAAAGATTTATTAAGCAACAATTTCAGGCTTAACACTAAGAAAAATAATTAAAGAAAATATTCCCTCTCAGGATTTCATAATCCACTTTGCAGGGGAAACAAATAACAAATAAAAGAAATATCAAATTAAGACAGCACAGGGTTAACTATAAAAATGAATAGTATAAAAGGACTTGATTTTTTTTTTAATTGAAAGATCCAAATGGTCAGAAGTGAACAGAAAAGAACTCAGGGAGGAGATATCAGGCCTGAAAGGACTGATCTCATTTGGTTAAGCAAAGAGGAGCAAAAAAGACATTTTAAGAAAGAATTAACACCATGAGGAAAAGGACAGAGAAGAACAAATCATTATTTGTTCATGTTAGCAGTGAGAAGATTGAGTTGGATAAAGAATCTGGTTCATATAGAAAAATTATATATAAGATTCAGAAAGTCATAAGGTGCCATATTATGGGAGAAATTCCAGGTTTCATACTATAAGAACTAATATATCATCAACATGAGAGGTTCAATAGAAGGGATGTTTTGGGAAAATTACTTTGACTATGAGGAGTATGCTATATGGAAAAAAAAAATCTAAGTGTCATCATGGATTGTGGGGATAAACAAAGATATGAAAACAAAGCTCTCCTTCCATTCCTTGGGCAAAACCGGGTGCATGTGACTCACTTATGTGTGACTTTGTTCACTAAAGAGTAAAGAAGATGTAATCAAATTAGAGAAATCTAGAGAAATGATATCTCTAGTAAGCAATTAAAACTTGTGTTATCACAGAATGCCCATTTGAAAGATATCTTCATAAGGTCAGTATGAGGCTAGAATATGGACATTTGTACAATGATGATTTAAATGGATAAGCTAAACAATGACTTTTTTGACTAATTCTAAAACAGTGAATCTTCAAATCTTCAGAGATATGGTGGCAAGATAATAAAAAATAATACTTTGTGGATTGCATATAAAACTCATTTATATAACATACTTCTGAAAGAAGGTGAAAATTTAAGTGGTTTGAAGAAAATATACATAGATGAAAACTAAATTAATGCTAAATAATTGATTCAACTTAACAAATACTTATTAAATTAAAATACCATGTAAATAGTAACATGTTTAGTATGAGGAGTGCAAAACTGAAATAAAATAAAACTCTATTTTGAAGAAAATACACTCATAGGAAAGCGTAAAATGTATACATAAATGTGGTATGAGGTAAATTGAGAAAGAAGAAAACTGGGATAGGGAGGAAGACAAAAAAGAAAATAGAGAAAGTTTTACAGTAGTATCACCATTTTGAAAATGATATCAGGAGCAATGAAAGTCACAAAAAGTCTTTTACTGCCAATGTCAAATGTAGAAGACTGGGTAATGTGTACCACTGGTTTGCTGGATCATGACATTTCTGATATCCCTATGTGTCTTTGAAAAGTAATGGACAAAATGAACATTTGCATTTCAAATTCTATTTTCTCACTGGAACTCATTACATGTTCTGATAGTTATAAAAAATTGGCCCCTACCCTTAATAAAAGTCACATTTAAGAATTCTAATGTTCACTTTAAAATGCAATATATAATGGTAGTATAAAATCTTTCATGCACATAATTTTCCCATACAGTTTCAAAATTAATTTAGAAAAATGGATAATCAAGGCACATAGTACTACCTACTCAGTCAAAAGCCTTTATAGATTAAAATAGACCTTACTCTAGATAAGTATCATCCTTCTGGTAGTTATTACTTGTTTCATAGAATTTGAATGTTCAAGCAGCCCCTTTGGATATTTTAATCCAATAGAGGACATGAAATCATTTTTATCTAGATTACAAATTATGATGTAGCTTAAGCAATCAGTTTGTTTCTAGATGATTGATGCTTCTAAAGATGACCACTAATCACTGTAGATTAAAGTATCCTTTGAATCATCAGTTTAACTTGCTAAACCTGTCAAACAGATTTTAAATTTAGCCAAAACATACCACTCACCAACATTTCCTAACAGATTTTAACTATTATGTTTAGCAAAATTATACCTGGAATAACAACTTTGATTTAATTGATGCTTTCAGATCATTGCAATTTCTATGTATTTCAATAGTTCAACAGTTGAGCAATCCTTCTCATACGAATTTGAATCCCAAGTCAAGCCATATCACCTCATTTTGTATAATTCTTCCTATGTTCTTCTAGATGTCCCCAAAATAAGAGATTTCTGAAACATTTTACCTGTTATATTTCATTAGTTCAACAGTTGACCTATAATCACTTGCTCTCACAATATGATTGCCTGCTGCCTTTTCTAATCATACAATTCTTTAATGAATTTTATACACTAAATTATATTTACACTCATACTACCTGCTTTTATTGACCTTTTGGTGACACATAAATTTAATACTTGTTGTGTTCTGATATTCAGGATTTATTTTTGGAAAAGCTAGAAAGTTACAATACGAAAAAGATGATAGAAACTAGACAATTTAAAAATCGTTAGGAAAAATTATTTGACTTCAACCATCTATATTGAGATTTTCAAACTGATATTGCCTAATTTTCCCCATCACAGTAGAATAGATATTTCCTGATGTCAGAAACAATTTCATTTTTTTTAAAATTTCTTTACTTGTAGTCCCTGGCATATAACTTTTCCTATAAGGTCATTTTCAACAATATCTTTGTAACCCCATTTGGGATGCTGTTTTTGTTTTTTTCAATCACAATACTAAAGTGGTTTGCTACTTCCTTCTTAGCTCATTTTACAAATGAGGAAATTGAGACAAACAGGGTTAATTGACTTACCCAAGGTCACACACTAGTAATAGTGTGAGGATACATTTGAACTGAAATCTTCCTAACTATAGACATGGTGCTCTATCTACTATATCACATAGATGCCCCAGCATATTGTATGTATATTTACACATACACATACAATTTTCTATTGAATTAAGTTTAAATGAATACAAGCACTGAACTAGTTTCATGACTGTGAAATCAATGTTTTATGAATTATATTAATTGTCTAATTGTTAGAAAAAATATTATTTGCTTTGTTCAAATCATAGTGATCATCTTTCATATTTTTCCTATGAAATTCTGATTATGTAGTGAAATATTATCCTTAGGAATTGATTGTCACCTTAAAATTTGAATCATATGCCACATAGCTTGGTTTAAAAAAGCATTTCCAAAGTAGGATCTCTTTCTGAGACAAAGTTACTATGAAAGCATTAACATATATTGAATAAGATACCTAAAGCAGTGAGGTTGTATTATCTACTTTTGAATGTAACCATGTGGAAATCATGGTGATTATAGTAATTAGAAGTAAATTAATATACTGAAGCATAAATTAAATCTCTCATCTTTATTACAGCAAAGTCTAAGTCTTCTGTATATTAATGAAGCTCTGCATTAGTTGCTGGTTTATGAAGGCAGTATAAAATTAAAATCAACTTTTACATTTTGAGGAAATGGTCAAGTATAAATACCCAAGGACTACACAAGGATAATGGCATTATTTTTTAAATTGAAATTAGCTTAAGAACTCAGACTGAGGAGGTAGTCTGGAAATAAAGAGTGGTGGTCTTACTCATTAATTCAATTAATTGGGGCAAGGCCCTTAGTGAAACACTAATCTATAACATCTATTGTACATTGTATACATATATCTGTTATGATTATTATTTCATTTTTTCAAAGAAAGTGAGTTTGAAAAAATCCTAGGATTCATTAGTGTTCTGTGGATTATTAAGCAGTCATAAAATAACTTTTTTTGTTTAAAGAATTAAAATATTGGGATATAAGCTCATCTTCACTAGGGTCTTTGGAAGCCTCTTTTAACTAGAGTAGCAGAAAGGATAACACATACGTCATTATTTATTCTATTCCTCACATGACTGATTTATTCTTCTAGGTCTCTATATTTTGAAGTTTTTCATTCCAAATAATTTAGAAATGATAAAATTCTAATGTGGGCGATATCTATTAAAATTGTTATTATTAATTTTGGCAAGACAATTTTTTTTTCTTCTAGAAAGCAAGGATAAGAATTTTGTCTGTGATAATGCCATAGTTTTAGTACAGTTTGAATTCTTAATACGGTTTCTTGAATTCTCAAGAATATCTTGAGATTGCTGTTATTAGTATAAGCATTATCTCATTCATATTTTTCAGTGGATCTGAGAAAGAAATTATTCTGAGATTCTACCCTGTGAATATTCCTTTTTATTTAATATCTTGTGGATTTGCACAAGTGGAATTCAATATCTAGGTGTTTTTTTTTTTTTAATTAAACAAAAGTTTTGGCACATGAGATCAGTTTGGTAGGATTATAGAATTATAGTATTATAGAGAGCATTTTATGATAAGTTGATATTATTTGTAAGATTTTACTAATGCTGGTGTTTGATAATGATAATCAGAAATCTATTGAACAAAGATTCATCATTATTTTTTGTCTCTATCAAGGATTCATATCATGCTTACACAGGAATGGGAGAGTCTGTTTTGGAGTAGAGTTTTGAAGGATACATTTGATTAAATCAAATACCTTTAAAATAGATCAACAATCAAGAAACGATAGCATTCAGAATTGTCTAAATCTTTTATTTAATTACATAACAGTTAATTGTAGTTTACTGTGGGGAATTATTTGTAAAATTCAGCCTAATTATTTCTGATATTTTCATTAATGGTTCCTATAATATAGAGATAGAAAGTAAGCATATTGTTTGGCAAATGTTAATATCTTCTTGAAGAGTAATATCTAAATAAAATAGAATGGCTTCATATTGACTTAGAAAATTAGATACATTGACTTCCTTGACCCTAAGACTGATCTGTTCTTAGTGCTAAGGATCTATGTAAGCCAGTAATATTCAATATGATTAAAAGATGCCAATGTTCCAATGAATTATGGGGTCCTAACAAAACCCATGTTGTTTTGAACTCCTTATCTGTGCTCCTATATTTCATTAATGATCCACTGCCACCATCAGAATTCATGATCTACAAAAGAGACAACTTCTCTAAAGTGTATCAGTGAATTACTTACTTAATACTGATATTGGGTCTGCACATAATTGATTGTAGTTGTTATTGTTTTTCAGAGATTGTCTTGGTGCACAGACTGCCTGTAGGTGTCAATAGAATGCTGGATTTAGATTCAGGAAGATCGAGATTCCCATCATTACGCTTACATTTGGTAGCTGTGTGACCATTGGCACATTATTGAAGTTCTAGGTGCTTTAGATTACTCATCTGTATCATGAAAATAATAAGAATATATGTACTAACTTAAAGAGTATAAGATATTTTAAAAAGCTTAAATATTAGTTATTTAAATATATGTTAAAAAGTATATATTTAAAAAATATCTCCCCAATCCACAAGCCCCAATTTATATTGAAGTAGATAGTAGCAGCATCAGGCCCTCAAGGTAGTGAATAGGTAAAATAAAGTAAATAGATATAAAACATGATATGTTCGGCTTATGCTTAATGAAGCTTGAGAGAATAATATACTAATATAGCTGAACCTCCTACCATACAAAATTCTGATTATGATCTGTCTTGATGTTTGATTATCAAATGCCCAAACAGGAAGACTCATATAGTTAAACCATTTCTCCCTATCTGAAAACCTCTCAATGAATTAGATGAATGACATTTATGATTTACATGTCATAAAGACACTAAATATGTTCTTTTGTACCTTATGTTTAACAAAAACCCGGAAGTTCTATTTTTTCTTCTAATTGCCCCACTACCGGTGTCTCCCAAAAATTCTCCAGAAAATTCTGACACTGTTTTGTGTAGATAATAGACAAGAAAACTTTGTTCTATATATCTTGGATTTTAAGATCAATCAAAAAACTCTTATGATGTACTTTTATATGCCAGATATTATTTTAGGTTCTGAGAAATGCAAAAAGAGGCAAAACGACAACAAAAACAGTTCCTCCCTTTGAGGATCTTCTAATCTAATCGCTTTGGAGGCACAGATCAAAGGAAACTAATAGAGTTTAGAAGGTGAAATCTGGAAAAATTGAAGATAAGCATTTTTTCTGACTGGTCACAATAATATCCAAATTAATGAATATCAACCTCCACTCCCATTAGTAATTATGAGTTGAGGTGAAAAGAATGTCAGGGACAAGATTGGGAGGGGCACCTAGAAGAAGGGTATTGTCATCACCTTGATAATACCATCAAGTGCACATCAAGTTCAGACAATTCTCCTCTTTCTCCCAAGCACCATTAATCACATAGTTGAATAAGAAACATCAATTCATCCTGGTCATTAAATGCCAAGGGTAATAATAAGGATGACATTTATGGAGTAATTTACATTTTGCCAAGTGTTTTACCTACATTATAACATCTGAGACTCACAACAACCCTGTGAAATAAATATCACAAGTACTATACTTTCCATATGAAGAAACTAGAGTAAAGAGAGTAAGTCAACAATCACACAGCTAGTAAAGATTAGAGGAGGGTTTTAAACCAAGATTTTTCTGAGATCAATAATTGCTAGGATTTACATAACTTTTTAAGATATAGAGAGTGCTTTATCTGATTTCTTATTTGGGTCTCACAAATTTTTTAATAGATTTTGTTCTATCGTTATCTCCATTTTATAGATAAGAAAGTTGAGACCAAGAGAACTTAAATGACTTGTTGAGAGTCTCAGAGTTTGCAAGAATCTGACATAGGATTTGAACTCAGATCTTCTGATCTTAAACCTAATACTTTCAACATTAAACCCCCCAGTTGTCATCATCATCATATTCAATACTATACCTTCATAGAAATATTATAGGAAAGAAAATAATTGGAAAAGGTGGATTTATGGTAAGCAGAGAAGCTAATATCATAACATATATCAGCCAATCTGAGACCATTAGCCTCTATGTCAGGTCTTTCATTTCTTAATTGTGCTGACCAAATTGTTGGACCATGTGTATCCAAGCTCAGACATAATTTCATGCTGATTTGATAGATTGATATGCTGTTGGTTATTCTGTCATAACTGGCTGATTTCCCTGTTTCATTCATACCTCTTATTAAACAAAAGTCAGTATTGTCTCTGGGGTTCGGTCACTAACAATTGATTAACAAAGCTTTTTCTTTGGCTTAGAATTTTAAAATGATGTAATTCAAATCAGTTTAACAGGATATCACCATTAAGCTTCCACTGATACCATTAATACAAAACTGCTCATATATGACAGTCTGTCCATGGTAGCCTATACTAACTTCTATGATCTTATGCAAGCACCTTAACAAGCATGATACAGTGGAAATCTCATAGGATTTATAATTCAGAAACACAGGTTCAAATCTAGCCTCTCCTACTTGACTTAATATGATGGCAGCCAACTCACCCAAATTCTCTGAATGTTAGTATAATATGAAACAAAAAAAAAAAGATGATAATGTTTTTACTTCTTCACAGGTATGATGTGAGAAGAATTCTTTTTGAGTATTAAAGTCCTGCTGGAATATGTCAACATAATAATAATTCATGGACAATAATCACAACCAATACAATCCAAGGTCAGGCAGTGGAAAGAGTTTTGGATTCATGTCATCCCAGATCTGCTATTAACTATTTATGTGACTTGTACTGAGTAAAATCTAGTGGCTTCTAATTACTGCTTGGACTAAATATAAACTCCCCAGGTTGGTATCTAAAACTGTTCACAACCTGGCTCTAACTTACCTCTTTGGCCTTATGACACATGCATTTCCTCTCTAGTCCTTTAGATCTAGTCTTCTTCCTATTTCTCATTCTGCTTTCCTGGGTTTTTTCGTTTGAATTCATCCCTGTCTAGAGTAGTCTCCATCCTCACTCTCACTTCTTAGAATTTTTCCTTTCCTTCAAATCTCAGTTCTACTTGCTATAAAAAACTACTTCCTGGTGCTTCTCATGTACTACTGCAAATGCCTTAAATCTCCTTTTGTCCATTTTGTAGGTATCTATCTATATACATATTGTCTCTTCAGCTAGATTACAAATTCTTTATTAACAAGGATTATTTGATTTTTGCCATTTTAATCCAAGCATCTGGTACAGTGCACACACATACACACACATACACACATATGTTTCTATGTATGTATATAGTTTTTTTTAAAAATCATTGAATTATAAAGGAATTAATTCTATTGAAATTGTTTTATAAATGTGTACAAGTACATAGATAATATTAATCACACCATATAAAAGATAAATTTTATATGATACATATAGCCACATTGACATAATATATAAATAAATTATATTAATCACATAAAATTTGATCACATTGAATATATACACATTAAATACAATCCATATTTATATATCTAACATGATCAATTAAATATATACATATTCATTATTATATATTTGCATGTGATTAATGTGATATATTTATATGTATACATCCACATATAAAATTCATTTCAATATAATTCATTTACATTATAATTCAATATACTATTTATATGCTTAAAATTATTCAAAGAAAAATTCATGAATTCAGTATACTGCTTAAAAGATTAATAAATTAAAATAAAAGCTCGAATATTTGTATATTACATTACCACAAGCCACTTTAAAAGATAATCATCATCACAATCATCACTACTATCACTAGTATTATTACTACTAATTTTTATAGCCCTTATTTTCTCATTTGATCTTTAAAACAAAGTCTTTGAGGTGGGTAATGTGATAATGATCTGTTTTACATTTCAGGAAACTGAGGTTAAGGCAGTTTAAATAGCTTGTACAGCATTACACAACTAGTGTCTTAGTCTGGAATTGAATTTGCATCTTCCATAATTCGACTATCTCTTCCCTCTCCACTTTGTCACCTAGATTTCTGTGAAGCATCCATCAGAGATGGGATAAACTGCAGAAAAGAGCACTACTTAGGAGACATAATTATGAAGACAAAAAAGAAATAAATACTTGAACTCCAAAGGTCCCAGTAGAATTGGATAATAGGCATTTGTGACAGTAGAAACACAGACCATGGGTATAACTAAATGAAAACTGGTTATGAATCCCAGATATTATGTGTGCTTTTGGGAAAGTTATCCAAAGTCACTTTAATACCCAGACTATACAAATAGGCAATATTGATATAAGTGAATATTAAATAATCAAGTGATTCTTGTGTCATGAAAGAAAGAGAAATATCAGTGCAGGTATTCTGAAAAATTAACTGTGATAGCATGCATAGTGCCATGATGAAGACTTTGGATCAATCAGCTAACTCTTATAGCCTCTGTTGTGATATGAATGATACTTGTCCTATATAGCTGGATGGAATCTTCAAGGTCATTTGAAAGCTGAAGAAACAGAAAGGGAGGCTCAATGATATGCCCCAAAGACATCTAATATTAATTGACATTAATTGGCCAGGATTCTAATATAATTCCTCTCATCTCAAATCCAGTACTTTGCCTCTAAATTATCTTAGAGATGCTCATGGTCCTGACTATCAGGACATTATTTTAGCAAAGCTTAAGATTCAAAAAGGCAGAAATTTCTGAAAGAATATCTAGATGATCACTGATAGTTAGGTACCTCAATGTATAGAGCATCAATCCTGGAGACAGGAGAACTTGAGTTCAAATCACACTTAATATTTGTGTGACCACGGGCAAGTTCCTTAAACATCTAGCCTCAATTCCTCAATGTTAAATGATCTAGAGAAAGAAATGCCAAACTACTCCAATCAATATCTTTGCAAAAAAAAAAAAAAAAAAAAAGCAATCCTCCAAATGGGATCATGAAGAATTGGACAGGAATGAGACAATTCACCAAACAACAACAATAAAAAGTAGTCAACATAAGTACCACATATCTGATGACTGCCCTGAGAACCTGTACAAATTTAGACAGTATCAGTGCCTAAGGCGCTGACAGACCTAATTCAGCAAGCAACCATTAAATACTTAGACATTTATTGGTTGGTCATGAATAAGCTAATTATTTTGATTAAAATGAGCACTAACTCCTGCCTTCTCACATTCTGAATTGAACTGTCTATAAATCATTATGGAAGCTCAGAGAAGTTAATTTTAAATATCTTTTGCCTTCTCCCTGGACATAGTCCAGATGCTGAACTTGCAGTATGGGACTTTTCTCTGAAAGCTCAGAAGCCCTAGTGATGAAGGGAGTACTTAAAATGTCCACATTTGGGACTAGAGGCTTTCAGAATATCCACTTTTAGGGCTTACCCTGGGAAAATTCTATTGATACTGGAAAACACACACACACACAGACACACACACACACACACACACACACACACAACAAAAGTAATTTTCCTTCTTTTTTACCAACACGCTCTTTGTTTCAAGGAGAAATGTTACGATAAGATCACTTTAGAATGAGAAGGTAGTGGAATAAATATGAACTACTTTTTTAAAAAGTGGTCTATGCCCAATTTTGAAGCCTCTCACTTATTTAGATATTAACAAAGGCCTGTCCATGTACCAAATCCATGTACCCCAAGTAGGGAGTCTGGTGGGATGATTGTAGCAGGGATTCTAATCTTGTTAATTACTAACATAAACTGAGGAATTACAACATTACTACAAAAATAACAATATTGATATCTAATTGCCAACCCCACCTGAATCCTTGATAGGTGGAAGGATTAAAGTACAAGTGGCTTGATGAGATATTAATAGATGACAAGTTTCCCTCTTCTGGACACACAATATTGAGAAGAAGAAAAAATCCAAGCCAAAAGCATCCTTTGAAAACTTCTATATTCTAATTTCATTTGAGTTTGAAGCTTTTGCTTTTGTTTGAAAACAATTCCCTTCAAGCCAACTCAACAAGTATTTAGTGAGGATCTATGCTCATTTAAACAGTATTTAAATAAATCTAGCTCTGATGTAAGTTAATTTAGGATATATTTATAGCATTACATTGCTATTTACTCCTTAATTTCTTTATATTTGTTCTCTTGTTTGTTTTGCAAATGACTATTAAATTATTTCTATGTTTATGGCTGAATTTCAGGATTGAATTATACAAAGGAGATGATGTGCTTAAGAACAGAGAGATGAAATAACCTCATTAAACAAGATGGGCTGAATCTGCTCAAGGAAAAATTGGAATAGGTTTTTGAACCACTGACTCTAGGATCATCAGTTCGTATTTTAAGGTATATTCCTCATAAGAACAATTTTTGCTAAGTAGAACAAATATTATTAACACACCTTCCCCATTTTATGTTAAAAAAAAAAAAAACTGAGGCTGTAAATAGTGATTCTCCTCATGATCACATAGCTAGTACATTTCTGGTGCCAAAATAGAAGCCAAAACTCAAGCTCCAATTCTAGCACTCTTGTCCACAATGCCACAATCCCTCTATAAATTATCTTGTTGAAAATATCTCATCTGTGATTTGAGAAAACCTTGCTGTACAACAGCCAGCAACAATGATATCTCAACAACAGAATATGAAAATAAACACTATTATCTAGCCAAAATGAGGTTGGCCAGAGTTACCAAATGTTTTTGTGGTCATCTCTAAACCCTCTATATTACATATAGCTCAGGTAAAAATATCACACCCTGTATGTTGCATAAACAAATTAATTCAGTATTGATTCACTAATAGCAATGCATAATTCAAGCAAGTGATGTTCCAAGGCTAACTTGCTATTTTGTGTGAGTGTCTGTGTGTGCGTATTTCCATAGATCATAGAAAGCTATGGTTAATGTTAAATGATGATACCCGGAATTGAAGACTTTCCCAAATACTGTGAGAATTCAAAGCAAAGCAATCAATGAACTGTACACTACCCCCTATTAGTTGTTGAAAAGTAGAGAAATAAAGGAGCAAATCATTTTCAAAAACTATGTGTATCTTCCTCATCTTTTACTCTCTTAATCTTGTGATATTTTATTTTTTGAAAAGTAAAATTTGTGAGAAGATGGCAGAGTAGGAGAGAAAATTCCAATCTCTCTAGATAAACCCCCACAAACTAAACAAAATTAGTAAACAAAAATGCACAGTAAAGGACCAAAAAAAAACCCAAATAGGACTTGGGGGGGATCCTGGGCAAGTTGGATGCAAAGGTCACCTCAGGAGAAATCACAGAAACTTTTAATTCCAAGACAGCATGGGGATTTGGGGGTCTTGAGTCCTGAGGGAATTAGTTGATTAGGAGTATAAGCCATAGGGTGCTAAGAGAGACTAGTCCCTGGGCACATGCTTATTGAGTGCAGAAGCAGTGGGGTAGGTATAGTGAAATTCTTGGTTTCCCAGGAGAACTGAAGAAAAACGAGCTCAGAGGAGTCATCCCCCTATCCTAGGACTATAGGTGATTACATTTTAAAAAAAGAGCATGCAAAGGAGAAAGAATTCAACCATAAAAAATTACTGTGAGAATAAGGAAGATCAGGGTTCACATTCAGAGGATACAAAAGTAAAAGAAAAGCCTCTCCTACCCCAAAGATTGCTTGCCACCAAAAAATAATTTATAGGAAAACTTAAGAGACTTTAAAAATCAAGTAAGAGATGTTGAGGAAAAAACTAAAAAAATCCAAGAAAAACCAAGAAGATTACTGAAAGAAAGTCAAGAAAATGACTCAAGATTAAAATTGGGCAAAGGGAAGCCTGTGAAGTTATTTTAAAACCAAGAAATAATAAAATAAAATGTAAAAAAAAATTGAAGAGAATGTGAGACATTTCATAAGAAAAACAACAAACCTGGAGAACATATGATGAAAAATAAAAATAATTGGACTACCTGGAAAACTGTGACTGAAAAAGGAACTTAGGTGCAATAATATAAGAAACAATCAAAGGAAATTGTAATGAAATTAAAACAAGAAGAGAAAGTAAAAATAGAAAGAAATTCACTAATAACAACCTCAAGGATATCCTATAAGGAACATCATTGATAAAGTTTGAAGCCTCCAGATCAAAGAATATTTTACAAAAAATAAAAAAAAAATTAAAAAAATTAAAAAATATAATTCAAATATGTTACAGTTACAAATAGAGTCTCACAAGAGACCGAAAATACTGAAATATTATATAGACAATCAAAAGAAACTGCGTTTTGACTGAAAATATCATGTCCAGCAAAATGGGGCATTTCAGAGTTTCTAGAATTTTGTGTCAAACAAACCTGTACTTAATAGAAAATTTAACATTGAAGAGCCAAAGTCAAAAAGTTATTTCAAAGGATTCAAGAAAAACAAACTGTTTAAGTTTTTAGTGTGAAAATATCAACTATATATTTAAGATTGTTATTAGCAATTATCTAAAAAAAAGTCCAAAGAAAGATTGGGGTAGATCTGGGTATGATGTGATTATATAAAACAAAACCCTGTAGGAAAAGCTAAAAACATAGGCTATCAAAATGAGATATAAGAGCAAGAACTGACTCAGAGGAATTAGATAGGGGAAGAGAACTAGTATTTTTGAAATTCTATTTACATCAGCAATGGGCTAAAGAGGGGAATAATACATATGCATATATATGCATACCTATAAACACATATATACATATATAATATACACATATATACATTTATGCCTATATATGTATACATATACATATATATATTTATATATACATACATACATTATATGTATGTGTGTGTGTGTGTGTGTGTGTGTGTGTGTGTATGCTAGAAAAGGTAGAACATCCTCCAAAATTCATACAGTAACAATAAGGAGAGGGAATAAGATAAGGTGGCATATAGAAGGATGTGTAGATAAATGAGAAAGGGATACAGAGAGAGGGAAAGAGTGGATGGAGAGAATAACACAAGGATTCTTAGGGTAGATATGAAACTAAAGGCAAGTTAATGGGTAAAAATAAAGATAAAGTAGAGTTAGCAGAGATAGGAATCAAGAAATAATGTGTTTATATGTATACATGTATATACACATATGTGTGTGGATATCTGTGGATATATAGTGTGTATATATATATACATATGTATATATATATACATATATATATATGTACATACATATATGTTTAATTATAGCATGCTTGGGGAAAATTGGAAGGAAGAAAGGGGAAAAAAGAATAAAGTAAAAAGTGCCCAGCAGAGAACTAAAAATTAAAAAAACAAAAAACTACAAGCAAAGAAAAGATAGATCATTCTGGATACAAATGTGTTTTATTATTATACATGCTTTCTTGATTTAATATTTTTTAATCAAAGTTATTTCTATGCCTTATTTTTTGATGAGGCATTATCACATTGATCTTTTTTATTACTATACTATCCAACAAAATATTAAATTTGTACCAGTAAAATCAATTAGTATTAACATATATTGGATTGAGTAGATAAATGTTTCTCACCCACATATACATTACCATTTTTGTGTGTTCTGATTAATAAAAGACAAATTCATGCAAAATTCATAACAAATTCATAGTTTCAAATATTTTTCCATCAACATATACTAATTCTACAAATCCTATGTTGTAAGTAGGTAAAGAAAGTCATGGTTTTTATATTACAAGGAATTCCCCAAAGTCGAAAAGTTTGAGAATTTTTAGATGATCTGCAATAAAACATCCTTTCTAATGCTAATTCATACATAATATAAAATTTAGAATGGGATCTTTACCACCAGGTGCCTATAAACCAGTGCCCCTTTAGGAAGGCATCTTTGACAAAAGATGCTTATGAAATAAATAGAGTCTATTCTTCCCTGGTCAATTCTTTATGACTTCACTGAAGCTGATCCTGTTAATAATCTTCTATATCATGTAAAATGTTCTGTTGATCCCGTAATATCAATAGAAATTATTAATCTTTAGATAGCAATCAATATTTTCTTCCCACATTATCCCAAAATCTTTGATTTTTTTAAAGGTTTCCCAACCAGAAATTTTGCACATTATATAAATTACTGTTGTGTTTTCCTGAATAATTGCTATAGAGCAAAATATAATGGATATCACATAATATTTTAATTCACATAGGCTCTGTTAAATAAATTCTACCTTAATGATGTTCAAAATACTTGTAAGGAGCAATATTTTCTCCATTATTATTTAAGAGTTATATTTCCTTGAAGACAAATACTAACATGACATAAAGTTCATATGGATTATTCTTCATATATTTATAACTTTATATAAGCCCCTGCATTTTCTAGTCAGCATAGTATGGTATACAATTCTAAAGGCAGAATACTTAAAGTGCATATTTGGTTTGAATGCTGATAAACCATTTATAAATTTAAATAGCAATATGTCCCTTTTTATTATCATTCAATACATCTAGGAGGTGACATAGCCGAATCGTTGAATGACTCACCTATAACTACAGCACAAATAACTGAATGAAAAATTAATTAAAAATAAATAAAATTTGAAATTCAAAATGATACATTTGGTCAAATATTCCATGCCATATCAGTAATACTCAAAATCTTGTAGGAAAATGGAAAATTTAGCCAAGACACAAAGACAATGGCAACATTCATTCAAAAGGGAACTTCTACCACATCTCAAGATTACATGATAGATTTAAATAAAATCTTATGTAAACCAGCATTGAATAAGACATGAAACTATAGAAATATTTCCACTTATGTAGTTTTTTTGTCAAAATGCATAAACATCTATGAGAAATATGTTTAAAATAGGAGAGGGATAAAAACACAATATGTGATTTTGTCATTACATGGAATTCCAAATGAGGAAATTACTTAAGGAATGCAGGTTGGCTATTGTTCTGTACCCTATATTCTTAGAGAACTCCCTGAAGCATTGAGATGTTTCAAGAGTTTTGCAGGTTCATAAAACCAATTACTGGTAGTGGTAGCCTCAAAACCAAGTCTTCCTTGGTTTCATTAAGTCCCATTGTATCTTGTTTTAAATATATTTCCTTAAGTATATAATTTCCTAATATGGTAAACTTTCATTTCCCATAAAATATCTTCCAATAAAATCCTGTTCTGAGTGTGAGCTTGGATATATTAAAGAACATACTATCCAAATATAAGTTCTACCAAGTACTATTTACCCAGAAATGCTTGAGTATGGGTCCAATGACAGACTTTATCATGGAGATAACGTAGATAAATATAAAAAGACTTTGACAAAGAACAATAAATTGTCTACAAAAACTCTCAAAGTCTGCCTCCTAATTAAAAATTGGAATTGTGATGTGTTTTGATGGAAGATTTAGTCATATGAATGACATAAAATATCTTTGAGCAAGTCCAAATATAGCTATTCCCCATAAGTGTATATATAAACCTCCCATCTTTTCAGAATCTTTCAAATGGATTTTTAAAAATCATGAACTGATATTTACTATACTCAGGCCTCCAAATCTCCTCAGCTATGAAATTTGGCTACAAGAACTTTTCACTACCCTATTAACATTAGAAAATAATTCTGTATTCAAGAATGAGTTTCTTAAATGTAAAGACACAGAAGCATTAAAATTAAAAGGAGGATTCCACAGAAAGGACAATGAAACATTGTTTGATGTCAAACACTATCTACAAATAAGATTAAAAGTAATATAAAACTATTTTCATCCTGGTTATTTATGAACTGGGAAAGTGAAATTTGTCATTTGGAATATGACAGATATAACAATTTTCTCCCTAACATAGGATATTGTTTTAAGGTTGTCACTGATTATAGTAGTGCTAGGGACAATTGGAAGATACCAATAACATCAATTGTATATGACAGGAGCTGAAGGAACAATGAAGTCCCTAGTGTTTCAAAAACTGCAGGGAAATATAATCATGTAGCAAGAACCTGATATGTTATTTTCTCCTTTCACATTCTTATATCACATAACCCATAAACTAATAAAATAATTTACCATTGAAAACAGTGGCAGTGATATATTACATCCAAAGATCATTAATGTCTTCAATAATACATTGTCCTTTTTCTCTAAAGAAAGACAATCTAGTTTTTGATCATTTTTTTTACTTTTTATTTTCACCCCCAAAATCCAAATCAATCAAAGTTTCAATTAGAATCTGCACTTTAGATGATCATTTGGAATAACCAAGTATCTATTATATGGAAGACAATTATACTATGCACAGAGGACATAAAGAGAAAATGAAAATGAGTCTCTGCCCTCAAAAAGTTTATGTTCTTTTGCAGACATATAACATGTAAATAAAATAAAAGTATGATCACTTTACATACATTATTTCATTTTCCCCTCAAAATAGCAGTATGCAATATAATCATATTATTTTCACATGATATTGAACAACTTCAGGTCACAACAGTTAAATTATTTGTCCAACATCACACTCATGTCACTGGAAGTCAAGAATACTGCCTTCCTAGTCTTTATTTGTCCTTTGGTTTCCTGAAATCAAGACTAGCCTTCATCCAGTAAGTCATGCTGACAGAAACATGGCTAAATATCTACAGGAACTCTCAGATGAGCTACAAGCTACATCAAATAAAACCTCCTTCTCTGCCCCAGGGAGTATTATTTCTATCTGAAATCTAGTATTTCCAAAGCATGTTGTTTCCCTAATGGGCAGGTTTATTTTAAACAAGTCTCTTGATGTGTTATTCATTAATCCATCAAATCATTTATTATTATAGCATTAAACCATTTAATTCATTCACTTCTGTTAATGCTGCATTGTTATATTCCATTGCTGTCTTGCTGTCCTCCTCTTCTTCATGTGTTCAGATAATTGAGTTAACTTGAGCAGATGGTCTGTAATGAAATCCCATTTCTTTTCTTTGTTCACTTTTTAAGATTTAAATGTTCTTCTAAGGCTCCCTCTCACCCTGAATTTGTTTTCAGCTGTATCCTGCTTGTATTGAAAGAAAGTATTCAATAGCAAACCTGAAGAGAGGCAGTGATTCTGGTTTTCTTTCCACTTCTCTTTCTCCTTCAATAACCTTGTCTTGCTTTCAGAGTCTAAAAGATTTCTTCCCAAGGTCTCTTATTCTGAAAGACACGAAAAACTTTCTAGAAATCAGTCCATGATTCCATTTGTCAAACTCTAATTTGTATTGCTCTAGGAGCTGACATTTCAAACATAAACCTGTAATTAAGATAGACTGGTGGTGACCATTCAAGGCAGCAAGGAGATCAACAGAGTAGCCATTAAATCAGTTTTCATTCCTTATTTCCTCACAAAATAGACACTTTATATGAAAGACCCAAGGGCATACTTCTTTTTTACTTTTTGTCTCAAAATTTAATCAGAAAGTGCTATATCCCATTCCTAAACAGCAAAAAATTCTTTAATGATACCAGAGACATTATTTTTAGTAAAAGAAACAGATTTTTTTCTCAAATGAATCATCTACATTCTTTAGATTTTTAAAAATAGGATATTTTGACTGGAATGATTTTTTGTCATACTATTTGTTATCACATCCTTTGAATCCCTTCCACTTATTAAAGTGGGGAACATAGCTCTTTCTTGGAGCCAAAAATTCTTTGTAAATGTACATCAAGTATTTCTAGTAATACAAGAAGAATGGCAGCATAGTATAGAGAATAGATATCTGATCTTGGAATCAAAAAGAAAGGGATTCAGATTTTATCTCTGACATATACTAACAATGTGACTCTGTGGGAAATCACCTAACCCAAGTAAATTTCAGTTCTTTCTATTATAGGAAAGTTGGATGCTTGAACTGAAGCAAAATTATTACATGTAAAGTTGTATATGTTAGTCAACATGGCCTATAATTGTATATACTTTTTTTTTTATTTACTATACCATAGTACTTAATTGTATTGTTCTAGCATTGGATTTCACAGTTTCCCAGGTCTTTACACACACACACACACACACACACACACACACACACACACACACACACACACACACACATATATATATATATATATATGTATGTATATATATATATATATATATATACATACATATATATAAAGAGAAAGAGAGAGAGAGAGAGAGAGAGAGAGAGAGAGAGAGAGAGGGAGAGAGAGAGAGAGGGCTATTTTACTTCCCAATGTTGACTTTTTTTAATTTGAATTTAGATTTTGTATTTATTCCTATAAATGTGATCTTATTATAGTAAAATAATTTATAAGTATTCATTAAGTGATTAATATATAGAAGACACTATATAAGGTGCCACAGATGCAGTGACAAAAGTGAAATAACATATACAAATTTTTTTTTTAAATCTTGACTTTCTCATTCAACAAGTTAGATATTTCTCAAAGTTCTAAACTAACTGTCATACATACCCTATCTATGACTTTATTTTAAACAACATCTATAGTTTCTTTGCTGTCTGGTTTTCTCATTAAACTAACTCCCTCTACCAATTCAGAAAAAGTACCTGTTCTTCAATTACAATGTTCAATAGTCTACTGGAGACAATAAGAAGTTAAGTGACTTGCCCAGGATCTTGTACATTTCATAACCACTTGTTATGTAGATCGAAAACTGAGAAAGAAAACTATAGACCAATTTCCTTAATGAATATTGATGCTAAAATCTTAAATAAGATATTAGCAAATAGACTTCAGAAAATCATCCCCAGGATAATACACTATGACCAAGTGGGATTTATACCAGGAATGCAGGGCTGGTTTAATATTAGGAAAACTATTAGTATAATTGACCATATTAATAATCAAATTAATAAAAACCGTATGATCATCTCAATAGATGCAGAAAAAGCATTTGATAAAATCCAACATCCATTCCTACTAAAAACGCTTGAGAGTATAGGAATAAATGGACTATTCCTTAAAATAATAAGGAGCATATATTTAAAACCTTCAGTAAACATCATATGTAATGGCGATAAACTAGAACCTTTCCCTATAAGATCAGGAGTGAAACAAGGTTGCCCACTATCACCATTACTTTTCAATATAGTACTAGAAAACTCTAGCCTCGGCAATAAGAGCCGAGAAAGAGATTCAAGGAATTAGAGTAGGAAGTGAGGAAATCAAATTATCACTTTTCGCAGATGACATGATGGTATACTTAGAGAACCCCAAAGACTCTGCTAAAAAGCTATTAGAAATAATTCAGAATTTTACATTTCATAACCAGAATATCTACTATTCCATGCTATTTGTTAAATATTTGGTGAATTGGATTAAAAATTCTGGGCAAAACTAATTATTAAAAAAAAAAAAAAACATTAATTATTTTGGGAAAGTATTTTGCTAATCCCAAATAGCCAATTTAAAATTATTTTTGAATATCATTTATAAATTGCAAACATTTAATTTATTAGGAATGGATTTAGAAATAATAAATATAGCAGTAAAATAATGTAGATGTAATGTAAAAAGGAGGGGAAAAGAGCAGGAAAAAGAAAGAAGAAGAAAAAGAAGAGCAGCAAAAGAAGAGGAAGAGGAAGGAAAAAATAAGAAAAAAGGAAAGAAAGAAAGGAAAAAAGAGAGAGAAAGAAAGAGAAAAATAAAGGAAGGAAGGAAAGAAGAAAGGAAAGAAGGAAGGAAGAAAAAGACAAATGATAGTTGGTTGCATCAAAGAGAATCATAAAAATGAAGATTCATTATAATTTAAAATCATAACATTATAAATTGTTTCATAAAAGGAAATCTCACATTATGTTTTAAAATTACATTTATTATGACATATTTAATATGGTCTAGCTATTTGTATATTAAAATAGAACTTAAGATTTTATACACATCTTGAGAAACTGAAATTTTACTTTCTTCAGCTCAAATTATGTGGAATATTCACCATGAGACCTATCTATACTAAAAGAGATTATTTTGTTTGTAAAAATACATTCCTAAGTCACTCTCTGAAATTACAAAGGTCATCACAGCAGGTAATTGGCTATATGGCTGTTGTATATAATGTTTAAAAAACAAACTGTGTATCTCAAAGCTTTGGTTAAGTCTCTTAATTTGTTTTATTATTATTATTTCTCTATACAAATTATCCTAAGGCATAAACTGTTTCACTGCATTAACTCTTTCAACTCACAAAGGTACTATTCAAAGCAATGACGCAGGGCTTTTCTGAGTTTTCCAGACTCTTGTGGCCTAGAAGAGTTAATGCAGCCTTCCAAATGCCTAGATTGTTTCTGGAGAGCATTTCCTGCCACCTGGAGAGACTATCTGGTCATATACTCTTGAAATTTGCATTTTGTTCACATTCATGCAAATTGACTCTTTCTGTTCCAGAAACAATTGAAATGAAGTCAATCTTTTCACTTAAAGATGCAAATTCCATGTTTTGTACCTATGTGCCCTTGGGCCTGGAAATATCAATGAGTACTACTAGCTATGTATCTTAAGTACTAAGAATGAATAGATAAATAAAATATAATAATGTATAATACAATAAAGAAGGAGGACAGTGGTGTTCATATCTTTGACATTCAAATGCAAGTTATAGAATATTATAAACACAAAAAGCAGATATGCATTTTACCCAGTGGGAGCAAAAAGTAATTTAATCTGCTTAATAACATCACATTTTTGGGTAAAAGTGGCTATGGACTTTGATTAATAGCAAAATAAAATATTTCTAATACATTGGTTTCAATATAATATTTTGCTCTTAACTGAAATATCCTTATATACACTTACTCTCCCTCCCCCTCAGAAAATATTTCCTAATTTCAAAATAAATCTTCTCTAAGCACAATGGTAACATAGCATAGTGGTAAAGGAAATGGATCTAAAAATAGACTTTGTGAAGAAATCTACTTTTCTAAGAAACTAGAACATGGGTTTTATAAGTATATACATTTTAGAAGTTCTGTAACTTCTATAGTTAATTTTATTTAAGCTCCATATTGAATATGCTCCATATGAATATGCTCACTGTCCCTTCATTCACTGAAAAATAGAAGGATTTCATTAGCAATTATCACTAAGGTGATGTTTGCTGGGCCAAGATATATAAAAAAAAAAAATATATAGGGTTTGCACTTTTAAGTCACCTATTATTTTTTATACTATCTGAAGGTTATTCACAGAGTGCTCATTTCCCTCAAAAGAACCTGTAAAGGAACACATATTTCTACAACTTATTCCACTTAACATCCAAAACATTAGGAAGAGAATGGTTATGGCGCTTTATCAATATATCCAAACAAGAGATTTTTGGATAAATAATAGATGATAAACATCCATATTAGACTCTGCATGCCTTGAGAGTAGCTACTATTGTTTGCCTTTGTTAACTTAGCACTTTGCAGGGTCCCTGGTCCATAACAGATATCTAGTAAATGGTTATTAATCATCAAATATTCTATAACATAAAGATTTTGAAGTTATTCCCCTCCCCCCCAGTTATCTTATTAGGGAGTTATTTACATCCTTTAGCTTTATGCAAACTTACCACTATTTTTTTCATCTATAAAATCGGTTTAATAATAGCCCTTGCTTCATAGGGTTATTATGAGATAGTATAATGTGAAATTTCATCATCATAATAATCATCCCTTTTGTTTAGGTTTATAGGATCATAGAATTAGAGTTTAAAGTGACATTAGTGTTCCTTAAATCCAACTCCTCTTTCAATGACAGGAAATAAATTGGGGTCCAAAAAAGTGAGTTGATTAACTCAGAATCACACAGTTAATAAACACCTGAGTCAGTATTCAAACTAATATCTTCCTTATTCCAAGTACAATATTATATTCATAATATCAGGAACCCTCTTATTGGTTTTCTATTTCTATTAGCCTCATTTCTTCTCAAATATATTAATACTCATTTACTTTTATTTCCCTAGCACATAAGAAAGCAAACAGTAGACATTTAATATACAATTGTAGAAATAGATTGAATTATTGTAAAGCTCCTATCCCCCTATTATTGCTACCGAAGATTTCCCAAAAAAGTCCAGAAAACATTGATCTATACAACTTCCTGACATTGAAGACACATCATGTCTATACCATATGCTTTGGTACTTAACTCTATATTTAATTCAATCCTTTGTTGTGTGTTTTCTTCGTTTACATTCTCATTATTTCATGTTATATGCTTTGTCTAATCAAAAGTTTGAGAATTCATTAAGGACAGGTACATGTCAAATATTTCATTTATGTACTACACATTTCAAGGGAGAAGGGAATATTGGGATTATTAAATATGTTATTTATTTTTTGGAGAATCAAGGTTCAGAGAGGTTAAGGAAATTGCCTCAGTAATATTAGCAATCAGTATAAAGCCAACATTTAAATCACATGTTTTTTTGTTTGTTTGTTTTTTAAGAACACTGGGCATAATTTGGTGGAAAAGAGGAGTTACTATAAACACATATTGAAATGAAATCATTCAAAATTCATTCAATAAAAGTTTAGCATTTACCCTGGATAAAATTCTTCTTATGCAAGGGGGAGATATAAAGGTTAAATAAGATTTGGTTCAGGCCAACAGTATAGTAGGAGGAAAAACAAAAAAAGCTGTTATTTATATTATGAGAAAGAATATGGAATAATGGATTGCCAGAAGTTTTCAAAGAGATTAAAATCTCCTATAGTCATGATGAAAAAATAATGTTCTAAATCACTAAATTGATTGGAGAAATGCAATTTAAAATAACTCTGAGGTACTACCTCATGCCAATTAGATTGGCTAATATGACAGAAAAGGAAAATGATAAATGTTGGAGAGGATATGGGGACAATTGGAACTCTAAGGCATTGTTGGGGAAGGTGTGAACTGATCCAACCATTCTGGATAAAATCGTTCATACCCTTTGACCCATCAATACTTTTATTAGGTCTGTATCCCAAAGAGATCATTAAAAAAAGACAAGTACATAAATGTTAATAGCAATTCTCTTTATGGTGGTAAAGAATTGGAAATTGATAGAATGACCATCAGTTGGGGCTTGGTTGAAGAAATTATGATATATGAATGTAATGACGTATTATTGTTCTATAAGAAATGATGGACAGATAGACCAGAAAATAAACTGAAAAGTCTTATGTGAGCTGATGCTGAGCAAAGTGAGCAGAACTAAGAAAACATTGAATATAGTAACACAGTAACGTCAACAATTTTGGCAGACTTTGCTCTTCTCAGCAATACAATCAACTAAAACAATTCTGATATACTCATAATGGTAAATGCTATCCACATCCATAGAAAGATCTATGCTATCTCAATGAAAACTGAGGATTAATATTTCATTTTTTGTTGTTTTCCCTTTTTGTTCTGATTCTCTTTTTACAACATGACTAATGTGAAAATGTTTTGAAAAATAATAGACTGCTTGTATTGAAATCATGAAGACCTGAGATCAATTTGTACCTTCAATGTTTGTTAGCTATGTGACTTTTTTTTTCCTGAAGCAATTGGAGTCAAGCAATTTACCCAGGGTCACATAGCTAGGAAGTAAGTGTCTGAGATCAGAACTCTGTTCCTCCTGACTTCAGGGTTGGTTCTCTATCCACTGCACCATCTAGCTGCCCTGCTATGGGATAATTCTTAAAGCCCTTAAACTCAGTTTATCATCTATAAACAAATGGGAAAAATAATTTTAGTAGAATTTAGTAGAATAAAATTTTACCTCACAGTGTTGTTATGAGAGGGAGCTTAAGGAAAGGATGTATGAATGTAGATAATATAATTAAGCATCTGTTTTTGGAGGCCTTTAAATTGTCTCTGAGTTTGTCTGTAAAAGATGACCAAGAATTCATCAAATTCAAAAGAAGGGGGAAAAGAATATTTTAGGCTATGTTTTCCATTTAGGTTAAAAAAAAAGGTCTGAGAGGCAAATTAAAAAGATAGATACTCCAATGGATATGTGAGATCATCCAGATGCATACTTCTTCCAAAAAGACACTTCTTCCAATCCATCCATAACAGTTTATCCTGTGTGACTCTTGTCAGTGTCCTTCCATAAATCAGGACAAGAGTACCACCCAATGTTCTTGGGGGCTAAGAGACTTCCTTCCATTTTTTGATGTCATATTAGTAAAGGAGGGATAGAAAGGACTGTGATTCCAGTAGAGGCCTACACATCTAGGCAAGGAAAAACCCACCACCCATCACCAAATTAGTGCCTTCCTTACTTATAGTCTTAGAAAATTACATAGACCATTAAGAGATGAAATGGCTTAATCGCAGCCATAATTTCAGTGTGATTGAAAGGCAGGATCTTCCTGGATTCTGGGCAAGATCTCTAGCTATTATGCCAAGTTATTTGCCATGAGTAATATATGGCACTTCTTAAAATTAAAGCTAAACTAAAATATTTGTACCTTATAATTGATTCAGAGATTTGCTCTTGGTCAGCTTGTTTCTGCATATATATAAGATATATCTTATCCTGAGGTCTTAATTTCTTTTTTTTTCTTTTTTTTTTTTTTTATTCATTATTCCAAATTATCCCCTCCCTCCCTCCACTCCCTCCCCCCGATGACAGGTAATCCCATACATTTTACATGTGTTACAATATAACCTAGATACAATATATGTGTGTAAATACCATTTTCTTGTTGCACATTAATTATTAGCTTCCGAAGGTATAAGTAACCTGGGTAGATAGACAGTAGTGCTAACAATTTACATTCACTTCCCAGTGTTCCTTCTCTGTGTGTAGTTATTTCTGTTCATCATTGATCAACTGGAAGTGAGTTGGATCTTCTTTATGTTGAAGATTTCCACTTCCATCAGAATACATCCTCATACCGTATTGTTGTTGAAGTGTACAGCGATCTTCTGGTTCTGCTCATTTCACTCTGCAACAGTTGATTTAAGTCTCTCCAAGCCTCTCTGTATTCCTCCTGCTGGTCATTTCTTACAGAGCAATAATATTCCATAACCTTCATACATATTTACCCAACCATTCTCCAATTGATGGACATCTTCCAGTTTCTAGCTACAACAAAAAGAGCTGCCACAAGCATTTTGGCACATACAGGTCCCTTTCCACTCTTTAGTATTTCTTTGGGATATAATCCCAATAACAGCAATGCTGGGTCAAAGGGTATGCACAGATTGATAACTTTTTGGGCATAGTTTCAAATTGCTCTCCAGAATGGCTGGATTCTTTCACAACTCCACCAACAATGTATCAGTGTCCCAGTTTTCCCACATCCCCTCCAGGATTCATCATTATTTGTTCCTGTCATCTTAGCCAATCTGACAGGTGTGTAGTGGTATCTCAGAGTTGTCTTAATTTGCATTTCTCTGATCAGTAGTGATTTGGAACACTTTCATATGAGTGGAAATAGTTTCAATTTCATCATCTGAGAATTGTCTGTTCATATCTGAGGTCTTAATTTCTAATGTGTTTGACTGTCTTCTTACCAAAACAATTCCATTTACAATGTTCTATATTGGCCATCTGCTTTAGGAACTTTTAGAATGTTGTTTTGTATTCTAGTATCTAGGAATTAGCAAAAAGCCATCTAAATATCATTGAATTATTTTTCATCTTTTAAGCAAATGTAAAAAAAATACTCTACTTTTTTAAACCAAGCAGTTGTACTCATATTAATGAAATAAGATGCATATTTTCATTCCACTAATATAAATAGCTACAAATATAATAAATATAACTTCAAGATGTATTCCATTTAAACCTGAATTATGACAAATTTTCTACAAAAGGTCATATACAGATTTTGTTTTTCCTATCAAAGTTACTACCTGAATGATTAAAGTTTAAATGTATGCAAGCACTCTATGAAGAGCATGGTTAAATACATTTAAATATATTACAGTTTAAATCACAAACATTTGAATGACTCACTGTGTTTAAATACTCAATTGAATTTTTTTCTAAATCAATTTCTTAATCCTAGCCTTGGTTTGTTAAGTTGCTCAAAAACACCTATAAATTAAGAAAGACTTGTTTCCTGAAAGATGAGTCAAAATTTAGATGACTTTAGACTTTATTTTTTGGCCTACTGCAATGATTTTTTTTTAATTTGACTTTTAGAGGTGAAGATTTTTGAAACAGGTGGTATATGGGAGAGAGGAACATTTTCAGGAGGAAATACAACTTAAATTTTATTCATTAAGAAAAGTAATTATGAGATAAGTATGAAATGAAAAGAAAAATTGGAGGTAGGTCTGAAAAATAATAATAATAATAAAAAAAAAAAACAGGTAATAGTATCCAGCAGAGGTACTCATTATTCCTTATTTATAGATCAGGAAACTTAGGTTAACCTAAGAGTGCTGAATTGGTATATCCCCAATTCAAAAAAAAAAAAAGAAAGAAAGAAAGAAAGAAAGAAAGAAAGAAAGAAAGAAAGAAAGAAAGAAAGAAAGAAAGAAAGAAAGAAAGAAAGAAATGTGGATGAGGCAAGAAGTAATTATTTTTTTTAAAGTTGCTGATAAGTTTTCCATAAATATACTACAAGATCTTTCAAAAGGGAATAATCCAGTGTCAGTAAAATACTTTCATTGGATGGAATATCCCTTTTTAATCTAATTAGGATTAACATTTTATAGTGAAATCTTAATATAGTTAAAATGTAATAACCTTTCACATAATATATATGAAGCTTTATATAATAGTCGACATTTATTCAATTGATTTAATTCTATTATAAAAATAAACAAAATAATAAGTGGGTCGTATACATATAATATCTCTACCCAGGGAATGGTAAACTAATAGAGAATAAAGGCTACATCAGTTTTCAGTATCATCTTGACAGAGTCAAATACATGGCAGGTACTTTAGAAGCTCATTGGACTAAATTGCTAATTGTCTCAAAACTCAAAGGATCTGGGAGGTTTTTTGATGCCCTTATTTGTACCTTTTTTGCTGTCATCTAGTTCTTTTTCTTGGCAAATACTGCAATGCTTTTCCAGCTCCTTCTCTAGCAGTTTTACAGAAATTGAGGAAAATGATTATATGATTTGGCTAAAAGTCACACAGCTAGTAAATGTCTGATGTGATATTAAAACTCAGGAAGATGAATCTTCCTGACTCAAAACCTGAAACTCTATTCACCATACCACCCAGCTGCTCCTAGCATATTCCACCAAGCCAGAAAGTCTGCAAACAGGATTTGAAATCAACTTTGATGATAGATTCTATCTTTTTTAAAGAGGAAACCTAGTTTACTACCTATAACTCAGGATAAATAATTTAATCTATGTGAGGCTCAATTTTCCTATTTGTGAAAATCTGGAGGCTGGGCTATAGTTCTAGAGGTCATTCTAACTCTTAAACTATAATCCAATAATCTCTAAAATGAAAGTGATCCCTTCTGAATTCCATTCCAGATACAAATCTTTGATTCTCTTTTCTTAAGTATGAGAAGTTCATCAGTTACTTAGGGGTACATTATTTATTTGGCCATGGAAACTGATTGATATGGTTGAGTTAAGCAGAATTTTAACTTAATATCGTTGGGAAGATATGATTGGACCAGAGAGAGATTCATTAATTTCTCCTCATTTTTGCATGAGGTGATAAGTGTGGACCAGGCTGACAACTACGGTAACAGAAAGTGAGAGACTAATATAAAAGATGGGACAGATATGAATGGAATCAGGGTTTGGCAAGATGATTTCACATGGATTATATGGGAGAAGGAATGCCCTTAGACTGAGCTAAAAAGATTCAGATAGTTTGAGGAAAGAAGAAAAATTTTATTAAAAACATTATAAATTTCTGACATGTTAAGTTTGAAGAAATAGAATGCCAACATTATACTTCTAAAACTTCTTCTCCTTAATCTCCACATTCAAATAATGTAATTAGTACTTCTGGCCAAGGAGAAAACTTAAGATATTATAGTTTGAAATTCTAATTATGGTAAATCTCTTTTCTTGGTTCTATAACACTCAATATCATGGTTTAAAAAAAAAGTGGAGAGGAAGAATGCTAAAGTGAGAAACTAACTAAGAAGAAGGTTTAACATATTTGGAAATAAGAAATAAAACTCATAAAAAAATGAACACCCCATGCCTGAATTTTAAGTCATTTTAAGCACCTATTATAAATAATGTGCCTTTCAGGTGAAAAGTAGGGATAAATACATTATGAACAGAGCCTCAAGGTCACATTTTATAGTGTGATTTTTAAAATTTTTCACATAGATTTAGCTTATTACATTGAAATTATTCCATTATAGTAGGCTATAAATTTATTTTAAAATTATATATTTAGAAAGAAAAACTTGATTTTCATAGTGTGTTCTAAGACTCAGAAATATTAGATTAAGTATATCTAAAATCTATACATCTATAAAACTGTCCATAAGCATATGGAGAAAAAAGAAAGGTCTTGGGTCTTTTTTTTCTAAAGCTTTATAATTTAAAGCTGGTTGGAAAGTTCATGGGAGCTTAGTTATATGGGACTTCTCATAATTGGCATGAAATGATTGTTCTGAAGGTAATTATTGATGAAATTCCATTACAGACTTCTTCTAAAGACTCTCCACTCTATCATAAAAGAAAAAAAAAAAAACTTCTTTGTTAACCACATATACAATCCAGTATGGATTGAATTCCACAAGCCTTATGGACTTATAAATTTTACTTTGCTGAATGGGAGTTGCATGAATTTTAATATCACAATTTTATGATTCTTGTTTAAGGTGAAAATATAAGAAATATTGTCTTCATTTAACTCTTAATAAGCTTATTTCAATCTTCTCTGTTCTTTTAATATATGAACATGTATAAAATAATTTTTTGCAATGTATCACAATATTTCACACAGAACTGGCTCAGAAAATAAATTCTTTGATTTTATAATGTTATTAATTATGTAATCTGATCCTCTAGCCCCCATATTCTTTAACAGTGGATTGCAACACCATATGGGGTTCTCATAACTGAATGGGAGTCATAACATTTTATTTATTATCAGTAATTATTTTTTTTTATTTCTATCCCTATTTTATGGAATTTTTTCACAAGTAAAAGGGGGTCAAGAGTAGAAAAAGTTTAAGAAGCCCTGTTCTAACCCAAGGGAAAAATAGAAGCAACTACTCTGTTCTGATTTAGACTTGAAAGAGATTATCAACATATTGAGCTTGTGACTTGAATTAAACCTCATTTTTATTATAATTAAAGCAAATATAAGGCCCAGAAAATTGTTATTACATTATCAAAGTCCCAAAGGCAATAAGAAACAGAACCCATGTCCTCTGACTTCTTTCCACAATACCACACTGCTTCTGCATTTCTTAATTCCTCTTAAATATGTTCACATTCTATATAGTCTCTAATTCTTTTATTTATTTATTCATTTTAACACACATTGCTTTATGATTCATGGTGGGAGAGAAAAATAAGAACAAAAGGGAAAAGTTATGGGAGAGATTAAAAAAAAAACCCCAAAAAAAAAAAAAACAGAAAAAAAGAAGTGAATATAGCATGTGTTGATTTCCATTCAGTCTCCTTAATTCTTTTTCTGGATGCAGATGGCTTTTTCTATCCAAAATCTATTTGGATTACATTAGATCACTGAAATACTGAGAAAAACCAGGTCTTTCATAGTTGATCATCACATATTCTTGCTCTTAGAGTGTACAATGTATTCCTGGTTCTGCTTGTTTCCTTTAGCATCAGTTCATGTACATCTTTCCAAGTCTTTCTAAAATCAGCTTGTTCATCATTTTTCAAAAGAACAATAATATTCTACTGCCTTGGTATACCACAACTTCTTCAGCCATCCCCCAGTTGATGGGCTATAGATTCTAGTTCTGTTCACTTCAACCTGAATCATCTCTAGAGTATCTAGAGGAAAGCTTCTACAGATGAACTACTTTTTGTTTACCAAAGACATTCTCTCTTTCCTCACTGTATAATTGTTATTTTTAATCTCTCAATTTTATTTTTAAAAATATAGTACCATTCTAATGTCAAATCATCAGACTAATAGCTATCCTGTAACAGCAGCACAAACAGGGGGTAGGGGAAGAGCAAATGTATTTCAAAACTGCAATGTTTTTTTAAGGATCATTTTCTCTATTGATTGAGATCAAAGTCATTCCATTTTAAGTCCTTTTTTTTAAATCACATGCTATTCTGCCTCATATATTTCAGCAAGTAATTCATGGTGACCACATCATGTGTTAGTGCATTAGACCCCTTCTATCTACTCCTTTACTAATTCAGTGGCACTTGCTATATTCATACATCACATTAATACTCCTCATTCTTACCACATGAGCAGTTCATGTGCTTTTCCACTCATGTAGCTTTAATAATGTCTTTCATCACACTTCTCTAATAAAAGTCATCTTTAGTAATATATTCTAGGCTAATTGCACATAACATGTATTTTTCCATTGAGATTACTTGAAATTTCATCCTTCATGTGTTCCATGGATTTATAGTCAAGTAGAAGAATATTGAGGTTAAGAAGGTAAACACTGGCTGCAAAAAGTAGTTTGGACTTTTTAAAAGTAGAACTATTTTCCAATTATAACCTAGCCTGACTAAATTTCTTCTTCCAGATGATAGTGCCTAGCCAACATTCATGATACATATGGTTTTAAGAACTAACTTCATGAATTAACCATCCTTATACTCATAATCCAGGTAACAAGTCTTTACAATATTCTGAGGTTTTAAACAGTTACTGTAATATTCTCTCCAAAAAGGGGCAGTTGGAGAAATTCATTATCCAAAAACTTTCTTTGTGGTAATCCCTTGAAAGATATATTTCATAAAAGACTATATGATATCAGAGGCAGTGTGTCAAAGTGGAAAGACAATAATATACTTGATGTTATAAAAAATTTGTTTGGAATTATATTCCTGTGTCTACTATCTGTGTAACAAATTCAAAGTGTCTTAATTCCTCTAGGTCTTGATTACCAGATCAATCAAATGAGACTATTACTGCCTCAAATATCTGTAAAGTTAAAATGAAATATTGTACATAGAATTTTTGAATGAATTGGTGAAGTTTTCATCATTTCTTATGGGCCACCCCTTTATTTTAATTGAAAGTTCAAGAATATTTTAATATTTAGCATTTGTTTAGGAATTGATAAACAAAATAGTTATTTTTTTTTCTGATGGGCTGCTTTCTAGAGCTTTACTTTAGGGTGAACAATTAAAATCCATTAATGGTTTTCTCTCCCTTTTTACAACACTAATAGAGAAAATAGTTGATTATTTAAGTGGATAAGGCAGCCAACACCACTGGAGCTACAGTTGCTTATGAAAACAGTTCATTTCTTTGTTTAGTTTAGTGACAGCTGCAATTTCGGTCAACGTGGATCTTTATCGTCCATGTAAGTGAAATGGTGGTTTGTGTAAAATGTGTGCCCCTAGTTAATTGCAGTCTCCAGTTTAGTTGTAAAATACCACTTCTATCAATCAAAATCTTGATTCTGAGTTAAAAGCTAAATTGTCCTTAATGACTTCCTTAATTGGCTGGATTTCAGTAGTGGAAGGTAAATCACCCTCTTCATATGGTATAGTTTAGAGTTTCAAAAGACCCTGTAAGCAGGCAAAGACATTTATGTATATTGTTGAACAGAACAAGAATAATAACTACGAAAAAATCTGAACTTTGCCACAAGTAATGGAGATGATGTATATAAACACATAGCTATGCAGTTATCTAACACAATGTCTGACATATAGTTAGTTCTTAATAAACTCTTCTACATCAGCAAAGTAAAGCATAAATTAACTTTTTTTCTGTAAATCTGATCAGTCTGGATTATTTGATTGAAAATAAAATAGATATTTTTGCAATAGCAAATTGTATGGGGTTAAATTGCTTTTGGAATGCATTAATCAGCATAATATGATGAACAGAAGTAACAGTGGATTCTGAATCAGAATATATGTGAGTTCAAATCTCATTTATAGTATTAACTCTATGAAAATTAATCATTTAATCTCTCTGAGCCTCAGTTTCCCATTGGTAAAAATAAATTAGTTGAACTAGATGATCTCTAAGGTTACTGCCAATTCTAAATTTATAGTTCTGTTTAATGACTTTAAAGAAAATTTAAAGTCATTTGGAAAGTATTACATAGATATTCCCAACTGAACACCATTCTCTTACTATGTGATAGTGAAATAATGAAAATGAATGTAAGTAAATAAAACAAACTTGGTGATTCAGGCATATGTATCTATATAGTATACCAAATTCTGACCACTGAGCAAATAAATAATTACTGGCTGAGAAGTCATATAAATTAATATATGTTTATTCTATTTATCACCATCTTCTTTCTGATTTTGTTCTCCATTATCTGAGGTGTTTATGCAAGTTTGGATGACTTTTTATTTAAGATATAGATGTAAGTTTTGCCCAGGCTGAACTAGTTCATCTCTGAGGTTCCTCCAATATTAAAATACAGTAATAATGGGGTATGACATTGGATCTGTGATCTCATCAATCAATAAGCAACATTGTTTAAGTACCTACCATGTGCTCTGTACTACATTTGACACTAAGGAAACAAAAACAAAAATTAAATGCTCCATGCTATCAGGAAACATGAATTCTGCCTGGGAACACAATGAGAGAACTCCATCAATTACTAAGTAATAATCTGTTCATTCTGTGCAACTTTTCTGCATGCGGGGGCCCAGCCTACTAGGGACCCTATTTAGGGTCTTCCCCTATATTTCTTAATATTGAATATGACCCACTTAAGAGCAAGAATTCTCCTGTCTTTCCTTTGTATTCTCACTACTTAACAGGATACCTGTCACATAGTAAGCATTAAATAAACAAATAAATGATGATTCATTTATTAATACCAATAAAATACACAAAATATATTAATAAGCAAGAGTCAAAAACATTAAGAACCTACTATGTACAAAGGCAGCTCAATGGTTTGGTGTGCTTAGAGTGCCACTAGAGTCAGAAAGATTCATCTTCAATTCGAATTTGACTTCAAATACTTACTAATTTTATGATTTTGAGCAAATAATTTAAGCCGTTTGTCTCAGTTCTTCAATCTGTAAAACAAGCTAGAGAAAGAAGAAAATAACAAAATAGCAAATCACGGCTGTGTCCTTGCCAGAAAACCTCAAATGTAGTAGCAGAGTTGGATGTGACTAAAATGACTGAATAACAATGTATCAGGCCCTATCTGTTAGTTTTACTATATAACTCCCCTGCTTTCTTTTCTGAGAATGCAACTTTCCATGACCTCCATTGCACAACGTTTACACATTTATTTATTAACAATTTAGAACCAACACCCATCAAGTGACTTTTCAAATCTGATAAATAAGTAGTATAGAGCTCTGGCTCTCTCTTTCTGCATTGTGAAAAGGACAGAGGATGCATTGTTATTCTGTAAAATAATAATGGTTGTCCAAAGCTTTAGAAGGTATTTATGAATCCCATCATTTTGAAGTGTGAAGGACTATTTCTCAAAGGCTTTGAAGAAAAGGGAAGGGTATTTAGTGCTGGAAACCACCAAGTTCTAAGTCTTCTCCCTAAGCTACCTGAGTTGCATACATCTCAAAATGTAATAGATTAATATGTTTAGAGTGTTGAAATATACTGGCAATACAAGTCACTATATTTTATTTCTTTTCATATCCTATCAACACAAGAGCTTTAAATTTAGGGTCTTTAGTCAGATTTACTCATATAAAGTAAATTTGCTCTTTGTCACATAGACAAATCTATAAATTCAAGTAAAGTATTTTTTCTCATGGTACTAGAATTTGGGGCCTGAATACCTGGGAATGCCTAATGATCTATCTACCACCAAAAACGTGTGGAAATGAACACACCTATTTAGACAGCATATGAACTACTGTTCCTAGGTTCCCACAATATCTGTCATATCTTAGAATCTCACTGCTCTTTTTGACCAAACATTAGCATAATTTATACTGGAAACATCCAGAGGAGAAACAGTACCTCTTGAGACAGACCAAGTTGTAATAGTCATTAAGAACTATTTAGTTTTCTTAATCCCTACAGGCATACTCCCTCTTTTACTATTCTCCAACAAAACTCTGAACAATATGTCAGACAATAGAGGTGTCTACTTGTTTATTAGGAGAGAAGGGATTAATAAAGTTGACCTAAGCAGAATTAGAGGCAGTTAGATAGCAGGATCCCCACTGTTTTATCCAAAATTGATCAGTTTTAACAAATTTATTCTTTGCCTCTCCCTGTTTCACAATCTCAACTAAGAACATTGCACCTTTTAAAGCTGAATAGCAAAAAGAAAAAAAAATTAACATAAAACTATAAGTCTTTGTGCATCTTTACACATTTTTTATTCTTCCTCTCCAGTCATAGAATTACATCAAAGAGAAGGTGACAGTTGACTCATTAAGGATTCTAAAGTAGATTTTTCCATAATGAAGTCCATATATGAACCTGAAGAGTCAATTAGCAAATTAAAAATTTTAAATCAACATTTACTCTTTGACAAGTACTATGCTAAGAAGTGAGAATGCAAAAAAAAATGCTTAAAATAATCTCAGATCTCAAGAATCTCACATTCCTTGTAGTGAGATAACATTAATATCTAGTTAAATATAAAAGCTATATGGAATACAAAGGAGATAAAAAAAATTGACATAATGCTAAAAGATTGTTTCATAAGCAATTTATCAAATACTTCTATTCCTTAAGTGAATTGGGTGTTATGTAACAGAAATGAAGCTTTTTAAAGGTAGGGACAGCATTTTTCATTTTGTCTTTATATCCCTGGCCTTGCATTCAGTGCTTAATAAATGCTTTTTGAACCTCATTGGGTTGTGCTTTTATCATATCCCCTTACCTTAGGAAAGTAATATTTTCTTTTAACTAGAATTTCTATGCCACCAACACATGATAACCATATTGACATAGAAAATGATGGCATTGAGGGAGAGTGATCCATAAATAGAAATAGCACATATAAAATCACTGAAAATCTTTATACATATATATATAATATATATAATTTTTAACAAGTTGTTGAAAGTATTCTTATTTCATTTAAGATAGAACTAGATGGCAACTGAACTTTCAATTTTGTATAATTATAATTCTATAATTAAATCTTAAATGATATTTAATATATTAGCATTGAGTATTATACTAATTCTTTGAAAATTGATGATCTACATATTGTCTAAAAGATAGTTTTATATACATAAAACTATCTTTTAGACTATATATATATATATATATATATATATATATATATATATATATATATATATATATATGTATTTGAGGAAGTGTCAGAGAACATTGTATTTCTCAATCCTGCTAAATTAAAAAAGTTTTGCTAACTATGCCTGACTTGAGCTGAGACAGTCTAGCCATTATTTCTATAAAGGGAAAAAAATAAAAGCCACAAGGTTATGGAATAAGGAGCTTCAAGGATTTTTAAAGATTATCTAGTCCATACTTCTCATCTTACACATAAGGAAACAGCTCCAAAGGTGAGATAACTTGTCTAAAAAAAAAAAAAAAAAAAAAAAAAAAAAAAAAAAACAACAACAACAACACAGGAGCAAAAGTATGATTCAAACTGAGGTCCTCATTCCAACTCAGAGCTCTCTCTAGACAGACAGGATAGAAGAAGGCTAAACAGAACAATTCAGCCAAAAAAGGAATTTCAGCATCCCCATATACTCCTACCAACAATAAGAAATGACAAATGAGAAAAAATCAGATTCATTTATTCTTTTTCCAACATGGCTATTATAAAAATATGTTAGAAACACAGACTATAAAGACCTAACAAAAATAGGATGTTATCAAGATATCAAGAGTAGGATATTTTAAAAGAATCACAGAGAATTAGTTTAAATTCAGATTTCTCTAAAACCATTTCCCAAATAAAAAAGAAGTGAAAAGTAATGTAGTTCTATTAGAAAGATTTGGATTTAAATAATAATATTAAAATTTAAGTCAAAATGATAACTATATTTTAACTGTAGAATTAATTATTATTAAAAGAAAAGGAGATCATTAACCAAAAATAACATTTTATCACTTTGTTAAAAATGAATTATTAAGACATAAAATTATAAATATATGTATATATATACACACATATGTATACATATACATACGTGCATACATATATACAGAGTAAATATGTATTCACATATGTATAGCACGTATGTGTGCTCATACATACATGCACACATACTCTGTGTGTTTATTTCCCTATCTATATATGTTTCCCTACTTGACAAAGGGAGCAAGAACGAGTGTGAGAGCAAGAGAACATAAATGAAATCTAATCACTTTGTAGTTACCCATCAACATCTGAAGTTTTAATTCAACCCCATAATTCCTATACATAATTCATAGCCAAGTAACTCCTGGCACTGTTATTGGATTTAAACACATAAATGGGTGGTTAGTGTAGATGAATAAATTATCTTGATGAGCCATTTTTATTTCATCATCTCTCTTCAAGGAAAGCGTGTGGGTAGTTTGGCAGGCTTGCCTTGAAGAATAATGGTGTATAATTATCATGCCGAATATTCATGTCATATAAAGCAATAAATAATAAGACACACATGACACTGACAACATAGGGAAACCATCACATTTGGGAATGAAGGTGCCTTGGAGAGCATTTGCTTCTCTGATGCTGTCATCAGTAAGAGAGAAGTATAAAACACCTGATGCAAGGCATGGGGTGAGGTGCTGGAGATACACAGAAGAGAAAACCTCTGTTCTCAATGAGTTGACAAATCAATGGGAGAAACAACACATATGTGTGACTTCCTGGAAAGATTACTGGCCTTGAAGCCAGAACACCTGGATCTAATTACAGACTCTACTGATGTGTGACTTTTCTGGGCCTCTATTTTTCAACCTATAAAATGATCATAAAATGTGTACACAGATATTTTGTGAGGAAAAAAAAAAGCAGAATATGAGCTTGCAGTTAAATTGTACTATGATTACAAGACTAACAACAATGCATGATTGGCTAAATTAACTGACAGAAAAATAGAGGACCTATAATAGTCCCTACAATGTCAAGATCTCAGTGGGCTACTATGCATATAGTATCTATCTATGCATATTTCATATTTCATAGCAGAAGAAGAATTTGAAAAGAACTTGTCAATCTCTTAATGGCAAAATTTCTGTCCAATATCTTTCCCCCCATGATGATGTGTGTCCCCAACCTGTTCCCCTCAGCCTATCTCTTCATTTTTCCACCAAGGACCACTCTTTAACTCTAACCTAGTCATGTCCCCTGTTCCTCCCTATATCCATTTCAAATGCATTTATGACCCCTTTCACTCCTCCCATTGAAATCCCATGAAATCTGGCTTTTGCCCCCATCTCTATTTAGATTTCTTTTTTCCCTGTACTTCATATACCATTCATCTATGAAGCTAGACCATTTATGCTCAATAAATGTCACACTTTTCTTCACCTAGACTAAGTAACCTTCCCATTAGAACTCTAGAATTCTGGTCCATAGTTTCTGGAGAAATTCACTCACTTATTTTTATAATTCTTGCTCTGGGGCCTGATGTGAAGAAGTGGGAGCAAACAAGCCTAGTTCACTACATTAAACTCCATCCTATTTATCCATCCACCCAGCACACCTTGCCATCCCCTTGGTCACTTTCTACCTCTTGTATGAAAACAATAATTGAAGTAATGATTACAATTGCTCCATTGCTTCTGGAAAGGACTGAAGGTCAGTAGCTAGTTAATGGAAAATCCCATATTCCTACAAGACTGACTACAAATCTAGCCAGTTTTCTTTACTTTTTACAAAATACACAGAACTACTAGAATTCAAAATGAACCTTGGGTATCACATGCTCCAATTCTGCAATTTTATAATTGGAGAAACTGAGACCCAGAAAAGTTAAATTATTTGTTCAATACACACAATTCATCTAATGCCTTCAGTGGGTTCTTCAAGCATACTTTAAAATAAAATATCATAAATAAAGCTATGAGGTATATTAAAGTACACTATTTAAAATGGTGTTAGTTGATGGATTTATTAAGGCAATGAGATTAAATCCTTCCTATGACTAGAGAAGAAAAAAAATTCTAAGACCAGATACATCACTAAATCACTAAAGTGATGGCATTATCTAATGAAAATAGCTCTTGCTTTGACAACATTTTATCAGAGTGGCAATGTGATAGGAGATAGAATAAAGTCAGATGTGTACACTGTCTCCATCATTCACTGTGTAACCATGTAGGAATCAGTTTAGCTCTCTAAACCAATTAATCTCTGATTGAAATCAGCAAGACTTGATTTTAAATACAGTCTCAGATACTTAATAGCTTTATGACTTAGAGACAACTCACCTTAGTTTCCTCATCTGTAAAATGGGTATAATAATAGGATATAATTGTGAAATGAAATGATAGTTATAAATTATGAACATATAAATGAAATAATAATTACAAAGAACCTGCTTTAGTGTCTGGTAGATGATATGTGTTATATAAATGTTAGCCCTCTAGTTCTTTTGTGAGGGTCATGGTAAAATGGAAAGATCATTGGATTTCAAGAGAGAGGGTAATGGGTTTAATTCCTAGCCCCATTAATGACTGTAAAACTTAAACTAATTCCTTGTACCTCTCTGAACCTCAGCTTCCTCATCTGGAAAATGAGGATATTATCAAACCTTCTTACTTTTTGAACTTAAGCAGCTCTAAACCTATGATCCTTTAGTACCTTTACCAGAAATAGGAAATTGTAAGCAAAGTGTTTAGGCAAATCTGCAGTTCTATGTATATTTGAATTGCTATTTTTAGCCAGAACTCCTCAACATTAGCAGAAGTTGGGATGTCATTACTAGCCTTCTTACTGCTATCGCCTTGAGTACTTTACAAATTCAAATTTACTTAGAAATAGTCACCAAATGAAGATCTACAAGAAGGTTATGGCTTTGAAGATGCAACTTCCAGCACCTGATTAGTGGCTTTTGTCTCTCTCCTGGGCTTAGTTAAATCTAACAACGGTGTTGAGAGAGTTGCTGTCAGTGCTTCTGCACAAGCTGTGAAATCACACTGGAGCATATCTGATTACCCAGATCTGAAAAGCGTCTGCAGAGGGCAAAACCTGAGCATTCTGTTCACACAGTTTAAGATGGGGCCAATGACTCATGCTGTGGCCTTGAAAGGGTGCAAACAGCTGAATGAATAGAAAGGCTACAAAGATTTATTAGGCTGTTCTCGGGGGAAATCCAACACCTGGCCCATGAAACTGCCTGTAGAATTAGTCATCCCAGGAAATTGGATCACTTTTGCCCTTGCTGGGACTAACCAAGAATTCTTTGTCTTGCAACAAGTACTCTATTTCACATGGCAGAATATATAAATTGACAGAATATTATAGTGAAGGAAATGTTGGTTTTGGAATGAGGGTCACCTAAGTTTGAATTGCATTGCTAACACTAATTGTGTGACCATGGGCAACTTACTTAACATATATTTAATCCTCAGTTTCCTCATCTGAAAAAAATATAAACCTATATATGATCATAATGACGGTAGTACCTAACTTACAAGAATGTTGCAAAGTTTAAATGAGGTGATATACACAGAGCATTTCCAAACAAGTCCTAAATAAATGTCGTCATGATCACTGTACCTTCCAAAACATAATTTATGTTGAACATCTGGATTCTGGATTGAAATAATGATTTCCTTGAATGTAAGTTTAAGAGTAACTGAGATGTTTTAAAACATTTCACTGATTATTTTTATTGCTTCCTTCATTCTGTGTGATATGCATTTTTATTCTCAGAAAGTCAAAAATGTGCTGTTCAAGAATGAGGAAGACGAGATCTGAGGTTCCATTCATTACTATATGACAAAAACCTTGTAGGACCTGAGATTAGTCTTTGAAAACCCATTTCCCAATATGTAAATGATAATATATGCTTTTTGCTAATAATAAAATGAGGGATTAGCAAAATGCTTTAAGATTTTTCTTTTCTTTTCTTTTGAGAAAGCCAATTATAAAACTAAGTTGCTATTTTATTTCTTTAAAATGGTAATTTTCAGTAACCTACCTCATTTGGATTCCAAACCAAATACAAAGAATTATCAATATAGAAAAAAATTTACTTGAATAACAATCTCACTCCTTAGAAAATTATCTTCTTTTATTTTCTTGTCAATCTTGAAATATCTTTATCACCATTATTACCACAACCACCACCATCATCAATGTTATCATCATTCAAATTCATAGAATGTTCACACTAGGAATTTTATAATATCCCTATAAGTAAGGTAGTTTAAGTCATTATCACTGTTATTTCAGAGAAGAGAAAATTGCAATTAGAGATTAAGTAACTTGGTCATATTCACACAAAGAATTAGCTGTCTTTGATCTAAATTCAAACCCAGTCCTTCTGACTCAGAGGCCTGTCTTCAGTGATGATTAAAATGAAAGAACATATAAAAATAAAGCATAGCTTTTATAAGAAAGTTGATTTTAAAAACAGTTTGAGTGGTATTAGAAGATATTCATAGAGACATAGAGACTCTTACTATCTTAAGTATCATAAAAATTCATTAAAATTTAAGGTGGATATTTTCTTTCTTTTTTTAAAAAAAAAGTAGTGTTTCAAGATTCAAGTATTTCTGAGGTACCACTGCCCACCTCTCAGATTGGCTAAGATGACAGGAAAAGTTAATGATAAATGTTGCGGGGATGTGGGAAAATTGGAACACTAATACATTATTGAAGCAGTTGTGAACTGATCTAACCATTAAGCAGATCAATTTGGAAATATGCTCAAAGAGCTTTCAAACTGTATATGCTTTGATCCAACAGTCTCTCTAATAGGTCTTTATCAGAAAGAAATCATAAAAAAGGGAAAAAAAACCCACAGAAGCAGAAATGCTTGTAGTAGCCCTTTTTGTGGTGTCAAGGAACTGAAAACTGAATGGATACTGAGAAATGGCTGAGTAAGTTATGATGTATGAATGTTATGGAATGTTATTATTCTATAAGATATGATCAGCAGGATGATTTCAGAGAGTCCTGGAGAGACTTACAGGAACTAATGCTGAGTGAAGTGAATAGAAGCAGGAAATAGTTGTACAAAGCAATAACAAGATTATGTGATGATCAACTGTAAGGGGTGTGGCTCTTCTAAGCAATAATTCCAGCCAATTCCAATAGATTTGTGACAGAAAGAGCCATCTGCATCCAGAGAGAGACTGTGGGGCTGAGAGTGGATAACAACAAAGTGTTTTCAATTTTTTTGTTGCTTGCTTGCTTTTTTCTTTCTCATCTTTTTCTATTTGATCTGATTTTTCTTGTGTAACATAATAATTGTGGAAATATGTTTAGAGGAATTGCACATGTTCAACCTATATTGGATTGTTTTCTGTCTAGGGGAGAGGGTGAGGAAAAGGCAGGAAAAAAAAGTGGAACATAAAGTTTTGCTAAGGTGAATGTTGAAAATTATCTTTGTATGCATTTTGAAAATTAAAAACTATTATTAATTTTAACTTAAAATTTAAAAAATAAAAATAAAACTCTTCAATAATATATACAAGTTGAGTTCTAATCTAAATATATAGAACCACATAAGTATATATATTTATATACGTAAATGTATATGTACATATGCATAAATATATAAATTTGTGTGATTGGATGTGTCTATATTTATATGGATATGCATGTGTATTTACAATTTGGCAATAAATCTTCTCCTAGTTCACAATCCCCAATACTTGCCGCTTTCTCTTTTGGCACGTTCTCTCTGTCTTCCTAAGACATCAGTGTCATAGAAGCCTAAAATTCTGCAGATGGAGTGAAATTTTGATAATACCCTATTTTATAGAAAAATAAGTTAAGGTCTAGAGAGATTAAATGACTTATCTGAAATCAAAGGTCAATTAACCAAAGAGTATCAAACCTTCTAGAACCCAAAGGTTTGGATGTTAAAATCAGGAACAAATGGCATTCCATTATGCTATGTCGCTTTCAACCCATCTATATTTATGTGTCTATATATTGTACATACACACACACACACATATATATATATATATGTATATATACATGTGTATGTTTGTGTATGTATGCTCATTATGTGGGTCCTAAGTCCTTTCAGAAGAGATGCTTTATGTCACTTCTTTGCAAACCAAAAACACTTACCAAGATTAAGTACCTCAATATTTCCAAGTCTGAAAAAGCTAATTGCCAGGACTGTTAAGAAAGTACTTCTAGGTAAGAGATATATATTTAGCTGAGGTCTCCTAGAGACCTTATCTTTGCTTCTAAAGGTAGTTCAGTTCTAAAGTTGGGAACTTTGGCTTTTGACAAGAGGATTACTTGTTTGAAGGTCAGACTTTGCAATCATTCTCACAGCTGTGGGAAACCAAGTACAAACAGTGACATTGAATGTTGTGTACTCTTAATAAAAATTATAAATAATTAGCATGAGATTATGCTTTTTTCTGTTTTTAATCTCTAAGTGTACAATACTTCAATGAGGGAAAATGATTAAACCAAAGATATTAGTTAATATATAAAACACAGAAAGAAAGAAAAAAGTTAATAAATTATATAAATGTTCAAATGGGTAAGCTCATTAAAAACCCATTACTCCTATTGCAATATCAGTAAAAACTTAATAGGCTGTGATTATGGGCCAATTTTCCAGCTGAGGTTTCTTGTCCTTGCAAAATGTAAACAGGAAAAGGAGACATATTTTTGATTTCAAAATGATGATGTGACCAGATTGACAAAATCATCATTGTACTTTTTAGTAATTTCATTACACAGATTCATAGAATTTGAAAGTGGTAAGACCTCAGCAGCCATTTAGTCGAATCTATAAGTCAAAGTAACCCCCACGATAATATAACCAAATAGTTATCTGGAACTCTGCTGTAAATTTTATAATGAAGGATGCTCATTAGCTCCAAAAGTAACCCAGCCTACTTATACATTGTTCTAATTATTAGAAATTAGTTCTTCAAACCCAGCCTTACACTCAAAAGACATGAATTCAACTCTTGTTGAATTTACCAGCTATGTGATTCTGGATCAAATTATAATCACTTATTAAAACCAGACAAATTTTAAAACATATATCTCTCATACATACACAAGTTTCCTAACTGTATAAGAATTTTCCCTATTGACAACCCCCTCCTCAGAACATATTCATGTTCTGGACCAAAAAAATAAAAAAAAAGATTAGTCACAAGCAAATATTATGTTTATTATATGCCAGTTACTGTTCTAGTGTAAGGTGTGTGTGTGTGTGTGTGTGTGTGTGTGTGTATACGTATACACACACATACATATATACATATATATATATATATATATATATATATATATATATGCAAATATGCCTTTGAAAATAATTAGGCTAATAGCATATAAATAGAGTGTGAATGAAAGGTAATCTCAGAGGAAAGACACTGGGAAGTGGGAGGAAGTTAAGAGATAGGGAGGAAAGGAAAGGTTTCTTACAAAAGGTAGGATTTCAACTGAGTCAAAGGAAACAAGGAGGTAGAAATGAGGAAGGAGTACCTCCCAGCAATGGGAGCCAGTGTGTGAAAGGGATCAAAAGCTACAAGGTATAGATGAAAAATAGAAGGAAAGTTTGAATAGACTTTCAGTTTTATGAAGGGTAATAACGCCTTGGAGACCTAATTTAGGCAAAGATTGTGAAGGGCTTAAGATGTCAGATGAAAAGGTTTTATTTAATTCTAAAGGGGGGCAAGACAGAGAGAGGTTACTTAGGCTGGCCTCTCTCAGATCCCTCTGAGACCCAATTCTATGAGGCATTACTTGACTTATTCATTTTCCAAATTGATACTATCTGAACATGTGTGATAATCTCAATGCTTAAAGCTAGTTGAAATGTGGAATCAGAATCCTTAAGCACTTGGAGTGATTAGCAATCTTATTGCTCATGATTTTGTCTCTTAGACTAACATTTTATTGAGGAGAATTAAACTGTTTGAGAGTTTTGTCACATAGGTGTGCCATTACCTAGATATTTATACATTCTTTTATAAATGACATAAAATCTATTTCTCAGTATTTTATTTTGGAATTAGAGTGATGCTACTTTCCAAGATTTGAGATGGGTTTTGTATTTAAAATATAGTCATTTTCCAATGTACCCTCCCATACATACAGAGCAAATCAAATTAAAACTTATAATGAGATGAAATATATGTATCATTCTATACTCATAATCCCTTAACTGTATCTCAAGAAAAAGGTATTTCATTATCTGTTCTTTAGAACAAAGATTGTACATTACAGCTAATCAGAATTGAACTGGCTTTTAGTATTATAGTCATATTGGAGATTGTTTTCCTAGTTCTCCTAAATGAACAGTTCATACATATATTCCCATTAAAAATAATTCTTCCCATTCATCATTTCTTACAGCGAAGAAATAATTTTGGTATACCACAGTCTTATTATTTCCCAATAAATGAACATCAATTTTATTTCTAGAAGTCCTTAAGGGGTGGAGTATAGAAAGGGTCATTCCATCACAATTTGTTTTTTCCTTTCACTATCTTGTAATAGCATATTGTATGACAATTAGGTTGATATTCAGGAACTCTCCACTAGAGAGTGGGTCATATTATTGCTCAGTTTGTTAACCTGGCTAATTCTAGACTCGAGAAGCTGAATGGGACATTGTGGAAAACAACATAGCTCTTGCAATTATATGAAAGGTAAAATAATAATGATGTTTTAGGGATTATTCCTGAGCCGGAGAGGATTCAACAATACCAAAGGTGCCCCATTAGGTACATCTTCAGGAGGAATGCTAAGCAGACAGACTCCAACAACTATCAAAACTTTTCTCTTTTTCTGTTTTCATCAAGAATCAAATCTGATGGGAAACTTTTTTTTTCCTTTCCTCTAAACCTCCTTCTCCCTCTACATATAACTGCATAGAATTTCAAAGTTGAAATAGATATGGGTAGTCATCTCATATGATTTACAATATAGGAAATTAATGGTTAGATGACCATAGACCATAGACCATAGTCCATAGACCATGACCATAGATGACCAGCTTTTCTGGAAGACTTCAGATAAAATACAATGCTCTGCTGCTTGTATCAGGCAATTCCACTTTGGAGTATTTCTGTATATTAGAAAGGTTTTTATTTATTTATTTGCTTCCAGAGATAATTTCTAAATTTGTCTCTGAAATTTTGCCTTATTATGAATAGGGATTTTATATTAAGCCAAATTCAAGACTAAGGGAAGGTTCCCAATCTGCAACCTAAAACATAATCTAAACCATCATAAAACACAGGACAAGTTGGATTAAGAGCAATGGTTTCTCAGAATGCCAATATATAAGTATTTCAAACAGAAGCAGAAAAACTTATTAGAGAGGGAAAATGGGGGAATGCGTAAAAGTGAAGATGTTGTCCTCTGCATTGAGCCGAACACATTTATATTATTGTGTTTAATTCTAGGTGACTCATTTTAGAAAGGATAATAATAATCTGAAAAGTGTCCAGAGGATGATAATCAAGATGGTAAAGGCCATTAAGTTCATGTTATATGAATATAGCTTGAAAGAACTGGAATTGTTTAGTCTGGATAAGAGAAAATTTAAGAGGAATACATTTGTTGTCTTCAAGAGCTATCATAGGAAAGAATAAGTTGTTCTTCTTAACTTTAGATGACAGAAATAGGAGCACAAAGAAACAAATTTAGATTAGAGACAAAGGAGAAAGTTCTAGCAGTTGTGCTTATCACAAGGTGGAAAGAGTTAATGGATTCGCCCTTCAATGGAGGAATTAAAGTAAAGTCTTAATAACACTAATTGGTTGTACTATGGGGGGAAGATAGTTTAAGTATAGACTGAATAAAATGACCATTGTTTCCTTCTAATTATGAAATTGCATTATTTGGTATTTTTGACATAATGGAATTTGTAGGAACTGTTTGATAGTAATTGAAAGAGTCCTGAATTTGCATCCAGAAGCCCTGAGTTTATATCCTACCTTATATCCTACCTCTAACACCTAAGTAACTTGTGTAATGCCCCAATGTCCTCATAAGAAAGTAAAGGCTTTAGATTACAGCAGATATAACATATAAATTCCCTTCAAGTACTAAATCAAAGGCCTTTCTACATTTCAACTTTCTCATCTATAAAATGAACAGGTTAAACAATAATTTATAATATTTCTTCTGGTTCTATATCTTGTGCTATATCTATATCTAATTTTTATGATGTATAAAGTGGAGAATTGAAATAGTGGACCAGATGATTACATGAAAGATACTTGCTTTTGAAAACAATATGGAAGGAAGGTTGATAATCGTCTATCTCAATCTTCCTACTCATGAGTCAGAGTTATTCATTAAACATTTTCATTGCACTTTACTTTTGTAATCAAAGCCAAAGGAAAAAAGAATTCTGAAAGTTTGCCTTGTTTTTGACAGATGCTCTGGCAGGTTATTTTTTTGATCTGGCCTCCTAGGATGTAACTATCTGGAGACAGCAGTAGGGAACTTTCAGGAATAAAGAAGCAGACCAATAAATGCATTGATGCATATATTTGTGTGTCTGTGTCTCTGTATGTTTGTGTCTACGTGCATTTGTGATATTTTGGTTTAGATGTCTCAAAGGAGTCATGTCTTGGCATCAAATCATAGTATAAAATCCCTACTTAGAATTTATGTTGAATATTTATTTTCTTTTCCTTAGATGATATTTACTATGCTCCTGATTACATAAATAAGCATTCACTATGTTGGTTTATCATCTAAAGCATTGGATATGTTGCTAAAATTGGAGCCAGGGAGATCTGAATTCAAATGTTACCTCATGACACACTAGCTATGGGATGGGCAAATCATTTGAGTGTTTTGCAGCAATTATACAAAAAAGATTTTGTATAAATGAGGGGATTGGCCTCTAGATGGCCTCAAAATTCCCTTCAGAGCTTAAAGTCTAAGATCCAATGATCTCATTGTCATTGTTTATGGAGAGCTAAGGTAAGATTTCTTTTTTGCAAAAAGCATCAGGAATGCAAATAAGTGAGGTGATAATTAGCAAGGTTTGTACTCAACTTAAACTCACACCTCTTCTACATAGGACTAAGGCAATAACTTTCTAAATTTACCCCACTGAACAACAGCCTAGATTAGAAGAAAAGAGCAAGGAAATGACATGAGGATGCTGGTGAATGAAGAAGACCCATTGCTCTCCTGACAAAGGTAAATAAGTAGTTGAGTTCCGTTATGTCCATTGCATGCATGCATCTTTCTCTCTTTCTCTCTCTTTTTCTCTCACTCTCTTTCTCTTTTCTCTCTCTCTCTATTTTTATCTATACAAGTCACAAGATAAGAGTTATACATTAAACATTTTCAGTGCACTTTATTTTTGTAATCAGAGCCAAAGGCAGAAAAAATTCTGAAACTTACTTTGTTTTTGACAGATGTTCTGGCAGGGTGCTTTTTAATCTGACTTCTCTGTTTGCATGTTTGTTTTTGCCTTTCTCTGTATTTGTTTGTCTATAATGCATTCTCTCCTTTTCTCTCCATTTCTCCTCTTTCTCTCTTCCCTCTTCATCTTTCTCTATCCCCTCCTCTCTCTCTTCCTTCTCCCCCTCTCTATCACCCCTTCTCCCTTTCTTTTTTTCTCCCTTGCCTCTCTCTCCTCTTCTCTCTTTTTCCTAATACATACATCTAATTTAGAAGATGATATTTGTGTTTTACTTTCATGAGTTAAGGATGAGTGTTCCCTATTCTTCATCAAATGGCTTTCTCTCAGAATACAAAAATCATGAGACTGCTTACTTTCCTGGAAATGACATCTGCTATCGATCAGTTCAAGGTTAACTGTTTCTCAAGAGTAAATGTGAAATTTGTTTAATTAAGATAAAGAGAATATTTGATTTTACAATTTTTTTAAGGAAACTTCAGGATCAAACATATATAGTAGTAAAAGGGTTACATGATTACACAGAACTCCATCAATTAGGGCATGTTGATGATCCCTTTAAATGTGGGGGCCTCTACATTCATGACAAGAGCATTTTGGGGGACAAAGGACTGGCAGTAAAGGTCATGTGCAAATCTGGAATTAGTGCCTGGCTTAGTTTCAATGCACACTATGATTTCTACCCATAAGAATTACCTACACTTTACTATGAGTTTTGATTTCATAGAAGAATTACTGAGAGGGTGAATAAATATAAATCATAATAAGCATGTGTCAGACATTTGATGATAGGAATTTTTTTTCAAAATTATTTTCAAATTAAGAAGTGATGGAGTTTAAAGCTTAAAGCGCAGGCTGTCATTCATAGGCCCTATATGGCCATATTTTTTTCTACAAATTATGAGTAAAGGTTCTTAGCTGAGAATGTTATGGGAGGGGATACTAAGGATTTTCCATAGCTCATTGTGAAAAAAAATCTTATGATTACCAGACAGTGTCATTTTAAAACCTGGATTGCCCTCTCTCTCATCTCTTGGTTTTGAAATTGTATTTAAAATTATCTTCTTCACCAGCATTTCTCTAATCCCTCAATTGGAAATAAATTTTGTCCCTAATATCTCTCATAGCATTTTTCCTGTACTGTACTTAAGCAGTGATTGTGTTGTTACTTATTTGTATACATATCTTACCTCCCTTACTAACATGTAAGCTATTTTATAGGATCAAAAAAAAAACATGGATTAAGAGCTTAATGGGACTTTATAAATCTCATAGTCTAACCCCCTTGTTTACAGAGGAGGAAACAGAGACAGAAAGGTGAATAATATTTCCAGAATATTACAAGTGCTAAGCATCTGAACAAAAATTAATACAGCTCTTCTCATTGGAGATCTAGAGTAAATTGATGATAGAAAATATTTCATATTTGTCATCGTATTTCCTCTTGGCTCCCTGTGCAGCACATAGGAGTAAAAGTTTGCTGAACAAAGTATAGAAATATTTAATTTGTTGGTGATCTACTCTTGCAATGCAATCCACAGAATTATGGTTAATTCATTCTGCCCTCTAAATTGAACCTATGCAAAGGTGCGAAATAAAAATAACCTTTAACAAAAAGTCAATCAACAACCGCTTATTAATTATCTTCTGTGTATCAAACACTGTGATACAAAGACAAAACTAAACAGTACCTGCTTTCAAGGAGAACAATCAAGGTATAAATTTATGAGGCAATTTGAGTCAATAATCACTCTACTACATTGAAAGTAATTACCAAAATATTCTAGTCTTTATATTTTTATCAACTGTGAACACAACAGCTAATTCAGTCAGTGATGTTAATATAATCACAGACAGTAATATGGTTCTACTCACTTTTCTGTGTGTTTTGTATAAAGTAACAAGCTAGTTTGGAACTGCATTTGATACCTAACCGCTTAAAAGAGAGCATATTCAGGCAAGCATTTTCAGGTAAGGTATTTTCAATAACCCAAAAAGTATTGCTTGTTGGAAGGCACAGAGAAAAAGTAGAACCACTGTTTTTTCCTCAAAGAAAAGAACTTTGTAAACTGTGGAGGCATGACATAATAGCATCTCTGGATCATCCATGAATAGAGAAATTTTCTGCCATGGAAACTAAGAGCAAACAAGACATACTTAGCAAAGGCAGTTGAAGTCTCTGCAGATGCTAATCATAATGTTATGATATGCCCCATGGGAACTTCATGACTTCTCCAGAAATTGGAGAAAAGAGCTTCCAAAAACCAGGACCTGAGACGAACAGATTTCCAAACACTGGGTCATGAGTTTTCCCTTAGTTGCACATGCTTATAATGTCTAAGGCCCCAGACTCTGAATATATTTCTGTGAGAGTGCACCAAAGATTTTTGGAGAAGGAGAATGTTTTGTTCCAGCTTCTTACTATACTACCCAAGTCAATATCTCTAACAGCTAATTAAACCCAGCTGATTAACTTGTATGACCTGATAATCATAGGGTAAAATACACTGTTTGGGATTTTGAGCATTAGAAAGATAACTCCTATTCCTTTAGAGTTAACCCCAAACTCTTTAGGGGATATAATAGTCAACCTCTGTAAAACCCAAGTTGCCAATGAGAATTAGAGCTGGAAAGCAAGTCAAGACCATATGCTAGACAGTTTTTATTTTGTTTTAAATTTTATTGATAAGTAGTTAGGGCAATGGATTGCTTCACTGGTTTGTGATTGGAACAGAAACCAGACTACAGAGGGTTAAAAAATGAGTAAGAGGAAAAGAAATGGAAGTAGTTAATTTGGATGACTTTTTGTAATAGAGAAAAGATACTTTGATCATAGTTTGAGGGAATGGTGGAGACAAATGAAGTAGGTTTGATATTTATTTCTATGAATTTGTGGGATTGGCTTTCTCATTAAGAGCCCAGAATAGTGAGGAAAGGAACTTGTTTCTAAATAATAGCAAATTCAGAATTCTTGAAATTTAGATTAATGAAATTTCATTATTCTCCCTAAAGATGTTTCAGTTATTTAAAATTCTCCATTGAATCAAACATCAGTTGAAAGATACCAAACTAAATAAAATAAAAACAAAATAAAACTAAACAAAAAAGATGCATTTGAATATAAGCATTTTAAATTTATTTTGTGTCATATACTCTTGTGATAGCCTATTGAAGCTTGTGATTCTCTTCTTTGAGTAATGTTTCTAAGTGCCTAAAATAAAATTGTATATGATTGCAAAGGAAATCAATAAAAACCTTACCTTTTAAAATTCATTTCATAGATCTCATTTCAAGAATTCCTACTCTAACATTAAAACTGACTGAAGAATTGTTATCTACATTAGTGGGTGGACTTTCAATGCCAAACAAATCATGGACCCATACTCCTCCAATGAACAGCCCCAAGTAATTCAATTAAGTTGGAGCTTAGAGTATTTGAAAAGAAGTTTGATGATAAAAAGCTAAGAAATTTAGGTGGTAGAAACCTTAAAGTCATTTATTTCAACCTATTCATTTTACAATTGTGGAAACTAAGCTCAGAAAGTATAAATGCTTGACCAAGTTCACATAGATAATAAGTGGAAGAACCCAGGATCTTAATTCAAAATCTAGTACATATTTTCACAGACTATGCTTTTGATGTCAAATTATATGAAGTCTTAAATAATATGAAAAGAAATATGAAAGAGAAAAAGAAATCAACTTAATGGTTTCTCCAAAGATTCATATAAGGCTATTTATTAGTTCTTCTTTACCTCTTTTTATGGAGGAACAAAATCAACTCTCATCAGACTAATAATAATCTCAGTCACCTGGACTGAGACTTAAGATAACTGTTCCGGATCATTGCTCCATTGGGAGAAAGCAACTCAATTTATTTAAGCCCTTATTAATCTCTATTTCAGGAAATTTAGTTATTCCTCTCCAGAGAGTTACATATCATGAATGAATGCAGGGTATTTGTATATGTGTGTCTACTTTTTTGTCTATATTTCATAATTATGATGGAAATGGGACACAGCTTGATGTTTTACTGCCCTAAATCATATAATACCTAGGGGAAAAATTCCTAGGTTCCTACTTGATGAACTTTGGCATCATTTTTTTTAATTGATAAAGATTATATTTGCATTTTACCTTTAAATTCTATTTTGAATTAATTTCTTCTTTTCAGAATACATTTAAAATAAACACTCTTATACACAGAGAGACACACAACACTGTCTACATGTTATAAGATTGCAAAATGTTCATTATTGGTCTAATTGAAATAAATAATTTAAAAATGTATTCCCTAAGTATAATTTGTATATTCTTCCTAAGTATAAGTAGATCAAATAAAGAAGAATTATTGGCATCTTAAATGCAAATTAATGTATTCCAATACTTTTAGAAAAGAAAAGAACTTATGTTATAAGAGTAAGGATAAATCAAAACAAATTTATTCTCAATTGAGTTCTTATAATACTCAAAGTGAAGAAAAATATAAATATCAATAAAAATTCAGCATTCTTAATCTAAGAATAAAAAAAAATAAGGTCAAAGCATATATGCAGATGTATCCATTATTTTAATTACTTATACAGCATAAGAACTGAAAGAATTTACACTGTTCCAACACAAAGTTAAATAGGGAAACATGCCAGCATGTCAGCTCTCCTGGGATAGATTGGCCTTTCAAGTGCTCCATCACACATAAGGCCAAGTGCTTCAATCATATCAGAAGTAGCAATTACAAGATCGAAGTTCACTTCATACCTCAGTATGTATCACAATACAATACATCATGTGACGGTTAATGCTTTCTCTTACAAAATGATTAATATCATAGGGTATCATCATTTCTTGAAGAGCCACTACAAATAGCATTAGAAGCTGAAGGAGCTTTAAGAGACCCAAAGCAGATTCACAGGCAAGGGTCTTCCAGGGAAGAGTGAGATTGAAACAACCCTATTAAACCAACAATTAATATTTCTAACATCATCACCAGTACCAACTGAAAATAACATTGACAGTATTCTTTAAAGTTTTCAAAGTAATAAATCACTATGCACATCCATTATTAGTTATAATTATGCCTCACCACAACTCTGTTCTACAATTATTATCAGCCCAATTTTACAAGTACAGAAATTTGAAGTTAGAGAACTTAAATAAATTATACTATGATCAGGAGTTTGTAAGAGCTAGAGACTTGAGCTTGACACAAGTTTTCTTGACACCTAAGTCCAATGTTTTATAAAGGGCCATTCTACTTCTATATCATAGTTTAATGGATCTATGATATCATTAATAGTCTTCCCCTAATGTAGCAGGCCCCAATCTATAGAAACTTACAGAATCTATGACCCTTTTATCCAAGTTCTCCAGTATATCATTTATAGGAAGTTCCCATCCTTTAGGTGAGTATCAAAAAAAGCAAACAGAATTGACAAATGTTGAGGAGTTATAATCTATATCACTAGATAGAACTTCCAAATCAACAAGATCACAGATCCATATGTATATTTATAATGTATTTAATATTAGCTTATAGTCATAAAAGTAGAGTATCCAGATCAAGAGAGACCTCAATATCACTCTACTCTACACCAATCAAACGTTTTCTGGTTTAGTTTGTTCAATTCTAGGAACATGTTAGGAAAAAGAGATATTTGAAAACTGAAGTACAAACAGAGGATGATGACCAAAAAAGTAATAGGACAGAAAAATTGAGTAGCATGAAGGTCAGATTGATGATTTAGAGATATTGAGTTTTATCTATACAATCTGAGGAGGTACCTGATATCTGTCTTCAAATATTTCAAAAACTGCCATATTGAAGTTAAAAGTAATTATCTTTCTGTGCAGAAACTAAGGACATAGCTTTGATTTAGAAATGGATGTTACAGAAAGACAAGCTTGACATAAATATTAAGAAGAATCCCTTAAAGTTTTTTGTTTTTTTTTGTTTTTTTTTAAGACTCTTTAAGAAAGTAGATGTAAAGGGCTAGAACTGAGCAGATGCACTTAATCTAGCACTTAAGGCTAATCACCAATTGGACAATTCTCTATTAACATGTTTGGAGGATGACCCAACTCAACTGTATGCTGGCTTGATCTGTGGGTGTGGTGAGAGAAAGGAGGAGAGATCTGTGGGTGGAGTAGGAGAAGGAGGATCATTCTTGGGTGGTGAAGAGAGAGGAAGGAGGTGTGGAGATTCCTAGATCTAATCCCCTGACTGCAACCCTAAAAGACCAAGAATAAAGACTTTTGCTTATCCTGACTCTGGCTGATTCTAAGATATCACGTGGGCACAACAAGTAGACATATTAACAAAATAATTTGAATGATCTTCATTTTATGGGCCTTTCTTTAATTATTGTTTTGCATTATTTCATTGCATTTGGTATCAGATTGCATGCCTTCTCAATGGGTTGAGAAGGGATGTGAAGTGAATAGAAAAGAATTTATAATTCAAAATGTACTTAAGAAATAAATAATAAATAAAATTTTAGGAAATCAATAAAAATAAATAGTTTATTTCAAAATAATATTTTTTTTTTAAAAAGAAAATGAGGTGGCTCCTAAGGATCACTAATGATGAACTGAGGAGGTAATATAGATTAATCCCTTTGTGGGACTTGACTCCTTTCCTTTTTTGGCTTGTCCCCTTAGAATGTGACCCCTATAAAATCAGAGATTGCTTTACTTTTCTATTTTTATCCCCAGTCCTTAGCACTGTGCTTGATAAATAATAATAAAATACTTTTTCATTTTAAAAAATCCCTTCAAAACTCTCTGCCAGATTTCTCATCAATAAACTGAAAGATTACAGCTCTCAATCTAATCTCTTTGATAAGAGCAAGCAGGATTTATACATAATCATTCCTTCAATGATCTGTGGTATGCTCTGTTTTATCTTATCATGGCATGAGTTGAGTAAAACAGTTCAGGGCATTTATCTACCTCTCATCAGTTTCTTTTTTCTTTTTTTTTTTTTTTCCTCCATACATTATAGAGTTAAAAAGATCATAGGGTAAGCTTCTTTAACAGTCCTTTTGCTCAGTACCGATTCTACTTGTATTATTATGGTTGGAGACCGAGACAAAGAACCTGTTTACATTGTAAATGGGAAGTCCTAGATTAAAAACAAACAAACAAACAAACAAACAAACAAAAAAAAAAAAAAAAAAAAAAAAAAAACTCCTAAAATTCAGAGAGTCCTTTTTTCCTGAAATTTAAATCTCTAGAAAATTGCCTAGAGGACTGAGAAGTTAAGGTCATTTTTTTATGGTTCCACAGCCAAGCTCATATATTGATTCCTGTTAGAAGAAGGAATTGAATCCATCTTTGTGGCTTTGAGAAAAGTTCTTTAGCTATTATGCCATAACTTGTTTTTTTTTTTTTTGTTTGTTTTGTTTTTTTTAATAACTACTATAATCAGAGTAGTAGGAAGTAATAGTATTATAGCAAATGAAACTCCAGTTCAAAATGTCATCAAACGGAGCTAGCTCATCTTCTTTTAAACTTGTGTTTAAACAACTTGGCATAATAATTCAGGCATTATATAGTAAAGCAAAAATAAATAAATAAATAAATAAATGTTCCCCTCTATGACAATATGTCTATGACAATAGCTAAGATTTAGTGAATATCAAGATTTTACACTAAGTTCTCTTTTCTTCTCTTTTAATTTGATGATCATTTCTATGCAAATGACTATAAAGTCTGAATAACCAGTATTAATCTCTCTCCTGAAGTCCAGTGAGCTTTCAAATGCTTTGAGACAGAAGTTGTGATTACTAGGAACAACACATTTTCTTTTTTCAAAAAATATTATTTTGAATTAAATTTATCTTTTATTTTTATTAATTCCTAAAATTGTATTTATTATTTATTTATTTTAAGTACATTTTGAGTTGTAAATTATTTTCTATTCTCCCCAAATCCCTCCTCAACCCATTGAAAGGCAAGCAATCTGATATCAAATGCAATGAAATCATATGAAGCAATAATTTTTTAAAAAATCCTTAGTAAATATATGGCAAAAATAAAAGCAAGATTAATAAAAATATAATAAATATATGTTAATTTGACTCAAAATTCAACAGTTTTTTTTTTTGTTTGTTTTTTGTTTTTTTTCTGGTGGTGGATGGCATATTTTCATTATGTTTGGAACTGCCATGGATCACTCTCTTAATCACATCAGCTGTCTTTCACAGTTATATGCTGTTACTATACACATTGATCTCTTGGTTCTGTTTACTGCACTTTGCATTAGTTCAAATAGGTCATCATATTTCTGTAAAACCATTCTCTTGTCATAGTACAAGAATATTCTATCACGATAATATGCCACGTTTTGCCCCTTTCCTCAAATTCCAATTCTTTACCACCACAAAAGAGTCACTATAAATATTTTCCTGCATATTGATTCCTTCTAGCATTTGTCATTTCTGATAGATATGAAGTGGTATATCACTTGTTTTCATTTGAGTTTCTTTAATAATTAGTTATTTAGAGCATTTTTCATGTGACTATGGATTTGATTTCCTCTTCTGAAAACTACCTGTTCATATTCTTTGACCATTTATTATATAATGGCTCTTTTTTTTTTTAATTGAGTCAGTGTCCTATATATTTGAAAGATAAGGTCTTTAACAGAAAAACTTGCTGTAATCTTTTGAAATGTATTGTTTATGATATCCCTTATCAAAATGTAGTTTCCCTAATTATCTTCTTTAAGTAGGTCTATTTGTGTTTTGGTTTTCTATGAAATCATCATTGCTACTCTTTTTACATTCAGCTAAAGCCCAATAAATTCTCCACAAGGCTTTTATTTTAACTCCATATGTGGCTTTCTTTTTCAAATGTGTCATTTTCAAACAATACATTGTTGGATTCTCATTTCTAGTACACTCTTCTATCCATTTTATGGTGGGTTCATCCCTTTCCCAGTCACAGTTATGATTACTGTGTATATCCCTTAACCCATTTTCTTCTTTTTTTCTTTCTCTCTCACCTGGGTTCTGTTTACCTGGGGAGGGGGAGAGAGACAGGTGTGCTATTCCATGTTTCAGATCTTTTTGGTGCTACTGTTTTTCAGAGATATTTCTAAATATTTAAAAGGTTTTTTTAAAATGGTTCAAAGATGCTGAACCATTGAAGGAGAGAGGTATACTCACTATTCTCCTGCTCTGTGTTCTGATCTTTATACAAAAAGAGCTTTCCATGGAGCTGTAAGTATTAGGTTCTCCTCTTGGTGCTGAAACTGGAACCAGGTGTTTTGCTCTAGTGTAGCTCCAAGTTTTAGTGTTCCTTTCTGTCTTGGAACTGCAACCAGACTCCCAATTCCTTCTGACTATCAGCCATCCTGTATGCCCTGGATCTGTGACCCAGAACTTAAATTTGTAGCTGCTAATTAGTGCCAGCTGCACTCAAACCCAGCAAAGGGTTCCCAGTAATATCTTTTTAACTAGGTGTCTGATGCCTTTACCATCTCTGGGTTGAAAATTCCCAAACCTACTGTTGAAGTGTTATCACTGCCACCTCCAAGACCATTGTTGCTGCTGTTTCCTGGTACTCTTTTGGGGAGGCACACTGGTTTTACAGTCCTCCTTTGTCAATCATCTAAACTTTGTTAGATTGGAAAGTATCTCAGTATTACCTTTTGTTGGCTCGCCACACTTAAATTTGATTTTAGACTTTATTTTTCAAGTTGTTGTTGACTCTCCTCTTCTAAGGCTAGGCTTTCATTCCCAGAGGAATGAGGGTGATAGAGGAAAAATAATACTACCTAAAGAACCAGAGAACCTAAGCTTGTTTCTGAAACTTACTCCAGACAACATGCAATAGCACAACATCCTGAGGACTTTATTTCATCGCCTATAAATTGAAAAAGTTGGTTACTAATGTGACCACTGAGTTACCTTTCAGTTCTCAATTCAGCCTTCTGTTTTTAAAAGTGTTAGTTAATTGCTACTCAGGGAAATGTTGTAATGTGTGCAAAAATTCACTAAAACATTAAAGAAATTAAATCTTATTATTATAGATAATATGGAAAGGTATGGACATTATTATATTACATTTGTGTGCATACAGGAACTGATTTAATGGATGAATCCAAATATGAGACTTTCATAGATTGTTGTCAACCTGAAAGGTGTTCTCTTCTATAATGCCTTTGTAACTAGTCCCTGTCCATTGCTAAGCAACATTTTATTCAATGAACTGGGTAAAACTGTTTATTCATTTAATAACATGCTGGTATGGAATAAATCAAGAATTTTCATGCTGAATAGTAGATTCTTGAAATAAAAATAAATCAATGAAATAAAGTTATAAGCTAACTCTAATAAAATGGGAAAATTAGTTTGTGAATTCCTAAATTAAAGTTACAAAAATCAAGTATGCCAATAGAAAATAAAAGGGGGGAAAATATCTGGGATTTTTAATGGATGAAAATCATAATACGAATAAACAATATAAAATTTAAGCCTCCAAATTAAAAAAGGTAACAGGAATTTAAGATCCATTAATAACAAAAAAAAAAAATAAGAAAGAAAATAATGTTTGGCCTGGATAAGACAAAGTTTAATGGTGACAGGATAGCTCTCTTCAAATATTTGTTTAACTGTCATGTAGAAGTAGTATTAAATTTCTTCTGCTTAGCTCCAAAGGCAGAACTAAGAGGATCAAGTAGAAGCTGTAGAAGGCACATTTTTTTTTGGATCCTCTGCATAGAAAACTTCCTAACAATTACTATTATCCAGAAATGGAATGGGTTGCCTTGGCAATTAAACAGTTTCTCATTATTGTAGGTTTAATGATAATGTAGCAAGGATTTTGCAGTGAATATTTTTTGTGAAAGAACTGCTTAGCTTAGATGACCTCAATGGCCCTGTTAGTTTGTGATTATTAACAGAATAATAATAAAAAACTTAGCAATCATCACTGTAAAGAATCAACCATCTAGTCCATCTCCTATGATTTCATTCTTTTGCAAGGCTGTCCTTCATATTTGCATTCTTTCTTCAACTTAGGCTATTAGAATCTTTTTAAAGTTTTTTTTTTTTTTAATTTTGTTTTAGCTGATACGAATCTATTTTTTCTTCCTCCTACTTCCACTCCATTAAATAAAAAAAAAAAAAAACTAATAACTGGCAACATATATGAAAATATGCATGCAAATAATCCAAACAAGTATCCTAATTATCCATGCTCAAAAATGTATCTGAGTCTATATCCTGAATCCATCATATTTCTATTATAAAGGGACAACCTGCTTGGAATTGTGGGTGGTCTGTATTTATCACAGTTTCTACAGCATTCAGAATTGTTTGTCTTTACAATATTGTTGTTATCATATAAACTACTCTGGTTCTGCTTGCTTCACTTTTCATTCAATTTGTAAATCTTCAAAATTGTTTGTTTTAATAATATTGATATTATGATATATTGATATAATGATGTTATGGCAAAAATTGTTCCTCTGAATATCTACTCACTCCACTCTATATACTTCATAAAAGTCTTTCTATAGCTCTTGATTTTATATATATATATATATATATATATATATATATATATATATATATATATATATATATATATATATATATATATATACACATACACACGCACATATATATAGGACCTTCTCCTCTATATTGATTTGCTTTTCTCTTTAGATCTAGAAGTGACATAGCTAGGTCAAAGGAAAAGTACTCTAGTAATTGTATATAATTCCAAATTGTTTTTCCGAATGGTTGAAATTATTCATAGGCCCATTAACAATGAATCATTGTGTTTTTTTTTTACAATCATTTTTTTCATTTTTATCATATTAGCCAATTAATGGATGTTCAGTAGAACCTGAGCATTGTTTTGATTTGCACTTCTCTAATTATTAATAATTTAGGATATTTTTGAAGTCAGGCAATATATATTTTTACATTACATTGTTGTTGTTCAATCATGTCCAACTCTTCATGATCCCAGGGACCATACCACACAAGACCCTACTATTCTCAACTCTCTCTCTCAGACTGTGTCCAGCTTCATGTTCCTTGTTGTCATGACATTATTGATCCATCCCATCCTTTGCCATTTCCTTCTGGTTTTGCCTTCAATCTTTCCCAACATCAATTTCTTCCAATGAGGTTTGTCTTTGGATTATATGACCACAGTTTTTTAAGCTTAAGCTTTAGCATTTGACTTTCCAGTGAATAGACTGGATTAATTTCTTCAAGTATTGGGTGATATGGCCTTATTGCTGTCAAAGAGAATCTCAAGATTCTTCTCCAGCACTCTAGTTATAAAGCTAAACTCTATGGTGCTTAAAATTCATTACAATCCAACTCTCAAAGCCATATATTACTACTGGGAAAAACATAGCTTTAGCTAAACATTTTTAACCTATGATATTCTAGTTACAAACTCCCTAAACATGAGAATTAGATGAAATGGAAAATAAGGATTATAGAATATAGCAAGAATTCTTTTAAAAAAGTGAAAGATTGAAAAAATTAAAAATATAAGATATTTTATATAAAAATTGTTCTGGAAAGCAAATGAAGGAGAAATACTTTAAGGTTATATTCAAAAGAAACCAACAAAAAGAATCTGGATATAATATGTCAAAAATCATTAAAGAAAACTGTCTAGATTTTTTCAAAATGATAGAACACTCTCTCTCTCTCTCTCTCTCTCTCTCTCTCTCTCTCTCTCTTTCTCTCTCTCTCTCTCTCTCTCTCTCTGTGTGTGTGTGTGTGTGTGTGTGTGTGTGTGTGTGTGTGTGTGTGTGTGTGTGTGTGTGTTGAGGTAAATGGGGAAATCTACCGATTAACTCCTATAAGAAACGTCTGAAGCAAATTTTTCAAGAATGTCACTTCCAAAATCCAATTTCCTGTTTAAAAAAATTTACTGTGACAGAAAAAATTCAAATACTAGAGATGTAAGAACTGCACAGGATTTAGCATCTATCACTACAAAGCAGTAGAAAATATAGAATGAAATGTCCCAAAAGACAAAAGATACATTGCTATAAGCAAGAACTTAAACTGTAAAAGTGAGTATAATGCTAAAAGGTAAAAATAAATGGAGCTTTAAATGAAATAGAGGACTTTCAAACATTCCTTAAGGGAGAAAAAAAAAGAATAGTAAATGAACTTTGATATATAAATACAGGTAAGAGTCAAGAGAAAAAACAAAAAGTTAAAACACAAATGATCAGAAGGGACTTTAGAAATTCAGCTTAAGGTGTTTCCTGATCCCATTAACTACTAATGACTCCCCCTAAAAATTATCCTGTATTTATTTTCTAAGAACATATAGTCTTCAAGAGAATGTAGGTTCCTTGAAAATAGAATTGAAAGAAATTTGGCCTAATGAATAGAGTGCTAATTATTGTTTTGTTTTGTTTTGTTTTCTTGAAGAAGGACAAAATGATATCACTATGTTGGGATCAAGATAGAGTGTATCCAACTGTGGCTGATCAATATGAACTCAGAAGGCTCTACCAGAGGTTGAGCACAAATAGTCCATATGAACATTTGGAGTGGAGGTGTCTCTAAATTTGTGCATCCTTGTTTCTTTTGAACTACTGCAATTCTATTTCACCCATAGAGCATAGCACCTTCTTTTATACTGGCACACTATGCTGGGCAATCCTATTCCAGTGTCTCCTATTATTCCAATTGATGATAAAGTTTTTCAGAAAGACCTTGAAAGTTTCCTTGCATCCCTCTTACTAACTTCCCTGTAAATGCTTGTCTTGTAAGAATTATCAATAAAAATAGTCTTTTAGTCATTCATTTGGTATTTGAACAAAATGGTCAGCTTTTAGGTATCGTGCTCTCTTTAATAGAATTTGAATGTGTGGCAGTTTAACCCGAGAACAAACTCTATGTACAATATCTTGCCTAGATAGTCTTCAAGATCTTTCTAAGATAATTCAAACAGAAGCTATTCAGTTTCCTGGCGTTGTGCTAGTATACACAGACATACAATAATGGGTCAACAAAATAGCTCTGTAGACTTTCAATTTGATAGGCAGTCTAGTCCCTCTTCTCTCCCACACTGTGCTTCAGAGCCTCTCAAACACTGAGCTAACTCTGGCAATGCATGTGTCAACCCCATCATCTATGTGTACAACTCTGCAAAATATACTGCCAAAATAAATGAACTTATCCACAACATTCAAAGATTTGTTTTCTCATTTAATATTTTATTTTTCCCATATAATTTTTATTTATTTACATGTAAAAACATTATAACATTTTTTCTTCAAATTTTGAATTCCAAACATCATACCAACTCCTTTCTGAAGCCACCCTGGATCCCAGGCAGATCACTGTCTGCCAGGAAGTCATAGACAGATGACTATTAAAGAGAACATGAATTTTGACAGTAATGACTGAGACCCACTATGACTGTCACATGGTGACATTTCCATTTCTTTTATAAAGATGAATAATAGAGACATTTTTGAACTCCTAGGGTTTAACCTCCTCTTGCCATATAACCTGGAAAATTTCAATCAGCTTTTGTAGAAGCAGTGGACTCCCTGCCTAATAAATCTCATTTGGAATAGACTCAACACAAGGCACTGTGCAACATGAGAAGAATCTAGTGACATTCAAGACCTCTTCTTTTAGAAATTCAGCTAGAGAGGTATTGAGTTGAACCTCAGTTATGGGGGAATGGCTTCAGAATTTGTTAATGTGAGACTTGATAACACTGTGGAAGTGTTTGCTATCTCTCCAACATCATGTCCTTATCACCAACCAAAATAGCTCCATCATCACTAAGCAACTGAGCTCATAAGTCTTTGGCTTATGTCATAAGTTAAGTCATAAGTTGACCATAAGTCTTTGGCTCACAAGACCAAGAACATCAAAAAAGTGTTTTGCACTGTTTCTATCAACAACAAAAACTGAATTTTGTAGGTTCTCTTACTGAATCAAAAATTTTTTTACATTTTTTCTTACACTTTACTCTTGATAGAGTTAAATAGGTCTTTTTAGAAAGAGATGAAATGAATTTCCCCATGATTTTTTGGCCAACCTTTCTTGATGTTTGTGAGTATTCTGACTCAAATGAGTAAATATAATGCATCAAATCTCTGAAAGCTGGCCAAGTTTTTTTCCCTCCACTTTTACCAAACTTCTGTTGATTCAACTTTCCCTCCATGTTAGCAGTAAACTGAACTTGCTTGAAGAAAGACTCTAATCTATTGGCCCTTTTTTCTTGTGGTCATTTTTGCCTTGAGGCCACCATTTTTGTTCAATATAAATGTTTAGCTTGGAAAAGATTAGTCTATAAGTTTAGCACTATGTGCACTCTCACAAGATGTCTATCTCTTCTCTTTGAGATATCATTGTCTATTAAATAAATGTTTGCTATGAAGGTACATCTAAACAGTTTTATTGCATTTAGTTCAATGGAAGATGGTGGTAGTTCTGAGAAGGTCAGGAAACACACAGGTCTTCAGTAATAAATGAACACTGTTGTTGCTGTTTCCATTTCCATTTCCTTCTAAAAACTCCCAGATGCATCTGGTAGTCTATGCTTCCTCTTGCATTAAAGTCACACAGAATTACAAACTTATCTTCTTTTGGCACATTAATGATGAGGGTCTTCAAGTGTTCATTAAAAAAAAAATTTAACCTCATCAGGGCTGAGCATGGTGAAAACATAAGCTTTAATTATGATAATGTATTCCTTTCATGCAAGTGGCAATTGGTTGCAATGAACTTTCTATTCACTCATTTTAGAAGGCATATAAACTTGTTGACTAGACTAATTTTGAATGCAAAATACGGGCCAGCTTCACAATGTTGCCCATCTTTGCAGCCTCTTGAGAAAAATATGGGTTCAGCTCTGACTTTGGTAAACTGGCTTTCCTTTGCCAGATATTTTTCACTCAGAGCTGTTATTTGGATATGACACCTCCTAAATTCTCTGATAACAAAAGCTGTTCATCTCTCAAGTACTGGATTTCATGTTGTCCATAAGTGTGTGCCCATTCCCTGTTTTGATAGGGAGTGAAACTGTCTTTGCAAAAGTTTTTGCACAAATTTTTGTGTGAACAGGGTGGGATCCCCAGCTCCCACAGTAATCATGCTAGCTTTGGGTGAAACAGACAATTTTGAAGCATTTTTTTTTCTAGCCAATTTCTCATTCCAGGGAGGAAATGGTGTAATCCTTTCAAAAAGCTGCTCAGACACCTAAGGGCACATCAAATATCATTGTGCTTCAGTTTAAGGAGAAGGCAACTCAATAGCATTCAGCAGGCTATATAGGTTGTGATTAAAGATCCCAATTTATTTGCAACTGCTGCTCCCTCACTAGTTGGCTGCCACAGGACTCTGAGTTAAATAAAAATGTAAAATGGTATAAGTAAATACCAAAGATGGAAAGCAATACTGAAAAGAGCTCAGCAATACTCTTACCAGAGGTTCTAGTTTTCCATGAGCACACTTCTACTCCAAATAGAGTGTTAGAGTCTGGAATTCAGGAAAATTGTCTTAAAAAGCTTTGTTTTTGCTTTTAAAACTATGTGACTCTAGACATTGTAACTTAAACTCTCATTCTCTCTTTCAATTATCTTTAACATAAAATGAATAGGTTGGGTGAAGGAGGTTGAACTAGATAACTTACAAGATCTCTTCTAGTTCTGAATCTCTGCTAGCATCATTGCATTTATGCCTGTGTATTTCCATTCCTGAGCTCAGTTCTTAGTCCTTATTATATACTTAGTTAATACTTGTTGGCTATTGAAGTCATAACTATTAGCAAAAAAAATAAATAAATAAATAAAAAACAAAAAAATTACCATTGACTCTATTGACTCCCTATTCCCTTTAGGACAAAAATTCAAATTCCTTTATATGACATTTAAAGCCTCTCATAATCTTATTTTTCTAGGCTCAATATACAGTAGCCCCTTTATTATATATGTCACTTTTTCTATTCCTTACGCATGATGTTTCATTTTTCATTTCTGGGCTTTTGTTCATACTTCTGGTTCTGTGTATCTTAGATGGTTTCCCATATCACCTCTTTCTCTTGAAATTTTCAGCCTCCTTTGAAACTCAGCACTCTAACCTGATTGCCATGGCTTTCCTGATCCTCATGGCTATAAGTCCGTGATCAAATTATTTTGTATTTAGTGCTTTGAATTTATTTTCTCAACAAACAAAAACAAAATTACAAAAAAATAACAAAAGCAGGAAAACCATTTTGAGGGGATTCATTTATGTGGTGTTCAGTGAAGATCAGCACCCCAGGACCTCTGATGTGAGAGTTTGCCAAGTTCTTTTCAGGAGCTTCATTCACTTTTGGTTTCTGCCTGTCATCCAGTTCTTACCTGTTCAAACCTCTCTGCAGATGGTATAAACCAGGTTGAAGGTAAACAAAAGCCTCATTGCTGAATTAAGGGCCTGTATCTCCAAGCATATGAAGACTTCCTTCAGTGGAATGGATTGAGGAGAACAATTGATTCCAAGGACAATAAAGGTATCTAATGCAGGTACTATGGAGCAAGAACTTGGTCAGAAATCAAAGATATCAAGGTCATCCACTTCATCCCAGGCTACTACCAATTTTCTTCATCTTCATGTCACCATTGAACTTTGGAGGATTCCTGAATAGTGAAGATGATGACGACTTTGAGTAATTCTGCTTCGTTTAAATCCAACTCATGGGCAAGTTAAAACATCACCCTGTGATGTCATCAGTCCTCTTCCAAAATAAATGACAAACACCAATAATAACAACAGAAAGCTCATTCATTTGCATTCATATATGTTGTGCCCTGTCAATAGAATGTTGGCTCCTTGAGGATAGAGAGTGATTCATATTTGTCTTTGAATTTCTAGCATCTTAGCAGGCACTTATCCTGATATACAGTGGGAACTTAATAAATATTTGCTGATTGAAGTCTCCATATTAAAATCAGCTGATTGTCTAACTTGTGAAGCAAATGCCAAGTTTCTATAAGCATGCTATGATAAACACTCCACTGTTTGGGTCTTTTGGGGTTTTTTGTATGTGTTTGTTTATTAAAGAGAGAAGAATATAAAACTGCCTCCTTTAAGCTAGAATAATTCTCTTTATATCATCATGTTTCTTTTTTTCAAGTATAGGAATGTACCATCCACAGATACAGGACATTGTTCAAGGAGCAAGGTTTTCATCTATAACTCCCCATTAAGTATGTCACTTCAGTGAGCATTATTCAGAAACCAAACAATGATTTGGAGATATTGAGCACAGATAAGGTTGCCAGCTCCTGATCAATGGTTCTCTGCTGGGCAATAAACCTAGTTGGAGTGGAGATTGCTTCTTCACTTCCTTAACAATACACCCTGCAGAGACAGACAGAAGACAATAAGCAGAACCTGCATGCATCCAAATAAAGCTTTATAAAGAAGAGTAACTGAGCTAGTTTGTTTTTGGAGTTTGTTTCCCTCCACTCACCCTCCCTTAATTCCTAGGCCGAGGGCCATTACACATGGAGATAATGATCCAGTCACTGTTGGGTTTTGCATATGTTTCTATCAAGTATTGAAATTTGAAGGAAGGTTGGGTGTTTCTGTAAAATGTTCCACAGCAATGAGCAGCCTCCTGGATCAGAACATATTGTCGTCCTTGAATGTGTTAAGAGGGCGGGATATTAAAGTAATGGACTATTTGGCTGCAAGTAGAAGGGTTTATTCTTGACCACATTTTTAAGATTTTATCTATTGCATTAAAGTAACAAACTCAAGAAGTAAGAGAGAATCGTACAATTCCAATTCAGTTCAAAAGCACTGCACTTCAGATCACTCTATAAATCCAAAGATGTAATCGCCGACACTAATAGCAGGGTTTACTTTTAAAGAAATAATGCATCAGGCCTTTAGGAATGCCATTCCCAGGGAAGATAACGATGAATCCTTAAATAACTCTGCCTCCAGTTGAAGGTAGCCATGGGATATGTGCACCAAATGAAAACATCCTTGGCAGCAAGTGAAAGGGGAGCTTGGTGTTTTATTCATAGCAAGCAGTGAGATTTTCTTAAAAGCCTCGCCAAAACCATCCCCTCTTGTTTATTTATTAAAGTCAGAACAAAGGTTAAAAGGGGGAAGGGAGTGTATTTGGGAAGCCAACCACAAATGCATCCTAGAGAATTTCTATAGTCTTCTTTCTGTAAAGCTGTTATTTTGGGAACCTAACTCAGTGCTTTCCAAACAGATTAGAAAATGTATATGAAAAATTGTTAACTGACCATAGATTTGTGTTGCCAATGAAAGATTGTAGGGAGGAGGGGAAGCAGCTTTTGTGTTTCAGGAATAAAAGTACTGTCTTGTATTTCTTTTCAGGCTGGCATCAGAATGAATGTAATATTTGCTCATCTGCTATGCCTTACACATTCTGGCTAAGATGCTAATGTAATCATTAATACCTTAATACTTCAAAGGCCAAAGCCTGCACAACACAAGTATCCTTTGGGAAATTCTCTCAGAGATTAGAAGATATTCATTGAAAGTACCAGTAATTGGCAATGTCCTTCTGAAAAAAAAAAAAAAAAAAAGAAAGTGAAAGCCAAGTTAGAATTATAACAAAGATAGGGAAACAGGAGCTTTATTTCAGGGCACCTAAATTTAGGGGTTCTTGACAGCATGTCATCAGGCAGAAAGAAACAGCCAAGCTTAGTACACTGTTAACAAGAATTGTTGTTAAAATTAGCTACCTCATTGCATCTCCTAATGCAAACCATATCCCTAGTGAGTTTCAACTAGATCCAATCTTGGCCTGTTCCTTTCCCAGTGTTGACAGTCTTTTAAACTAGGTTCTTTCAGGGTCTCTAGCCATAAAGATTGGTGTCCTGAAAGATGAGTATTTCCTGCCAAGAACTTTTGCCTCCAATTCCAAGACTACTAACTCTTAAACTTCTCCCCAGTAGTACTTATCCTGGATCTTAGAACTTCTAGTTATATCTCTGAGCCAAAGCAAATAATTAGCTTTGAATGTGGTATAGGCAAATCATAGAGCAGGAAAAGATTTTAGAGATTATCAATTTGAGCTCCCCCATCTTAAAGATGAGGCATTACAAAAAGATCTATAGAAATAAAATATCTTGAGCAATATCATACAAATAATAAGTGACAGAGAATTTAAAACTTAGCTCTCTGATGCTCATGGAAGGAAAGGCAGCCTGGTATAGTGAAAAGGCCACTAGTCTTGCTCTAGGAAGACCTGCTTTTAATTTTTTTTTTCTTTTTTTTTCTTTTGCCTCCCACTCACTAGCTATAGAATCAATCATTGAACTTTAGTTTTCTCAAGGAAAATGAGGATAAAAATATGTCAATTACTTAGCTTTTTGGATTGCTCTAGAGAAAGTGGTCTGCTAACTTTAAGACTTTACTGTTAGGATTCTTACAAGGTGCTAAGTCACTGGAATGAATAGAGACAATAATTATCTAATTTAGCATGGTTCAGTATGATTGATCTGATCCTACAGGGAGATATTATGGGCCAGAACTTGAAACAAGGTACTGAGTGGAATTGAGGAGACAATGGCTAAATCTAATTTAGCATTGATTTAACACTACAACAAATAATGGTTTCCTAGTGATGTAATGATTGGTGTATACTCAGTGTGCAGCATGTAAGCAAGAAACTCTCAGGGCCAAGAGGACTTCATGAGATTCTGAGTCAGGATTCAGTCAAGGAGATTCACAACTCGGGCAGAAGGAAGGAAGACAGAGAAGTGGTAGCAGGCTGTCCTGTGGAGAACACTGAAATCAAGATCGGGAAGGCCTCCAGAACACTAGCTAAGCCCCAAGTGAAGGAGATAAGATTGGGAAAGAGACAGTAAAGGATTTGGACTCTTGGCTACATTTGGGATTATTGAACTGAACTGAAACTAAGGCTGCCTCCAGAAGCTCCCCAAGAAACCTGCTCTCAGAGAACATTATAATTTAGACAATGCTACACATTACAAAAATGTGAGCTTCATTATTACTATCAAACAATATGCCTTTATTAAGCAACTACTATGTGCCAGGCTCTGTGAGGAGCACTAATAATAAAAGGGAAAAAAAAAAACATATCCCTACTCTCAAGGGATTCTATGGAGAAAACAGCAAGCACATAAGTTGGTAAAGGCATGGAGAAGAGATAGTCACATTTGAGGAAAAAGAAAAGGTTTTCTGCAGAAGGTAACATTTGAGTTGAATATTGAATGAAACTATGAAGGTATAAGTGAGGATGGAATGAAATACATTCCAGGCATATACTACAGATAGTACTACAAAAGTAAAGGGATGGGAGATGGAGTATGCTGTGTAAGGATCAAGTTGACCAGTAGATTCAGGCTATAGAGTGACTTAGGGGGAGTAATGTATAAGGAGACTGGAACAATAAGAAAGGGTCATATTAGAAAGAGTTTTGAATTGTGGATGTGGTAGCCCTAGAAGTGAGAGAAGTAGGAGGTGGTAAGTGGATATATGGGAAAAGTAGTGAAATGATCTGAACTTTATGACTATTTTTATTTTTTATTTTAATTTTCAGCTCCCTCCCCACTGAGAAATGAAGTAATATGATACTCATTATGTATACGAAATCATTGATCTATACTTTAGAAAAATCACTTTGGTATCTGGGTAGAAATTGAATGGAATAATAAGAGACCAGATGGGTGGATATGGTAAAAGTCTAGGCAAGAGTTGTTGGCAATCAGAACTAGTATTGTGGCCATATTAATGGAGAAAAGTAGACATATGTGAGAAGATATTAGAGAGGTATAGATGACAAGATCTCGCAGTTGGCTATGATAAAGAAAAGGTGCTTTCTCACATCAGTGACATGTTAGCATCTCAAAAGCAATGGCTATTTCGTTATTGTTTTTATTTTCTCGGTGTTCAATATAGTGGCTGGTATATAGGAAGTGCTAAACAAATTCTTATGATCTTTTTATTGATGTATTATATGTGGCAGATATTGTTGGATCCAATTACTCTACTTTTCATACTTTTCATATTATATTCTCATATGTCTTAAAGCTACCACAGGAAATAATTGTTGAATTCTTTGTTGGCTTGCTGGCTTTGTCATTAATTACAGCTTTTAAAGTAACAATCATGTCCACACATTTATTCATCAAATATTCATTTTAGGTCTATTATTGGTTTTCAAGGCACCATTTCTTTCCATCCTCAAATTCATATACAAGCAATCTTCAATTTAAGAACAGCTTGCAATTTCCAGTGCCAATTATACCAGTTGTTTAAAACTCCACATACCTTTTCCCATTTAAGGAGAGAAAGGGATAGATTGGAGAGATGTTAAGCATGGTCCTTATGTTCCTATTTTATGCCACTAAGGCCTATTCCCTGCAAAGTTTCCCTAAGGAAATGAAATATTGTTGAGCCTATAACCAATATAAATATAAATTCATTTTTTTCACAGGACTAATTCATTGTTCACTACTTGTTTTGTCTACGATCTTTATAGTAAAAGAATAACTGAATGAGCTATCCTTCCAGTTGCAGGTCCTAATCTGTACAATAGGCATTGTTCACCTGCTGTGTTTTTCTAGTGCATGTGGCACTCCTTGGAGTGACTATTGATCTTTTGTGGAAGGACTACAGAGCTCCATGGAACCAAAAGGCATATAACACATCACCAGAATAATACTCTAGCAAGAAAGAATACTTATGACATAATTGAAACTAAGTTGCATTTTTCATACTTGCTAGCTGTATGAAGCAGAAAAAAAGGTGATTAAAATCCCTTCTCCTCAGTTTCCTCAACTGTAAGATGAAAATAACAATAATTAATTATTTCAATTGTTGGTTATTATAAGAATGCTTGGTATATCTTAAAGTGATAAGTGAATTTAATATCTCATCCATGGAGGGATTCCCACACATTTAATTCCTTTATATTCTTTTAAAGATTTCTTCTTTAACATTTCATTTTTTTATAATTTTGAGTTCCAAATTCACTCTGTATTTTCAAACTCTTACCCAACAACTAAGAAATAATGCTACATTATATCAATTATAAATATGAAATCATGGAAAAACATATTTCTACATTAACCATACTTTGAAAAAAAAATTTGTTCAGTCGTTTCAGTCATATGTGATTCTTAAAGACCACACTTGGAGTATTCTCAGTAAAGATACTGGAGTAGTTTGCCATATTTCTCCAGCTCATTTCCAGGAAACTGAGGCAAACAGAATTAAGTGACTTGCCCAACATAAAATAGCTAGTAAGTATGTGAGACAAAATTTGAATTCGGAAGGATGATGAGTTTTCCTGACTCTAAACTTGCCTCTCTATTCACTGTGCCACCTAAACAAAAAGAAATTGAGAAAATTATAATTCAGTTTGCACTCAGAGTTTACCAGTTTTGCTTCTGAATATGTACATTTTTCCCCATGAGTCCTTTAAAGTATCTTACATAATTGTGTTGATCAGACTTTCATACTTGGTCATCATTACGATATTGGTGTTATTATGTACAATGATCTCATTGTTCTAGTCACTTCTCTTTCCATCAGTTTATATAGGTCTTCCCTTGTTTTTATTAAAACCATTCTCCTTAACATTAGTGATAGCACAATTGTACTCATCACAATAATATGACACAATTTATTCAAACATTCCCCAATTGATGGACATCTTCCTAATTTCCTGTTTTTTGCCACTACAAAAAAAGAGTTCCCAAAAACATTTTTTGTAGGTAGATGCTTTTCTTCCCTTTTTACTTTAATGTCTTTTGGATACATACCTACTAGTGCTATTACTAGTTTAAAGGGCATGCATAGATTTATAACCCTTTAAACCACAGTGCCAAATTGTTTATCAGAATGATTGAACCAATTCACAACTTCATTAACAGTGTCTTAGAGTCCCAATTTTTTTCCATATCTTGTTCTAACATTTGTCATTTTCCATTTTTTTACCACATTAGCCAATATGATAGGTTAATTTGCATAGTAGATTCTGCTCTAATCTCTTATTTTAACTCTGAATGTCTTTTTTGTTGCTGTTTCAAGTGTGTCTCTGATAAACAATATATTATTTGATTCAAGTTTCTATTCAATTTTACTGTCTATTTCTCTTTTATGGGTGGAATCATAATATTCATATGCACAGATATGATTATTATCTGTGTATTTTTCTCCATCTCATTTTCTTCTTTTTTTCTTCATCTTCTTTTTATCCTGTCCCTCTTCAAAAAGTCCATTTTACTTTTGTCACTTACTTTCTGTAATCTATCCTCTTTTTTATCATATTCCCCTTTTCTCTTTTTTCTTACCTCTCCTATTTCTTTATTGAATAAGGTAGATTTCTTTATTCAATAAATTGTGGGTGTATGTGTGTGTGTATTCTTGTTGTTGTTTCAATCATGCCTGACTCTTTTTCATTAACCCATTAAGGTTTTGCATGGCATGATTATCTGGCTGGCTGTCTATTATCTATCTATTGAAATAAATAGGCAGTTCAGTAGTTCAGTGGATAGAGTCATAAGAAATCAAACATCTTGGTGTGAATTTGTTATTCGCTATAAATTTTTCATGCTTTACTTTCTCACTTCTACATATGATTAAGTGGTAGTTGTAGCTTCTACAATTCAAAATGGGCAACATTTTTATTCATGTTCCAGAAATAAATTATTAGGTAGCTATGAATATGTTCAATTTAGTAGTCAATAATCTATTGCAACACCATTGGCCCAAATCTATTCCATGATTCAACTCATGATGACATATTCATATTCCCTTCTTCTATGATCCATCATTTAAGTGATAGTGGCTTCTGGTAAAAACTGGAAGATGAAGCTTTAAGGCTGCAAGTGGATCTATAACCTTTGTTAAAAGATAACTCTATTTCCTCATAAAGAATTTCTCTAAATTTTTTATTGTGTCCTTAATGATCATCAATGAATATAAATATTTCAATTTAAATAATTTACAATATATAAAGAACAAAAAGATAACATGATAAACTGTAATACATATGAAGTATACATGTATACATATATTTGAACAAATCAACTTATTCTAATCCTTTTCTATATTTCTTTAACTTTTTTCTGTAATATATAGGTAAAGGTACATTCACATATACTTCTTTATTATCACTGTTTACCAAACTACAACCTTCCAACAGAAGAACTCATTTGTAACCAATATATATAATTAAACAAACCAAATTCATACAATGACTACGGCTGAAAAGGCCAATCTTATTTTGCAACACTAATCCATCACGTTTCTGCCCTAAAATGGGTCTTTCATTGTATAGTTATTTGGAGTCAATAGTTTACAATACTTTGATCATGTTCTGAGCTTTTTCAAAACTGTTTTTCTTCACATCATTATTGCTTACTTATTTCTCTCTCCCTCTCTTATATGTGTATGTATTTTACAAATTACATATATATGTATATATGTGTATATATATATGTGTGTACATACATATATGTATATTTACACAATATACATATATACATACACAGCTATACATATACATATACATATACATATACATATACATATACAGTTTTCGGGCTCTACTAATTTCATTCTATGCGAATTTTAAAACCCTTCTGATGATTTTCTAAATTTATTATATGAGTTATTCTGCCTCCAATGGAATTCTATTACATTCATATGTCAAAATATATTAAGCCATTCCCCAATTGATGAGTATCTATTTTGCCTACAGTTCTTTGATAAAAAATGAACTGCTATAAATACTATTTTATATATATTTATAGATTTAATTTATATATTCATTTATAAAATATGTATTTATATATTGATCTTTTACTTACATTTTGGCATCTTTAGGGTTTTAAATTCTAAATTACCCTAAGTACTTTCCTTCCACCCCTACCACAGTTCCCCCCTATGTACCTTTAGAGAGTATTACAGACTCTGGTTATGGGACTTTCATCACTGCCACTGGACAGAGAGGTTTTGTTATTCCTGTTCTTTAGAATCTCTCAAGAAATAAGCAAAGGACAGCCATTATTCTTTATTGGTAGTCACATGTGATCAAGAGAGCTAGAGGAAGGCAATTGGCATGTTAGTTTGACTACTTATAGAGGAATTTTAAGATAATTTGTATGTGGCAGTAATGCATATAAAGCCCTTTACCATCTTAAAGTTTATAAAACAAATATTAGATGTTCATTTTTGTTATTGCCACAATGGTTGAACAAGTATGGTTGCATTTTGATCTGTAGCAATGGAAGGAGTTCATCTCAGGGATGACATAGAGCTATTATAGTATTCAATTCAATAAACATTGAACCTGCACTATATATGACACTGTGCTAGGTAACAAATCATACAGTCAGAAACTAGATTCCCTGTCCTTAAGGGCATTTTATATGCTTGAGCTTTAAGAGTTGGTGATCCCTAGGGATGATCCTGAATCATCAGAAAAGCTCACAAGAGAACAATCATGGAACATGTGATCATATATCATTAGAAATTGTTTCAGAGGTGACAGGGATCTCTTTATTTTTTTACAGATGAGGAAGTTGGGGATAGAGAGAATATACTAATTCTCCCCTAGCTAGTAAATAAAAGATATGACTCAAATCAAGGTCCTCTGACACAAAACACATTTCTTTCCACTGTATTTTGTTTTCATTGCAATTTTTGTTCCATTTTTTATTAGATATTTTTTTATCAGAAATTAAATTTTGATCCATGAAAGGTTAGTATTTGAAATTCTTTAAAATGGAGAGGAAAGACTGAGCTTTTTCACATGAGGCTCTGTGGAGTCTCTGTATCCATATCATCCATGATGGTGTTACAGTTTAATTTGAATCTGAGCCAGCATTGACGTAGAGGAGACCTTATTTCTGAATCAGCAGTAACAGGAACAGAGTATCCATTAGAGTGACAAAGGCTAGAGCAATTAGATTTAAACTTGATGAAATCCACTGCACCATCCATTTAGTAAATCATGTCGAAGCATTGTAACATTCTTTTATGGGTTTGTAATGGCAGGTGCCCTGTGCATTAGCCTCAGTGTTCTTCTCTGCCACTCTGACTTGTAACTATGCATACAGAGAGCACATTATGGCCTTGGGAGACTGATTATCTCCATTGTCACTTCTTTCCCTGGTCCTGGATAATTGTTTCAGCTGCAAGTAAATACCAGATAGGCTGAGGACTGCAGACTGGATGAGTGTCTGCTCAGACTGCTGAAAAGCTTACTATGGCACAATTGGGAGAAAGAAGTGCATCAGAAGCATTAAGATGGAAATGCATCTCTCTCTGTCTCTCTGTCTGTCTCTCTCTCTGTCTCTGGATCTCTCCCTCTCTCTCTTTCCTTCCTTCCTTCTCCTTTCTCTTCTCCCCCTCCTCTTTCTCTGCTTCATTTTGTATAAAGGAATATCTACAGAGAAGATATAAGCAAGAAGTAAATTATAAAAACAGCCCATTCTCCTTAAACTGAAGACACTCTTTCTGTCTTGCTTCTACTTTGTCCCTGGGGAGAGTGGGCTCAAACTTGAATTGTAATGATCCTGAAGCACATAAGATTGAAATATCGGAAAAAAGAAGTCCCTATATCTTTTTTTAGAGACCCTACCAAGTTTGCTTTCTGTGTCACTGGTGATGGACAAACCTCTCTGTCTTGCTCAATTGGGAGAGCAAGTTGCTATTATTTGCCATTTTCCTACTAGTTCAATCAACTGTTAGGCTAGTTCAAGATATGCACTTGTTGTCATTGATACCTAGACTCAGACACTAAGTAGCGGGTGGACTAAGCAGCTGATTCAGCTGATTCCAATTGATAGAGCTATGAAAGCTCTTCCCGTATTTTGGATCTCACATGGTCATTTCTTGACCTGTTCTATCTCTAGATACTCACCTAATTAATTTATATGCATGTAATATTTAATTATTTATGTACATGTTATATTTCACCATCAAAAACTTGAGGGCAGGGACTATTAAATTTCCTGATTTTTTACACCGCCCCCCTCCAAGGCATTGTGAAGTGTGCTAATATCTAATAGTATATCTAAGGAATATTTGCTGAATTGAATTAAGGTCATTTAAGCTCTGTGAACTTCAATTTCCTCATCAGTAAAATGGGGAGAAGACCTAGGGAACTTACTTTTCATAGTATTTAGGAGATTTAAGGATATAATATATACAAAATTTAAATGTCTATATAAAAATCAGTTATAATGCTATTTAACATCATCAAAAGTAGCTAGGAGATTTCTTGTGAAGGTAGCTGCCTGAACAGGAGCGATTTTGACCAAGTACTAAGTATTTATTCAATTTTATGCCACAACAAATAATCAATGAGGAATCCAATTTACAAATACACAGAGTAGTGTATTCCACTCCCAGAAGTAGCAAAGGATTATCATCAAAGTCTTTGCAATCACAATAAGGGAAAGAACAAAAATAACCCATACTTAAAGTTTTATATCTAGAACTAGTAAGAACTGAGGTCTTCCCTGAAAAAGCCCTATGATGGTAAAGAAACCCAAGATTGGAGGACCTCAGAAAGTCTGGCCACCAAAAATCACAACCAGTGCCATGGTGACTGGTATAATGCTGAATAGGACAGCCTAGATCCAGGAATTCTGAGTTCTCTAAACTATGTACTGAGAAAATAGAAAGGACTTTAAAGATCCAGTGCTTTAAATTTTAAAGATCTATCCTAATGCCAGGATTTAGAGGCCAAACCAAAAACCAAAGGATTTAGGCTAAGATTAAGCAAAGCCAAGCACATCACTGAAAAGTACTACAAAAGTAAGAGATTGGATTTGGCATTATGCCTCAAGTGAAAGCTGAAAAGATGAGTAAGTTACAAACCAAGCCAAACCACCAATTTATTATTTAAAAAAAATATTGCATATTTAGAAAGTCCAACTAAAAGAAGGTGAGAGCAAAAAACTAAAAGGTTAATGACTTTTCCATGAGGATAATGGGAATATTTAGAAGAAATAAAATAAAAGATTAAAAATATATACATAAAACTTACAAAAGAAAGACTTGAAATAAGAATGAGTAGGTTAAAAAAAAATAAAGTGATAAATCTAACCCAGCAAATAGATTCCGTTTATAATGCAATAAACCAAAGAGAAATCAATGACATTTTGAAGCAGCAAGAACTATTTTCCATCAAAAAATTGGAAAAAAAATTAGAAAGAAATGTGAGATACCTGGTATCAGAAACAACTCACCTGTAAAAGTGGAATTATTTAAGAATCATTCAACACCCCTCCCCCCAAAAAAATGGACAATATAATTCAAGATATCATTAATGAAATATGTCTTATTAAAACCAGAGATTAAAGTAAAGAGAAAAAACAATCATTTTTAGAAAGGATTTACTAATGGAACAGTTCTAGAAATGTCATAGCCAAAATTCAGAGTTCCTATGTCAATAAAAAAAAAAAAAAAGTATCCAGAAAGAAACAGTATAAGCACCAAAAGAGTACAGTCAAAATCACAGAGGACCAGGAAATTCCAACTGATATAAAAAGTCTTATAATGCAATACTCCAGAAGGAAAATTTAAAAAAAAAAAATTACTTGCACTTCAACAATGAGTTTATTTCTATGAGAATAAATGGACCATTAAAAAAAGAATACTTTATTTTTTGAAATTTAGTTAATTAATATTTTATTTTTCCCAAACTACTTGCAAAAATTTTTAACATTCATTGTAAAAAAAATTGAGTTCCAAATTCTCTCCCTGTGTTCCTCTACTTTTCATTCGCTGAGAAGCCAAGTATATTCTAGAGCTTCTACAGACAGAATCATAACAGAACCTATTTCTGTTAGTTATGTTTAAAAAAAAAAAAACAGAGCAAAAAAAAAAAAGACAAGAAAAATAAAATTAGAAAGTATGCTTTGATTTGCATTCAGACTCTTGTTCTTTCACTTGATGTGAAAGTGATTTCATCACTGGAATTGTCTTGGATCATTGTGTTGCTGAGAAAAGTTAAGTCATTCACAGTTGATCATCATATAATATTCTGTTACTGTAGCTCTTCGCACACAGTTCCTAATTGTTCTACAAATGGTTGAATCACTATACAACTTTACTAACAGTTCATTAGTGATTTAATTTTCCCATATTCCCTTCAGCATTTGTCATTTCAATTTAACCTTTTTTTCAAAAGGATTATAGATAACTTGCTATTTCATCTGAAAACAGGCTGTATATAATTTTTTGATTATTTATCAATTAGGGAATGACTCTTATTTTTATAAATTTACCTCAGTTCTCTATATTTTTGAGAAATTAAATCTTTTTCATAGAAACTTGCTTTTTTCACAGTTAAGATAACTTTGTATTTCTCTCCTGTTATCCTACTCTCTTTCTTTCATCATCTCCATTCTCAAAAGTATTTTGCATCTGTCCCCCCTCCTACTTTCCTGTAGATTAAATTAGTATGAATTAGCTGAATATGTATGTTATTCCTTCAATCATTCCCCACCACCTCCCCTATATTCCCTATCATTGTAAAAGTGAATTTATTCCTCTTTTAGGTGAGATATTTTATCCCATCCCGCCTCTCCTTTTGCTCTTCCTCCAGTGTATTCCTCTGTTACCCCTTAATTTTATTTTTTTTAAATCATCCCATGGAATAGAATACTTTCAAGAATTTCTATTAAAAGAAGACAAAAATTTAGTAGAAACTTATAAATGTAAACACAAGGCCAGATAAACTTAGATAAATTTAATTGAGCAATTTAAAGGACTTATATCATGATATAAACAAAGTATATGGAAAATGGATGAATTTGTTCATTAGACAGCTACGTTAATTCATGCTATTTAATATAATATTTAAAAACATTCCTAGGCCAAGAGTTGTATTCACCATAAAAATGAAGGTCATGGAACACCAATGATCAGATTTTCTCACTTAAAGTGTGTGTGTAAAAATGAATTTGAAATGTGATGATATCATTTGACTTCTCTTCAACAGCAAATGGAGTAGAGGTACACTTTCAAATTAGAATTCCCCCTCCCTTAATGAAAATAATCTGCTTTAAGCTCTGCCAGATATTTTTGAGTTATACATAATTACGGCTTAAAGGAAAAATGAATTACTTTTTGATGACTTAATCTGGACTGAAATCAATGACCTTCTAATGATCCCAGGCTTCCTTCTACTTTTGTGATTGCCACTAACCCATGATTGAGGTAGACCTGAGATCAAACTGAAATAACGGTATAATGACAAACTGAAACAGGGAACAGACTTTCTCTAGACCAACTGACAATACAATGCTATAAATTGAAATGGAGCTCTGTACACCAAGAACAAGGGTCCCTGGCACAATTGAGGATAAGATGAATCATTTAGCCATGACAAAGATACTCCTATTTCCATAGCCACAGACTATTGTTTTAGGAGGTATTCTATTAGTTGGTTAGCTCATTGTCTACCATGCAGCTGGTATCTATTCCTCTGGGGTTTAGGCATGTGCTTTAGCAAATGATTCAATAGAATAGAAGAAAAAGAAAGAAGACTCCAGCATCTTTGGACCAAAATTACAATTCTGAGAATACACAATGGAACCATTTCTAGATTCTGCCGACTTCTTTAAAACTCCTGCTGTTTCTGCACTTAAATATTTTCTTTGCAGACCCTAATTTGTATGCCAGGGTAGAACAGTATTGACAGGTAAATTATCCTTTAAGAACATTAAAAAATATTTGCCAGATAAACTATTATATAAAAATACATCACTGAGTTGAGGTTTTTCTTATCCTGGGTCATGAAAAATATTACTTTTAAAATCTGCAATGGAAATTAGCATGAATTAAAGCATCATTTATAACAAGAGCTCCCCTTCCTCTTTTATACAATAGACTATGTGGGAAAGTCAAAACCTCAAAAACAAAATAACTTAGCCCAGATTCTCCACTTATGGAATTTATGTTCATAACCTCTAATTATCTAAGGATCTCTGTCTATGAGCAGGACATCAAAAAAGATCAGTTGTTATCTTGGATTATTCAGAGTTCTCTATTTGCCAGAAGGCACAAACAAGTCCACAAATAGTGTTCTTTGGTTTGTATTCTCCCCACCCCCTTTTTTATATGCTGCATTGTGTTCCAGTCAAAACTGAATTTCCGTCAAAAATATTCCTGCATTCTCTGTTCACAAAAATAAAAAAAAAAAGAGAGAGGTTATCTGTTTTCAATAGCTAATGAAACAGAATTTGCCCCCCCTTTAAAAAAAAATACTCATATTGTATACATGTGTTCCTATTTTAACACAATATTTTTTAAAAAGACTTATATGAGCTGATACTGTAAAATTAGCAGAACGGTAAGTATATATGATTAGAATAATGGAAATAAAAGAATAACTATGACTCAGCATTGTAATACACAATCATGAGTGCAGAAAACATATTAAAAAAAACTTTCCTCACTATCACTATCATCTAACCATGTTTAAATTAACACTGCAATGTATACATATATGCGTATATATTATAACCTCATAAATATTTTAAATAACTTTATATATTGGAAACAATATATTACATATAATACATAGATAGATATTTAATAAGTAAAATGAAATTTTAATGAATATTAATTTTTTGAAGTTGTATTTGACATTATTGGGTGCTTCTGTGACTTGTTTCTTTTTTTCTCTTAGTCTATGCATACATATATGAATTTTTAATTTCATTAAATTATTTTAGAATTTCTAGTACAATGGAGTTATTCAAAAATTTTCCTTTATAGCCTCATTTCCAAAATATATAGAGAATTGACTCTAATATATAAGAAATCAAGCCAATCTCCAATTGTTAAATGGTCAAAGTATATAAACAGACAATTTTCAGATAAAGAAATTGAAACTATTTCTAGTCATATGAAAAGATGCTCCAAATCATTAATAATCAGAGAAATGCAAATTAAGACAACTCTGAGATACCACTATATACCTGTCAGATTGGCTAGAATGACAGGGAAAGGTAATGCAGAATGTTGGAGGGGATGTGGGAAAACAGGGACACTGATACATTGTTGGTGAAACTGCGAATACATCCAGCCACTCTGGAGAGTGATTTGGAACTATGCTCAAAAAGTTATCAAACTGTGCATTCCCTTTGACCCAGCAGTGTTACTATTGGGCTTATATCCCAAAGAGGATATTAAAGAAGGAAAGGGACCTGTAGGTGCAAGAATGTTTGTGGTAGGCCTCTTTGTGGTGGCCAGAAACTGGAAACTACATGGATGCCCATCAATTGGAGATTGGCTGAATAAATTGTGGTATATGAATATTATGGAATATTATTGTTCTGTAAGAAATGACCAACAGGATGAAATTCTGAAAGGCCTGGAGAGATTTACATGAACTGATGCTAAGTGAAATGAGCAGTATCAGGAGATCATTATATACTTCAACAACAATACCGTATGATGATCAATTCTGATGGATGGGGCCATCTTCAACAATGAGATGAACCAAATCTGTTCCTATAGAGCAGTAATGAACTGAACCAGCTACACTCAATGAAAGAACTCTGGGAGATGACTATGAACCACTACATAGAATTTCCAATCCCTCTAATTTTGTCCACCTGCATTTTGGATTTCCTTCACAGGCAAAATGTACACTATTTCAAAGTCTGATTCTTTTTGTTCAGCAAAACGACTGTTTGGTCATGTATACATATATTGTATTTAATTTATACTCTAACATATTTAACATGTATTGTTCCACCTGCCATCTGCGGGGAGAGGGGGGAAGGAGGGGAAAAATTGGAACAAATGGTTTGGCAATTGTTAATGTTGTAAAATTATCCATGCAAATGTCTAGTAAATAAAAAAATATTTTTAAAAATAAAAAAAAACCTTTCCTTTACAAAGTAAGTAAAAGAAATGCAAATGGTTCCTAGCAAAATTCATTGATGTTTTCAAAAAATACAAAGATATGATGAAACCCTTTTCTATTAGATAGAGCAGAACTGGGATAAAAAGCAAAGTATAATTTCAATTACCATGTTTTTCCATGAGAAAAATATCCCACTACATTTCTAATCAAGTGGACAAAAAATTCACTACTTTGGTTTGATTTCACTTCTGTATGACTTGTATTCATGTTTCGCATGGCTGTTATATAGCCAACTTTCCAGAGGAAACAGTTATTTTGGAGAGTGATGGTAGGATTCTAATATGTGAAGTTGGTTGGGGGCCTAAAACAGGACAGAGGTAATTTAAATGAAAACTTGTCGAGGGTAGGACTATCTGTGTATGTTTGTATATGTATATGTTTGTGTAGGGGTATATATACATAAGGTAATGTGCACATGTCTAAGAATAAGGAGATGTTCAACTGTGCCTAACTTTCAATTCTTGCAGAATAAAAGAAAAGAAAGAAAAAGAAGAAGAAGAAGAAGAAGAAGAAGAAGAAGAAGAAGAAGAAGAAGAAGAAGAAGAAGAAGAAGAAGAAGAAGAAGAAGAAGAAGAAGAAGAAGGAAGAAGAAGAAGAAGAGGAAGAAGAAGAAGGAAGAAGAAGAAGAAGAGGAAGAAGAGGAAGAAGAAGAAGAAGAAGAAGAAGAAGAAGAAGAAGAAGAAGAAGAAGAAGAAGAAGAAGAAGAAGAAGAAGAAGAAGAAGAAGAAGAAGAAGAAGAAGAAGAAGAAGAAGAAGAAGAAGGAGGAGGAGGAGGAGGAGGAGGAGGAGGAGGAGGAGGAGGAGGAGGAGGAGGAGGAGGAGGAGGAGGAGGAGGAGGAGGAGGAGGAGGAGGAGGGAGGGAGGGAGGAAGGAAGGAAAGAAAGAAAGAAAGAAAGAAAGAAAGAAAGAAAGAAAGAAAGAAAGAAAGAAAGAAAGAAAGAAAGAAAGAAAGAAAGAAAGAAAGAAAGAAAGAAAGAAAGAAAGAAAGAAAGAAAGAAAGAAAGAAAGAAAGAAAGAAAGAAAGAAAGAAAGAAAGAAAGAAAGAAAGAAAGAAAGAAAGAAAGAAAGAAAGAAAGAAGGAGGAGGATATAGAAGAGGAGGGGCAGCAAGAGGAGGAGGAAGAAGAAAAGGAGGAGAAAATGGAGGAAATGGAAGAAGGAAGACAAGGAGGAGTTGGAGGAAGTGGAAGAGAAGGAAGATGAGGAAGAGATTTAGAGGAAGAAGAGGAGCAGGAGGGAGTGGAAGAGGATTTGGAATAGGAGGAGGAGGATGAGATGGAGGAGGTAGAAAAGGAAAAGGAAAGGAAGAGGAGGAGGAAGAGTAGGAAATGGAGGTGAAGGAGCAGGTGGAAAAAGAGAGGGAGGAGGAGGTTGAGGAAGAGAAAAAGAGGAGGAAGAAGAAGAAGAGATGGGTCAAGTGGAAGAAGGAGGAAGAGAAGGAGGAGATGACAAGAATGATAAGAAGTAAGTTTCTGGTTAATGGATAACTGAGTTCTGCTTTAGACATGTTGTATTAATGATGACTACATATTCTATGTAAAATACCTAATAAGTAGTTGGTAATAAATTAATCAATCAATATGAAGGTTACAAGCATTAAGAGAGACAGCAGAGACACATAGAGAAAGACAGAAACAGAGAGATAGAGAAAGACATATACAAAGAAACAAAGACAGAGAGAGAGAGACAGAGAGGAGAGGGAGAAGAATCTGTCTAGATAGATAAATACATAGAAAGATGAGGAAAGAGAATAAACATTTATATAGTACCTATTCCATACTAAGCACTACACAGTACTGTACAGATATTATGTGATTTGAGATCCAAGACAAGTTCCTAATTTGCAATTGGGGCAATGGAGACAAAGAGGTTAAGTGATTTGCCCAAGATTTTAAAGGTAGTAAGTGTCTGAGATCACATTTGAACTCAGGTCTTCTCTACCCCAAGCCCAGGACTCTATACACTGAGCAACCTAGTTAAAAGGCGGGAGTTATGAGGGGATCTTAAAGTAAGGACTTTGTAAAATAAAAATAAGACAGTGTATATTATACAAAGGTACTGAGATGAGAGATGGAAATATCATGAATAAGGAACAGAAAAGAAACAAACAAACAAAAACAAAAGCAAAACCCCAGTTTGGCTAGATCACATGGGTCACATAATTAGAGTTCAAGCAAGCAGGATACTGAGAGAGGATACAAAGATAAAATCCTGGAGCTTAGGTGGTCACCAAGATAGAATATAGAAACAAGAGAGGGCCAGTGACAGCCTCAGGAAATACCATAACCAGTGGAGATGATAAATAAGAGTGAGAAACTGTCAGAAATTGTCCAGGTAGGAAGAAAAAAAGACTGAAGAGAGTATACCAAAAGAAGAGAGTGTAACAGAGAGGGAAGAATAACTTGAAGAAAAAGGTGATTGATTAGTAGTGTTAAATATAGCAGAAAGGGTTAGAATCAATAATTATAATTTAGTCATAAGAAGATTAATAAATTTGGAGAGGATAATTTCATTTTGAAAGTAGATTAAAGAGGAATAAGAAAAGAGCAAAAAAGAGAGAAGCAGAGATAAGAAACAGGTTTTGGGTTTTTTTGTTTTGTTTGTTTTCCAAAAAGTTTGGATCATAAATAGAAGAGAAATAGAACTATGTAGGATAGCAGAAAGTGGTAGGATTTTTTGAGAATAGAAAAGGCTGAGAATCTGTTTTCAAAGAGAACCAATTACATAATTTCTACATGAATTATATTTAAATGAGACAGAGTTTCACAGCCATCTGCCTCATCTCTTCCAGAGTCATCAATTCAAAAGTCAAGTTAACCAAACATGGTTCATGGTACTATAAATGACCTTGGAGTCTTTGATGTGACCAAACTCTAAGAACTCCACATTGTCAGCTTCAGATGCCTTCATGACCATCCAAATAATTTTTATCTACCCATTCCACCAAGGAAAGTCCTCACGTGATAGGAGTAGATGTCCTCCTAATTAATAGATGGGCTTGAGACCTGTAAATTACTCCCACCATGGTTTTAATCTATCTGCCAAGACAGTTTTTCCATGGTGTGGCTGTTGCCCATGAGACAGCTTCTTGGAATCTTAAGTGAAAGTTCTGTGATGGGTGAACACCTGAGATAGATGATCAGCCCTGAAAAACCCACCAGAAGTACTAGTCCTCCCTGAATACCCCTTGTCCTGCTGCTTGTAGGTAACAGGGAAAGAACCACATGGGAAAGGGTCTGTATGAGAGAGAGCAGAAATCATTGCAACAAGCTCTGCATGGGTTGGCCTTATTCACATTTTAATTTCCTTTCTTATTTTCTTGGTAATATATTATGTCTTAAAATGGCCTGGTCCCCTGCTGGGCATTAATTAGTCTTATGGAGTCAATTGTGAATTAGGGATATGAAACAATCCAATCCCAGGGTTCCCATGGAACAAAGGAACATAAAATTATATGTAGAAGGAAACTTCAGATCATGAAATTCAACTCCCACCTTTTAATAGATGAAAAAACTAAAGCCCAAAAGTTGAGTGACTATTCCAAAATCATAAAAGTAGGAAGGGACACAACCAAAATTTGAACTCCAACTTTTTAATGCCAGAACCCATTAAAATAATAGCTAGTTCTAAAAGAAAATGCTAAATTGTAATTGTGCCACGAGTCCCAGAATAATTAGTTTACATTAAATGAAGTTCCCTCTGAGTTACAGGTTTTTTAAAACTTCAGAGGAGAATGAATCTCCAATAGAGCCTAAATTCTTTGAGGGCAGGAATTGTTCCTTTGTTGATTTTTCTCCCAGCACCTAGAACATTATATTGTATATATAATGAGAGTACAGTCTCTGCATTTGAATGAGCGGTACAGAATAAAAGGAGAAAGATTTTAAAAAATGGTACAGAGGGAAATATTTATACTGCAGTGTTGTCTCTCGAGTCAGAAAATGATTATATATTTCCCAAGAAATAATTTGGGAAATAAATTTGGGAAATTTGATACTTTCTACCCATATTCAAGGGAGAATTTGAGAGAAATTTTTTCTACATGATTTAAAAAGAATTTAGAGCCAACTCTACATTCATTTCATTTGTATACCTGCATTTTTTCTTTCACAAAGATCCAAACTATTTTCCCCTATTCTGCTTCTGCTCTCTTCTATTAGCCTCCCTTTTTCTTGCTCTATTTTTAAGTCTTCTTCAGATAATTTCTGTTCCCTCAATCAGCCGTCCTCTTTTCTAGTCTCTATCCCTTTCTTATCTCTTACCCCTTTTATTTCAGTTCTCTCTTCTGTTAGCCTCCCTTTTTCTTTCTCTTTCCTCTCCTACTTCCCTATAGAGTGAGACAAGTTTTTTTTTTTTTTTAATCAAACTAAATAAGTCTGATTTTCTCTCTTTGAGCCAAACCAATGAGATTAGGTTCACAAAATACTTATTTTTCTCAAATATAATCAGTCTTTTTTGCCTCTTCACATGATATGATTTATCCCATTTTACCTCCTCTTTCCTCTTCTTCTAGTACAATCCCTTTTCCACCCCTAGTTTCTTTTTTTTAATATCATCACAATAAAGTCAAATTATAACCTATGCTCTCTAAGTATATGTCTAACAAAACAAATACAGTTCTCAAGAGTTAAACATATCTTATTATACTTATTATATAGGGATATAAACTTTTTCATTAAAAATAGTTTTTTTTTTCCTTCTCTTTTTCCCTTTTTATGCTTCTCTTGAGTTATTTATCTGAAGATAAAATTTTCTGTTCAGCTTTGGTCTTTTCATCAAAAATAAATGAAATTCTCCTATTTCATTGAATGGGCATCTGTTTTCCCTGAAAGATAATGCTTAATTTTGCTGGATAGTTGCTCCTTGGCTGCATCTCCAGCTCCTTTGCCCTTCAGAGTATCTTATTCCAGGCCCTTAGAGTCTTTAAAGTAGAAGCTGCTAAGTCCTGGGTAATCCTGATTGTGGCTCTTCAATATTGGGAGTATTTTCTCTTTGATGTGATAATTCTGAAATTTATCTGTGATATTTCAGGAGGTGATAGATGAATTCTTTTAATAGCTATTTTATATTATTTTCCTAGGACATCGGGGCAGCTTTCCTTAATGATTTCTTGAAAGATGTTGTCTAGGCTCTTTTTTTCATCATGGTTTTCAAGTAGTTCAATAATTCTTAGATTGTCTCTCCTTGATTTATTTTTCAGTTATTTTGCATCCCAGTGAGTTATTTTACATTCTCTTCTATTTTTTTCAATTTGGGAGGTTCTGTTTAACTGATTCTTGATGTCTCATTGAGTCATTCATTTGCATTTGCTTAATTCTAATTTTTAGTGAATTATTTTCTTCAATTATGCATTTGGCCAATTGAACTTTTTAAATGAGTTATTTTATTCATTGGATTTTTTTCCATTTCACCAATTACATTTTTAGGGAGTTGTTCTCTTTTTTTCCATTTTCCCAATTCAGTTTTTTAAGCAATTGTTTTCTTTTTTCCATTTCTCCAAATCTATTTTAAGAAGTTTTCTTCAGATAATTTCTGTTTCCTTTTCCAAACTCTCCTGCAAAGCTGTTATTTCCTTTCCCCCATTTTACTTCTAACTCTCTTTTTAGATCCTTTTTGAATTCTTCAAAGGTATCCTTTTGAGATGGAAATCAACTCATATTACTCTTTGAGGCTTTATCTGGAGATGTTTTAACTTTAGTATCCTGAAGGTTTGAGGTCTATTCCCTGCCTCCATAATAGCTATCTATGGTCAAAGCTCTTTTTTTTTTTTTTTTTTTTTTTTTTTTTGCTCATTTTTAAAGTTTGACATCTACTCTTAGGATCAAAGGGAGATTTTCTCAAGATTCCTCTACAGGTGATAGTAGCTTACACTGTCCTGGGGCTGGGTCTTCTTTCCCATGCTGGGTGGTCAAGTTCCACAGTATGCTGAAGTTTAAGAGCTCACTATTTGTCCTCTGTAGTTGTGATAGACATTTCACAATTAGTCTACTGATCCACTGTCTTCTGAACCATGACAGAGTAGTAAGTGCTACTGTATTTTGACTAAGAACCTCACAGTAGATTACCCTTGTATGTAGAGACAGCTCTGCCCTAGATCCCTGTGCTGTGCCTGTACTTGGCTCCCTCTACCCCTACTCAATTGAAACAATTCTTTCCTGAAGATCTTCCAAACTGTCTTCTGCTGAAAACTTGTTACACTCTAAATATTTGTGGATTCTGTAACTCCAAAACCCATTCAGAGACCTGATCTGCTGTTAATCTAAGGGAAGCCAAGCAAATGTTATGGTATCTCACCTTTGCCATGGTATTCAAGAGTGAAGAACAAACAACTATAACAACAATATAAAAATATTGTTGAATTAATTTATTGAAGAGAATTAAGATATTATTTAATCTAAGTTACCATTTGGTGGAATGATGATCACTCAGTCAATGCTTGAATGTTATCACCTCACAAAGATGACCTATTACAATTGTGGACAGCTCTATTCTTTTTCATAGACTTAAAATATGTACTTGTCCAATGTTAATCTCTGGGGGATTTGACCCTGCCTTTTGTAATATATAGAAGAAGTTTAAGGTGTTAGAATCCAGGAACTGGACAAACCATTAAAGGTCTTCTAATTCAGTTGGAAGAATTAATTTCTTGAATTAAATCCTTAATAAATGATTACTCAGTCTTAAATTTAAAAGGCATTTCATCACTTACTGTATACAAATCAAGATGTTAGGGACTGAGGGAAATATAAAGAATAAATAGATATGGTCCTTTAAGGCAGAGATTATTTCTGTTTTGCTTTTATATTCCTCATCCATACCAAAAATTGACAGAGATTAGACTCAAGATTTTAATGGCATAAGCAACTCTTAGTGGAGAACAATTCTCTGCCAATACAAATCAACAGTTTCTGTGCAATTATACTCTAAGTCTAAGTTATAGTAACTGAAAGTTAAAGTTACTTGCCCCCAGTCACAGAGCTAATTATGCTAAAGAAAGAATTTGAAACCACATTTTCCTAGTTTTAAGACCAGTTCTTTATTGTGCCATACTATCTGGAACATAGTAGGGACTTAACAAATGGTTCTTAATTTATCAATATGCAGATAATTATAATATAAAATGTCACAGGATAATTGTGTAAGAGAGATAGAAACCAAATGCTTAGGTACAAGAAGAAAAATTACTAACTGGAAGAATTAAGACTGATTTTGTGAAAGAGAAGTCATTTGAACTGATCATAATGCATGTATAGAAGTGAAAACTCATCACTTTGAATGGACCATATTGCACATGGAACATAGAAATAAAGATACATTTGAAAAGTTAAAGTGTCATACAGTTGGAAAAGATCTTGATTGCCAGGTTAAAAGGAGTATAGATTTTAATCAGTGATTAATAGGGATTTACTGAAAAATTTTGAATACAGGAGTAATATAATCAGATTAGGGTTAGGGTTCCAAGTCATCTCTATTGGAAAAGAACTCAGAGATTCTCAGGAATACTTGCTGGAGGTATTCTAAAACTACAAAACTCCCATGGGATCATCCATGTGAGTGCTAAAACATCAAAATCTATCCCTATATGCTCATTTTATTTCATCAACCTTCAAAAATTTTGCCTATGTCCTATTGTAAATCCTTCAGGAGAGGTTCATCCAACTTGATGAGGCATTTCATGCATGCTAACAAAATCTCTTCTCAAATATTTACAAGGACAGGAAAGTCATTACCTAATGAGTCAACCAACTCTGCTTTTATGCAATTCTAACTGTTGGGAAGACTTCCTCCGTTTTATAGATCCTTAAATATTTGAAGAATTTAATTTTTAAGATTCTTTTAAAGGTACCCAAGTCTCTATGGTCCCTGAATACACATACAAAACACAAAGTCAGCAGTTTAGCTAATCTCTACAGTTAAAATTCTCAGCAAAGAAGAAATGTTGTTGACCTCCTGCTAGAAAATGTCAGAGCAAAAGGATTAGTATTGCATCAGGCCCTGAAGGTCAATGGGTTTTGCTAAAGAGGTCAGGTGAAAGATTTCTAGAGGCAAGGACCTGATCTCCAAAATGCCCTCTCTCTGGTTTCCTGAAATTCAAATTTGCAGCCTGCTCACAAGGCAATATTTATAAATCTTTGATGAAAGGGTCAAGACTAGGGTATTGCAATATAAGCCATCATCACTAGAAATAACTCATAGGTCCTGCTGAGTGTGAACCATGGGAAGGCCAACACACAATAATAAAGTAATAACTATCAACACCAGATCTTCCAAATAATTGTATGGATGAATATCATTGATTATAACTCCATACTGCATGTGGTGATTTCTGGAACTATGCAGAGCAAACCACAATTGAATTCGCTAAATGGCCTATCAGGTCAAAGAATTTCAAAAGAAATTCAATTTTTAAATTTTTATTTGAAATTTTTAACTTAAAATAATAATTGAAGATGATTTTGTGGTGGTAGGATGCAGTTTTGTAACTTACATACAACATGTGCTGGTGGAAGGACTTTTCCCAAGTTCATTCTGCTTCTAAACCTGGTTCTTTCTCCATTAAACCATGTTTTATTACAAGTTAAAATTCTGCTTCTTCTCTACAACCAATATGAATTTTACCTTGAACAGTCTCAAATCATAACAACTATTGAGACAATATGCATGAAACACTTCGTAAAGCCTAAGGGACTACATATAGTAGTGTTTTTATATTTGCAAACTTTTTTTCATATTTTATCTCATTTGATCCTCACATTAAAAAGAATCATAAAATTCCATATCATGCATCAGGTTTTAAGTTTATTGCTTAGTAAGTACTTATATTATCCCCATTTTACAAATGTGGAAACCAAGACTAAGAGATTAAATGGGTTGCCCAGAAAGAGATTGAAGCAAGATTATAACTCAGGTCTTCCTGACTTTAACCATTGTACAACCTACTCTTTCTTAGTAATATATTGTTTTAACATCCCTATTTTTTATTGATATTATGTCATTAATATTAGTCATTAAATTGACTTCAATTCCACAAGCATTTGACATTTTGTTTGTCTACAGTGAATAGTCACTCACTCACAGATCATTAACTTATAAGAAAATGATTTATTGTAAGAGTTTGTAAGTAAATAACCAAAAAATCAATAAAATTAGTGGCCTCCTGGCCACTCCAGTGATGAATCCCTTTGATTAGAGCTGGGTTGGCTCTCAGATGATAAGTATATCATCCACTGCCACTCCTATATTCAATGTCTTTCCAGCTTAGTACAAATGGTAAGCGTGCACTATTCCCTGGAATAGCCTTGGAGTACCAAGGGTCACCTCTGTGGCCTGATGAGAATTAATAATAAAAATTTAAAAGACAAATTGAATTTTCCTTTTTCACCCTTTAATGTAAATTTCTAGAATTATTTCCTTTCATTTCAAAAGCTCTTTTATGTAGAGACATGCATTTAGGATCATAAAAATTCTATGTCAGCCATCAGGTTTTAAGTTTATTACTTGGCAATCTTCTTTCAATTCTATGATTTGCAAACTCCTTCCAATTCAGACCAGTAGACCTTAAGAAAGTAACGCAGAATAGTGATTTATTAGATGAAAGATAGTGCCCACAAACTTGCCCAAGTCTGGCCATTACATGTTTTTGATCATATCTCTGCTTCTGTTCCACAGTGAAGGTGAAAAGCACTAATTAGGCTTTTCACTGGGGCTTGCTTAATCTTATTTTTATCTGGATCTCAGGGAGTGTGTTTGATCTAGGGAAGTAATTTAGAGCGGTTTGCAATGAACATGAGATGGAGTTTCAAACTGACAATGGATTTAGCTAGAATTAGGGATCTCATATAATATGCATTTGTTAAGGTCAAACAAAGAAACCTCTCCATCTATTTGGGTTTCTCGCTTTCATCAAAGTATGTATTTCTGTTTCAGACTCATTCATAAATGAGACTGCTCATTTCATGGCTGGTACACTGTAAACTCCTAACAAATAAAATGCTAAAGTTCCCTAAGTACTAATAGTGTTTCTTTGTACAGTGAATCCCCAAAAGTATTATTGGATTGAGTTTACGAACTGCACTTAAATGTTTGTGTATTTTCAAAAGACTTCAAATGACTATTTCATTATCTCTCAGGATACAAATCATCCTTATATTATACAATTTATGCTATATTTATACAGCACTTAAAGATTTACACTACAATGTAGTCTCCTTGAGGACAGGAGCTGTCTCATAACAAATACATGCTGAATTGTATCATGTCATTTGGTCAGCACAACAATCCTGTGAAGTAATTGTTGTTTTTTATGGTTAGAGGGCATTGGTTCATTTCCTAACTTTGATTTTTATTTTAGATTAGGCTAAGTCACAAGCACCATAGATTATAGTTTCTTGTCTGTGAAATGAGAAAGTTGGAGCAGAAACTTCTGCAACCTCATGAGTTCTAATTCTATGAGCCCATGATGATTATTTTACAGATGAAAATATTGTTGTTCAAGAGGTTAAGGATTCATTCTCAACTACATAGTTAATGAAACCAGAGACAAAAGTGGAATAAAGGCCTCTTGGGAGTCCAAGTTGGGGGTTCTTTCTTTATCACTCCAGAAAGTTATATATTATCTCCTTTCATTAAAGAGAATATGGTCTAGTGAGGGATCTGGAATCAGAAAACTTGCATTTGCAATCTGCTTTTCATTTCAATCTGCTTACTTGGTAACTGTGGAAGGAAGGAAGGAAGGAAGGAAGGAAGGAAGGAAGGAAGGAAGGAAGGAAGGAAGGAAGGAAGGAAGGAAGGAAGGAAGGAAGGAAGGAAGGAAGGATGGATGGAAGAAAGGAAGGATGAAAGGAAGGAAGGATGGATGGAAGAAAGGAAGAATGGAAGAAAGGAAAGAAAGATTTATTAAAACCTTACCATGTGCTTAAGCATTGTAGTAAACGCTGAGGATTAAAATATAAGCAAAAAAGAAAAGCACTTTTTTTTCCCTCAAGAAGTTTACATTCAAATGTGGGAAGACAAAATAAGGAAGTGCTGGAGAGAGAAGGGGGATAAGGGGCAGCTGAAGGTCTCAGTAAGTGGAACATTTTTGAAGTCTAGAAGTCAGAATGTAAAAGAGAATGAAATCCCTCTTGGTCTCTTCATAAAACGAAGGCCTCATGGACGTATAGTCTAAATCAGTCATTTTACAGATAGCAAAATTAAAGTATATAACTGTTAAATGGCTTTGTTGGTCCCTGCAATCTTCTCCTATCAGCTCTGTGAGGCTCATAATGCAATTATTGTTATCTTTTGATTGGTAAAGGTAGTAGAGCTTGTCCAATTAATATCAGAGCCAAGGCTATCACCTTTCCATTTTTTCCCTGTACCTCAGCTTCCTCAGATTGTTTTGTTGTTATTGTTTTCTTTTATTTTAAGGTAGATAAGGATACGTCATGGATAGCCTACTTGTTCTACTAGTACCCATGCATATTCAACTGACAGACTAGGAGCCACCACTTGCCCATTCCTTCTGGACATTTTGTTGGAGGGCCTGGACAGGTATAGTTCTGTGTTGACACAGAGCAGCATAGGCAAGCTTGGATAAGCCATGATCTCTGCCATTGATGAGAATTCATATAACAGTGAGATTATAGACCCACTGCAGTATGAAGTAAGTCATACATTTATCATATCACAGTCACATTATATGCAAAGATAGATACAAATCAGAATAGCCATTGAGAATTAATTGGATGACCAAAATGGGATACATTCTATGAGATTAACTGGAATTTACATATTATGAATGGCATTAACCTACTTTCAGAGCCTTTCTCAGAGGCATTCATGAAATGGCACAATGAAAAGTATGTTTAATGGAAAATAAGAAAATAAATCGAGACAATATAAAAAAGAATAAAGATCATTGGCTCTGAAGTAAGAGGACTTGGATTCAGATTCTTGTTCTGATGCTTTCTACTTATGTGAAGTTGTGTAAGCTCTTTCTCTGTCTTACTCTCAGTTTTCTCTTTTGTAAAAGGAAGAGATTCAATTAAATGTTCTCTAAGCTTCCCTTTGCTCTTGATCAAAATAATCCTATAAGCCACATTCATTTCTTGAATTATTGATGATATTAAGGTTAATAATTGGTCAATGTTCCCATTCCTGTTTAAATCACCCTAATTCATGTCTTAATTATGTAATATCTAGACCACTGTAATATCATCATAACTAGTATCCTTGACAATCAGCAAACATTAAACAAATGCTACATATGATTGAGAGGCAATTTAACTGGAGGGCCCAATTTGGTTTTAGTCCTGTCTCTGATACCTATTGGTTATGATGGGCCTGAGGAAATCACTTAAACTCTCAAGGTCCCCAGGAAAAAAAAAAATTCAGAGATTCCTGCCATTGACCCAAAAAAGTAGAAATTTTAAAAAAGACAAACTTTCTTGAGTTCCAGTTTGACACAAAACCTCCCAGAAAAACATTTCTTTTTTTTTTTTTTTCAAGAGGAAAAAAGTAGATAACAAAAATCAGCAAAATTAATCAATCCATCAAAACAACTTTGAACAAATATGGCTATTTCAGTGAAATGGAGTTGAATATCTTCCTATCTATCTTCTTTGGAATAATATTTAAATGTATGTGTAATGTTCTTTTTCTCTAAATTACAATTGTTTTCTTGGGGGCAGATTTCTTGGACAGCTTCTGGAGGCAGCCTTCCTTTCAGTTCAGTTCAATAATCCCAATGCAGCCAGGAGTTAAGGTCCAGATCCTTTATTGCATCCTTGAAAATCCTGAATCTTTTCCTGGGCCCAGTTAGCTTTCTTAGAGGTCTATCTCTCTCTTTTGTTCCAGAGTGTTCTTGTCCTAGAGTCTCAAAATCCAAAGGTTTGTCCTTCAGCCTCTAGCCTCTCCTTCTCCAAATGTCTCCAGCCAGCACAACTGTGGAATCTGCAATGAATCTTGACTCCTATTCCTAGAGAGTGGGCTTGTGGGTTTTAGTGGGCTTATGGGAGCTCCTTAAAAGTATGCTCTTTTAAAGGTGTGAATCTTGTTGAATTCTAGTATGTACATTACTGAACTAGAGAACTGTTAAGTACCATGCTAAATTAGATAATTATTGTCTCCATTCCGTTCCAGTGACTTAGCACCTTGTAAGAATTTTAACATATGTTTCTCTGGGTATTCTGTCCACCTCCACAGAGTATAAGCTCTTTGGAGGTAAGGAATTTTTCTTTGCTTTTTAAAAATTTGTATCCCTGTTGTCTAGAACAGTGCTCAGCACATAGAAATTGCATAATAAATGATTATTGATTTGGTAGATTTGATAGGACCTGTGATTTTTTTATGTGGCAAAGTCCCAGGGTGAATATGATTTAGTTGTAATGAATTGTGAGATCATATAGAGAGCAAAGCCTTAAGTATGGCTTTATATATATACATTTCAGGCAAAGAGATACATACATATATATATATATATGCATATATATATATATATATATATACTAACACACATATACATGTAGATATATATAATATACACACATAATAAATATGTGTGTGAGTAAAAAATATGAATATATATTTCCCCTCTCTACCTATTTTTTCATTGGTATAGGAATTTTTTATATGAAACCTCCCTCCAACAATACAGATAACCATTTTCATGTCAACTTAAAGTTGTAGAGAGTAGCCTGTGGCAGTAAAAGGTCAAATTAATTGAGTGTGATTTTTGCCATGGTCACATAGCTATTATAAGTCAGAATTTGGACCTAAAGCTAGGTCTCCATGATGCAAAGGAAAGTCCTTTACCCACTCTGCTGTATCATTTTTCTCAAATGTAAGCCAGAAATATAGAAGTATATAAGACTTTGAAGAATGATCTAAAGGTCTCACTTTTCTAAGATTTTATTAAAGGATATGCTTCCAAAAAACATGACTGAAAAGCAACAGAAAAAGAAGGCCAATTCAATTCTTTCTTTCTTATGCTTAAATTAAGCTTTATGATATCCAGTCAGGAACCAATCTCTTGTGGACTTGACTTATGACTCTTAAACAAAAAGATTTTTATTATTTTCTTCTTTAATGATTTTTCACAATTGCTAGGGTTTAGCCACCTGAATGCCTCAAGTAAAAAAAAAAAATCATTATTAAACATTGCATTCCCTCTCTTTCAATCACTTTGATACTTTCTTGGAGGTCACCCTAAATGCTTTCCTTCAGTTTAGCCAACTGAATACTTCAAGTAAGAACTTCACTATAAACATCTCATTCCCTGTTCTCCCAATCATCTCATTGCTTCCTTGGAGGTCATCCTAAGTGCTTTTCTTTTGCCAACCAATCAGAAAAAAAAAAAAAAAAAAATAGAATGTAGAGAAAACAGATGAAAGTTTTCCTGTAGGGAACAATGGATAGAATCTGAACCTAAAGTGAGGGGAAAAAAAAAAAAAAACTGAGTTCAAATTTGGTCTTAAGTATTTACTACTTGACCTTGGGCAAGCCACTTAAGTCTTATTTTCCTCATTTTTCTCATCTGTAAAATGACTGTAATAATGACATATATCTCAAAAGATTGTTATGAGGATCAAATGAGATATTTGTAAAGCACTGAGCATGGTGCCTGGCATATAGTAAGCACTACATAAATTGTTATTTCTTCTATTCCCTCTTCTTTCACCTAGAGTTCTAGTTCAATATTATTGATTATATTTGATCATAAGTATCAGCGACAGGGCTCAGTTGTTATCCTCTAACATATAACTAAAATATATGATAATCTAAATAAGCCTCATATGTTAGATATAAACATCATGCTAAATTACATATAAAGGCCAATGAGAGAGCCTTTTTCTCTCATCAAGTTCAAATCCTGGTGTGTTAAGGTAGATAAATTCCAGAAAGAAAAAGTCTGTCCAAAATAATTATAATTAAAATAGGACGATTTAGAGTATTTAATATCATTGTCTTGACAATATACTATTTTTTTTTAATTCTAGAAACTTGGTAATTGTAAAAAGTTATCACTGCTTTGCAATGAAACAGCTTACAAAATATTAAAATATGTAATACATTTATTCATTATTTTTTTAATTCAAAGTTATTCCTATATAGATTTGAAATTAATTTTATCATGTTTCGTTTTGTCAGTGTATGTAAAAATATTTTTTTAAAAACATACATGGTTCTTTAAATAGTCAATTATATTTCTCCATAATAAAGAATTGGTTAGTGACACTTCAAGAAACTGAGGCACAGTGTTTGATAAAGACCATAGGGGAGAACAAAGCTAAGTTGTAGCTGGACATTACAAGGAAGGAAACCAAGTCTATGTGACTAGTTAAAAAAGAAGTATTTTTTTTTTAAGACAAACAATGTTAAAGCAACCTTTGTGCTAGTTTATTTTATTAACTTTATTATGTCAACAATAATAGTAATAATAATATATATTTTCTATTAATATTATTTTTTAAAATTAATTTTGAATTAAGTTTAAAAGGTAGTTTAGCATAGTAGGTCCCATATTTGATATTTATTATCTTAGTAAACCTAGGCAAGTCATTCAATTTCTATGTCCGTTAAGCAACTCTTCAAACTTATGTATTTAAGCCATAAAAGCACAGAGTTGAGTTAGTTAAGGGATTTTTCACATGGTGGGTTACCCCATGCTGAGGTGACTGCAAATCATCTGTGTATGGGTGAGTGTATCAAATTTTATACTTTGTAACTGAGATTTCAATTTATTTTGTTTGTTTCTCATAATGATCATCCACATTAGTAAAAGAGGTCTTTGTAAATTATCCTCAGGCATTTTAAAATTCTTAACAGAAAGTCAATGGAAAGCTAAATCAATAAGAACTAAAAGGAGAAAAAAAAAACAAACAGCTGACCTTTTTTTGGAATATTCTTGATAAGATATACATGTAACAAGGTCAACAAGGTCAGGAGATTAGGATCATTCCCAAAGTTGATCAAGTTTAATGATAGTGTCTAGAAGTTGTAGAAGAATTAGATTCCTTCTTCTCCCCTGTTGCCCATCTTTCTAAAGACTACAAGGATTGGTTAGGAAAAAAGTTGTCACTTTTTTAGAACTTTTGTCCTTCTTTTAAATCTGACACTTACTGGTTTTCTGCCTTCTCTTTTCTCCTTCCAGGAACCATACTTTGGCCCTTCTTCTTTTTGGAATTCCTAAGGAAGAAAAATCCAGTTAACAAATCACTGCAATAAAAATTTCTCACCAGACTAGATGACATAAAAACCTACTAAGATGGCAATTCATGGATTTTTTTTCCTTAACATTTGTTCCCCAGGTATTAGGTTTTGGTACTGATTTTCCATCTGATACTAAAATAAAAAGACCTAGAACTGAAAGAGAAATCGCTTCGTCCAGTCCTTCTCATCTGTCTTACATAAAAAGTGAAACCAAAAGAGAAAAAGGAATTTTTGGCCAAGTTTCAAATGGGTCACAAGTTGAAGAGTCAGAATTTAAACTATCCTTTGGCTCCAGATCCAAGTATCTTTCCATATATATATATATATATATATATATATATATATATATATATATATATATATATATATAGTATGTTCTTTAATGCTTAGTTCAAAGCGAGAAAAAATAAATTGAGCTTGCACGTGGAAAAAATGAAGGAAAAGAAAAACTTGAATGATATATTAACAATTTAGCTAACTAAAAAACTGGGGAAGAGAAAAACCTATGAAAATTAAGAGATCTGCTCCCCCTTCATTGTCTTGCCTTGGTAGAATCTCAGAATCTCTCTGTAATATTTCACAGTTTCTGAAGCCCTTTTACCTTGCTTTTTCCCCCCATCTTATATTTTTTTTTTAATTTATTTGACCTCTTTCTGTCTTCTTTCCTTTCTCTTGCCACATGATAGTGTGTGTTATGATAAAATTCTGCCTTTAGTCTTCTTTTCATATTCATTTTCTTTTGGGAATAGTATACATTCTTACAAATTCAGTTCTTATCTATAGTCAGACAATTTTTAAATCTAACTCTAGATCTCACCTCTCATCATGTCCCACAATCATCTCTTTTCCTCACAATTTCTATATTCCCTTCTACTTAGCTTACTCCTTCCCTTTTCACTTTTTCCCTCCCACTTTTCAATGAAGTGGAAGGAGTTTCACCATAAATCGAATATGTCTATATTTTTCTCTTTAAGCCAATTCTAATGAGAATATCATACACACTATGTTCATCCCACCCCATTCTTTCTCTCAGATATTATAGGTTACCTTTGCCTCTTTGTGAGATGTAGGACCACCACTTTACCCTTTTTTCTGATATAATTTTCTTTCTACCTCTAGTTTCTAGAACAAATTATACATGTGTTCTTTATCTATCTTTATGGCAGAAATATAGTTCTCAAGATTTCTTTTTACCTTTTTAGAAATCATTTGAGTTCTGTATTTGGAGATCAAACTTTTTGTTTAGATCTATTTTTTTCATCAAGAACAGATGGGATTCATTTATTTTGTTGAATGTCCATCTTCTTCCCTGGAAAAAGATGCTCAGTTTTGCTGGATAAGTTATTCTTGGCTGCATACCAAGTTCTTTAGCCTTTCAGAATATCATATTCCAGGTCCTTTGATCCTTTAATGTGGACGCCGCTAAATCCTGGGTAATCCTTATTGTGGCTCCTCCATATTTGAATTGATTTTTTTTCTAGCAGCTTACAGTATTTTTTCATTTGTCTGATGGTTCTAGAATTTGGCCACTATATTTCTTGGAGTTTTGATTTTAGGGTCCCTTTCAGTAGGTGATCGATGAACTCTTTCAATGTTTATTTTACCCTCTGTTTCTAAAACATCTAGGCAGTTCTCTTTGATAATTTCCTGGAAAATAGTGTCCAGGCTCTTTTTTTCATCATATTTTTCAGGGAGTCCAATTATTCTCAGATTGTCTCTCCTGGATTTATTTTCCAGGGCTATTGTCTTCCCAAGAAGGTACTTGACATTTTTTCCTATTGTTTCACTTTTTTGGTTTTACTGGACTGATTCTTGGTGTCTCCTTGAGTCATTCAATTCCATTTGTTCAATTCTGATTTTCAATGATGTATTTTATTCACTCACTTTTTTAATATGTTATTGTAATTGTCCAATTGAGTTTTTAAGTGAGTTGTTTTGGTCTATGGAATTTTTTCCCATTTAACCAATTTTATTTTTAGAGAGCTATTTTCTTTTTCCAATTCACTAATTTTGTTTTTCAATGATTTGATTTTTTTATCCACTCTATCTTTAAATGTGTGTGATGACTTCTCCAGACTCTCTTGCCAAGCTTCCTTTTCCTTTTTCCATTTCTCTTCCAGCTCTCTTGTGAGAGCCTTTTTGATTTCTTCTATGACAATTTTGTGTATTGAGGAGCAGATCATATCCTCCTTTGGAGATTCCTCTGGGAATAGTCTGTTTTTAATCTCCTTGGGGTTTAAAGTCTGCTCTCTATCCATATAGAAGCTATCAATGGTTAGAGCCCTTTTACATTTTTTGCTCATTTTGTCAGAGCAGAATAAAAAAAAAAAAAACTAATAAGAAAAACAAATGGTCTACTTTTTTTTTTTTTTGGGGGGGGGGGCTGGATGGTGTTACCGGGCTTCCTCTACAGACTGCAGAGGGTGGGGGGGAGGGAGGCAGCAGGGAGGCACTAGCAAGACACTAATGGCTATGTCTGTGCTCTGAGACTCTGGGAGTCTAAAACATGCTGAGTCACTCCGGTGGGGGTGGAAGTGGCCAAGTCCTGAGAGATGCTAGCTTTTCGGGGTTTATTCTTTACCTCCAGTATTTACAACTTCTCTGCTGATCCTGGCTTGCTGCCAAGACAGAATGTACACACTGGGGTAAAGGTCATTCTGCAGAAAAGGCAGAGATCGCACCCCTCTCCTTTCCTATTTTCACAGTGTGACCTGCCTTCCAAGCCTCCTCAGCCTTCACCTGATCTGTTTTTGCCCCTGAGCAAAAAACAGATCTTTTCTGGTGAATTTCAAGGATGGCTTCTGTTGGTAATTATTTGTGTGTTTTTTGTTTGTTTGTTTGTTTTGTTTTGGTTTGTTTTTTTTCCAGTCAAGCACTAATTCCGAGGCTTGTCATGAAATAAATTCTGAGAGAAAACATGGAGCTTAAGCAGATGCGTGCCTTTTCTCCTCCATCTTGGCCAGAAGTCTCTGCCCCACAATCATCTCAAACTCAATGTATCCAAATATAAACCCATTATCTTTCCTTCTAAGCCCATTTTCCCCTCCTTATTTCTCTATGTATTGATAAGTTGGCTCATCATTTCCCAAAATACATTGCTCAGAATCTAACTCAAAACTATGATTTCAGAATTCAGAACCTATGTTCCTATATTATCACTAAATTTTTATTAATCTTTCCTTTGTAACATATTCTAAATCTGCTCTTATATTTCAATACTTACTACCACTATTATAGGCTGGTCCCAAATTATTTTTCTCTTCCCATGATAGCTCTTCTCAAATTTGTCACCTTTTCAAACTTATTCTCAATTTTTTTTTCAAATATAACTTGTAACTTAATCTAGATTTTTTGTTCACTGCCCTTTGAATATGATTTACAGATTATCCTCAAAGTGGGTGATCTACTTCAGGCCATTATTGGCAGCTAGCTGGCTCAATGAATAGAGCACTGGGATTGTTGTCAAGAATAACTATGTAATAATTTAACCTCAGACATTTACTTGCTATCTTCCCTGAGATTTGCATCAGATTTCTCATCTGTAAAGTGAGGATAAAACCATTACAATATTTGTTATCAGAATCAAATAAGATAATATAAGACATTTACCACAGTGTCTACTACATAACAAATTCTCTAAAAATGTTATCATATTGATGTTGTTTTTAAGTTCCTGAAATGAAATAATAAAATTATAGAAAAGCTAATGTTTAATAAGAAAAGTTATTTAGCTCTAGGATAAAAAGCATACACAATTCAGACTTGCAGGGCAGAGCCAAGATGGTGGAGAGGAGACATGGTTTTCTGTGACTTCCTTTGACCTCTCTCAAACCAACAGCAAATTAGGTCTTTGAACTGGTTTGGAGTGACAGAATCTACAAATATTTGGAGTACAACACATTTCCAGAAGTGGATAATTTGGAAGAACTTTAGAACAGGTCTGTTTCAATAGGGTAGAGGAAGTCTGCCAAGCCCAGACTGAAGCGTATGGAGTGCAGGGCAAGGATCTGGGGTGAGGAGCCAGAGCATTGCTGTATCTGTCAGAGAATCTTCTGTATGGTTCTTGTGCTACTCTGTCCTGATTGCAAGTGGGTGATTTAGCAGATTTGCTGTAAATTCACCCAAAAACAAATACAAAAGGCAAATTGTAAACCACAGAGCCCCAGTAGAATTTCAGACCTGGCTGCAATTACGCAGGATTAGAAGTCAGTCAAAAAATACTGGCTCCAGGGCAAATAAAGCAACTGTTGCCCCTTTGCTTTAAGAGCATTTCTCAACCATTAAAAAATAAGCAAAAAAAGGAAAAGGAATTCTGACCATAGACAACTTTTATGGAGAAAGGTAACAGACCTCAAACCCTAAGCTCCCTAAAGACCAAATAACTCCAGATGAAGCCCCAAAGGAAGATATAACCTGGTCCCCATTTCACAAGGCTTTCTTGGAAAATTTCAAAAAGGATCTTAAAATGGGAAAAGGAAATGACATCTTTGCAAGAGGGTATGGAAAAGGACAAAAAATAAATTATCTGAAGAAAACTCTTTAAAAATAGATATGATGAAAGGAGAAGACCATATCACTCCATAAATAATAATAATAATAATAAAATGATGACATGGAAAATGCCTTAATTCCTTAATAAATGAATAAGAAAAACATCAGTTTGTTAACAAATAGAATTTGTGAAATGGAAAAAAATGCAATGAACAAAAAATTCAATTGACCAAATACAAAAGGAGCTAAAAATGGTGACAAGAAAATAATACATTAAAACTCAGAATTGAACAAGTGAAAGTGAATGACTCAATACAACTTTAAGAATCAGTCAAACCAATCCCCACCCAAAAAAAAATGAAAAAATAGAAGAAACTATGGAATACCTCTTAAGAAAAACAACTGACCTGAAAAATAGATCTAGGAGAGACAGTCTAAAGATTATTGAACTTCCTAAAAGTCCTGATAAAAAAAAAAAAAAAAAAAAAAAACCTAGACATCATCTTCTCATCCTCTTTTAGGAAATCATCAAGGAAAATTACCCTGAGAGCCTAGAACCTTAATAAGGTAAAAGTAGTCATGGAAAGAATTCACCAATCACCTCCTGAAAAAGACCCCAAAATGAAAACTCCAAGTAATATAGTAGTTAAATTTCAGAATTATCAGATCAAGGGGAAAATATTGCAGGCAGCGAAAAAGCAACAATACAAATACCAAGGAGCCACAATTAGGATTACAAATAATCTAGCAACTTCTACCTTAAAGGGTTGAAGGACCTGGAATCTGGTATTCTGAAAGGCAAAGGAACTTAGATTACAGCCAAGAATAAATTATCCAGCTAAATTGAGCATTATCTTTTAGGGAAGAAGATGGACATTCAATGATACAGATGAATTTCATTTATTTCTCATGAAAAGACCAGAGCTGAACAAAAAACTTTTTTATCTCCAAATACAGAACTCAAGAGAAACATAAAAAGATAAAAAGCAAAAAATTCTAAAGAACTATATTTCTATTATGGATATACTTAGAGACTATTGGTATTATTTTATTTTATTATGATAGTATGAAAAAGAAAATAGAGGTGGAAAAAGGATTGTACTGGGAAAAAAAAAGAAAATAGAAATAAAATGAGGGAACTTGCATCTCATAAAGAGGCAAAGAAAACCTATTATAATTGATGGAACAAAGGAGGGGGGGTGAACATGTGTGAATCCTACTCTCATCAGATTTGGCTTAAAGAGAAAATATCACACATATTTGGTTTCACAGAAAAACTTATCTCACCTTATAGTGAAATGGGAGGAGAGGAAAGGGAAAAAGAAAGGGGAAGGCTAATAGAAGGGAAAACAGAAATAGTAGGGGAATGGTGTAAAAAAGGGGGAAAGGCTCTAAAGAGGGAAGGTTGTCTGAGAGAGGTGGTTGTCAGAATCAAAATCCTGGGGAGGAGGGAAGAGGGAAGGATAAGAGAAAAGCATAACTTGGGGTAAATAAAATGTCAGGAAATATAAAATCCATTATTTTAACTGTCAATGTGAATGGGATGAACTTTCCCACAAAATGGAAGTGAATAGCAGTCTGGATTAAAAGCCAAAATCCTACAATATTTTGTTTACAGGAAACTCATTTAAAACAAAGTGATACATACAGAGTAAAGATAAAAGGCTGGAGCAAAATGTATAACGCTTCAGATGAAGTAACAAAAGGAGGGGTAATAATCCTGATCTCAGAACAAGCAAAAGCAAAAAATAGGTCTAATTAAAAGAGATAAGGAAGGAAACTAAATCTTGCTAAAGAGTAAAATGATAATGAAGCAATAGCAATATTAAATATATATGTACCAAGTAGTATAGCATCCAAATTCCTAGAGGAAAAGTTAAGAGAACTGCAAGAAAAAATAGAGAGCAAAACAACTAGTGGGAGACTTCAACCTTGCTTTCTCAGAATTAGATAAATCAAGCCACAAAATAAATAAGAAATAAGTTAAGGAGGTAAAGAGAATTTAGAAAAATTAGGTATGATAGATCGTTGGAGAAAATTGAATGGTGAAAGAAAGGAGTATACATTTTTTCAGCTCTACAGAAATTGACCATGTTTTAGGACATAAAAAACTCAAAATCAAATGCAGAAAGACAGAAATGGTAAATGCATTTTTTTTTCCAAATCATGATGCATAAAAATCAATGCAATAAAAGACCAGGGGAAAATAGAACAAAAATGTATTGGAAACTAAATAATCTAATCCTAAACAATGAATGGATGAAACAAGAAATCATAGATATAATCAATAATTTCATCCAAGAGAATAACAATAATGAGACATACCAAAATTTGTGGGATGCAGCCAAAGCAGTTATTAGAGGAAATTTTATATCTCTAGATGCTTACTTGCATAAAATAGAGAAAGAGAAGATCAATGAATTAGGCTTACAACTTAAAAAAACTAGAAAAAAAGAACAAATTAAAAATCCTCAATTAAATATTAAATTTGAAATTCCAAAAAATAAAAGTGAAGATTAATAAAATTGATTTTACTGAATTGATAAATAAAACTAAGAGTTAGTTTTGTAAAAATAAATAAATAAACCTTTAGTCAATGTAATTAGAAAAGGAAAGAATAAAATCCAATTATTCGTTTCAAAAATGAAAAGGAAGAATTTTCCATGAATGAAGAGAAAATTAGAGCAATAATTAGGAGTTATTTTGCCTAACTATATGTCAATAAATTTAATAATCTAAGTGAAATAGAGGAATATCTAAAAGTATATAGGTTGCCCAGGTTAACAGAAAAGGAATTAATAATTCAACTAGTCCCATTTTAGAAAAAGAAATAGAACAACTCCCTAAGTAAAAATCTTCAGGGCCAGATGAATTTAATGTGAATTCTACCAAACATTTAAAGAACAATTAATTCCAATACTATATAAACTATTTGAAAAAATAGGGAAAGAAGGACTCCTACCAAATTTTCAAATGACACAAATATAGTTCTGATAACTAAACCAGATAGGGTGAAAACAGAAATAAAATTATAGACCAATTTCCCTAATGAATATTGAAGCAAAAATCTTAAACTAAATATTAGCAAAGAGATTTCAGAAAGTCATCCCCAGGATAATACACCATGATCAAGTATCATTTATACCAGGAATGCAGTGCTGGTTCAATATTAGGAAAACTATTGACATAATTGACTACATCAATAACCAAATTAACAAATTAACAAAAACCCTATGATTATCTCAATAGATACAGAAAAAGTATTTGATAAAATCCATTATCCATTCGTATTAAAAAACACTAGAGAGTATAGGAATAAATTGACTTTTCCTTAAAATGATCAGTAACATCTATTTAAAACCATCACCAAGCATCTTATGTAATAGGGACAAATTAGAACCATTTCAAATAAGATCAGGGGTGAAACAAGGTTGCCTACTATCACAATTATTATTCAATATTTTATTAGAAATGAAGCAGATTAAAGGAATTAGAGTACATAATGAGGAAACCAAATTATCATTTTGCAGATGATATGATGGTATAATGACAGAACCCTACAGAATCAACAAAAAAAGGACTAGAAATAACACAACTTTAGCAAAGTTGCAAGATACAAAATAAATCCACAGAAATCATCAACATTTTTATATATTACCAACAAAGTCCAGCAGCAAAAGATACAAAAAGAAATTCCATTCAAAATAACTGTCAATATTATAAAATATTTGAGAATTTATCTGCCAAGGGAAAGTCAGGAACTATATAAATACAACTAAACTACAAAGCACTTTCCACACAATAGAAATATATTATAAAGCACTAGTCATCAAAACCATTTGATACTGGCTAAGAAATAGAGTAGTCAATCAGTGGAATAGATTAGGTTCATAGGACAAAATAGAAACTATAGCAATCTAGTGTTTGACACACCTAAAGACTCCAGCGTTTGGGATAAGAATTCACTCTTTGACAAAAACTGCTGGGAAAACTGGAAACTAGTATGGCAGAAACAAGTCATTGACCCACACCTAACACCATATACCAAGATAAGGTAGAAATGAGGTTATGATTTAGATATAAAGAGTGATATTTTAAGCAAATTAGAAGATAGTTTGCCTCTCACATCTGTGAAGGAAGGAATTTGTGACCAAAGAATGACTTGAACACCAAATAGATAATTTTGGTTATATTGAGTTAAAAGTTTTTGCACAAACAAGACTAATACAGACAAGATTAGAAGGGAAGTAATAAATTGGGAAAATATTTTTATATTAAAGGCTTCTGATAAAGGCCTCATTTCTAAACTATATAAAGATTTGACTCAAATGTATAAGAATTCAAGCCATTCTCCAACTGATAAATGGTCAAAGAATATGAACAGACAACTTTCAGATGAAGAAATTAAAACTATTTCTAGTCATATGAAAAGGTGCTCTAAATTACTATTGATCAGAGAAATGCAAGTTAAGACAACTCTGAAATACTATTACACACCTCTCAGATTGGCTAAGATGAAAGGAAAAGATAATGATGAATGTTGGAAGGGATATGGGAAAACTGGGACATTGATATATTGTTGGTGGACTTGTGAACAGATCCAACCATTCTGGAGAGCAATTTGGAATTGTTATAAAACTGTGCATATCTGTGACCCAGCAGTGTTTCTACTGGGCCTATATTCCAAAGAGATCTTAAATCAAGGAAAGGGATCCAAATGTGCAAAAATGTTTGTGGCAGCCCTCTTTGTAGGGTCAAGAAACTGGAAGCTAAATGGATGCTCACTGGAGAATGGCTGAATAAATTATGGTATATGAATGTTATGGAATATAATTATTCTATAAGAAACTATCAGCATGATGATTTTACAGAGGCCTGGAGAGACTTAGATGGACTGATGCTACAAAATAAGCAGAATCAGAAGATCATTATCCATAGAAACAACAAGATTATAGGATGATCAATTCTGATGGACATGACACTTTCCAACAATAAGATGATTGGGGCCAGTCTCAATGATCTTGTGATCTTGTGAGAGTCATCTAAATCCAGAAAGAGCACTGTGGGAATTGAATGGGGATCACACCATAGCATTTTTACTCTTTTTGCTGTGTTTGTTTGCATTTTTTTTTCTTTCTCACTTTTTTTCCTTTTTTATCTGATTTTTCTTATGCAGCAAATTGCATAAATACCTATACATATATTGGATTTAACATATATTTTACCATGTTTGATATATATTGGATTACTTGCCATCTAGGGAAGGGGGTGGAGGGAAGGAGAGGAAAATTTGGTACACAAGGTTTTGTAAGGGTCAATGTTGAAAAATTATCCATGCATATATTTTGAAAATAAAAAAGCTTTAATTATAAAAAATACATATTTGCTACTTAACTAAGATGGAAAAGGCCTTCATGATTTTTATCCATCAAGTTAGTTGATAGCATATGATCTCTTGTCTGAAGATACCTTACTGATCAACAACAGAACTTTTTTAACCTTTAAATTATCAGGAAGCACAAACCTCCGTTCCTGATTGAATCAAATCTTAAAGATAGTTTTAATACATTTTAAGGGAAAAAAAAAACTAGGCTAACTTTCATGGACAGAGCCTTGAGAAAAGCTAGCCTGCACCCCTTGTCAAGAGTGCTGAAAGCCATATTGCTCCTATCACATATTTCTTTTTGCACTGTTTTGCTTACATAGAACAAACCAAACCAATGCTTAGTTCTATTCTCAAAAAGTGAGTTTTCATTTTTTGTCTAAACTCCAACCCTAATTTTTCACTGGGAAAAGTCTTTAAAATAAAACTTGATATAAATCCTTTTAAGTTTCTCAAAAGTATATCCTGGGATTTTGCATTGGAACAGTACAGTATGAACATGGGTTGTGAGATATGGCATAACCTATTCTTCATACACTAAAGAAAATATACGTTACTAAGAACTCAAGAGCTAATGAATGAATGCAGGAACATACAGCATTCAGCCCATTCTCTCTAAACAGTTCAGAACATGAAGGCCCTTTAAAGAAGGGCTTCTTAAACTTTTTCAACTAGCAACCTCTTTTTATTCAAGAAATTTTTACATGACCCCAATTTATAGGTATATGAAATAAGTAGACAAATCAAACATTTAATGATTATAAATCATAAATTTATGACCCCTACATTCAATAGTACAACCTCACATGGGGTCTCAAGACACAGTTTAAGAAGCTTTGTATACCGATCAAATTGTCTTACTTTAGTCCTGCACTTTCCAAACAAATTTACAGAAAAAGAAAAATAAAGTCCAAATCTCTTATTTTCCTCTTGCCCTGTTTCTCTGTCTCATGGCATAACCTTAGTCCTTTGTTCCAATGAAAACTCCTGCAAATCCTCTTTCTTTTTCAAGAAATAGCTTTTGAAGAAGCTTTTAGTAGGGCTGTGTTTTGCTTTTAAACAAAGGAAATGTCTTGAGAATACTCAAATTTACATGGAATTTTCCTTGTCAATGATGTTTGTGCCCTTGTCTCTGTTCATAAGTAAGACTGCTAGACAATAGGTAAAAAGGTGAAAATCTGTTAGTTCCATCCTTGACCATATATGGCCATCCCATAATGTATCTCCTGCCAGTTTGCATTTTCTGCTCCTGGTTGGAATGGGAAATGGGGGAAGTGCATACATACTTCTTTGAGAGGTACCTACTGGCAAAAGTCTATGCCCTAAAATCTCAACAAATTGATTTGGGGTGGTGTTCGTCAAATAGATTAGTAGCTCCCATTATCACATCTAACACTTTTTAATCATCTTTTTATTGATTTTTAAAAAGTTCATTTTTATAGTAAGGAAAATAAAAGGAAATTAATCTCAAAAGAAAACATAAAAGCCTCTAGGAAGAAACAGTAGTATTGTAATGAGTTATTGATGAATTGTTCTACAATGGCCAAAAAAGACTTTATATACTGTAGCTTGTTTAAAGACAGGTGACCTTTGAAAGGATTAGTTAACCTTTTCACAATTTTGGAGAGTTATCACTTTAAAAGATAAAGGTCAGAGCTGAACTCAGCCTTCAGTTAGTGACTGTTCTGTGCCTGGTGCCCTGTTTATAATTTTCTATAATTTAATTCAAGTTGAGACAAGAGTGCCCTGGTAGATAGATAGAAGTAGACAGAAGTAATGGCTTCCCTTGCAATTTTCATTTATTGTGTGTAAACTGAATATGCATCTTGAAACCTGGGGGAAAAATTTAATCACAAAGTTCTCTACCTGGAGCTTTTAACATATTATTTTAGTAAAAGTTGTTAGATCAATAGAATGATTTCTGATATAAGAGCAGTAAAAATGTATAGTGCTCATGTTTTGGCAGGAATTTTATTGTGTTTCCCAGATCCCCAAAAGATTCATTTCTTTACATACTTGGCCCAATTCTCTTCCTCTCTGTGCCCTACAGTTATATAGTCAGGGTTTATATGTGTCCAAGAGGATATATAATTAGTACCAAAGGGAAAATTGGTTACAGAGTTGGAAAACAGCAGTCGAACATAAAATTCTTGTATACTAATGCCTTCTTTTCTGAATACTGTAGTTTGTGCACAGCAGAGACCCTGTAAAGTCCCCCTACCTTAGATAGATTTTCCATAGTTTGTGATAATTTCTTTATATTGTCCTGTGTGTCTTCTGTTTGTTATTTGTGTTGTCATCTTTCCATATCTTAGAATTAACAAAAATTTGTCTGTGGACCCAATCTTTTTTTTTTTTTTTGCAAGACAACTGGACTTAAGTGATTGTTTAGAGTCACACAGATAGGAAGTCTTAGATATCTGATGTCAGATTTGAACTCAGATTTGAACTCAAGACACTCATTCTTAAAGAAATTACCATACTATTTGGAAATAATGGTTGTGTGGATATATTTTCTTCTAGACTTCACAATGTCTCAAGCCACTTTCATGAAATGGAAATAGAAATTCAATTATTTAATATTTTATTCCAGAGAGGAAGCTTAGTATCTGGACTTGGAATTGGCTTGACTTGAGTATATGCCCTTCTTTTGTCATTAAAGTACTAAGTCTCAGTTTTCTCATCTGCTAAATGGAAAAAATAATATCTAATAATAATTAGGAACCTACCTGATGGAATTGTGAACTCCAGTGAGATAATATGTAGAACATGCTTTATAAACCTTAATTTACTCTATCATTTCAATTATTATTATTCACTCTCTGCCACAAGAAAAAAATTACAAAGAATGTAAGTTTTTACTCTCTACAGTCTTCAGAAATGAAGACATCAATTTGCAGGAATTTTATTTTACACTTATATTTTCCAACTCTGAAACCAATTTTCCCTTTGGTACTAATTATATATCCTCTTGGACATATATAAGAATGGAGACTTAAAGGATGGAAATATTAAGTTAGATTGCTAATATTAGAGGCCATTTGTGACTAAGCTATTAACTCTTATTTCTATAAGAGGCAACATAGCCATGTCAATCCTCAGTGCAGTTCCAAGGCAATTTTATTAAGTTACAGATTTATTGAGCTAAAAATTGGAGAGAATGTATACACATTGTGTCCTAGTGAAACAGCATTGTATAGACAAGGTAATATACTGGATTTTAAGACTTGTATTCATATACTTATTCAGATACCTATTAGCTAATGAACTGGATAAGTCATTTAACTCATCTGTGCCTCAGTTTACTCATCCCGCAGGGTTTCTAGTTAGTTCAAATGAGGTAATATATATATGTATATAATACATATATATATTACCTCATTTGAACTGAAAAGTTTTGTTGTCGTGATGGAAAAAGTGATGAAGCAACAAAAATAAGCATGCTTACCAACATAAAAATAAAAATAATTAATACAAATAACAATACTTTGTATACATTAGAGTGATATTTTCTTTATTTATATGTTAAAGCATCTATCAATATTTCCCATGAATAACTTCTTTTCATTTGAAAATTTTTAATTCATCAATTTTAAGCTTTTTAAATGTGTTTTAAATTTTGTGCTCCAATCAGACATTTCTAAAATTAACAGAGCCCTAGATAGCTGTGTCCATTCTTTGGTTTATTCAAATAACAAACATCTATTTTCCTCTTAGTTACCAAGACAAATCAGGGTATAGTGGAATGAACTGGACTTAGAGTAAGAGAGCTCTGAGTTATACACCTAATTCTTGTGGACAAGTCAAATTTTTTTTCTCTGATTCTGTTTTCTCATCTATTAAAAGGTTTGATAAACAGGAATTAATTCTACTTGGTCATATCTCACAGGGTTATCAAGAAAACACTTTGTAACCTTTATAGTACTTCAGAAATATGAGTTATTATTGTTACTATATGTTTATACATTTACTTTGTTTAGTGAACAAATAAAAATAGTTAGCATTGATATAGGACTTGAAAGTTTGCAAAGCATTTTACTAATTCAACTGATCCTCACAACAACCTTGTGAGATAACTATTAGTATAGCTACCTAATTTTACAATTCAGAAAACTGAGGCACATTAAGTGGTTTTCCAATGGTCACACAGCTAGAATGTTTCTTATTTAAAGTACAGAAGTCTTTGCCCTCTATCACAATGTCATCTTCTCTGTGAACATATTCTATTATTCCCCCCCTCCTCCCTGGAAGTCTAAGAGAATTTAAGTTCCTTGAGGGGTAAGAATTGTTTTTATAACACTTTACTTCCATACTTGTATTTCTATTTCTGGCACATAGCATGAAGCCTAAAATATGGTGGTACTTAATAAATGTTTCTTGAATTGAATTAAATGGTATCATCATCAATAAATATCTACACACATCTATTCAGTTTCATGCTTTCTTTTTTTTTTTTTTACTTTTAGTGATACATTGCTTTCTCTGCGAATTAAAATTCTTATTTTATCACATAGAATATGATTTTTTAAGTTGATGAACAATGCGATATTTCCCAAATTTACTATTGTTTCCCTTCAGTGCATACTATTTCTAAGAATAATAATTTTGGAAAGACAAAGCTAAGTCAATTTCGGCCAATTCCATTTAAATGCTCACTATTTCAATAAGTCATTCAACTACTTCAAGTGCCTATTTGGGGTGGTTCTTTTTGTCTAATTAATAGATGCCAGGCTCATTTAGAAGACTCTTGCATCAATGACATGGTCACTGTGAAAAGTATGTTTTATTCCAGGAATAACCAATACCCAGAAAAATGTTATTTTTAACTTAACCACACAGTGAGCAAGATTTCCCAACTGGTTTAGTCCTCCTCATATTCGAGTTAGTATAGCTTCTAAAAAGTGTCTAACTTTCAGAAAACTTACAAAATAATGCCCTGCGGGCACGAAAAAAAAAAAAAAAGTCTATATAGCTGAAGCCATTATTCCCTTCAATGGAAATATAGCTTCACAAAACTTTAGAGCACAGGGAAGACTTTTAAATTTTAAATTTACTAAATCTTCTCATTTTACTGATGAAAACCCTGAAAAATAAAGAAGGGAGGGAGAGGAAAGGAAAAAAAGGAAGGAGGGAGGGAGGCAGGAAGAGAAGGAAAAAGAAAGAAAGGAAAGAAGGAAGGAAGGAAGGAAAGAAGGAAGGAAGGAAGGAAGAAGGAAGGAAGGAAGAAAAAGGAAGGAAGGAAGAAAAAGGAAGGAAGGAAGGAAGGAAGGAAGGAAGGAAGGAAGGAAGGAAGGAAGGAAGGAAGGAAGGAAGGAAGGAAGGAAGGAAGGAAGGAAGGAAGGAAGGAAGGAAGGAAGAAAAAGGAAGGAAGGAAGGAAGGAAGGAAGGAAGGAAGGAAGGAAGGAAGGAAGGAAGGAAGGAAGGAAGGAAGGAAGGAAGGAAGGAAGGAAGGAAGGAAGAAAGGAAGGAAGGAAGGAAGGAAGGAAGGAAGGAAGGAAGGAAGGAAGGAAGGAAGGAAGGAAGGAAGGAAGGAAGGAAGGAAAAGAGTGAGAGGGAGAGAGGGAGGGATGGAGGGAAGGAAGGAAGGAAAGAGGGAAGAAAGGAAAAAAGAGAAGAGGGAGGAGGTAGGAGAGAATTGGGAGGGAAGGGGGGAAAATGGAGGAAGGGGAGAAAGGAAAGAGGAAGAGAAAGGAGGGAGGGAGATGGAAAAGAATACTAGATTTGATATCAGAATATCTGACCTCTAAGTCTAGCACTTCTATTTATAGCCAGTGTGATCTGAGACAAGTTACCTAATTTTAAATGATCTTAATTTCATCTATAAATGAAAGAGTTAGACAATATGACCTAGACCTGTAATCCAATAAAACCTAAATATATAATACATAATAATCCCCAAATCACAGAGGACCTCTTAAGATGTAATCCTACTTAATTAATTTGTTTTTTGTCCTTTGTTCTCCAAGCAGACATGACCTCAGGGAGGGAATGCCATGATAGACAAGTGAATAATTGGATTTAAGGGAGGAAGGGCTGGGCAAGGTCACTTGCCTCACTTTCCCCTCCTGCACCATCTGGATCTAGAGGCCACATGTAGATAAGGACAACTGGAAATGATCCTGGATGCAGTAGGAGACCTTGGACTTCTTAAGCTAACATCTTCACAAGGTCTCAGTTTGACTGACTGAGTCAACAACAACCACCAATTTTTTATCATGTGAATGGGACTGAAATTCTAACCTGAAGTGACATGGATGTGGTCTTGTATTTTTTAAAGCTAGGCCAATATGTGTGACCCTAGGCAAGTCACTTAATCCCAATTGTCTCAGGAAAAAAAAAAAAAAAAAAAAACTGGGCCAGTAGACCATCTTACAATATTGCTTATTTCTAAAATGACCAGATGATAAATTGTATGTCCATTAATTGATGATAAGATTGGCAAATTTCAGAGAGGTTCCACATCAGATTAATGGTAGTGTGATTAAATTTTTGTTTGTTTGATTCAATTTAAAAAGCAGTATTATGCTTGTTATATGCCATACATTGTTCTAGATATTGAAGATACAAAGACAAAACCAAGAGATTTTCTTCCTCAATGACTTTACATTCAGTTGAAGAAACAACATGTACACAGATAAATAAATACATAAGATATACATAGGAAATACAAGATAATTTGGGAATTTCAAAAAAAAGAATGATGAGGAGGGAGATCATGCTAGACTTAGAGAAAAAAAATGAAACAAATAAATGGAGGTGGTAGATTAAATTTTATATTCAAGGAACAAACATCAAGTTGCTATTGTTCATCCTTAATTCTCAAAAATTAATGAGTTCAGGACAGTGATGTCTTAACTTACAAATGAATTGGATTTAAGTGAATCAGATGCAAAGACATCAGTCCCAGAATCAGTAGAGTCCAGTGATAAGATATATGTCATGATGACTGATGATGGTCCTGGATTCATTGGGAGACTTTGGTCCTTTTCTGTCTCTGTCTGAGGACACACCTACTCAGTAGTTAAAGACTAGAAGATAGTTGGTTAATTAGTTGTGGTCTTTCATTTGTAAGGAGAATTAAAATATCACTATTTTAGAGTTGAGTTATAGTGTGTCAAATGTGACTGATCAAAATAGTAGAAGTTTAGAATGTTCTAGCACAGTTCAGTCACAAATAGTCCATGTGAACATTTTGGATAGATTCTCCAGTTTCTTCTGAGCTACTTTTAAAATTTAGATAAGAGCTAAGGTAAATTGTGGCCCAGTTAACTTTTATAAAAGAATCAGTTAAGGAGGGGGAAATCCTCAGAGTTTGGGGACTGAACAGAAACAATTGCTACTTACACTCCCTCTGAGCCATCAAAACTCAAACATGCTCTTGCAAGTGAGGTTTTGGATGGGACATATTATTGGCCAATCAGTGAGAGCCAGAGTGATTTAGGTTTAAAAGGGTAGTCAAATATCTCCATTTGAATCTCAATGAGTTTCATCAAAGTTTTTCAGAGCTATATTTCAAGAAATCATAAAGGAAAACTACTTGAGAAAAAATTAATTGTCCCATTTTTTGAGAGGATGGGGAAGTAGAATAAATAGGAAAGAAAAAAAAATCTGGTCTCCAAACCCCAAGATACATTGAGAAATAGAGTCATATTCTTACATGTGTGTGCTCTGGCTAGAGGAATATAAATACAGGAGAGAAAGTAAATTGCATGGAAAAAAGTCATTTATAATAAATTTGTAAATATCTTTAAAATCAAATGGAAAGTCTCATTTTATTTTAGAGGCAATAAGGAGCTACTTAAGCTTTTTGAGCAAGAAGTTATATTGACAGAACTTTGCTTTAGAAATATCATGCAAAGGGTAGCTTGACGAGGAGGCAGCTGGGAAGCAATGAGGCAGATTAAGAAGAGATCACAACAATCCAGGGGAAAAAAAAAAAAAAAAAAGATAATGAGAGGTTGCTGATTATTAGGAGAGTGAGACAATAGGGTATCTGTGTGAGTGACAGTAGTCACTACAACTTCCAAAGGCTATCTATTAAGCTAGAGAATGACTGAATTCTGTAGCCCACATGACCACAATTACAAACTATTCCATTATGAAGTGTGCACAATGCTGTGCTAGTCAATGAGAGATATATAAAGTTTCAATAAAATATAATTCTTCCCTTTAAGGACCATACAATCTAATAAGAGGTAAAGGGTACCAAGAAAAACATCTATATACATACTCTTTCATAATAAGCATATTAGAATTTAGCATATAAAACAAAGTGCTTTGTTAAATTCTTTGGGGGGGAGGGACTTAACAAAGCACTTTTATAGTTCTTAGGGGAAAGGAACTTTTTTATTGTGAAACTTGTTTATTAAACACCTGAATTATTGATTAAGGAAAGATATTCTTTATCCAACAGGATCATGGAAAATTTCCTGGAAAGATTAGTATTTGTGTCAGTTTATAAAGAATGTTTGGGGAATCAAAAGGCAAAGACAAAGGGATGAGATTTTATAGTGCCACCAATATCTTGGGTGAAAGTTACATAGGCTTTTGTTTCTATATAGAATGGAATACCATTGACACCATATTTGAATTCATTCTAACTTTTTTTGTTTATATATATCTTAGAAACTGTTTTTCTTTTTTTGTTAAAGCTTTTTATTTACAAAGCATATGCATGGATAATTTTTCCAACATTGACCCTTGCATAACCTTTGTTCCAAATTTTTTCCCTCCTTCCCCTCACTCCCTCCCCTTGCTGGCAAGTAGTCCAATACATGTTAAATATGTTGAAATACATGTTATATCCAATATATGTTTGTAGATAGATAGATAGATAGATAGATAGATATACAGATCTATCTATCTATCTATCTATCTATCTATCTATCTATCTATATCTATCTATCTATCTATATATATATATATAATATTTATACAGTTATCTTGTTGCACAAGGAAAATCAGATCAAGAAGGAAGAAAAAGAAAAACTGATAGAAAAAAAATGCAAGCAAATAACTACAGAGATAGTGAGAATGCTATGTTGTGTTCCATAGTCTGTTCCCAGAATTCTTTCTTCATCATTGCACAAGGGGAACTGGTTTGAATCATCCCAATGTTGAAGAGAGCCACATCCATCAGAATTTATCGTCATACAGTCTTCTTGTTGCCCTGTACAATGATCTACTGTTTCTGCTCATTTCACTCAGCATCAGTTCATGTAAGTCTCTCCAAGCCTCTCTGAAATCATCTTACTGATCATTTCTTACAGATCAATAGTATTCCATAGCATTCACATACCATAACTTATTCAGCCATTCTCCAATTGATGGGCATCCACTTTGTTTCCAGTTTCTTGCACTAAAAAGAGGGCTGCCATAGACATTTTTGCACATGTGGATCTCTTTCTCACATTTAGGATCTCTTTGGAATATAATCCCAGTAGAAACACTATTGGATCAAAGAGTATGCACAGTTTGATAACTTTTTGAGGATAATTCCAAATTGCTCTCCAAAGTGGTTGGATCCATTCACAGTTCCACCAGCAATGTATCAGTGTCCCAGTTTTCCCACATCCCCTCCAACATTCATTATTATCTTTTCCTGTCACCTTATCGAATCGGACAGGTGTATCAGAGTTGTCTTAATTTGCATTTCTCTGAAAAACAGTGATTTGGAGAAGCTTTTCATGTGGCTACAAATAGTTTCAATTAGAAACATTTTTTTTTTTCAAATATGAAAATCCACATTAAGATTTTACCTAAAAGCACCTTATTTTTGCCCACATTATAGCAATTTTTTTTTTGCTATTAGCTTTTCAATGGGACAAAAAACCAGATGAATCCAGTTTTATGGAAAATAGTTTCCTGTTATTATTAATCCCAATTGGTTTACTGTTATAACAAATAAAATTGGCATTTAAACACTTTAAAGTTTGCAAACATTTTATAATACTTTATTAAAAATTTACAAGAATCCTATGAAATAGATACTACAGTCACAGTTTGTCCCTTTTTCACAGATGAGGTGACTGAATCTCAGAAGTTAAGTGACCTAGTCAAACCATGACTACACTTAAAGCTCTGTGGTTTGCAAAGAATGTTATATATGTCATCTCAATTGCTATCAAATTGTACTATTGTTATCCCCAGTTTATGATATGTACATTGAGATGAGGAGAGGTTGAGTGACTTGAGGAACAGGCTCACCAGATCATAAAAGTGATAGGCAAATTTTGAGTTCAGGTAATCCTTACTCCAGGACTCAAAGCCAGATTTTTCTTCTTCTTTTTCCATCATTTTACTCACTATTTAACACTGTCTATCAAAAGTAAGTGTGTATTCCAGTGAGGATATAGTGAGTCAAAACAACAAAAAAGACAATTCCCTCTGGCTAAACCATATTTTAATCACACATGTACTCAGTGGAAATAGCATAAAATAGGCACCTTTTAAATATTTCAGTTTGCAGTATGATAAGGGGAAAGGGAAATCAAAGATGGGCAAACATCTTATTGTTTGCTATTTCGTGTAGTTAAGTATATTCATTTGTTATACAAGTAAGTTTCTCTTGAAACTCTAGTCCTTTGTGATTTTAAAATTGATGCCCTAGTGAAGGAAAGGCCTAAATAGTTTCACAATATGTTTATTTTGATTACATAAGAAAGATAATGAGAATAGGGATAGATATGTAGTAAATAGTCCTAGTGTTATGGAAAGGAGTGATCAACCCACAAATTCTTTTTTTGACACAGATATGATGCTGTTACCTAAACCAGGAAGAGACAAAACCGAAAAAGAAAATTATAGACAAATTTCCCTAATGAATATTGATGCAAAAATCTTAAATATTATCAAAGAGATTATAGCAATCTATAATCAGGATAATATACTGGGACTGAATGAAATTTGTGGCAGGAATATAAAGAAGATATCACCTCTTGTTGGTAGTTAACTTGATTGGGTCAAAAGGGTAAAGAAATCTCATATTTGGAGTCAAACTCCTCTAGTTTTAGTCCTTCTATTTCTTCTATTCAGAGCATAGGAAGGGAGAAATGAATAAACATTTATGTAGCACCCTGCTATGTGCTAGGCACTGTGCTAAATGCTTTACAAATATTATCTATTTAATTTTTACAATAGCCTTTCAAATAATTTTCCCCATTTGACAATCCAGAAAATTGAGGTAAACAGAGATAAATGATTTATACAGCCAGGATCACAGAGATTGGAAGTGTTGAATTTGAGGATAGATTTTCCTAACTGCAGACCCAGCACTTGTTCTACTGTGCCCCATGGCCACCTTGATAGAAAGAGAAGAGTAGCAGAAAAATAATGTCCTAAATCACATTAGATCTTCAATATGAAAAATTTCTTTTTGATTTGATTTTCTTTCTGTTCTGAGTGATTGTTAACCAAAATGACACAAGTATTCCCCTTCATTACATGAAAAGCATTCATTTTGTAAACACACACAAAAAACCTAAGAGATTATAAACTACAAGAGAGCAGGGACTGTTTGCTTTTAACTCTTCATCTTTATTCAGTATCTCTAACACTGCCTGTCTAATACAGGTAATTAAAGACTGAATGGAAATTGACAATATAATGTAATAGAATGATGTGCTCAACAGCAGTGATAAGGACATAAATGGTGGAGACTGGATATTAGTCATTAGGAGTTTGGGTTGATAAGAGTTTGTAGAAGAGAAATAAATTATTTTTCAGTTGTTCTAGCTCTCCATGACACTATCTGGGGGCTTTTTTGGAAAAGATACTGATTTGCCATTTCTATCTCCAGTTCTGTTCACAAATGAAAAACTTAGATAAACAAAGTTAAGTATCTTGTTGAGGATCACAGAACTAGAAAAAGTATGAAGCTGGATTACAACTCATGAATTTGATTGAGTCTTCCTGATTCCAAAGGCAGTGCTCTAGCTAATGAATCACTTACTTACCCAAAAGAAATAAAGTAAAAGCTATCAGCCGCAACTATTTCCTGAAGAATTCTATTACAGTTACTTATGCTAGTACTAAGTCCTGGATTCTTACCATGCTCCAAATTGTCAAACACACACACACACACACACACACACACATATATATATATATATATATATATATATATATATATATATATATATATATATATATATATATATATCCTAATTTCATGAAGTTTATAATCCACGTGGAAAAAAACAAGATATTTAGCTGAGTCCAGATTAAGAAAAACAATGAATCCTGGGAAGTTGCCATATGTGTTCAAATTCTCATTATTCAAAGTTATAATTATGTAAACTATTCTCCTTTGAGTCTAATGGAAATAAACAGTGTGGATATAAATGATGAGTCCACTTCACTGTATCCATTATGTGTATTGATATCTATCTAAATATTCATCAAAACACAATGGTTAATATAGTTCAAGACATTTTAGTTATTTAAATAAAATATTTTAAAGCTCTTTTGAGGTTTTTTGTTTTTACATCACAATACTTTTCAAATATTTTCCTCTTCCTTAAACCAATATGGGAAAGTCTCCCTTTTCAAAAGAAGAAAATAATTCTGAGCAAAACTAACCAAAACAGATAATGTATATAACCATATGTAAATTCTCTATCCATAATTCCTCATCTTTTAAACTATAAGAGAATTTCTTCATTTCTTCTTCACATACAATATTGGTTATTATAATTAAATAGCATTTGATTTTATTGTATTGCTTTTTCTGTCCTATATACCTCATTTAGATGGGTATTTATAATGTATATTATTTTTCTATTCCTATTTACCTCATTCTGAATCAATACTTTAAAATTTTCCAATGATTTTATAACTCATTCAAATAATCCTAGTTTAAATAACTCTTGACAAAGAAACTTTAGTTCTAGTTATGATGCCTTAGATAGAGGATAGAATCCTGAAGACTCATCTTTTAGTATCGTTTTTGATAGGCAAAACGCAGCAGTGAGAAAAAATGAGGAGAGTTTCTTTCCTAAAGAAATTATAGAAAATTATCATGTTCAAAAGAGTCTGGAAAGAAATTTTCAGAGAACTAAGTTGACTCATTTCCTAAGAAGACTTTCTAACATTCAGAAAAGTAACATTCAGAAACATTTAAATTGTTGGATTATGATCCTGGTATTTTTTGTGGTTTTTTTTGTTGTTGTTGTTTTAAGTCAAAAACTATAGTTATTGGTGAGAATTCTAGTCAGAAACTTTTCCCTTATTTTTGAAGCACACAGAGTAATGTTAGCTATGACCTTTTCCAACCAATATATAGTTGAAATATTTATCTATTTCTTGAAGTATTTGTTATTATTAATAAATCATTTGATTGGTAACATTTATGTTGCTTTAAGCCTCTCAGTCTGGGATTTGAGACTGAGAGATGAGAGAAAAGGAAGGAGAGCAAAGGGCTTGTTGAGAAAAGAGATTTTTCCATTTTTTAAAAAATAAATTGGAGATGGAAACCAGAGATAATAATTAATGAAAAGAAAGCAATTAATGTAAGATCTTGATGTTGAAGTAGTCTTTGAGATAATTCTCATTCATATCCTCTAGTTAGTATTTGAAATCAGTAATAGGATGAGTTGTGTACATTTGGGAGTACAAGGTGGGGATTGATGCCAAAAGAACCGGAGATTGTTCTATTTACACTCTGCACAAAATTTAAAAAATAATTACATAAATGACCTTGAAACATAAATCCATCAATATGGGAAGTATTACAGATAATTACATAAATTACATAAGCATATAGTAACATAGTAACATAACACATGCTAGAAGCATATAACATAATCATAAATTGAAAATTTATAAATGTCCATAAGTCCATTGTCCATTAGTCTCATCTTGTGTGAGGAAGTCCAATGATTCCTGCTGGTTTTAAAGTTCTTTAACAGTCTTCTTATTATCCATGCTCTTTCAGTGTCAGATGTTTCTTAGATCTTCTCCTTTATTTTGAGGTCTTTCTCTTTTTCTGTCTCTCTCTGATGGACAAGGCGAATATGACTCGTTGGCACCCATCTGATTCCTTCTCCTGCTGAAGAAATACAAGCAAACCCTCTCCCCCAGGCAGTTAACCTATCTGGTCCCTTCCATTCACCACTTTCTGGATCTCTCCACATCACCTGGCGATTATCTAAGGACAGTGGAGATGCTCTCACTGGACACTGCCCTTCTGGTGGGTTATAAAACCTGTCTGCTGGAGCCAGTGCATCTTTGTCAAAAATTAGAAAATTAATGGTATAGAGAACTAAATTTAGAAGTTCCCTAGGGCTACCTGTGGCTCCCCCTTTCTTTTGTTTTTGGAGGAGTGTCTTAATATCTCTGTTTCTTCTCTCTACTATTGCCTGCCCTTGAGGATTAAAGGGTATGCCCGTGGTATGTAAAATCTTATACTGTGCACAAAAGTGTGTAAAATGTTTGGACGTATATGCAGGTCCATTGTCTGTTTTTATTGCTTGTGGCACACCCATAATTGCAAAAGCTTGTATAAGGAATTCAGTGACCACTCGGGCTGTCTCTTTTGCTGCTGGCATTGCAAATGTGAATCCTGAAAAGGTGTCTACCACGACATGAATAAAAGATAGACGACCAAAAGATTTATAATGGGTCACATCCATTTGCCAGATTTCATTGGGTCTCAAACCACGAGGATTCTTCCCTGGAGGGAGTGTAGGAGCATGGAAAGGAAGACAAGCTGTACAGCTTTTTACTATGCTCCTAGCTTCCTCTCTTGTGATTCCAAATTGTAAACGTAAAGCTCGAGCAGCCTGATGATATTTAGAATGAGATTCTTGTGCTTCCTGAAATAAAGGACTACTGGCTAACATGGTTAGAAGGCTATCTGCCTTTGAATTTCCATCAAAAATGGGACCTGGAAGTCCACTATGTGAGTGGACATGCAAGATATAAATCTTGCCTGGATGTTTTCTCACTTGCTCTTGAAGTTCCTTAAAGAGCTGATAAATATTGGAGGCTGCAAATTTTATTTGGGCTGTGGCAATTCTTTGTACTACACCTACTGAATAGGCTGAATCAGTAATTATATTTACGTCTCCTGGGTAATAAGTGAGAGCTAGCATGATAGCAAATAATTCATTCTGTTGAGTGGATTGAAAAGGAGTCCTGATTACTCTCTTTATGGTTAAATCATGAGAGTATATGGCACAAATATTTTCTTTGGAGGCATCTGTAAAGATTGTTGGTCCTTTAAGAGGAACCTTAGAAACCTTTTCTTCAAAAATCCATCGCCAATTATGTAGTAGCCGGGTAATCTTTAATGGAGATCCATGTGCAAAATTTGGAGCGGTGGCCAATAAAATTTGCCATTCTGGGATGGTCTCACAGCATACATTAATCTGTGAGTTGTTATATGCAGAATTGCAACATGTGAGTTAACAAAACCTACTACACTCAAATTTGCTATTTTTTATCATAGAATGATATTTACAATGTGTGAACACTACTGTATTACCTGTATTTTTCTACCAAAAAAAGAAATGGTATTACTGAAAAAAGTGGTGCTGGAGAAATATATATTTTAGCATATATAACTTTATTCCTGTCTTTTATATCTTTAGGGATGTATAAAGCAGTATATCTTAAACATCAATTGAAAGATATGGAAAATTGGTATTTGAAAGTTAAAAAGATCCCCTTTTTCCTGGGAAGGCTTTGATGTCATGGGGCATGAATAATGGTTTTAGAACCCATCCACGATTCACAGGTTGATTTTTAATCAATCTGTTGCCTTTGAAGTCTATAGATTTGATTGACATTTGAGGTGTTCAGAAACAACTGCCTCCTCTAGTATGAACCTTGTTGATACTTCTGGTATCCACTTACCACCCAACTCTCACCCGTGGTTCCAACAATCTGTAGTATGCTCAGCTTCTACAATCCAGTAAAATCGTACAAGCAAATGTGCTAAACAAGATTTAGAGTAACTAATAGTCTTCAAACCTGTTGATGAGTTAGGGGAACATTTCCCTCAAGCACATGAAGACTTCCCCCTGCAAAATGGGTACATGAAATCATTTTTTTTTTTCCAATGACCCTAAAGGCAGCTGAAGGAAGTCTCTAGAATGCTGAGAGGCTGGTCACATTTCAAATACCAAAATCATTCACTGCATTCTGAGCCATCTTTGTTCATTCTGACGTTTGTTTTACACTAGACTTCAGTGACTTAGGAAGAGAAAGTGAAGCTGACAACTTTATGCAATTCTGCTTAACTTAAATCCAACTCAACAACAAATCAAGACATCACCCTTGATGTCATCAATCCTCTTCAAAAACTATAGGATTAATAACAATATCTCATTAGGGTTTCAGCTTTTATTTCAGTTAGGTTTTTTTTTTTTTTTTTTTTTTTTTTTAAGCTAGGCCACTTGTCTTCCCTGAAGGGTGAAAATCAATTCATCTAAATCTACATTTGTATTGTTGCTAAGTATTTTAGGAATATACTAGAGAACTTGCTAGGATTTATTTTTATTTTTTTATTATTTATTCTTTACTAATTATTTTGGGTTGAGACCAATCCTTACAAGCATTACAGTAAGCAGTACCTTATGTAAATTTTGTTAAATGAAGTTTACCTTATTGAATTTATATAATTATGCATTTGGAGATGAATGTAATTTCCAGTTAGTTAACAATTAGTTAAAAAGCAATTAAACACTTCCTATGGCAAGCACTATGCTAAGTACTGGGCCACCAAGGAAATAGGGGAGCTCAAAAAACATTTAATTTGAGGATTTTTGAAGAACTCTGCTGCTTCATGACTTTGCTGGGACTCAGGAGGAAAAACTGTACTTAAGGGAAAAATTGTGGAGCTTCTGTTGGTTCTGAGATCCAGAGGGTGTCTGGACCATTATCCTCCAAGATGCTATAGTTAATTTGTTGGGACAGAAAGTATTTACCAGTCATTAAATAAATTTTATGAGTGCTCCAATTAACCTGATGAGATTATAGAGTATGAGCCTTTGCCAGAAGGGCACATCCTAGGAAGGTACATGTATATATAATGTGTATGTATATATGATATAGATATATAATATATAAACGTGTATGTTTATGTACATATACATATACATGTTTGTGTGTGTATATATAGTTATAAATATAAAGATAGATAGATATATCTACAGATTCATAGATAGATATTTTAGAATCTTTCTGAAAATAGTAATTCTGAAGTTAGTAATTCCTAACTGGTCCCCAATGACTTTGGCTACATCCATTGGGATGATTGTTTATTAAATTGAGGGAGGGGGGTGAAGCAGGCAGGGGAATTGGAATCTTGTCTGAAAAACTTCTCTTTGCCCATAATTTATAAAAAACTAGCTATGAAATAGTTCAGCCTCCCCTTATACCTGCATTTTTCTTCTCTTATAATAGAGAATACAACAAAAACAAAGGAAAGGAAGGCAGAAAAGAATTGAATCTTCCATTCCCAGAAAGAAAAAAAATGGCTCCTGGCAGGAGAAGAACTTTGCAAGATACTCCAGTTTGCCTAGTAACCTAAAAGGAGAGTTCATGAATCTCAATTTCCTTGATGCCTTCTGCCTAGAACTTCTAAGAGTGGACTTTCCTTGAAAATATGAATGGAGAACTGATTTCAAAGTGCTTCATCTTATTCCTTAAGAAGGAATAAGTAAGAGAGAATATGCATAAATTTCCCTGTTAAGTATGAATTGTTCATCTTTCACATCTCCTACCTGGGGCCTCAGCTCTCATTGAATTTTAATTACAATATTCATGCTGATTTTGAACAAATGACAGTGTGTTATTTTGATTCATAGGAAGCAGGGAGGGAAAAAGGCTTTTAGAGTGGCTATATACACAGTCACTGGCTTATAAGACATGTCAAAATAGAACTTAGCTACATGACCATAGATATAGAAAAAGGAAGTATACACATTGGAGAAATGATTATAGATACATAATACATTTGACATCAATGGTATAAATACTTTTTTTTCAAAGGCTGAAAATGGAATTTAAAAAGCTTGCCAAAAATGACTGATTCATGGAATCATACTTGGAACCTTACCTGATGTTTTTCTTGTAGCTGTAACCAGCATGAGATTAAATAAGACTTTGTCCCAGAACACCAACATGGGGAAAAGGAAGTACTTTGTTCTTGTAAAAACCACTGTTGTTGCTTTTCTGTTATGGTCTTTCACCTTGAATTCTCCTGGGAATTTGGTCACCTCTTATCCAGATCAAGGTTAACTTCTTCAAGGTCACTTTCTTCCCAAGTTGTGTAAGAAATTCCTGGTTATATTTTCTTTTTTTTTTTTTTTTTTTGTTTTTGTTTTATAAGTATGCAATTTAATATTCCTGATATCTTTTTAATCTTTTTTGGGTACAACATTTTTGTTAATGGGCCACATTGTCAATATTTGGAGGCCTGTGGCACTTAACCCTCAGGTTATGAGTTTTTGTGGCCTTAAAAGATTCTTTCAGCTCAACATGATAAGATTAGCTATGGCCAATGTCATGTAAACAAGGAAAAAAATCTCTTTAAAACTGTAAATTAATGAAGAAAAATGAGTATAGAAATTTGTCAGAAAATAAATTTGTCAAAAAAAATGAGTTGTGGGGTTTTTTTGTTTGTTTTTTACCATCAAAAGGAAGAACTGATTTGGTTTCAATTTTGGTTTCTATACTGAGATCAATATACTTCATAAAGAATTATTCTGGGACATTCATTGTAGATTTGTCCCTAGATGCTGTTACTTGTCTTGAAACTCAAAGCAGCATGGAACAGGGGATATAGAACTAGATGCAGAATCAGAAATCTTAGAGTCATTTTAGGTTCTATTACTTAGAATCTGGCTAATGTTGGACAAATCAGATAAACATCTCATTTTATTCACATAAAAAAAAATGAATGCATTAGATAAGGTGAACTCTAAATGCAGCTCAATCTGAGACAATATTTTGCAGGAGATATTTTTAAATCCTCCCCAATATCTAGTACTCTAGTACTAGTACTAGTACTAGTACTAGATATAGTACTCTTGGAAGAGTACTAGTACTAGATATAGTACTCTTGGAAGAGTACTAGATATTGGGGAGGATTTAAAAATACCTTCTGCAAAATTATTTTGTATTTTCATTTTAAGAATATAATTGTGCTTTTGTCTTTTCATTGTACTGTTATCCTTTTCAGAGTGTTCGTTACTTTCATTTTACTGATCATTTTTAAATTTTTTGTTTCAATTGTTTATATTGAGTGTATTTTTTTTCTTAATCCCTAAAAATGTCTGGCATGCTTTCAGTTATGGGAAGAAAAGAAAAAAAAACAAATTTGAAATTCCATTTTAATATTTTATTTTAAATTACCTTCAGAGTTATTGAAGGTGAGAAATATCAAAACCAAATAACCCCTCAAAACACACATACATATACACATATACACACATACACAAACCAACAACAGCAACAACAACCCAGAATTTTGATCATGTGGGATATTAGTCTTAGAAAAAAGATAATATTCCCTCCAATGATCTAGTGAATGATCTTTTTGAGTTAACGTGGCAAAAACAATATCATTCCTACCAAATGGTGACTAGTTTTCCAGACATAGGAAGTTTTGTTCCTAAATAACAGATAAATATAAGGTCCTTCACCTACTCACAATGTTTGAAGCCTGGCAGGAATTCCTGAGCTAGTAATCTTTTTTGAGAACCCATCTCACCACCTCTATACTAAGATTAACAGTAAGAACAATATCTCCTGAAGGTTACAACTTATCTCAGTTGTTCATAACAGCTCACAAAAGTCTGTTTGTATTTTTAACTATATTTCACTTTTTTTGTTTCTACATTTTGTGACTTATTCAATGCTTTATTGACAAAACCGACTAGTCAATCAAACATTTTTAAACATCTGCTATAGGTCTGGCACAGTGCTAGGATACGAGGAAACAAATACAAATGTGGAAGTGCCTACTCTTATACTCATTTACATGGGAGACAATGGAAGCCAAAAAAGTTACATGAATAGTTCAACATCAAATAGAATAAAAACTGTCAAAGTCAATACTCAAGTCTACTGCTTCTTACATCAACTCAGAGATCTTTCCAGTCTACCACATTTTAGGGCAATACAACAAACCAAACTTCATACACAAATCAAAATGCATCATCACATTATTAAATTCAAAATAATAAATTATTTGTACCTGCTCACTTAAGAAAAAGAATTTGGAACACAAAAAAGACATTTGATAACAAGGTATAAGGAAGAGGGGTATAGATAATATAAGAACTTGTTGAAAAATGCATTTCTCAGTAATTCTTCCTGGGATTCAACTTCAATTTGAAATGTATCATTCCTGTCCCCAGGAGATATATGACTTCTGGCTTGTTAAATAATTACCAGTAGGAAGATCACTCTGTCCTAGTTGGCTAGCTAGGAAGAGCACTGAAAATTCTTTTATTTTGGTGTTTGCTTTTTAAAGCAAAATTTAAGTGTGTATTTAAATATAAATATATAAATTTGTATTTTTGAGATTTTTTTCATATCAACAACTTTGGGAACATAGGGTGCTCTGTATTGCTTTGGTTTTATTTTAAATGACAAGTAATTTCTTTTGCAAATTCACATTTATTTTTTTTTTTAATTAAAAGACATGTATTTGAACTGTCTCTATCAATTACTCCAAAACTGACAATCTCTAGTCCTTTTGTGGACTATAACAAAAAGAAGTTTACAATCTTGTTTGTTTGTTCTTAATGTTTCCTTTCATTATCAAAATAATGATGACTATTTAGTACTATTGTCTAAGCTGAAGCCTATCATATATGTGATTCTATAATACTGCCTAAGGAAAATTAACTCCATAAAGAGTTTCTATTATACTACTGAGGAATAGGCATATTTAAAGCTATATTGTGAAGTCCAGGACTAAACTAAAATGGAAGGATTCAGATTGAGGATCTTTGACCTTGAATTCTTTCATAATACATCTAAACATTGTTGAAACCAGGTAGCTCTCCAGTAAAATGAAAGTTATTTAGCTTCTATCTAGTTGTTAAATATATCGCTTATTATATTTAATTATAGCATAATTATACATATAAATTATATAATGCATTATATAATTATATAAATTGTATAAATGAATAAATATAATATAATGATTATATAGAGATATATAATTAATTAAAGTTAAATATATCACTAAATGAATTACTTATTAACTGCAAAGTATTTGATAGGTCCTATGCTAAATGATGAAAACATAAATGCAATAGTGAAGTAGCCATAAAAAAACTAGTGGGAATCAGTCTTGGAACAGTGAAAATAATAATAATAATAATAAAGAAGAGAGGTCTAGGTTGCTAGTCCCAGCTCAGCCTTTCACTAGCTATGTGAATTTGGAAGAATCATTCAAGCTTCAGAGTCTCAGCACTCATTTTTCTTCAGTTCATTAGATCCCTCATATGACCTATGTTTCATTCAAACAGACTACCTTGCTATTGCCCACAGATGCTATTCCAATCCCAATCTTTGTGCTTCCATACAAATTGTCTCTCTCGTCTGAAATGGTCACTTTGCTTAACTTTACAGTAGAAACTCCAGTTTCCTTTAAGTAGAGCTCAGATAAAACCTACATGTATCTTTTTCTAATACTAGTATTCTCTTCCCAAATTTGCAGAACATTTTCTATTTCTTTCTCTACATATTTTGCTTGTATTTATCTGTTCTGTGCTCTGTTTTCCACAGTACAATGTAAGTTTCTTAAAGAAGGTACAAGAGTACTTATTCTTTATTTCCCCAATGCCTAGCACACTTTTTGGCACAAAGTAAATAGTAAATATTAGTTGAATGAATGAATATAAAAAAATGAACTAAAGAAGATGAGCTCTAAGTCTCTCCAACTATGAGTCTATGATTAATAAAATTAAGGATTCCAAATCTAAACCAACTTCAAAAATTTACAGAAGTTACAAGAGTTTTAGCTGTTAATGAAACAAAATGACAGATGTGTGCTATTTTGGAAAGATAATTGGACTTAAAGTCAGAAAATCTAGCTCTTGAGACTTGAATGACTGGGAAAAACATTTAATTTCACTAGTTTCAGTTTCTTTATTCATAAAATAAGGGGTTAGATAAAATAGAAATTTCTAAAATCTTTAAGCCTTCTTCCAAGTTTAAATCAATGATCCTATCATTTGGAATTGTTATAATACTATTTTACAATAGAAACAAAAGGGGAAAAAAAATCTTAACTCAATTTCAAGATCACAAATGTAGGCACCAAAAGAAATAATCTGCATTTTCGCTTGCAAGGAGGCATTAACTCCCACAAAAATAGCACAAGGAGATAGTATAGAAGAATTCTAAGAGAACCAAGCTAACAAGCATTTATACGTAATTAATATATGCTAGGCTTTGCAGACACAAAGGCAAAATGAAAAATAGCAAGAGTTTGCTTTTAACTGGGAAATAGAAAATAGAAATTCCTATGCAGAATTGCAATCATTTGGGGTGAGTGCACCCTATTTGGGAACAAGAAAGATTTCCTATGATGATTTCTGATTTGTGATTTGTGCTAAACATTTAAGGAATTTTTTTAAGTAGGCAGAACCAAAGAGGTAAAGTTCCAGACCAATAAAAAAGGGTAAAATTAGGTTGAATGTGAAGTCCAAGAACTAGCATCTCTGCCTTTTGAGGAAGAATGCTGGTTGCAGCATTAAGAGGACTGTCAAGCCTAAGAACATAAGCAGAAGTCAAATTATGAAAGATATTAAATGAAAAACTGAGAGTTTTCATTTTCTTCCAGAGGCATTGATAAACCACTGAAAGTCCCTAAGCCAGGAAGTGTCATGGTCATGATGAATTTTAATATTGGTACCTATGTGGCCATGGATTGAAGAGCAGATAGGCTAGAATCCAGGGGTCTTGTTAGAATGCTATCTCAACATAAGAAGGGTCTTGGTTCTCCCAATTACTAGTACATTTACCTCTTCCCCTCCAAAAAGAAAAAGAAAAACTATGTATTTATGATACTTTTATTCTTCTCTATTTGCAGTACCACATCAGCTCCTTGAAGTCAGGCACCACAAAATTTCTAGCATATTCTCTGTGACATATATAATAAGTCTTTAATAAATCCTTGTGAATTTAGGTGATAAGGGACTTTTCTTTTTTTTGTGAAACATTTACTTAATCAAGTATAAGAAAGTTAGAAATACGAAGTTTGCAAATGAAAGAAATTTGAAATGTCTTTGTACCTCCATGTAAGTAGATTAAAAGGTACAATAAAGCAATGAAGTTGCTATATAACAATTATTAGTAATTAGTGCCAATCACAGAAAACTGGATTGAAAGTAGTAATAACTCGAGTAATAAAATGTGAAGGCTTTTATCCTAGTTACACGATAGCAAAAAGGAGCTGGTTACCTAACATGTTATCAGAAAAAAGAAGGCTTCATTTTCTTTATTTCTGTAGTGAAACAGTCTCTATCAAGTCCCTTCTCTACTGAAGTAGTTCAGAATAAACAGAAATTTGCTGCTGCCAGGGAAATTTCAGGCTTCACACAGTGATGCCTTGGAACAATCTAGAACATGTATGGAAATTCATTCCATAAATCCTAGTTTCCCCAGGATTTAAATCACTCCCTAGAAGCAAGTCAGGGACTCATGGAGGCACATTTCCTCTTCCAGGAGACTAGGCTACTATTTTATGCCCTGTAACAGTAATGCACTAAATGGTACTCATTAATGTCTCATTATGTAAGAGCTTATTTTAGATGAGATGCTAATCGCCTTCAGAAATCATGAATAGAACACAGAAGCCTTCACTTTCAGAGCTAACCACTAGGTAGGGCTGCCAAACCAAAGGTAAGTGCACATTATCATTATCATCATTTTCTAAAAAGAACAGCATTAATTGTCAGGTTTATGGCCAAACTTGAACAGGGGGAAAAAATGAAAAGAATTAGAAACTGAAAAGTGATCTAGAAAATCAATAGAAATTTTCTTTCTGGAACCTGGTAATCTGTTTGACCAAAAAAAAAAAAAAAAAAAAAAAAAGCAAATAAAGAAATAAATATTGCATTTGTGTATAGCCATAGATGAAAACTTTGAAAGAAGCAACATTCAAATGATTTGTGTTGGCTTTGTCTCAAATGAAGCCCGATTTCCATTGAAATGGTTCAGGTAATGATATATTCATGGAAGACATTATATAACGTTTTCCTTAGCAACTTTTCCATATATGGATATATATGTAGAATCATAAACAGCTGAAGGATAAGATCATTTTCTCCTTTATCCCCAAACATGATATTTAGGTTCCAGAATTTCTAACAAGGGAAAGAATTTCTTAACAAGACAATTTATTATCATATAAGTTTTCCTTCCTTCCTTCCTTCCTTCTTTCCTTCCTTCCTTCCTTCCTTCCTTCCTTCCTTCCTTCCTTCCTTCCTTCCTTCCTTCCTTCCTTCCTTCCTTCCTTCCTTCCTTCCTTCCTTCCTTCCTTCTTTTTCATTCTGATAATTATGTGAGGGATACGAATTAAATAGAGTTTCCACCCTAAAGGGAGCATACAATCTTGGGGAGTTTATAATTTAGTTTATAGTTTGCCAAATAATTCTCTTTTGGATGATGTATGTCTAATTACTAGTTATCTAATATACTTTGTAGCAGAATTCCCTTTTAAGAAAGAGTACCTTTTGGGTGCTCTCCTTCAGGAAGTAATAGTATTTTAAAATTATTGCTTTTCAAAAAACCCATGGCTTTCCTTTTATATTATTTGATCGATTCAGAGCCATTCCTTAGAATAATATGTAAGGTAATAAACTTTTATTTGTAATTAAACTCCAACTGCATTATTAATGTAATTTGTTGTTGTTGTTGTTCTCAGCACACATATTCAGCATTGTATTATGTATTATATATTTGGAGTATGACGCTTACTTCTCTGCACCATATTATAAGAGACATTGAGAAAAAGAAATCATATCATATATGGAATAATTAGAAGCACTAGGAGTGTTTACTCTGAAAAAGGAAAAACTAAAAGGAGATAAGGTAGCTGTTTTCAAATAATTATTTGAGAAATGTAGGAGAAGTGTCAGAAGTACCCTTTTATATATATCATATTTCCTATGTTGTTCCGGAGAGCAGAAATCATTTTGATGGTTAGAAGTTACCTTCTGTTTCAATACTTTAACAAGTCATGCTTTCATCTTGAATGTCAATATTCCCTCTACTACTACAGATTACAATCCTTCAGTTCTCCCAAACTTTGAGTTGTGGCTGAAAAATAATCACCTTACAGTCAATAAGATGAATCTCACCAGACAGAAAAACTGATCCCATCAAGGGTAAGCAGACTTTAACATTGCATCCATAGTCAAAAATGTTTCCACATGTGTTTCTGCTAGATCTATTGGAATAGTCATCAATAACTCAGAGCTATCACCAAATTATAATGAAATATCTATCAGAGAGGAAAAGTAGAAAGGGGAGAAGACATATTTCATTTCCTTATATAAATAATCATTGGAATGAGCTCAATCATTAATAGTGTACTTTCTATCAGAAATATTCAGAGAGTTTGTTAGCCATTAGCTCATATCAAAGAAGGTAGTTTTCTGGCCCTGGATAGAAGGTTAGACTTAACTATCTCTAGAGTCTTTTGCAAGTTGAATATTCTATAGAATTATTCTCTAGTTCTCTGACTTTAATGAGATTATCTCATTCAGATAAAAGTCATTTGTACTGGATAAAGTTTTTTTGCTTTTTTTTTTAACCCTAATATGTAATTTTTAAAAAGTTAATATTTAAGGTTATATGCTTCTAGGAAATATAATATATAAAAGCATAAACAAGATGAAAACCCATTGAAGTAAATATTAAAGATGAGACACAGGTAGGTAAGAAATCTAATTATATACATTCTGAACCTGTTCTCTTTCATTGGGAATGTTCAGGGTAAATCTCACTTCAGAGGATTAAGTGCCTGTATGAAGGATGAGTCAGCTAATCTAATTAAGTGATTGTTGCTAGCAAGATTTGGTACTTTTTAAACTTTGGGAACATTTTAAACTAATTAGTAAAGTTTTCTCCTCCAAGTAGATGTGCAATTAATAATAAGTACAGCATTGTCATCATAAACTGACATGTAGTTCTCTTAATAATAGTTTGATTCCTACTTTAAAAAAAAAAAAAAACACATTTCTGTTTAAATTATGTAGGAAGATGGTAAAGTGAGAGCTATCTTAGTTATTTAAGATCTCTACTCCTCCCTACTTTCAACATCCAAATAATAAGTGTTGTTAAAAGTCTCTTTTCAATTCTATCTGACTCTTTCTGACCCAGAGCTAGTGAAATGTTTACTATTTGTTCCTCTTTTTTCCGTATGAAAATGAGGAAACTCAGAGAAACAGGATTAACTGGCTGGGATAAGGTCTTATGGCTACTAAGTGGCTAAAACTAAAGTATAACCCCAAGGTAGTTCTTACACAACAACAAAAACTGAAAATCAGCTTATCAGCCTAGTGTTCTCAGCATTTTTGTACTCTTATCTTTCCCTGAACTTCTGTGCCTAGTCTTCCCTATTCTGATAGATAACATACCTGTCCAGGGAAATATCATGATGCCCATGACTGCAGTAATCTGGGGGAACATCTTTATGTTCCATTCTATCCTCCTATTAGTATCTAAGTAATTTTAGGAAAGTGTGGGTGTAACCCTGACATAGGTCCTTCATTTAGCAAATATCAGGGGCTTCTTATGATCTCTAGGATCTAATAAGAACAAATTTTTTTTCTTTTAAATCACTTTATAGCCTGACTTTTTCCTATATCACCAGCCTTATACCTTAGTCTCTTTCATTTATTCTATGATACAACAATGGCTGTGTTGATATTCCTAGAAGACAGTTGATCTCCCAGCTCAGTCCTTCCATCTCTCAGCTCCAGACTATTCTTTATACTTGAAGTATATCTCCTCATCTCCTCCTAATTTCCTTGGCTTCATTCAAGATTCATATCAAAACCTATCTTCTACAAGAGACCTTGCTCAAGTCCCCTACTGCCAATGCCAACTCCCATTTTATATTGTATGTATCTTTTATATACATAGTTGTTTTCATGTTGTCTCTTCCAACTATTTCCTGTCTACTGAGAAAAAGAATTATGTTTTGTTTTGTTTTGTTTTGTTTTAGTTTCCTTTCTTTGTAGCCCTGTTGTTTAACAAAATGTTTGGCACATAAGTACCTATTGGCAATTAAAAAGAAAAAATAATAACCCATTGGTATCCTACTCAAGAGAGCTTTTTTTTCAGTGTGAATGGATGTTCTTTTTTTCTTCCCTCCTCATAATCCCCATCGCTTATGCAATTGCCATGCTAGTGGAATTATCATGTGTCTGGGAAAATTTTTTGGAAACTGATTCTTTTGGTTGACAATATGGCATTGAACTAAGGAGAACTCCATTGCTAGACTAAATTAAGGTCAAATAATAAAAATCAGTTGCAAGATTTGAAGAGAAGAAAATATACAGGTGAATGGGAAGAAAGAGGATAAGAAAATTGATGTAGGAGAAAATCAGATTATTATAATAATTCAGAACTGAAGAAAATAAATCTGAACAATTCAAAACTGGAGAAAAGGTAAGCAATTGAAGAAAAGGGAAAAAGAAAAACTACCCAATGAAAAAGCTTCTCAGAGTATTCCCTCTTCAATATCTTAGGGGATCTTTCCTATTTCCTTTACTATCTACCAGCTTCCATAAATAAGCAAACAATAAAAAGTGAAATACTTTGTGGGGTTTTATTTGTAATAGGGCTATACAAAACATGAGTATAGAGTGAAAGGAGCTTTTGTTGTTGATGTTATTTGAGCCCTCAAAATGAAATTGCATACTATTTATATGATAGTGATATGGCATAGAGAACACTAATGAAATAAAGAATCTAATAGCAGAAGTTATAATGGGGAAGAGGAAAAGTAAAGAAGAAAAGTAGGTGAAAAAAGTGACTTTGGGGAGTGAAATAAAATCATCATATTATTTATAAATCAGTAATATAGGTGGAAGATATTAGAGATCAGCATTTCTTGATTAGGGAAAAGGAAGAATTAAAGAACTCCAAGTAACAAGCTAGTTAGGACTTATGGAGATTACTAAATAGGAATATTTAAGAATACAAAATTTTTAGCATTTTATTGTATCTTTATGAAAATCGTTTATTCACTAAGATACAAAAGAGTCACCAAAGATTTTATGAGCACATTTTGTATTAGCCATCAATATAATAAAATTAGTAGTAAATAAACCAAATATATGCAAAAATACATAGCCCTGAATGGAAGTTATTTAATATCCTGAGTGTTGATTTGACTAAATAACAATTTATAGAAAAAGTAATCATGTTAAAGTTAATAACAAAAATAACATATTGAAATAAGTCTTCAGAAAATAATAATAATAATAATAATAATTACAAAAAAAAACATAAAAACAAACCAACATATCTAATAAAACATAAATTAACAAAATTAACTCTTAATTTATCCCTTAAGTAGAGGTATAAAATACTACACTGAAAACTTCTTATGGGGAAAATAGCATCTCAATAAGAAAACCAGGAAGAGGTAAACAGAAAAAACTGTAAGAACCCAAATCACAGAATTTTCATAAGGTATGGAAGAAGTGAGAAAAGTTAGGACATATCGATCAAGATAAATTATTGATAGAACCAAGATAGTGTAAAACCATGGGTTTTTTCCCAACTACAACAGATTAATTTAGAATTAGAGTAATTATAATTTGGAAAGTAGGAATGAGCAAGGAAAAGACTTAGATTTCATTGCACGAAAGAACTGGAGAAAAAGTTGCTCCTGCAATCTTAATCAGTCTCTGCTGTGCAATTTATGGCCTTAGAAAGTTACCTGAAACACTGAATATGAGTGATTTATCCAGAGACAATCAACCAGTATGTGTCAGATTTGAGAACTGAACATCCTAAATCTTTTCCTACACATGATGTATGCAACCTAATTCCCATATTTTGAAAGAAGAAAATGTGTCTATTATTAAAACACTAAAGCAAAAACATATTCCCCTAGATTATTTTATAATACAAGTAAAGATTTTTTTAAACTTTAATTAGCCAGAGATTAATAACAGCAGGTCCTATTTCTTTTTCACTCTGAGATTAAGAATATACAACAACTCCATGAGAAAACTGTACAAGTATTGTTTATTCCCACTTTATGGATAAAGATAGCAAATGAGAGATTACATGACTTGGGTACCAGCCCTTGACATTAGCAAGGTCAAGCTGCTGGAAAGGGGTGCCTACTGGCTCAGGCAGAAATTACATCAACATTTGATTCCTTCTTAAGGATGCTGAGGAAGGGTCATATTTGCCTGTTATCACATTGATGGGAAATACTGGAGCCTGGTCTCAAAGCAGTGTTTTTGTTGTGTTTTTTTTTTTTTTTTTTTTTTTTTTTTTTTTTCCACTAGGCTTTGCTGGCTCTCTGATAATGATCTCAGAGATCCCTTTTACACTCAGAGTAGAAAGATTCAAGCATTGAAGCATTGCTTCAATGTACATAAAGCCTATGTAATCCAATAGAATGATATATACTAAGATGATGAAAATTACCTTTCACAATGAAAGATTTCTGCTTTATTATTTGTCTCCCTTTTATGAAAATGGACTGTTAGCTGAGTGACAGAAACTTGGATGAAAAGGGTGTATCCTCTTTAGCCAAATTCACTGGGGATTTGCAATGCTGCCAGATAGGAAAGGTAGCTCTTCAAGGATGGCCTGAGCAGGACTGCATTTAGCCAGTATTGATTCTATTTTACTCTACTGAAAGTAACAAAACCTCTAGCTAATCGAAAATGAGAAGAAAGAGGTCTGATTATTTGGCTTTGAATTTTAAAAGGCACATTGTCAAGTCTAAACTTAGCAAGCTAAAAATAAAATAATGTGAAAAAGGTGTTGTCAGCGAGCCTAATAAAAATAGAAATGTTTTCATTATGTTTTTAAAAATACATAATGAAAATGTGTGTTAGTGGAAGAAGAAACTAACCACCCCCATCACTATTTGGAAACAAACCAGATACTAGTATCATAAGAGGGTCAGAAGTGAAATGCAAGAAAGGAAATATAAAGTGTTCAAATTCCTTAGTTTAAGTTAGATTGCCACTGAGTCTATGAGCCTGAGCAAGTTGAGTCATTTAAATTGTCTAAGTCTCAGGCAATTCTATTGGATTAACTTCCACAAACAGAATTTTGATAAAAAATAATTTCCATACTGGGAGGCCACATCCTTAAAATGAGAAAAAGCCAGATTTCAGATTTTTGTAAGTTAGATTATTACTTGGGGAATAACTGTGCTTTATAAGTTTCATTAATTACGCAAAAAGTCTAATAAAGTAGGTTAAGATTTTTTCATCCATTTTTAGATGAAACAATTGAGACAAATTAAATGAAAACTCTTCAGTGGCCATGACTTTAAATAATTCAGTGGAGCAATGAGTAATTTTTTTTTTAAAGTACAGTTTATTACTTTTTTTAATGACTTCTATGAGTGACAGTCCCACCAATATTTTGCAGTTTTAGCATATTCGTCTTCATTTACACTATGCTATATGACATTTAATCTTCCTTTGATATTCCAGCGTTTTTCCGCGTCTGAAATGTGTTCCCTCCTCACCTTTAACTTTTAGAATCTCTAACTTCCTTCAAAATCCACCTCATGGTCCACTTCTTCCACAATAGATTTCCTGAATTTCTCCCCCCCAAGATTCCTTCCAGCAATTCACAATCTGTCCCTGTTAACATTAGTTTGTACTATATTGAAATTATATATTTTGGATAGCTCCATAACAATATATTCTCTAAGACCAGAAATGTATCACTTTTGTTTTTGTATCCCTAATATTTATCAAGTGTCTGAAACAAGTTCTTCTCGCTTGTTAATTGAAATGAAATCAAATTAAAACAATGGATCTCCAGTCATCTTGAATGTCAATACCTCTTATGACACTTATAGATGGGAGAAGAATATAACTGAATATTTCATGACACATTTTCCTCCAAGAAATGGGTTTCCTATAATGTCCTTGAAAGAAAATTGCTTATAATAATGTCCTTATGTTGACACTTATAAGTTGTAGTTTTTTAAAGCACAAATGGAAAACTACATAGGAAAAAAAAAATGTGTCACACTACCGAATGTGAGATGTAGAATTGGTCTCAATGCAGCACACTGCAGGAGAAATAATAGGGTCAAATCACTTCTTTTCATTGGGTATTACAATAATTACATACCACCTAATAGATACCTAATTTATCAAATATCCAATGTAACTTTATGTTTAAATAGGTCATTTACCCAAATTTCACTGCCCTATTTTTTAAAATAAGTAGCTATGTTACATAGTGAGTATGACACAGAAAAAGCAGCTGGGATTTTTCACAAATGTGCCCTGGTCAAAACTCCACAGTTAAAGGGGAGCAGAGGATTGATGAAATTTTCTGAGTAACTGAGACAAAGGAGAGTCCTGTTTCATTTTCCTGCTTTAACCACATAAAACGAAGCAAAGGAAAATGGCAGTGACAATTGAGTCTCTGGCTTTGGAAAGGTGTTTAACCTCACTCTCCTTAAAGGGCTCAAACTGAAAAATTATGGGAACACTTGCATGATCTCATTTTCACCTCATTCTCTAGCTCAGTGGATCTAATTTAAGATGTGAAATTTCCTTGAAAAAATGAGGAAGGAAAGAAAGATTAGTATGAAGAGTTAGCAAGAATTGTATGTTGAGATCCTTAGATGAAGTATATAATACAATATAGTACTGTATTGTACAATAGTACAGCTGTCTCCATTAACTAATTTAATAAATTGGAGTAATACAAAAGTAATTTGTAATTATTTCTGAAATAAATGTAGAGTAAGTCAAAGAGAAAAATATGAAATAAGCTGTGAAAGATAGATTGCAGCCATATTTGAAAGGATCTTAAGAATCAGTCTGAGGAGTATGGATTTTAACTTAGGGGATTTAATTAGCCATAAAAGGTTTTTGAGTTGGGCAATAACACCATTGGACCTATATAGGCATATTTGTTACTAAAGATAATTCCTACTGTCAGTCTTTTCTTCTCTAAAGGAAACTATGATGTATGGTAGTTAGTTTTGAATTTAGAGTCCAGACTCTGAATAAAAAACAATCTATTTTAGCCTCAGTTTCCGCGTCTGTAACTAGGGATAATGATAGCACCTATCTTTAATGGTTGTTGTGAGGATGAAATATGATAATAAATATAAAGAGCTTTGGAAACCTTAAAGGGGGATGTGAGTGGTAGCTTTTATTATATTTACACATTTCTATCACTCTATTCAAAGAAAGTACATCAAATACAGAAAGAAGACAATCCTGGAAGGGAAAGAAGTGAGAAAGGAATAGCTGATGGCTGAAATATTGAAGGAAGGTTCCATAATTGAAGAAAAATATAGTTGACTTTTTTCTCTTAAATATTAACACAGAATCCTAAATATATCAAAATATAGGAAAATAATTTTAAACATTTATATTATTGTACAATTTTCTCTACAAGCATCTGATGGTCTTGAAAATAAAACAAAATAATGAAGGCACACTGTGAAGAACCGATTAGGAGAATTTGGAAAGCTTCCCAGATTTCCTATCTTGCCTCCCAATCATTTTTTTTCTTCTTTCTTTCCATGCTAAGGGGAAATGGTATTATTTTGTAGATGGATACAAAGCATTAACGGGAACTAAACTGAAAAGAGAGCTTCATTCTTTAATAATGCTACTGTTCACCTAACATTTTGGGGATAAGGAGATTTCAAGTTAAAAGGTATTTTTCCTGCTAGTAAAGTTAATCATGGAAAAGGAACTAAATATTATTTTCTCTTTCAGATGCCTAATATATTTGAATTTGAGTTCCAATGGAGGCTATACCTACTCCACTATTCTAATATTAAATTTTGTGATCTCATTGATTATTACCTCCAATGATGTATCTATGTGACCCTAGGCAAGTTATGTAATCCTTTTTGCCTCAGTTTTCTCATCTCTAAAATAAGCTAGAGAAGGAAGTAGCAAACCATTTCAATATCATTACCAGGGAAAACCACAATGGAATCACAAACAACTGGACATGACTGAACAAAAGAAAAAAAATTTTTTTTGAGCTTCTCCTTTCATTTACCACAGGAATAATATTCCTTCAGACATTACTTTCATTCTGATCCTTGAAAGGAAGTAAGGACAGGTATGACTCCTAATAATAAATAAAATAAAAGAAAGGAAATTTATCAAAGGCTACTAAATTAATTATATTTGAGGGAAGTGACTCCACTTGTCTACTTACCAAGTTCCTTTCACCTAAACCATGCTCTCTAACTCATTCTTTAAATGGGCAATTTAAGAGAAACATGATTGACAGGGCAGATTTTCACCAATTTTGAGTGAGTCATAATTCTATTTATCAGTAAAATTCATTTGGTTCATATTGAGTAAACATCTACACACACACACACACACACACACACACACACAAACACACACACAGGAGGGGGGGGAGAAAGGAAAAACCTCTTTAGTGCTCTCTGTGTAGTTGACCATAACAAAAAGTTTGTGATGACTTTTTTTTTTTTAATTTGACCTTTATTAGTATTTAAACTGTTATTTGTAAATGAGCTAAGGGACCATAATGGCCTGAAGCTCAAATTTTCTAACATGGTCTTCCATGCTTAAACTGTGTTTCTTTGTACTCATATTTCCCCAGATTGTAATAAAAAAAAAAAATTAAATTTATTCCTTTAAACATTCAATGATTCACGCACAAGCCAGGCATGATCCTACATCTTTAATTAAGTGATTTAATTTTCATATTTATGCCACAATTAATTTTTTTCCAAAACTATACAATTTCCATCTGAAAGTTATTTTTCATATACATATTTTAGCAGTTTTTTATAAAGCAAAAGTCCTTTCTCCTATTCCTTTCAAGCTTCAAGATGTTCATCTATAATATCTGTACTCTGAATTCCTTGATAGTTGATTTAAATGTTTTTAAATATAGTTTTCCTTTCTTTTTTTTCAGAACTAAACTACTCCACATTGAAAAAGGGCCTTGGAGAAGCCATCCATTATATTGGTACAGATGACGAATGACTTTTCTGCATTAACTCCATATGACTTCTACACAGTATCCACCCCCACTTTCCTATAATGGAAGAACTGATGGTGGGAGTAACAACAGCAATGGTGATATTGATCTTTGGCACTCCCTGGAATAGTGATGGTCCTAGGCCATCCCAGAGGATGTACACCAAAGTGTCTACAGAAATTTTCAGGGGTCCATGTGATTAAAAGCTAAAGGATTTGTGTTTGGAATAATAAAGAAGTTGCCTTATTGACCAGTTGAGCTATTAGAGCCATTTACTTGGTGGATCTTTAAAAGGGAGTGACCTGCCCTCTGGCTCTCTTCCCTTCCCTTTAGGCAATCTCATCAGCATTATTTGAGCCTCTGACTTGGGAAATGATGGGGAGGAGTATTAGAATCTTCCTTCCTCCTCCTATCACTTTTCCTTTCCCAACTTGGTTGCATGGTGGCTGTGAATCCATCAAAGATAAACCAAATACTGTCTGGAGGAACCTTGAGACAAGATCTCAAATGAGAAGAAAAGAGCAATTATGGATCACACTTTTATTGACAAAAAAGGTGAATCTGACCACAAACTTTACACTGTAAAATTTACTCCATATGGGAGAAGGGAGTAAATAACTCAATGAGATCATCAGGGAGAGACCACAGTTGGGCAAGTGGTTGATTAATAGGAACTTTGGTTTTTCAGCTAGTTGTTTGTTGCTTTTTTTTTTTTTTTTTTTTAATTTGTATGATGTGGCCTACTATTAAACATATAAAATTGCTAACTCTATTACAACAACCCAATTAAATGAAAAAGTGAATGAGGTGGAGACAGTCCTAACAATTGAGTAAGGTTTCACCCACTCCAAAATTGTATAGGCTTGAACTAACACCTATTAGGACACACCCACCTCCCTTCCTGCTATTTTTCCATGGCTTAATTCACTTGCTACCTCCACCTAAACCAAATATGGGCAGCTAGGCTCTTATTCGCTAAAGCTCATTTTCCTGTCTCTGAGGTAGATCCCCCCCCTCTAGAATGTAAGACCCCTTCCTTCAGCCAATGAGAATGAAGATCAGTGGTGGGAGGGAATTTTTTGCATTAGTAACTATTTAATCTGCTGTTCTGTCTTTTTAAGGCGACTCCTTCCTTGGATTGCTTGTTCTACTTGAGTGACACTAGCTTTTCAAGAGAATAAACCTTCATATTCTCCTAGAGACATTTCTAGCTATTTTATTATATGGTGGTTACTCACCTCTCCATCTGAGTCACACAAAAGTTATGTTAAAACAATAAATATCATGTATTACATAATTCTTTAAGATATTTAAGGTGTTTTACAAACATTTGATCCTCACAACAACCCCTTAAAATAGGTACTATTATAATCCCCATTTTATTGAAGATCAAAGAGGGTAAATAGTTTATAGGTACTCAGCTAGTAAATATTGTACATGAGGAAGAGAAGCAGATTATTTTCATTCCAAATCCAGCCTTTATCCATTATCCTGGATGCTTCTGAATAATTATCTCTTGCCAAAAGATTAATTAGGCTGAAATAATATATCCAAAGATGATATAGAAGTTTATATTCCCCCACCTCTAATTCAAAACTCTCTATCACCAACATGCTTCATCACTTTCATATACCTGTTTATCCATATGTGCTTAAAAATTAGTTAATACAAAAAAAAAAAATAAATTAGTTAATACATGCATAAAAATAAAGAACATAAAAATATGGCAATTATTATAAATCAAATAGCAAAAATTGCATAGCTAATTAACTTGTAATTATTTACATATATTTTTGTGTTCCTTTGTCTTTTTCATGTATGTAGGCATATTTGATTTCCCCAACTAGACTAAGTATTCTTCAAAGCAGAAAACATAGCCCTCCAACTGTTAAAAAGAATAGAATATGAGGATGTCCATACTGATGAGGTCACAATACATAAATGATTTAAGAATTTCCTTTAAAAGTGTATTAGTTTGGATAATCTGTTAAAAAAAAAAATTACCCCATATCAATATTATAGTACTTAAATGTTGGCAAAGCATTTTTTTTTTTTTACCAAATAACATTAGAATGCTGCTCATAAAACCAAATAAAACTAGAACAAACAAACAAAAATCAAAACCTTGTTTTATGGACAGAATTCTTAAATACAAATAGTTCTTTTCCTGGGAATTACCACCATTTTCAAATGAATTGCTTAAGATTACATATTAGAATGAACTTTTCAGAGATTGAGAACTAGGCACAAAGACTAAGACACTTCATAGTTAAAATTCATTAATATACTTAAATAAAATGATGAGAAAAAATTGGAGGGGGCAAGATATAGCAAGAAAATATTAGAGAAATTATCATAATCTTCACATGAGAACCTATCAGCCTATATATGCAAATTCCTTATCAAGACTGTCTTCAAAATAATGTGTGAGCTTCTGAAATAATTCGTTATTGAATTTGAATTCATATGGAAAATTACTGATAATGAAAGAATATCCTCTATTCTCCAAGTAGAGGATAAATACCAATATTTACTAATATTGCCACTAAGTGAAATGTGTAAAAAAACAAACTAGCTTTCCCATTAAAAGACTGACTAGTCTTAGCAATATATTTGTTATTTTATACCTTGTTGTAGAATTTAAGACAGTTATAATATGTTAATGTAAAATGCCTTGCATATCTTTATCTAAATGAATTATTCATTCATATGTGCCAACATTGTATTTTCATAAACAGTATGTCAGAAATGTTTCTTTAAAATGTTTGCAAGTTGGGGGGGAAATGGAAATTCTCATACTAAGCTACAGAAAATAGAAGCAAAATCTGTTCTTTTTTATTTAGAGAATTTCTGATTTCATAAGACCTAAGTATTGGAAGAGAGTGCAGTATCTAAACACTGTAACCCATACTTTCATAAGAATTTGCTCTCTAAAAAACCTAACAAATGGTCATCCAGCTTTGTTTGAAGTCCTCCAGTAAGGTGAAATATGCTAGTACCTAGTGTATCCCATCATACTTTTGAGGTGTTCTGCTTGTTAGGAAGGCACTTTTTATATTTAACTATAATCTGCCTTTTTCCAATTTCTACCCATTGTTTCAAAATACATATGACAACACATTTTCAAACAAGCTATTATGAAGGACAACTAGGGCAAAATGTCAGAAAAGAAACATATATTTGAGAAATAAGATTGAGTAGCCATCTATCAAGAGGAGGGCAAGAAGTATTCCATCTTCTGGGGGACCAAAAATGAAATACAGTACAATCTTTGCCTTCAAGAAACACCTCAGTCTATACAGAATAAAAGAACTTTAATGTTTTAATAAATTTGTATTTATATCCTATGGCTGCATCCAACAGTGCATACCACAATCCATCTATATACTTGCTCATCCTATGTGATCTGTCCATGTCCTCTGATTAAAGCCCCAAATTAGATCCACTCAAAAAGCTGAGTTCTTTCATCTAAATCTGTTAACATTTCATGTATAGTAATGGAATGTCCCATTTATATATAAACCAAGCTTCTTTTCTGGGAATGCATCTCTATGATAATATTCTTATAATGATTTCTCCTAAGTCATTTAATAATAGTAATATGTTGCAAGGTAGACATGACCAATATGAATCTACCATTAGCAATTAATGAAATAATTAAGTACAATTGAATTAATTAAAAATTAAATTGAATATAATTAAAGCATAATAAAAAGTAGAGCATGATCAAAGAGAGATACAAAGAAATTTAGGAAATTATGAGTAGGACAAATCACTTTCAGCTGAGGAGATCAATAAGGCTTCTGTTATAAATAAGATAGCACTTGAATCTACTCTTGAAAGCTGAGACAAATTTTAATGGTAAAAGATAAAGATTAAATCCAATCTGAGCAAATGGACACATGTGAGAAATAGTATAATGCAAGGGGGAGCAGTTAGTGATATAATTTGATTGAAAGGTTAAATATATGGAAAATTTATGAAAGGGATTAATATAAAAAGAGACCAGAGATGGGTTGGAGAGATAACTATGTAAGGCCTCAAATGTCAAACAAAGAAACCTTTATTTTATCCTTTATGCAAGAGATTACTAGTGAAAGAACTTGAATGGCAGGGTGACAAATCAGAATATTCAAAAGATAATTTTAGCAGGTATATGAAGGAAGAGTAGGAAAAAAAATAGATGTAAATAGAGAAATGAGTGATAATACTATTTCATTAGTTTAAGTGAAAAAAGCCTTGGGCCTGAGAGAGTCTTGTGGTCTAGAGATACTGTAGGAATGTAGGAATGGAATTGATAGGACTGAGTTACTTGTTGGATTTCTGTGCTGACAGGAAGAGAATAATGAAGATTAGAGTAAGATTTAGAATATGACTGACTGGGAAGATGGTAATATTGATAGAATATAAGCAATTTGAGAGGCAGGGGATGTTTAGGGTAAAGATGATGAATTCATTATTGAATAGGATAATTTTAAAGTAATGGCAGAAGTATACAGGTCAAAGATAGGATAGAAGTTCAGATGAGTTATTAAGACTAAATATATTCATTTGGTAGAAATCTCTACAAAGTTAGTACCTGAACTCAGAGGAATAGTTGTGACAAATATACCTATATAGCATATGCATACATATATGTGTAAATGTGCAAATGTATTTATTTATTTATCAATGATTATGAAATTAATTGGTTAGAGACTATGCTTTTCAAATTTTCAAGTTTCATAAGACATGGAAAGATACTTAACATGTTGCATGACAAAATCAAGATTCAAAAAGATCTTGACAGGCTAGAAAAGGTGCCAAACTCTAATAAGAGACCAGTTTGATTGAAAAAGTATATTGCCATCTTGAGTCAACAATGTAATATGACAGACAAAACCAATATACTTTAAAGTATTCATTAAGAGAGGGAGAGTTTCCAAGATAGGAATGGCCCCTCTTTACTCAGCATTGGTTAGATAACATTAGTCAATCCACAAGTATTTATTAAGTGCTTTATATGAGCCAAATATTGTTCTATGGGTATGCAAATACAAATAATGAAACAATCCCCTCTCCCAAGTAACTTACATTTTAATGTACATTACATATTATATTAAGCAATTAAATAATTATTTTGTTGTTTATAAGTCACTTCAGTCATCTTTTATTCTTGGTGACCATTTAGGGTTCTTGACAAAAAAAAAAAAAAAAAAAAAAAAAGAGTGATTTGCCATCTCTTTGATTTGATCTTTTTATAGATGAGGAAACTGAGCAAGGGCCTTCTCCAGTATATATGTAATCAAAGATGGAGTTCAGATTAGGTAGGAGGGCTAAATATATTGATTTGTTAAAAAATCTCTATAAAGTTAGTACCTGGGCTCACAGGAATAGTTGAGATTGCTAAGGGAAAAAGCAAAGAGAGAGAAGTTAAGCCTCAGTGCAGATCTTTATGTAGCCCTACCCTTCAAGGAGAAAGAGGAGGATTATGTAATGTTTATGGGGACAAAGTAGAGATTGTCAGTAAGGAGAAAAAAAAACATAAAAAGTATCCTAAGAATCAAAGGAAGATATCATCTAAGATAATGATGATAACTGCTACATAAAAGTAGTGTCTGAGACTGAATTTGACTTCAAATCTTTTTGATTCCAAGCCTACCATTCTAACCACTGTGTCACCTGGAAGGATATTGTATAAATATATGAACTATAAATATGAAGATTAACAAAACAAAGTAGTTAAATACAAGGTAGTTTCAGAGGGAAAGCTTTGTGTTTGAAGGGTTTGGAGAAGTATTGTTGAATGTTATGATTCATTCTCAGTTCCTCATTTTAGGAAAAAGTATGCTAAAATGAAAAGCACAAAAAAAAAAAAAAATAAGGACCTTCAAGGCTATCTCATGTAAGGATGACTTGAAAGAATTAGTGAAGTTTTACTTCTAGAAGAAACAGTTTAGCATCACTGCATTTTTTAATGATATTGATAAATTGGAAAGCATCCAATAAGGATAGGATCTTCAGCACCATGACATAAAGATCCATTGAAGTAACTGGCTATATTTCACTTGAAGAAGAAAAAGTTTAGCAAGTATGTGATAGATTCCTTCAAATATTTGAAGAGCTATAATATAGATAGCGGATTAAATTTGTTCTATTTCCTCTCAAAGGATAGAAGTATAAAAATATTTCTAACAGTTATTCACAAGAAGGCTGTACTGTCTGGATGGGAATTGGGATTCCCTCACTTGTTATACTAGTTTCTCTAAGTAAAGAGTGGCCATATTGTTTATACAATGGGATATCTTCTGGAATCATTCCAAAATCAGCCCTAATCCAAAACCTAATCCAATTGTTAAAAAAATAAAATAAAATAAAAGTAATGAACAACAGAGATGCAATTTCACCCTTGCTGAGATTCTATTAGCTCTCTACAGCTTTTCTGTGGGATTTTGCCTTAACAATGAATGATAGACTAAGCTATACTTCTTAAGTCTCCTGCAGCTCTAAGTTCTCCAGATCATTTGAACTAATGTAGGAAGGCTCTTACTATTTTCTTGGAATGTTTTTCCATTTATCTAGAATGTTACTAGTTACCTTACTATATATTCCTATTCTTATATATTTCCTATAAAATGTAGAATCTAGAAAACTTTCTGTTGTTGAAATAAAGTGAATGTCTTTTAAGATGGAATCATTTCTAAATGTTGGAAAGGATGTGGCAAAACTGGGGCATTAGTGCATTGTTGGTGGAGTTGTAAAATGATCCAACTATTCTGAAGACCCATCTGGAGCCTTGCCCAAAGGACTATAAAACTGTGCATATTCTGTGACCCAGTAGTGTCATTACTGTATCTGTATCCCAAGGAAATCATAAAAAAGAGAAAAGCACTAACAAGTACAAAAATGTTTGTAACAGCTCTTTTTGTGGTACCAAAAAATTGAAAATGAGTGGATGCCCATCAATTGTGGAATGGCTAAATAAGCTGTGGTATATGAAGGTAATAGAATATTATTATTCTGTAAAAAATGATGAACAAACAGATTTTAGGAAGGATCCATGAAAGCTGATGCTGAGCAAAATAAGCAGAACTAGAAATACATCGTGCACAATAACAGCAAGAATGTGTGATGATCAACTTAAAATACTTGGTTTTTAGCAATTCAGTGATCCAAGCTAATCCCAATAACCTTTGGACAGAAAATGCCACATGCATCTAGAAAAAGAACTAAGGAGACTGTATATAAATCAACACATGCTATGTTCACTTTTTTTTTTTTTTTTTTAACTCTCCCATGTTTTTTTTTCCCTTTTGCTCTGATTTTTCTTTCCCAAACTGATTCAGAAATGCAACATGCATTAAAAATAAATAAATTGGGGCAGCTAGGTTGTGCAGTGGTTAGAGCATCAGCCCTGAAGTTAGGAGAATCTGGGCTCAAATCTGACCTCAGATACTTAACACTTCCTAGCTGTGTGATCCTGGGCAAGTCACTCAACCCCAATTGCCTCAGCAAAGATAAATATATTTGTTTTTAAATGAAAATTCCAAGAAATAAGAAAAAATAATCATTTCCTTCATTGTATTTGTATAATTTATGTATATGAAGTCTTCAGGAAGAACTAGCATGTGTGATGTGAGATCTTGCACAGCCCATTTCATTTATCTTTAGTGTCTACCTGTCACCAACTCTCACTTGTGGCTACAAGAATTTGTCATGTGCAGTGATCACACTCTGGTAAAGCCATCTCAACAGATGGGCTAAACTAAGTTGAGAGTAAACAAATACCTATTTGTGAATTGTGAATGTGTTCTCCATGTGAAGACTTTTCTAGATGGAATGGATGAATGAGAACAATTTATTAGAGTGGCTATGAAGTAGGCCAGAGCAAGGCATTGTGGGGCACTTAGGTCTTGGTCAAACATCAAAGATACCAAATCATCAATGTATTTGGGGCATCCACATTTGTCCTGACTATTGTCTTGCCACTGGAATTCAATAACTATGAAAGGGAGACCAGGCTGATAACTTTGTGCAGTTCTGTCTCACTTAAATCCAACTCATCCTCAAGTCAAGACATTGCTGCATGGTGTTCCTGGTTCTTTTTTAAAATAAAGGATGAACAATTCCAAGCATTTAGAATGCTTTCTGGAGGAGCATACAAATATTTGTTAATTAGTTGATTGGGTTTCTCCAAATAAGCTTCATTTGACTAAATCTTCCAGAGTATCTTCAAGAATATAGAATAATTCAAGAAAAAAAAAAAAAACTTGAATACATAGACTAAATCTGTACCAAAGGAACTCTGTTAAAGTAAATTCACCTCTCTTTGTCTTTTACCTGCAAAGTAAGGAATTCCCTTCAAACTCCGATTCATCTTTTTTTTTTTTTTTTTTTTTTTTTTTTTTTTAAGTGGGGCCAAATTGATTGTCTCCTGAGTAGCAATCATAACTTCTTCATGGATTTGTTATTGTCCTGACTCACCATGAAGTAGATTACTAATAACTACTATTAGGATGAGCCTACATTATAAGGAAGCTGCTCTAGATAATTATCATTGGACGAGACCTGTTATATATTAGGACCTTAATAAATATATGTTGAATGAATTAGAAGTTTCAGCTGAATTTCCATTGAAACACATGTGCTCATTTGGCATTGCTGATATAAAACTACTTTCAGAAGAAGAAAAAAAAATGATGTGCCTATATCAGATGTGTTTAACTCTACTAAAGAATCCTGAATCTCTGACAAATTGGAAGAGGGAAGCAGAAGCTTCTGTTTTAAAGATTTGGAATCCAACTAACTAAATTACCCTCTAGCTGTATAATACAGCTGGTAAGTATACATATTTCATTTAGACTCTGGTCCATTTTCTAGAGTGATGAACTTTTATGATAGGTGCTAAGCAAATGCATAAATTTGAAAAGATGTAAAAATGAAAGATTTGTAATGATAAATGTAATTCACTGAAATCCTTTTTTTAAATGGAGGAATTTTTTAGTCTGTTAGTGTGCTACTCAAAAATGATAGTATACAAGGAGAATGGACCTATGATTTCTTTATTATATGGAAGTTCTGATGAAAAAGCTCCCTCTATCAATGACTCTTAGCAATTCCTTTGAAATTTATAATCTTTGAGAGTTAAAGTACTAAGAAATCAAATGACTTGTCCGGGATTTACTCAATCAGTATGAGTGAGATTTGGGAATTGAGCTAAAATCTATGTGACTTCAAGGTCAGATCTCAATCCACTCCAGTCATAACAAACTCCAATAGAAAGGGGCCACTAAACCATCCCTATGGATCCTTGTAGGCTATATAGTGATTTAGGAAAAAAAAAAGAAGAAGAAGAAGAAGAAGAAGAAGAAGAAGAAGAAGAAGAAGAAGAAGAAGAAGAAGAAGAAGAAGAAGAAGAAGAAGAAGAAGAAGAAGAAGAAGAAGAAGAAGAAGAAGAAGAAGAAGAAGAAGAAGAAGAAGAAGAAGAAGAAGAAAAAACACATGACTATTATCTATTGGGTTTTTATTTTTTATTTCACAATTATATTTTATTTTGGGTTCAAGCTGTAACTTGAACTCTACCATAGAGTTTGGTAAATCTATACTATGTAATGCTTCCCTTCCTCTCCCCATCTAGCTGTACCTACAACATAGTCCTCATAAATTCTGTAATTTACTAAATAGTAAGCTTAACAAAGGATCAAGGATTTAACTTTTAAAAAATTGTAACCTTTGCTATTTAAATTTTGATTAGTGGTCATTTTCTACCTGATTCTGACTAAATTAGCTATTTATAAATGTCTTCCAAATTGAAAAGTATTTTGCAACAGGGAAACTAACCATTCTTGCTGAATAATTTTGTGTTTTAAAATCACCTGACCTCAGGGATATCTTTGTGAAATAATACTTCTCCTGCTGCCCCTTTCTGAATGAAACTGTATGAATTTATTTTAATTTTAGAAATCTTGAATATAGACCTAAATAGCATGTAGAGGCAGAGTGGATAGACTAGAGGTGGAATAATGAAGCTCTGAGTTTAAATCTATGCTCCAACTCTTAGGAACTTCGTGATCTTGAACAAGCCCTTTATTTTCCCTGACTCTCATACATTCACACATTAAGCAGGGTGCTTAAATAGGAGGTTATAAACTTAAAGATAGATAGATAGATAGATGACAGAGATAATTATATTTCAATATAATTAGTTTACTTTGTGATCCTATGTACTTTATTTATAAATACTAATGATAAAAGTGATGTGAAACTTTCAAAATAACATGAAAAAGATTAAGAACCCATTATCTTAAAACAACCTATTAAATTATAGGGAGGTTCTCTTCTGACTTGAGAGAGAACATTCTTCACAATCTCAGGAATCATTGATGTATTATAGACTTCTAGAATGTAAGAACCTTTAATCCAGTGGAGTGTGTGCGTGTGTGTGTGTGTGTGTGTGTGTGTGTGTGTGTGTGTGTGTAAGAGAGAGAGAGAGAGAGAGAGAGAGAGAGAAGCAGATACATATGGAAAGAAACATAGACAGAGACACACAAAAGGGGACAGAGACAAAGACAGAGAAACAAACAGGTCTACAAGTCAGGCTCTAGAAAACCAGGCTAGAGTGTTTTTCTTTCCTGTTCCTTGAAGTGAATAAATGAACTTCTCTCTCTAGCCTCACTTTGTATGTGCATCTTGAGAGAACTGTTCAAGAGCCACCTTTCAATACTATTGCTTTATTATCTTAAATGCTTTTAAAAACTGTGTTCTTTTGTTGCATGACAAGAGATATCCTTTCGTTGTGTAGTTGTTGAATTTCCAGGCTGTTTTTAATAGCATTGGACTTTATGGTTTGGAACAGACAAGAATCTCCTCTGTTTCCCTTTTATCTTCCTTCCTGTGATAAGGGAGAATGTGGATGCATTAAGCAAAGCCTTGCCACATCTGTCAGCCAAACTCTGAGCTCCCCTCCTGTGCAAAGGAGCCCCACGCCTGTCAGACAGCTCTCTGTGGATGTGAGGGTTGCGGCCTGGGGTTTCTATCTCCTCCCTCACATGTAGCCTCCTCATCCCGCTGCCAGTCGTAGTTGACAGATGGAGGAGATGATTCCATCATCAGATTGCGGCCCTGTTCTACCACTTGGGGCCAGGTGTCACTCTTCGGGGAAGGGAATTAAAGCTTTTTTTGTCAGAGTGGATTTCTCTTGTTTCACTTAACATCTACTCACCTTTTGGTATTAAAAAGGAAAAAAAAAAAATACAAACTGATAAGGCTGTCCCCCAGGCAGAATTTTCACACTACCCAAAGCAGCCACTGTAGTTGGAAAGGGCCTTCAATAACTGTCAAAAACTGACATCACTGTGTAAAGAGCTGTTCATTTCGATATCTCATTTCGGATTGATGTACGTGCCACTTTTATATCCTTCAGCTCAATATAACATTTGCCCTTTCATGTTCTCGGTTTAAGCTATTGGGAATTTAAAGCTATTTCAAAGCATAATTACAGCAATCTGCATATAAAAGGCTATATGTCCTACAGAGGGCTCCATAGAAAAGCAAAGTCTTTCAAAGAAGGAAATGAGAAGTAAATCCCACAACTAAGATTCAGGGGAGTTAATACATTTTTTCATCTGATGAGAACAGTCTAAGAGGGCTGGCAAAGCCAGTCAAAGATTAACCAAGTCACAGGTCACTCAGAGGCAGGCTTTTTGGGAGGGAGAGAGGGAGGTGGGAAAGAGTGGCTGAAAGTTAATAGGAATGAAGGAATGGAAGGTGGTAACAAAGATTACATATAGACATAGAAAGATTTAATATACACACATACATAGTTATACATATATACCATGTGTGTATGTGTACATGCATATGCCACATGTTGGTCTATTGCAAATAATACACATATGGTAGTTTTTAAGTTAATTACATTGCATATGTATATGTGTCTGCACATTACACACATGTACATGCATGTATGAGCATACATGAACATATATATATGCATGTTATTATACACATATTTCTTCAGCGAACTGAAATCCAGGAGAGGTTAAATGAATATGTATGTATATGTACATGTATATATTTTATGTGCATATATATGCAAGTACATGCATACATAGTAGATGTAGATATTTTGTGTAAATGTATATGTGTATATTGCCTTTTCTAAGTATATATACATGCTTGTACATGTATACATGAGCACATGTGTGTGTGTGTACATACAGATAAATGTGCTTTTTAAACACACACACATATTTCTTCAGAAAACTAAGGTCCCAGGAGAGGTTAAATGATTTATGTGTTTACATGTACATGTATATATTATATATTTGTATATGTGCAAATGCGCGTATATATAAGACACATATATGTAATTGTGTGTATGTGTATTTACATGTATATACATGTAAATACACATACACACAATTACATATATGTGTCTTTTATACATGTACATATTTCTTCAGGAAACTGAGGTTCAGGAGAGGTTAAATGATTTAACCAGTATCACATAGGTTTTATCTCATAGAGCTGGGATTTGGTTGATATTTTTGACTCCAGATACAGCATTCTTGTCACTATACTGGGCTGCAGCCCACATTAATACTGATTAATTTAATATTAATAGGCAACAAAACTTCTTACTCACATGATAAGCTTTCATAATAACAGCACCTACAAGAATTGAGAGAAAACTTTTTTATCTCCTTTTTCCAAAAACAAAAACTCTAAAATTTGTGCTCCAGAATTATAAATAGTAATGTTAAACAGCTCTGGAATTTTTGAGGTGTATTATATTTCAACGATATAATTGAAAGAAAAAATGTATCATTCCTTATACAGTAAGAAGAAATTCTACTTCTTTCGTCATTAAAGCAGTTGTATGGGGCTTTTAAACGTATTTTGAAGCATATCTTGAAATCTTTTTTTATTTTTTTTAATGCTAGTCATACATTCTAAAAGTGAACTAAAGGCATTTCACACAGAGCTATGTAGCAACATATGGTAACCCTAGTCCCAAACAGGAAAATGTGTCTGTCTGTGCCAGCTCTTAATTACCAGCTCATTAACACTCAGGTGTCAACTGCTGGTGGCAAAGGCAATGCCCACGCGGCCTGGTTTCTGTCCTGCACAATGTAATTAAATTGACCTCGGCCACTGAAGCTGGAGCAGACTGAGACAACTTGGACACAAGTTTCAGGCACTAATCACACTAGCATCATTTGGTGACTCACCCAGTGTAATGAGGGGAAGAAAGACTCCAGCTAGCATCAAATTGTATTTTCATATATATTAATGACCTAAAGGACAATGAAAGGAATAACCTCTCCTTTGCTCCAGGATGACTGTTACACATATAGTCTGATTTAACACAGCTGATTGAAGTCTTCATTGCCTATTAAGTTATTACCTAATTAGACTAAAAACAAATTTAAACAAAAATAATCGCAATAAATTTAAGCATCTACAAGATAAAGATTTGATTTTTGTTTGCTGTCTGTATTAGAAAAGAAAGATGTGAAAGCACTACTTTATACTTGCTGCCTTCACACCTAGAATGAATCCCTTATTCCCTTACACTTCTAAGAATTCTTGGCTCCCTCTAAGGCAGCCCAAACTCCACCATCTACATGAAACATTTCCTGAGAATTCCAACTGTTGCTGTTTGTTTTCTTTCCCCTCAAATACTTTGTATCTATTTGGTATTGATTCTATATTTACTTATATATGTATTTGTTTATTCCTTCTGATAAAAGATAAGCTCTTTGAGGGCATTAAATATCTAGACGGACAGACAGACAGATAGATGGATGGATGGATAGATAAATGATAGATAGAAGAGAGAGAAGATTTATCTTTTTTTTTCCCCCATAACTCTTATACTCAGCTAGGAAATACCTGAAGATAAATTCCCATTCTTTTGAATTTTCATGCAAATTATATCCTCATTGTCTGAGAGAACTTTTCATATCAGATCTGGTTATGCAGGAGATCTTATAGTCAAGATATTTCCCCCCAAGATACTATGCAATATCTACCATAGGGCCTGCAACTAAGTAAATATTTAATAGATGTTTGTCGAGTCATTGATTGCTAGATGATTTCTCAATTTTGACTTACTGCTGTAGACTTAATGTCATTATTAGCTGCTGCTACTACTACTGCAACATACTTAAAGCCATAATTAACTCTATAAAGAGCATCTGAGTCTAAATATGTTAATTGATTTCCCCAGAGTCCTAGTGTCAAAGGTGAAATTTTAATTTAGCTCTTCCCGGATATGTATTAGTAGATATGTTCTCTAGACAAAGAGAAAATAAAAAAAAATACTCAGTTATATTAAGTTTCATATAAACTTGAAACATTTTCTCCATCACCTTCTTAAACTTAGATAATAATCAAAGCAATAAATCAAACACTCATTTGTAGCATTTGCTGATTTCTAAGTAGCAAAACTCAGACTGAAATTTAACAATTTGCACTCATGAGACAGTTCAAGCTAGTTCTGATATGCCCTTGGTCTTCCTCATTGTCTCATTCACTTTATTGCAGTCTCTCTAATGAGGCAGTATGGTATGGTGTAGCAATTGTTTAAGCACATGTACACTGTGCCATGCAAAAGTCAGTGATATAAGTGGAAATATTAGCAATAGGTATATTTGAAATCAAGAAAATCTGGATGGGAGTTCAATTTCTGACATACATGGATTGCATAACCTTATGCAACTCACTTAACCATTCATTGCTCTAAGAAATCTCAGAGATCATACATTGCAGAGAAGATGATAGCCTACATTAATAAAGAGAACTTTCTTATCAGAGACCAAAGAAATCACAGATCCATTCCCTATTTCTGTGTGTTGTCATTGTGCTAGATACTAGAGATACAAATTAAAAAACAATTACAAAAATTACTCTTTCTTCTGAAGAAATACGTCTGTGTGTATGAATATATATGTATGTATATATGTGTGTGTATACATGTGTGAATATGTGCATAAATATGTATGATTATATGTACACACATATATATATATATATATTAATATATTATATTTATAGGACAGGAATTCTTTACCTTTTGGGGGTCCTAAAATTCTTTAGTAGTTTGGTAAAGGCTATAGGCTCTTTTTTTTAGAATGTTTTTAAATAATTAGAAGAAATACTTATTTCAGTTAGAGGTTAGTAAAAATATGTACTTTTTTTTTGCACATTAACTAATGCATTTCTTGAAATCCATGCAAGAAAACCAGGTTCAGAACCTCTGCCTTAGGACAAGTTGAAGGCAGAGAACAAGACTTTTCTAGGTAGCCCCAGAGATTTTAAGTAGAGCCAAAAAACAGATATTAGAGAAGATGGTATGCTCTTTCTAGTAGTAGTGATAATACTGACTGAATTACTTTTTCCTGAGGGAATTAAAAAGGAGAAAAGAAATAAGAGAGTATGTATACAACAAGTAGACAGATGACAAGTTGATCTGCTGGCTAGAACCTGGTCATTTAATGTTTGGCTCCATGGACTGGGTCAGATAGAAAGAGCTAATGTGATGATTGATTTACTCATCTTCTAGTTTGGGCAGTTCTGTCATGGGGAAAGTATCAAAACTGAGTGGATTAAATCCTCTAGCTGGAGAATTGTATCTCTGGAGTCCTGAATCAGGATTCATGGTTTTTCTGGGAGGAAGAAAAGGTCAGATTGTCAGCAGGCTCAGTAAGACCTGAGTTTACGTCCTGTATGACACATACAGATTGTGGGACCATAGCTGATATTCTCAGTGATACAGGCTACTCTGTAAGGTTATAAATCGTTAAAGAACTGCTAGGGAATTCCATATGCCAATGAAATCACAGATCTGAACAGGAAAAAAAAAAAAGTTCCTAGTCAAAGTTACTTTTATGCTCAATTTGAAAATCCCTGAGGATAAATTCTCATTCTTTTGAACTTTCATATTAACTCTACTTTGATTATTTGGGAAATCTTTACCATTACAAGGTCAAAACTTTTAAGGGAAAGTGATTAGACAGGAGATTTACAATCAATATCTGTTTTTTTTGTTTGTTTGTTTTTGTTTTTTTTGTTTATTTTTTATTTATTTTTTTTAATTTCATAGCTTGAAACCTTAAGTGACAGCATTCCAGGAGGTCTAGCAAAACCAAAAGTGATAAGCCATGGCTTTGTCTGAACCAGAATGGAATTTTGGATCAATTGAACAATCAACAAGCATTTATTAAGCATATACTATCTGTCAAATGTTTCATGTCTGCTTATCCAGGATGTGTCAAGATGACTATTTTATCTGTTTCCAATCTTGACTCTGATATTCATTGGACATTTCTGGTTTTGCTCCCTCCTCCAAATTTGTCCCCTTGTTTTAGATATTTTCTAGCTCAGACAAGGCCTAATTATATTTTGGGAGTGGGGAGGAGAGTAGCCAGTATGGAATAATGGAGAAAAAACATTGCTATGAGTTAAATAACTTAATGAATTAAATATCCTGCAAAACTTTAAATGCATTTTATGATATTAAATGCTATTATTATTTCACTCTTTTCATTTATTTCATTTATTTCAATTTATTATTCATTCCCATTCATTTATTTCATTATTTATTTCATTCAAATAGAAATGATCTTGAAACAAAATGCTTTTCTACTATTATCCATTTAAGGTTTAATATTTGATCAATTTTTTCCACAGGAAAATAGATTTTTTGGGGGGGAGTCTTAGGATGTAAACTTTCCTTTTCAGGCTCAATAAAAGTAGTATCTTTGCAATAACAGATGCTTACTAGTTATGTTACCATTTGCATATCATTTAACCTTTGCCAGCCTTAGTTTACTCTTCTATAAAATGGAAATAATAATATTTACCATACAGGATTGTTGTGAAGATCAAATAAAATAATATATGTAAAGTGCTTTACAAACCTAAAATGCTAAAAACATCATTCTGAAGATAAAATAGGTTCATGAATGTAAACTTTAAAGCACCATACAAATTTAATGTTTTAAAAAATTTGTGTTGTTGTTACAAACTATTAAAGATTAAGCATTATAATAAGAGTCACTGATTAAAAAGAAAATAATACTTAGGACAGCTAGGTGATGAAGTAGATAGAGAACCAGCCCTGAAGTTAGGAAGACTTGAATTCAAATCTGGTCTTAGACATTTAACACTCTAGCTATGTGACCCTGGGCAAGTCACTTAACCCCAAAATCATGGCCTTTGGGGGAAAAAAAGACAACAACCAACAGTGATTCCACCAAGAACAAGAGAGAGATTGAAATAAGAGATAGTTTGACTTTCTTACAAAATACTTGAATATAGTGTCATATTTCTGGCAATTTAGTGGCATGATAGAGCAATGAATCTAGTCAGGAAGTATTGAGTTTAAACCCAGTTTCAAGTCATTTATAAACTAAGTGATCCTGGTCAATTCGCTTTACTTTTGTGATTTTAGTTTTCTCACCTGTAAAATGGAGATCATAATAACAACTACTTCCCAGGTTTGTTGTGATAATGAAATGATATAATGTTTCTAAAGCATTTTGCAAACTTTTAATACTAGCTATTATTTTTTTAATTTAATTTAATTTATGTTTAATACACAATGCTTTATAAATCATATTGGGAAAGAAAAATCAGAACAAAAGGGAAAAATCACAAGAGAGGAAAAAAAGAAGTGAGCTTAATATGTGATGTTTTACATTCAATTTCTGTAGTTCTTTTTCTGCATGCAGATGGCATTTTCTATCCGAAGTTTGTTGAGGTTGTTTTGGATTAGCTATTATTAAGAACATTGAATTAAACATTTTTTATTAAGTTCTTACTACATATCAGATACTGGGGATATAAAGACAAAGGCAGTACCCCTTCTCTTCCAGAAAACTGAATTCTGCTGGGATATATGAGAAAAATTATTTCAGAATGAAGTACCTAATTTCCCACATTGAAAAGAGATATATAAACAATCAATTTTTCACATGATCTGTCTTCATGACAAAAGTAAGAAATTTTAGAACAAAATTGTTTTGTAAGAGTGTTAATAATTAGTTCATGATGTATATCTGTTAAGATTGGAGGATCATAAATACAAACAACTTATGATCCTAGTGATCACTATAGAGCTATACATGCAGGAACTGTGTGCTTATGCATGCATTAATTATTTTATATCACTCCAAAAAATCTGTGTATGCATACTAATTGGAATTAATGAAGCATAGGAAAATGAAACCCCTTTTCTAGGGATTTTAAACCTTTTATTGGTTTTAAAAGCATTAAAAGAAAATTCTTCAACTACAAACACCCACCTCATAAAAATGAAATAAATAATAGCTCTCTATGCTAGAATTCTTCTAGAGGGCTGATTTTCTAAAAACAAATTTTTTGAAAAGGTAATTTTTTTTCTCCACAAAATGTTATACAAGTATTATAGCTAACTCTGTAGGTATTGGGGAAGAGGAGAATTAAGTATATATCTGTTTTCATTTGCTTTCAAGGAAGTTTATAATTATTGTCATTCGTGTACCACTTTCTGTTATTTTTATTTTTATGTATGTCTAATTCATTTATCATAAAATAATGTCTACTCTAGATCATTGTGTCTTATTTCCTTATTAGGCTTGCTTCTCTTTGAAATCAAGGAAAATTGGGGAGGAAATTGTTTTGTTTTGGTTTTTTTACCTAAACTTTGCATCTTACAGCACAGTTCTCTAAATGTTGTTGTACAGTCAGTTGTCATGTCTGATGCTTTGTGACCCTGTGGATCATAGCATATCAAACCTATCCATTGGGTTTTCTCAGTAATCATACTAAAATGATATGCCATTTCCTTCTCCATTGAATTAAGGCAAACAGAGGTTTACTTGCCCAGGATCATATAAATAGTGTTTAAACCTGAATTTGAATTCTGATCTTCCTGGCTCCAGGTTCAATAATCATTGAGCCACCCAGCTGTCTCTATTATCTGAGTATAGTAGGCATTTAAAAAATGTGAATTATATATTTTTTTGCTCTATTCATGCCTAGGAAAACAAATCTTTTTTATCAGTTTAAATAGGCTGTCAGTGTTAAGTTATCCACTTCTTTTATTCTTTTCTATTACGCTCTCATCTAAATAGAAAACAGAGTTATACTTAAGGTCAATATAAAATTTCTCTTTCTTCACTTCAACCCTAATCAACAATCTCCCAAACTTCAATTGTCACAGTTCACAAAGCTTTGATATTGACCTGTTTCAGACAGAACCCAGCCCTCTTACCAGAAGGGACAGTTTCTTGTGCCAGTAGGTAAGAGTTTTATGAAATGCTAATGTGATCATGACTTTACTCCTTGTCATATCAGTATCCATGGCATGATTTTTTTGGCTGTGCTCTGTCCTTTGAATTATTAGCGATCTCATGTAATCAACTTTTCAGTAATCATTTAAATAGCTACTTGAAGAAAACAAAGTTTGGTTTTATTGCCTTTTTTTTTTTTTAACAAAATGTTCTATTTTAATCAATTTAAAAAAAAAATTTTTGGTTCCTGTCCATTTTATTATTTCCCTACATATTTCATTTTTGTTCAACTATTTTCTCTCTTCATATATATATATATATATATATATATATATATATATATACATATATATATATAAATCTATGTGTATATATATATAAATCTATGTATATATATATGTATATATATATATATATAAATCTATGTATATATATATGTATATATATATATATATATATATAAATCTATGTATATACACATATGTATTATACAGAAACATATGCCAAGTTAACCATTTTGTTTTATTTTTTAGTGGTTATACTTCTTTACACAACTCTATACATTATACTACTCCATAAATCTTTATTTGTGAAGTATTGAAGTCTGATCACATCCATGGTTTGTCTCTCCATTAGCTGGATGATATTCATTTTGAATTATTTAAAGAAAATAAGATTTCATAACATGTAGACATATATCAATAGGATGATGAAATTAAAATGAAATTTTTGTTTCTTATTATTGTATTGATTCTAAGTACAGGGGTGCTTTCCTATATTCTGATTGTGTGCTTGCTAATATTTGCAGTTTGTGAAAACAACTCATTTGCTCTACCTTACCTGAGGTGTATTTTTTTTATTGATCCCAATGATGTGAAAAGCTTTATACTTCTTCACCTTGTAAAAGTAAAGAAGAAAAGGTATTGATTTTATCTCAAATTCCCTTGGTTGGGTGAGATGTTAGTTAGAAGGGAAAGGAGTAATATGAAGGTTCCATAATACACCTTATCCAAGCAAATATACCAAATCAGAAATTAATTTACACAAACCAATTCCCTGTAAAAAACTTTCTCAGGGAATATAAGTTCCAGTCCTATTTGAGTGATCTGTCTCCTTGCAGCATACTGACTTGTAGTTGGTATTGGTTCTTTATGACTATAACAGCCAGCAATTAACAAAATCTGGAAGATATAACCAATCTGGAAAGATTCATAGGATTATAATCTCATAGATCTAAGGCCATCAAGTCCACCCTTTCATTTTATAAGCTATAAAAGTTAAATGATTTGACCAAGATCACACAAATACCAACTAGAAGACTGCTTTTGATCTGATTCCACACTGATTTTTTTTTTTCATTGTACTATGCTTTTACTCTTTCTAGGTGAAGAATGATTCTCTCTCTCTCTCTCTCTCTCTCTCTCTCTCTCTCTCTCTCTCTCTCTCTCTCTCTCTCTCACACACACACACACACACACACAGAGAGAGAGAGAGAGAGAGAGAGAGAGAGAGAGAGAGAAGGAAAGTTTTTGAAAAGAAGGCAGATATCAGCTAATATTTTCTTTTGACCAAAGGAACTCATGAGGATCTGTCACTAGGGAACAAAGGGATGGACCCTGGCATTCATAAAGGAATTACCAATATCTACGAATTCATGGAATTTTAAAATATTCAAGTATAAAAGGGCATATATATATATATATATATATATATATAATATATATGTAAAGTAATTCTCAAAGTAAATGTTAGTTATTATTGTTATTATTATTATTATTGTCATAGTTGCCTAACTGAACAGTTAGCAAATGTGAATTTCTATTAAATGCTAAAAAAAAAAGGGAAAATGTATGGGGAAGGCTTAAATTGTTTGGGGAGTTTGTCTATTCAAAGGAAAGTCTAATAGTGATAGCTCCCAGACATATAGTGTAGGAGGCAAAGAAAGTCAGTAAACTAACCTACATAGGAATATACAAGAAACTGAATTTTTACTTTCTTTTATTATGTAGATTTTTAAGCCTAAATTTACTTAAACATCATTATAAGTGGTCATTTTTACCCTAGGATTATTATCATCTAATAATTAAATAGGTCCATTCCTGAATTTAAAGTGTCAGATTTTGACTTGAAATTTCTGAAAATATATAGTGAATAGGAAAGGATCAATTTCTTCAGAATAAATCAAGCTTTTCTATGACCTTCAGTCTTTTCCCCTCTTCCTTCAGGAAGATTTTCAGCAGCTAGAATTTCAAGATTTCTGGCAGGAAAATTTTCTGGTTGAATTGTTACCCCTCTCCCAACACCATTATGCTGTTTCAATTGACATTAGATTTGAAAGCTTTTCTTTCTAAAAATGTGAATAAAAAATGTTTTTTTATCAGAATTTTGTAATTTAAATATGCTTGGAATGAGAACATTTATATTCATATATATGTACCCTTTTTATTTCTATATAGAAGAAAGGCATAGAATGAAAATGAATGATCTCATGAAGTAAATGTTCTAAAGCTTGAATATCTGGTTATGCAGAAGACAGTTGCCCAGGCCAGTCTTCTTCAAATTATTACAAGTAAAGTTGTTTTGAACAATCTATGTTGTGCTTCTCCAAAAGTAGTTCATCGTGAGGCAATGTTACCTTGAGGCTATGATGTTGAAGCTGAAGATACTAAATGAAAAAGTTACTTATCATTTGCTTGGTTTTTATCTTTGGGCCATATCCTGCCACTACTTTTTATTCAATGCCCCCACAGGAGGCAGTGGAAAACCCATGCATGGAAGAATGGCAGAATATGTATCCTACTTTTATTTATTACATATATATATACAGCAGTATAAAATAATATATTACATTTACACTCGTATTTTTATTTATGTATTATAGCATTCACAGTAACAAACACTATAGTTAGAATTAAAACTCATCTTTCAATAGAATACCCTGTTTTCACTCACAGATAACTGTCTCAAAAATGTGTTTAGAGCTGACAATTTCCCTGCTTGCTTTCAGCTCAAGGGTGAATTTTGTTTTAATGTGTTGAAAGTCTGAGTTCTATTTATTCAGAAATTTTTGAGTCAAATGTGAAAGAAATGTGGTTTTTTTTTGTATTGTTTTGTTTTGTTTTTGCATTGTCAATGCAGTATTTGCACATCACTCAAAAACATCTGGACTATAAAACATCAATCTTAAAATAAGACTAGCTCTTAAGAAATAAAAGTCATTTTGCTAAATTTACAAATACTTATAAATAATAACAGTGATTAGATATTCATGCAAGCACACTAAAATTATTAAGATTTTAGTCATGTTATTGCTGCAATACTCTAGTGGCGCCCATCTTCAGCAATCTTATAGAATGCTAGAGTTATAATCTTTGCAAGTTGTGACAGATACAAAACAATATTAACAGCTTCATCATCTACAATGCAAGATTTATGTTCTATTTGAGGTTGAAGCTTAAATACAGTCTAAAGTTTAGGTCTATTCTATGGTGTCCAAATATGATTGTTGTTTTATTTTTTTTTTTCTTTGGATGGATAGAAAGGAACATGAAAACAAAGCAAGGATTATAAGTACAAAGCCTTCATCACCAAAAAGTACACTGTTAATTTCAAGAACCCAATAAACTGTAGAACAAATATATGATACTTTAAAATAATCAAACTGACACTCGTGTAGGAATATTCAAGCTTTTAAAACCCATCTGGAAATTTAATAGAATAATGTACAGCAAGAGTAAATCTACTATTTTACGGTCATCAGCAGTCAAGAACCTGACTAATTTATCATAATTAGAAATAACACTGAATATATTTAAGTGCTTAATTAATTTAAAGGAAAATCACATTTCTTTTGATAATGTTTTTGTTATTTTAAGAAGTGAAAAGTAAAATTAAGCCTTTGTAGGAAAGCTCTGTTAAAGTCAATGAGAAAGATAAAGTTATTTTTGTTCTTAGGATCCTAAATCAATAGTTAGAATGGAACTTTGGCAAGATCTTCTAGTTCAATCTACTTACTTTGAAAATGAAAAATTGAAGACCCAGTGAGATGAAGTGACTTTGCCAAAATCACACAGGTAAAAAATGGCAAAGCTAGAATTTAAATCTAGGTCCTATGATCTAGTGATTTTCCTTCCTTGTAGTAACAAGTTTTTGTTGTTGTTGTTGTTGTTGTTTTTGTTGTTGTTGTTTTTGTTTTTGTTTTGTTTTGTTTTACGTCTATAACTTCAGAAGTCAGTTTCAAACCTGAAACAGGAAGCTCCAATTCACTAGATCATCTCTATCTCAATTTTTTTTCATTCAGAATACATATTGATAAAGGCTTTGCATTTAATATCATCACTAAACAATATCTACATACTGTCTCACTATGCCCCATGAAAGAGGATACATTTTAAATGTATATCTGTTATCAATATGCCTGTAAAAGAATTCCAGTGTAAATTCTCAATGTTTAATTAAAAATGATTCCACAATGTGATTCCCAGTTATAAATTAGAATGTTTACAAGTGGATGAAACATATTTTAAAATTGTCATTTGACATACTTTTGAAACATTAAGACATTATTTCCACAGGAAAATCTGTTGATTCCCTACTGCTCTAAAGACTATACATGTTAGCTAGGAGGGGGTGAAATGAATAACTGGATTTTGTTTTAAATTTCCCTTCTGAAAATTTCATGAGATGGAAGACTTTGTTTAATTATCTGATCATATTTTTTATTTGATTGCTAGAGAATATATATGAGAATTTCAAAAGAATATAATCTGCTTAATGGGATAGCCAGATTTAAATAAAATATATATGCATTTATGTAGCATACATATCTGTACTCACATATGTATATGTATGGGTATACACACATTTTACATATATATGTATAAATATATATACGCATATGTATATATATATATATACATATATATATACACACACACACATATAAATATATGTGTATATATTTATATGGATCCAGGAAGTACAAACAGCAACAAAAAACCCTTCAATTTTCATCATCTGAGTTTAATTCTCTTCTCGCTGTTAACTTTGAAGCCAATTGACTTCACTCCTCACTTTCTATGAACTGCAATGACTTCTAGCTCATGCTTTCTTTAAATAGACAGTTGATTAGAGGCCTAATTATGTCACTTTATTTCTATAATCATGAAATTCTATTATATAATTTGTTGGAAGTCTTTTTTTTTTAAGATTCATGGCAGAATTCAATTACTAAAGTCCAACCTAAGAGAATAAATCCCTAAGGCATCAATTAAGATAAATAAATAAATAGATATTACACAGACTTAAGCCCAGAAGAGAATACATTTGTTCATGCAGAGGGTCAAATAATTAAAAAATAATTTTTGATTCCTTTCAAATTGCATGGAGTAGGTGTGTTGAGTAAATAAAAAGGAGATAAAATCTAATTTAACGGACCTGAAATGAAGAAAAAAAGATTGTTTCTTTCCCCAAGGAGGTAAAATGATCCTGATATATGGAAGACCTAAAAGTAAAGCAAAGATTTAAAGCAAAGAATATCATATGTTTTCCTTATATGCAATGACAGCATATAGGCAGCTTTATACAAATGAAATATGCTGCAAACCTTATTAAAAGTGTTTCCTTTAAGAACCTATCAAGATACGTGACTCATCACATTACTTAAACTTAAATAAATACAGTTCTGTTATAGGTGTCCAAATAATTTATTCATTTCTGAGTTTTAGTGGCAAGAGAATCATTTTACCTGTGGATTTAGGTTTACCTAAAACTAATCCCAATAACTTGTTGTCAGATGTGCTAATTATTCTGAAATATGTGAAGTATCCAAAAATGGATTTGCTTATAAATGGAAGATTTCTGTCTTTGAGTACACATACAATAAATATACATACACAGTCTGTGTAAATATTGGTGAGCTTCAATAGTGATGGTCACGAAATATTAAGTTTAAAAATTCTTTTTTCAAATTATACAAATCAATTGTGGGAAAGATCAGTTCTAAGTAGTTATCACTCCCCATTTAAATAGGTCTAATAACCAAAACACCAGATACAGGGCCAATTAAATTTAAAGATAAATATTTTCAAAGCATTTCTAAAATTCTGCATGAGCACATGAAGTTAAAGGCTAGAGGTGAGGAATGAGGCTTCTATCTTTCCTTGGAAGATTATCTTACAAACTAATGAGACTAATTTCTCTCTCCATTAATTGCTTTTCTAAACATATCTGCTGAAAACACAAACACTTTTTATAATGTGTTTTAACACATAATAAACAGCCATAGGAAAACAACAATAAAATATGTAAAACAGAGGGAAATGAATCTCACTAAATTTAATCATTAACTCTGATGACATAAAAGTAAGGCAAGCTTTACTTTGCAAGGCTTGGTTTCATGAAGACTTTTCTCATTAGTAAAACATTCCAAATACGTTTAAACTACAAGTGAATTTTTAATGAATCATGTCCATAATTTCATATGTCTTAATTTTAATGGAAGTCTTCCTAACTTATTTGCTGTTTTGTCAGGACAAAATAATATTTGTATATCTCTCTATATGTCACATAAAGAGATTTATAAAAGGTTTACTTTTTATATAGTTAGGTTTCCACAAAGCTTTGTAAAATAAAAGTCTGTGTGATTTATATGATTTGGAAAGAGTTTCTTAAAATAGTATTTTTCAGCTACATATTTTACATTGCAAAATGTACAGACACCCAATTTTTTTTTAAGTTTTAGTTTCCATTTTTAACAACATATACAGGTGAATTTATAGATTCCCTTATACAAAATTCTATATGATCCTAAATTAAACACCATAGAAATAGGAGCAAAAGAATGTAAAGGTTCAATCCTTTGACAACATAGTCAGTGTTCAGCCTGGTAACGTTGACAGCTGTGTCTTTGGCATTGAAAATTCAGTACAAGTTTTAGACAAAATTTTATCGCTTAGAGTTAAACAAAACAAAACAAAACAAAACAAAAAAAAAAAAAAACAAGAAAAAACAGGATTGATCAAGATTATGAAAACTGGGGAAATGCCATTAAAGATGGTTTTTGTCTTAGTAAGGTTAGCTTTGGGACCCTGAATTACCTTTTTGCTTGAGTGTATGCTGTGAACTCTATGAATCCATTTAAAAATCAACTAAATTGTACCACATTTTCAGGAAAATTATATATAATATAATATAATATATATATATTTTATATTTATTTAGAAGCTTTGAAATATTACAGTAAACACTTTGCAACACGGTGTATAAACTACAGAGAATGTCTTTGATATTTTGTGGGTCCTCGGAGGAACAACATTTCGATGACCCACAGGTGAAAAGAACATGATCACAATCTCTCTTGTAAAGTTGGAATAGTTGGGGGAACACTTGATCACACAAAAATAATATAAAACAGTCAAGTTTAAAACAGTGATATTGCATTTATAATGCACAAATTTCCTTTATCTTGTATGATTGGCTTCTTGTGGTGAATATAAACATCTAGAGGGCTCAGTGACATTTTGGAGAGAGAAAGATATATAGTGCTGTAAACAGGCACACACTGATCAGAGAAGCAAGGTCAGTTGCCTCTGAAGGTTCTACAATTCTGCACATTTCAACTCATTTCTCAGGCCTGCTGAGAGCAATTCGGTCTGATTGTGGGCCCTGGTGACTCCAATAGCAATCGAATTCTCAGTTACACAGAACTGGATGGCCAAGATAATGAAGTTGAAAAGTTGATGCTTTTGTTGGTTGACTTTTTGTGCAAATCATGCTGCGTCAGGTAAGTCCTGTAGAATTGACTAGCATATCCTTTTCCGTGCTGCAGGAAAGAGACAGAAAGAAAACACTCAGAAAAAAAAAAGTGGCTCTTGTCCTTTATTTTAGCCTCATTTGGTAGACAAACAAAGCTTAGATAGCACAAGCTCTTTTGATATTCCCATTTTATAAAAACGTCTTAATAACTACTTCCTAGACTTTTGTTTCATCACCAGGAAAATGCAGACAGGATAAAAATGCTTGTATTCTACTAATTTCAGAAAGTCATTGCAATTGAAAGCACTTTTGTAAACTGTGAAGCATTATAAACATGTCAGTCAATATTAATGTCATGTTCAGGAAACATCATTCTTTAACTTGCAATAATAAATGGTTACATATTTATATAATGTTTTAAAAGTTTCAAAATACTTTATTACATTTAATTTGAAACCTTTTTATTACCTCATATGCTGTGATTCTCATATTCATATTCTGCAATATATAGAAACAGAAGATTTCTTGAGGTTCAAAAAGGATTGGCGGCTCTCCGCTTTAGAGCTGGCAAAAATACTAGTGGCCACATGATACAAATGCCTTTGTTTTACGGAGGAGGAAACTGGGCAGCTAGGTAGCTCCATAGATATAGCACTAGGCTTGAAGTCAGAAAAACTCATCTTCCCGAGTTCAATCTGGACTCAGACCTGGGCTAGTCATTTAACCCTGTTTATCTCAGTTTCCTCAACTATAAAATGAGCTGGAGAAAGAATTGGATATTTGACAAGAAAATCCCAAATGGATCACAAAGAGTTGGACACAACTGAACAATAAGAACAAAGTAAGGAGGCCAAGCAAAATTGATTAACTTTATGATTTGTGATCACAAAGAGATTAACAACAGAACCACTATTCATACTGAGGTCTACTGATTCTGAATCTATATTTTCACATTTTTCAGGAACATAGGAAATGAAATTGCATAAACTAAACTATCACAAATGAGACCTCATTTGCATCCATTAGGATAAAAAGTCACTAACTAGGTTAATTAGGTTCTCAAAATGAATCTCAGTATAGTCACCTATGGATTCTGGCAACACCATTTTATTTCTGCCCACAGAGGTGTGGGATGGATTATGATAAAATATCAATGACCCTATCAAATCATCTCCTTATAGTTCTGAAATGATCAGAATCAAAAAGAATTAAAAAATAAGAGGAGAAAGAAGTTTTAAAATGCATAAGCACAATCTTCTGAGTAATCTATGAAGATTTTCTGGCCTGTTTTATCAATTCATTCCAAAACTCTTCGTGCTGATTTAATAGATAATGAGACAGACCTGTATGTCATAGTATATAACAGCTTTACAGATACCTTTTGGTTTCCCTTTGTTACTTGTCTAAGCTTATTTAATCTAGTTTGTTACATGATTTCAAAACCAATGCTATAAGAATTCTCCCATATATGATATTTCAATCTGGCAGAGAAAGAAAAACATTAAAAATTATTGCTTTGATCTTAAAATGTGGCAGAAACACTGGAAGGGGAGCCAAAGAACTTGGAAATTGGAAATATTCCTGAAGAATCAAATGTTTATTCTTTCATGAATTCAAAGAGGTTTTTTTATTCTATTTGCTTACATACTTTTTCTTTGCTCTAATAAATAAAATTCAAACTGATTTTAAATCCACTTCCCTTCACTCCAATGTTATATAAAATACAGTAAGATATAATGATGGATATTAAAAAATACTAAGGCACAAGTATTCAGATTCATAAGAGCTAATGTAGAAAGAAGAAAGCAGAAACAAGATAATAATTTACCTGATAATGCAAATAATAAAATTAGAATGTAAATCAAAGCAAAAAAAGGAGTCAATCTAGACTCCAAAAAACTGATAGTGAACCATATCTAACTTCTCTCAATAGATAAGTGAGCTACAAATGTAGGAAGATACACAAAATATTCTGTCAGTATATTTTGTTTGTCATTTTTGTTATACAGAAAGGTAGCACAGAATAATAGATCAAGCATTTTCAGGAACAGTTGAGTTCAAATACTGCCTATGATCTCAGGACTGCCTAGAAAAGTAAACTGGTTGTTCAATAGTAGAATAATACTCCAATGTATCATTGAGGCACCACATATTTCTCTGAGGAGAAGAGAAAAAAACAATGAAAATGAATACTAAAATGTGAGTGAGCACATAAGCAGAGCTAGGCCTTAGACCTTTATTAGTTGTGTGACATTAGGCAAAACACTTAACACCTCTGAGCTTCAGTGTCTTCATCGGAATAGTAATAGCTATGGAGCCTACCTCATAGGACTGTTAGGTACAGATGAGATCACACATGTGCAGGGCTTTGAAAACTTTAAAGTACTAAATACATGTAATTATTACTATTTTTAGAAGGAAGAGATCTGCTAGAGTGGATGGTAATTGGAAATGAATGATGCTTTTAAAAACAATATTTAAAAATTATGAAAAAATGACATACTTGAGCAGTATTAAAGGACACATTACCTATTTTTTAAACAAAGAAGAGAAAAGTAACATTACTCTTTCCCCCAAAGGAAAATCTGTGTTAAATAGGTATTTTCTCATAAATTTTATTCCAATTCTTTCACATTTTATACATATTAGATTTATTGGAATAAAAGCTAGTCAAATGTGAAAGAAACTCACAAGTTAACGATTTGAACTACAAACTCCTTCCATATATATGCAAAAAAGGGGGGGGGAAAGCCTACTGGAAATTCATATCCCAGTCTAAATACAAAGATTAGTCAATCTAACACATGTTTTAAATTAGTAAAATATCATTCACAATTAAGTTAGAAGATTACCTTTGGGAGAAGCTATTAGCATAGATATGATGTGTTCATTTAATTTCATCTGGCTGCACTGCCTAATTGTAGTACTCAAATGGTTCATAATTATAAAAACCCAGAAGTTCAGCACACATTATAACAAACTTATATAAAATGTAAACTAACGTTCCAAAATGGCATATTTTATTTGACTTTCAGGGATCCATCTACTGTACCCTTATCTTCATATTTTTTTTATTACTCTATAAATGATTACCTTTTTTTTTTAATGATAGCTATCTTCTATTTATGAATCCTGACATGTAAATACACAATAGGTATGTGAGCTGAGCATAGAAAGGGTAAACAAAAAATACTGGGATGCAGAATACAGAAAAAATGTGCTAGGCTTGTAATTTCTCTGAAACTCAGTTTCCCCATCTGTAAAATGAGGCAGTTGGATGGAGGTCATTTACATCTCTAAATCTACTATTTTATGATCATATGGTATGGAAGAGTTGCTATAATACCTCTGCTCAGTAAACTTGAGGAGGTGTATGGGATGACAAAAATTATAAGCACTTTGTGTTTCAGAGCTTTGTGAAAATGTGTTTGAACTCTCAAGGGCAACATTGTCACATAAAAGGAAACCCCCTGACTAGAGTAAAAAGATCTAGATCCAAAAATTTGCCTCTGATGTGACCTTAACCTAGTAGAGCCTTAATTTCTTCATCTATAAAATGAAGGAACTAGAATAGTGTCTTTAAGATCCCTTCCAGCTAAAAATCCAAGATTTTAACATCAATTGCTCTTTCTGGGCTACCTGGATTAACATTGACTTACATACAGGTTAGGCAAATGGAGAATACATGTGATGGCCTTTTAGAAACATTTACAGGCATATTTATTTCATAAATTTCTATTATTATAGGATAATTATTCAAATTATTATTCTATTATTACTATGTTGTAGTTACACATCAAGTCAAGATTAAGCAAAATGGGTGGTTGACTATTATTAAGGAACTTTAGCCAAATTTCTAATTCTTTACAACTTTACTGTCATGAATCAATATCCAGTCAAAAGTCAGCTATAGCAATGCAACTAAGGTTTGATGACAATGGCTTTATCTTAGAACATAGAATTTTAGGAGGCACTTGCTATCCTCCATCTGCTTAAAAATAAGAGTTTAACAAAAACACCTCATTCAAGAAAAATGAGTTAAAATAAGAAAACGACCAGATCAGCCCTAACTAGCTATACCCCTTTTCAAGAGCAGCATGAGGTGTCTTAAAGTCTCCAAATAAGAGGTAAGAGAATGAGAAGCTAACATCTCATCTTTATAAAGATGATTTGAGAACAAGTTAAATGATACTTTCCATAGTATCTGTTTGTCTTTCCCTAGGTTAAAACAAATGATAGTTGCAAATCTAACCAATTTATGTAAGGTCATTCACATGAATGATATATTTCTGTGAAATTAAAAAAAAAATTACAGTAATGAAGAAAGAAATAATTATTATTATTATTCTATATTAAAATAATCAGCATAAGTGGCAGACTTAAATCACTTCCCCAGTGCCTGAAAATATCTAAAAGATCAAACAAAATGAAAGAAAGGCACAGATATCTAGTTTCCCATAATTTAGCCTACAGATATTTTTACAAGAGTTCTGTCATTCACATTGAACTTTTCATAAGTTGTGAAATCCTTTAATCACCTTTAATAATTTACAAACTGTGAAATTAACCTATGGAAAAGAAGTACTGATTAATTACCCATGTGATAAAAAATGACTTTGGATTATGCATATTGGTAACATAATTAGCCGAAATAACATTATCCCAAGTAGCACAACCATACATTAAGTGCCTAGGGGAAAGGAAGTTTAAATACTCAGCTAAAACGGAAAGTACTTTATATATCTGAATGTTTCCATTAGCGTATTTGCATGGTAGAAAGCTCCCATTATATAGCACTTTAAGGTTTGCAAAGAACCATATATAGATTATTCTATTTGAGACACATGATAATCTTTTTCAGATAGATACTAAACCTATTATTCTCTTTTGACAAATGAAGAAACTGAGGCACAAGAGAGTTGAAGTGGCTTCCACATGATTATACAGATCAGAAATGTCAGAAGCAAGATTCAAAATTAGACCTTCTTAATTTGAAATACAGTACTTTACCATGTCAAACTGCCTCTTTTATAAAATTTTAAGCCTTATCCTATCATAGGTCATAGAAGTTTGTTTGTCTTGATAAGCTATTTTAGCTATTTCCTTGCTACTAAGGATGTCCATCTTTCAACTATCTCTTAATCTTTTCTTTTTAAGCTTCTAAAAAGTAAGATCCTTTAACCTCCTCAAGAAACCCATTCACATGTTTAATGAGCCTAATAGTCAGGAAACTTTTATGTGCAAACTCAATCTTGCATACAGTAATTCAAGCCAATTTCCTCTTTCTTTTAGTTCTCAGTGGAGGTGAGGCACAGCTGCTCATCATCATCTGTGTAATAACTCTAAATAAACTCAAAGATGTTTTTTAAAGTGTCCCTCAGTATCTATTCTTTAGGCTCAATAACTCCATTTCCTTTAACCTTTCACTTTCTGAACTTCTAATTATGTTTGCAACTTTTCTGAAGGGAGAGAATCCTTTATTTATAGACATAGGAACTATTCAGATGCCATTTTCTTAGAAAGAATTTGATTAATGATGAGAGTTATTTGTTTTGAAAATTCCTTAAAGTCTGAAAATCACTTTATTTACAGCAACTCTGATTCATAGAGTGTAAAAACTACAATGTCTATGTTATAGATTAGGTCGTTGAAGCTCAGGAAGGCTAGAATGAGTTAAAGATATTCACACACCTAATAAGTGTGAGTGATAGAGCTAGGACTTAAACAGCTTTCCTAACTAAAAGACAGTTTTGTGTTTTTTTTGTTTTTTTTCCCATCACAAAACCATAAGGCTGTATTATAATTGGCTTAATATTATACATGTTTATCTGCAAACTCATTATTTAAGTGCAGCTTTACATTGTTTACTCATGATTGGATTGTATTATAGTCCTTCAGACAAATATTGAAAATAACTTCAGAGAGCAGAAAATAAAAAAAATTATCTTGCCTCACCCCCTAATCCAAAAAAACACTATGTAAGTTGGTTGTGTTAAGGAACGAAGGAAGAAAGGAAGGAAGTGAGGGAAGGAGGAAGGAAAGGAGAAAGGAAGGGAGAGAAGGAAGGAGGAAGGAAAGGAGGAAGGAAGGGAGAGAGGGAAGGAGGATAGAAGAGAAGGAGGGAGTGAGAAATATAAAGATGTGAAGCAAATATTTAGAATTTACAGCTAGAGATTAATACATTTTAGAAATCATCTAATAATGCCATGCCCAATTTCTAGATGTGAAGATATTAAGCCCCAGAAAAGGGATATGACTTGTGTAAGGTAATAAGGAAAAATCAAGGTCCTTTGACTCCAGAATCTTTTCTACCACATTAGGAGACAGTAGGAGTGTTAGTAAACACAATTAAACATGGAAATAAACTAATTCCATTTTCTCTTTTAGAAAAAGATGATGAACCCATTATACGTGATGTTCTTTTTCCTAAAAAAGTAAATTTTTAATCAAATGAAGGCATCATGCAATTCAAGCAGTTATTTATTTGTAAAAGAGTATCTACCAATTATTTGCAGCTTTGAGGTAATACAAATTCAGCCAATTTTACCACCAAACATGCTGCATACTAAAGACGAATACTACTTTACATGCGACTCTTGGGTCTCAAAGAATTGATTCAATTTACTATCAGAAAGACACCTGGACACAGAGTAAGTAGTCCATCCTTTTTCTTATTCAAAAGTGTGGGATTAGCAACCTTAAAGACTGTAGTGTGTGTGTTCTCTAGAGACGCAATACAGATAAAGGGATATTAATTAAATGTAAATAGTGTCAGGCAAGATTGGGTCTACATAGCTAAGGAGACTAAGAAGTTTCTGTCAAAAAGATGTCAGGTGTGTTCTTCTTCCAGAGAGCCACCCAGAGACCCGTAGAAACAACCTGAAGAGAGGTTGATGTGAGAATATTTTTTTTTTTGAAAGTCCACCTTTTGACAATGCTTTATATATTTGTGTATATGTATACATATATATATATGTATATATATATTTAACTTCCTGATTTTTCTCTAAGATTTTATTTGAACTCATCTTCTCTAATATGACAATAGCTATCAACTGCTGAATTTACTTGAAGCAGATTTAAGCAAAATCATAAGTTAAAATTAGTAATTAACTCATCAATGTTAATGCACACTGACAAAGGGACCATTAGCATCAAAGTGAAATGTTAGAAGTTTCTAAATTGTGTAATGGTTTATATGGTAAAATCACTGCAGAAGGTTAGGTGGGGGATAGAATTCCTTCCTCCCTACCTTATTTCTTTCCTTCCTTCTTTCCTTCCTCCCTCCCAATCTAACTTCCTTCCTTCCTTCCTTCCTTCCTTCCTTCCTTCCTTCCTTCCTTCCTTCCTTCCTTCCTTCCTTCCTTCCTTCCTTCCTTCCTTCCTTCCTTCCTTCCTTCCTTCCTTCCTTCCTTCCTTCCTTCCTTCCTTCCCTCCATCTTCAAGACTGAAGAGAGATTGGATTTGTTCTGCTCTGACCTGGGTATCAGAACTAGGAGATAGGGATGAAAGTTGTAAAAGGATAAATTAAGGTTTGCTGTAAGAATCAGAGTTGTCAAAAAGTGACATTGAACATACAAATAAAGTCAGATTTAATCAACTAGAAAAATGGCAAGTGCTCATGTGGAGGCCGAGCTAATATAATAAAAATGACAGTATCTAAATCAATCTACTTTATTCAGGGCCATACCAATTAAACTCCCAAAAATGATTTTACAGAGCTAGAAAAAATAATAACAAAGTTCATCTGGAAGAACAAATTTCAAGGGAATTAATGAAACAAAATGAAAATAAAGGTGGCCTAGCTATGCCAGAGCTAAAACTATATTACAAAGCAGTGGTTATCAAAACCATTGGCTTAGAAATAGTCAATCAGTGGAACAGGTTAGGTTCACAGGACAAAATAGTTAGTGACTATAATAATCTAGTGTTTGAAAAACCTAAAGACCCCAGGTTTGGGAATAAGAACTCACTATTTGATAAAAAAAACTGCTGGGAAAATTGGAAACTCTTAGGCAGAAACTAGGCATTGACACACTTAACATCAAAATAAGGTGGAAATGGGTTTATAATTTAAACATATAGAGTGATATTATAAGGAAATTAGAAAAAACAAAGGATAGTTTACCTCTCAGATCTGTAGAGAATGAATGAAATTTTGGCCAAAGAACTGAAATTCATTATTAAACAAAAAAAAAAAAAAAATGGAAACTTTTGATTATCTTAAGTTAAAAAGTTTTGTACAAATAAAACTCATGTTGATAAGATTTGAAGTGAAGCAATAAATCGGGAAAACATTTTTACATTCAAAGGTTCTGATAAAGGCCTCATTTCTAAAATATATAGAGAATTGACTCAAATTTATAAGAATTAAAGTCATTCTCCAATTGATAAATGGTCAAAGGATATGAACAATTTGCAGATGAAGAAACTAAAACCATTACTAGACATATGAAAAGGTGTTCCAAATCACTATTGATCAGAGGAATGTAAATTAAGACAACTCTGAGGTACCACTCACACATCTCAGATTGGCCAAGATGACAAGAAAAGATAATGACAAAGGTTGGAGGGGATGTGGGAAAACTGAGACATTGATACATTGTTGGTGGAGTTGTGAAGTGATCCAACCATTCTAGAAAGCAATTTGGAACTATGATCAAAGGGCTATCAAACTGTGAATACACTTTGATCCAGACGTGTTTGTACTGGTCTTACATCCCAAAGCATCTTTAAAAGAGAAAAAGGGCCTCCTATATGCAAAACTGTTTGTGACAGTTCTTTTTATAGTGGCAAGAAACTAGAAAATGAATGGGTGCCCATCAATTAAAGAATGGCTGAATAAGTTATGGTATATGAATGTTATGGAATATTATTGTTTTGTAAGAAATGAACAACAGGATGATTTCAGAGAGGCCTGAAGAGACTTATGTGAACTAATGCTAAGTGAAATGAGCAGAACCAGGGGATTATGTACACATCAACAAGATTATATGATGATCAATTCTGATGGATGTGGCTCTCTTCAACAATGAGATGATCTAGACCAGTTCATCTTGTGATGAAGAGAGCCATCTACACTTAGAGAAAGGACTGTGGGAACTGAGTGTAGATCTCATTTTTATTCTTTTTGTAATTTGCTTGAATTTTATTTTTTCTCATTTTTTTTTCTTTTTGATTTGATTTTTCTTGTGTAGCAAGATAATCATATAAATATGTATGCCTATATTGCATTTGAAACATATTTTTACCATGTTTAACACATATTGAATTATTTGCCATCTAGGGAAGAGAATGGGGAAAGGAGAGGAGAAAATTGGAACACATTGTTTTACAGGGTTTAATGTTGAAAAATTTTCTATGCGTATGTTTTGAAAATTAAAAAACTTTCATAAAAAAATAAGAAAAGGAGACATTGAAAATTTCAAGTATTTAGGCAAAGATTGGATCCTCCCCAACTTATCAGGTACATTATGGAGAGGACTCAGATTCAGCTATGGATTGGACCCTTGCCTAATATAAAAACCTATGAAGGAAATTTGAATTATAGAATAGTAGACTTGGCAAAGGCTTTATAAGGTCATCTCATCTAGTTTTACAGATGAGGAAATAGTGGCCAAGAGATTGAATCATCTCTCTAAAGTCACAAAGATCATGATAGAGCCAGAATAAAGAATTCTTCCTCCTCCTCCTTCTTCTCTTCCTCTTCATCATCCTTCTTGTCTTCCTGATCTTTCTTCTCCTCCTCTTACTACTATTACTACCACTACTACCACCACCACCAACACCACTACTACTATTACCACAACTACTACCACTACTACTATCCATAGGATAGGGACTAGACCTGTAATTTAGTATGGAGAAAGACCCTAAGGAGGAAAATCCCTCTAGTCACCACTTCCTTGGCAAATCTATAGTTTTACAAGGTTTCTGAAAGCATTAACAGATCTAGATCTTTCTGGCTCTTAGTCCAACTCTCTATCGATTATTTCACACTATCTCTCACAGAAGTAATAATACCTATTGTTTATATTTTACTTTAATTTTTGCAAAGCACATTACATACATGATCTCATTTGATATGAAATCTTATGAATTAGATTCTGTTATTATTCCCATTTTACAGATGAGAAAACCTAATCTTACAAAGGCTACATGACTTGCCCAGTCACTCAGGTATTAGGTATTAATTAGATATCTAAAGATAGAATTTGAACTCAGATTTTCTTGACTCCATGTCTAGACTATATCCACTAGTGCTAATTTCCAAGTACAAAACCTTTGAAATGTATCAAATCATTTGTTTTGCTAGCATCCTAAAATTAGAAATATATGCTTGATGGGTACAAAATCATTTTTAAATTCTTGATTTCACACTGACCAAATAATTAAAGTATTTGAGAGTGGGAGTAGAGAGAACATCTAAGATTGAAAGTTAATTTTTAAGAGAGGAGGGATGGGTAGATTTTGTTTGTTTGTTTGTTTGTTTTGTTTTTTGTTTTATTTTTTTGGGTGAGGTTTAGATACCACTGAGTGATTCTCAGGTATTCTTGCCAATTAATCACTGAAACACATAAAGCGTTACTTTTCTGGACAGCCTAGAAAATATTTGTATTATGTTGTCAGGGCAGAAATAACCTTAGTTTCCTGTTGTTTCTGAACTGTGCCATATGTAAATCCTAATAAAAGAAGTCTAGAAAAAGCTGAAGTTTGCAGAAGGCAAAATAACTTAAATGGTGTGAGGATGTGAGTGCCTGAAAATATATCCTCATGCCTTATTAGGAGTTGCTAAGAATTTACCAACTTTACTTTAATCAAATCTTTTCACTCCTGAACCCTGAAGTAGCAAGGAAAGTTTGCTTATTATTGATGAAAATCTAGACTATTCCCAGAGGAAGATACCTTTAGACCTCAAGTCACCTGAAAACAAAAATCATACAAGATCTCGTTTTTCCTTAGAAAAATAAATATAGGAATCCCTCTGGGGCTAGACACACAAAAATTTTTTTATAACTTTTTTTTTTTAATTTCATAAATTGCCATGGTTAAAAATTGTAATCTGTTAACTGGCCAGCCCACTGGTGATAAACACATCGAATGGACCTCCTACAGTGTATTTACAGGAAGTTAAAGAGGAGAGTAACTCAGGATAGTTAGTCTTATGATATGCATCAATACTATTTTTTTGGTTGAGATAATAGATATTATCATAATTATTATCAACATTTTATTGTGTACAAATCTCAACTCTATTTACAACAAACATAATATGAAGAACTATGAAAACATCAAGATCGTGTCAGAAATGTAGAATAGGAGCAAAGGGGAAAAAATAGGGATTCCATGTTGGACTCTTAAATATTAAACATATATCTAATTTATGGTGCAATAAAAGCCCATTTAGAACAATGTAGGAAGAGTTAATGGAGTACCAGCTCTGGAATCAAGAGGACCTGAATTCAAATTGGACTTCAGACATTTACTAACAGTGTAACCTTGAGCAAGTAATTTAACCTTGTTTGCCTCAGTTTCCTTATCTACAAAATGAACTTGAGAAGAAAATGGCAAACCACTTCAATAGCTTTGCCAAGAAAATTCCAAATGGAATCACCCGCTACTGAAACAACTGAATAATACCACCCAAAATAAATAAATAAATAAACAAACAAACAAACAAACAAACAAACAAACAAATAAATAAATAAATAAATAAATGCATAAATAAATAAATAAATAAAGCTCACTTATTCAACACAGCCCACATAGAACAGGGGTTCCTTAAAAATTGTGAATTTTCAGATGATCTTTTTTTGTGAACAATTTTACCTGATTACATGAAGTCCTAAAATGTTGTATAATTTCCTAAATAACATCCATAATCACTCCTTTAAAACAAATTGCCAATGCTAGAGAGGGGTAAGGGAGGAGAACAGATAATCATTGGATTAAGAATCCTAATTGTCCAACCTATAGAAAGTATTTACATCAACAACACATAGAGTTAATTCATTATTACATGAATATTAGACATTCTGTCCATGAACAAGGCAAACCCAGAATTCAACAAGAGGAAGAGAATGGGCTGCACTGAGTTTGTAAAATTCTACAGTTTTAATAACCCCAAATTTCTCTGTGAAACAAGTCCATTGTTTTAACCTTAACACTCTCCTGACAATACTTTTATATCCATGAATCATGAAATTCCATAGTCTCTGAAAGATTAAAGACTTAAAGAATAACACATGGTGGGTCTAAGTAGTGAATCTTCTGGAAGCCTAAAGAAACTAAGTAGATGCACTAAACTTGGGATCAGGAAAACAAGATGTATCATCAGGTATAAGTCACTAACTCTTTATATAATTTAATTTTCTCATTTATAAATAATGACTGTACCTGCAAAGTTTTTTTGAGTTTTAAATGAAATTTTATCTATCTATATGTATGTATAAAATGATATATGAATGTCACTTATAATTACCTAAAGTACAATCGAGAACCTGGAAATAATTGAAAGGGATATTTGCCGATATATAAATACATACATCAAAGATGTAACAAAGATTCAGAATTTTTCACTATTTGAGACATGGAAACTGTAATGCTTTCAGAGACTCTTTAAAACTAAAATTGCCAAGAAGGTGGTATCTCACATTAGTAGGAGAACCTTCCAGATTAGGGCTTTTCCTCTAATGAATCACAGGTCTAGTCCCTTTCTTATTACCACTAGTAGTATCAGTTCTTTGTTATGGCTCTATCAGAGCTTTGTGACTTTCAATAAATGATTCAGTTTCTTGGCCACTGTTTCCTCAAGCCAAAAATTTCTGACTTAGAAGAAGTACTAAAAATCAAGATAAAAAAAATACTCTGATTATATGATTTTTTTCCTGGAAAACTGCCTTTTACATTATAACAAATAGGTCAAGAATAAAGGAAGTCATTGAAAAGTGACAGTTAACAAAGCATACAAGTGACAGAAAAAAAAAAAAAATATATATATATATATATATATATATATATATATATGTATTTCCCTATCCATCTCAGTAGTGATTGAGAACATCTTTCTTCTCCCTGAAAGATGGAATTCCTTAATAGGCAACTATTACTTCAAGGATACTTGCAGGATTTGGTCTCCTGCAAATACGTATTCATAAACTATACCTAATGAAAAACCACTATTGTGCTTGCAATTAACAGATTTTATTTAGTAGAAAGGCATTAACTGAAGTGGCATAGAAAAAGTCTTTATCTCTCTAAACACGGGGTATAGTCTCTCCACAAAACATACAACATTTGTAGCAAAAGGTACAAACTTTAATTATAATGGTTTTGAAAGATCATTCATATCAAGGCAATTCATAATGCTGTACTGCAAAATCTGGAAGTAATTTCTCTTCTCTGGCATTCCCTCTGTAGCCCAGTCCTTAATTATCAAGGCTATCTCCCCTATGAGTTAGCTCTCTTTGGTGCTTCCAGAGATTGTGCTATATGAAGCTGCTCACCTCCTTGGATGATTGTCATTCTGTACATACTGTCTAAAGTATCTGTTTCTTCTTCTTGGAAGTAGCATTTCCTACTGCTTAAACATATCTGCTTCAAATCAACTTGGCTGGGAAAAAAGGAGGAAGAGAAAAAAATGTTTTCTCCTTACTACTTAAGGGCAATGCTTTCCCAAGAGCCCAGTACTTTCATTTCTGGACCATACTTTGGAACCATTTATATAGTTAGTAACAAAGCTTTTTGTGGCTCTTAGAAGCATTAAATATGTGATTTTTGCTCAAACCTATCACTAGCTTTGCCTATTGTTTCATTCAAAGAATTTTAACTTGATTCATATAGCTCATATAAATGCAATTTTACAGGTATCTTAGTATACCTTATAGCTAGATCAAAACCCTCTATCTATGACTGAATTCTGTGGCTAGAATACTGAGTTGGGGATTAGGGGAAACTTAAGTATTGCAACATCCTTTATATATACATCCATGTCTTATTTATTTTAGTATTTTCCCCAGCACCTAATAAATGCCCTTACATATGCTTAAAAACAACATTAATGGAAGGAAAAAGTGTCTTAAAGACAAATACACTGTTGTACTTGTATCCTGACAGCCTAGTACATAATAAATGATTCATAGATTATTTGATTTGATGAATGGAAGAATTAATTAATTGAAAAGTGAATCACTGATGTTCATCATGATAAACCTCATTTTTCTAGACATTAGTTTTCTCATTTATAAACTGGGAATGCTAGAATATGTGTCTATTTTACATCACAGGAATGTAAGGGATCTGATGACCATAAGTAGATGATAGGACTGAAGGCCAGAAGAGTATTTAGAGAGCACCTAATTCAACTGCTATCATTTTATAAATGGAAATAACTCTTAGAAATGAGAAGTGAGTTAAATGAGGTAACAAAGATAATAGATATCTAGAATTTAAATCTCTTTGCCCAGATCCCCAGATCTCATTCAGTTATGTAACATGCTATACACAAAATGATCTATAACTCTAATAGCATAATACATCCAAGATGAGTTATTCCATTGGTGTGAGGATTCCTTTCCCCAATAGAGATCTGAACTTTACTCTGATTTGTTAGGTAAGGCTTAGAGAGTTACCTGAGAATCAGAGCAGATATGTACCTTTCTTTTGCTCATATAGCTTTTTATGCTCAGATATAAGATCTGAATCCAGATGTTGCTAGTTTTCAACATATGATCCATTAAACTATCTCTCTTATAACTTTAATGCAAAGCTTCTTAAACATTTTCCACTCACAACTCCTTTTTACCTGAGAAAATTTTATGTGACCCCAGGTATACATGTACATTAAATAGATGAACACTAATAATAAATCATAATTTCACTACCCTAACAGTCACAAATTTGTATATGGAGTCGCTAACCCACAGTTTGAAAAACTGGGATCTAAAGTATTAAATAAACAAAGGTAAATTAATATAGTTATTACATATTGTACCACACTTATTAAAAACACTTCACCTCATTTATCATTTAGATTATAATTACCTGCAAACATGATAAATAATTCTCTCACCATTAGATGAGTGTTGTTTATTATAGATAGGCTTCCTTACATATATGTTCAAAATAAGATCTTAGGATAAAAAATTATAGAGTTGGTAGGAATCTTAAAGACCACTGAATCCAACCTACTCATTTTACAGATGAGGAGAATGAAGTCAGAGATATCACATAATATCTTTTTGCTATGAATGTGAGGTTTCAGAGAAGCAGAGAATAAAAGACAACTGAAATGGGTGTGTTGGAGCAAGGAATAAATTAAAACACAAAAGAAAACGACAACAACAACAAAAAAGGCTGAACCAAGTTAAAGTCAGCAAAAGAAGATAGGGAACAGCATGAAACTAGAAAAAAAAATTGGGGGTGAGTTCAGAGATGTTTGATAGGGCAAGGAATTAAGCCATTTTATAAAATAAGAAGAAAAACTAGAAAATCAGAGGCTGAACAAGGTCTCCTGCTTCTACAGGGGTCCTCAAAGCTTTGAGATTGTTAAAAAAAAAAAAAAAAAAAAAGAAAGAAAGAAAGAAAGAAAGAAAAAAACTACATGTGTGGTATAATGTATATATGTATATTTAAAAGGAAAAAAGTACACATACAAACAGCAACAGCATAAAAATCTAGTCATTTGGAGTAGCAAAGATTTCAAATTGTCTTTACTAGGAAAATGAGCTTGGGAAAGGAGTTCATCAGGAGTGAATTTTAACTACATGTTTTAACAGCTACCTGTATGTGTATTTGTCATGTAACCGTCTATATAAAGCTGATACCTTGAAAACTGGATCGTTCTTTAAGACATCTGCTTTCTGACTCTTTAGCTCAGTTGAAATTATTTTTCCAAACATCCCCAATGAAAAGGCAATCCCCACTTTAGGGGCTATATAAATCAGTTGTTTATAGTCTCCAATATTGGCTCAGTATTTGTGTCTGATCAAATCAAACAAGGGAACATTTATTTAGTACCTACTCCATACAAAGCACTAAGTTCAGAACTAGGAGATAATAGAAAATTAGCCTCACTCCAAAAAATATCCTATAATAGGATTAGTTGATTTTTTTTAATATAGGAAGTTGTTCCTACTCAATTAAAAGAAGGCAACTTAAATATTTGTTTTTTTTGTGAGTTTTTTTTTTTTTTTTTTGTCTTAAAAAAGAGGAATGAATCACATTTCTCCTACACCAACATGTCACATAAATTTCTTTCCAAAGGTATCTAGGCTTGCTTATTTAGAAATGAACTCATAGGAAACCAAATAATTCAGGATTTTAAAAAAAATCACCAATATCTATTATTAGGTTAGATTCTGAATTGTCAATGGTCTTCTGGCTCTACAGCTCAAACACATATTGAAATTTCATTTGCTTATTTTATTTTTGGTACTTTTTCGCTATACATACCTGTGGATCTCTATATTAAAAAAAAAAAAAAAAAATCTCTTGTAAAGCTCGTTTCCCCTTTGTTCAGGTTTCTCTACTATCTGCTTCCATAATCAAAGTCCTAGAAGGAAGAGTCTATAGCAATACTATCCTATTTCAAAATTTACTTTCTCCTTAACCTTTTAAAATCTGTCTTCTGTCTTCACTAATCAGCTGAAACAGCCTTCCCAAAGATGACAAAATTCAATGGCTGTCATTTATACCCCAACAGGGCTTGCTCCCAATCTTCCTAAAATAGATGGATAGCATGAAGAATAATGTGCCAAAACTGGAGTCAGAAAAACTCTTTTTTGAGTTCAAATCTGCCCTCAGGCACTTACTAACTGTGTGACTCTAGATAAATTACTTAACTCAGTTTGTCTCAGTTTCCTCATCTACAAAATAACCTGAAGAAAATGACAAACCATTCCAGGACCTTTGGCAAGAAAACCCTAAATAACCCTGAATAAGGTCACAAAGAGTTGGATACCACTGATAAATGACTGAATACTCCCCAACTCTCCCTACCCCCCCCAATCTTCTGATTACTATTTGTCATTGCCTTTGACATAATGATTACTGTTACTGTTACTATATTCCCAGTCATCAAATTTGAAATATTAAATTCTTAATTCCTTATCCTTAATCCAACTCCATTCTCTACTTCCAACTCCATAGTCTCTTCCTTCAAAATTTTGTTTGTATTGATTGTATTTTCCTCTCTATCATTGCCACCACTTCCTTCATAATTATTTGGGGACAATAAAATCTCAAATATAATTTTCTGCTGATGGTTTATTTTTTTTAATTAGTGATATAATCATCACATTAAGTTTTCTGTAATCCTTTTTGTTTGTTTTTGGTCTTTACTAACAAAAACTATCCTTTTCACAATTGAAGCAATGTCAAATTGTTTACCTGTTACAAATTGTTAAGTCTGACAGACTCAATAATTACTATGTAAAAGCTCTATTCTTTTTAAAAGTTATTCTAATTAATATTCCTGCTTCAACTTTGACCTTTCAATCCAGCTGTCAATTTTATCCTCCAAAGGAACTATCATATCTAGTAGTAATACTAAATAGGAATTTTGATAACTGGGAAAAAAATTTGATTGGGAGTAGGGGAATGTCCCTAGTCTTGTGAAATTGGGCTGGAATGAACAGCCTATCCCTTAGAAAATCAAGACCAAGTTCCCACTAAATAGCTAAGAGTCATATCTCTGAGAAGAAGGAAGGAGGCAAAGGGGGGAAAGTGATAGAAAAGGAATAAGATATTGGGAAAAGATGGTGCTAGAAGAGAAACAGGACCTTAAGAATATCATATAGTATATTATATAGACAGCTGGATTGCTCAGTAGATAGAGCATTGGGTTTGGAGTCAGGAAGACCCTCAGATACTTATTAGTTAAGTGATCATAACTTTATTCACTGGAGAAGGAAATGAAGAACTACAGTATCTCTGTCAAGAAAAAAAAAAAAAACTTATGGACAGAATTAGTGCCCTATGGAATACAGAATCACAAAGGGTCATGCAAGATAGAATGATTGAACAAAAACACATAACCATTGAAACACCACATTATATTAAGATATAGGTTCACTACAGGAAGGAGACATGTACCAATCATCAGATGCTGATCTTTTGGGAAAAGCTCCAGGCATCCCATCTTATTGGTAGATTTGATCGACATACTATAAATGGGAGATTATTTTTGGCATGGAAAATGAATTGGTGATAATTAAATTTTTATCTTCTTATTCAAGTAGCTGTTTACAACTACAAAACTAAGCATAATACTATCATTAAAAAGCTACATATTTTGAAAGAGAACCACAGGAAATTCAAATACACAATAGCTTCTTTTATTCTGATGAACCTAGAGGGGGGGAAAAATATGTTTCCAAAACTTTAATTTTTGTACTTAGTGAGGGGTGGGAATAGGAGATAGGAAGCAACAAGATTCAGGATTTCATTTAAAATAGCTTTTATCTCAAAAGAAAAATTGAGCAGAAGTCTAAGAAAGAAGCCAGAGGCTATGATTTCAGGTAATTCCAAATGGAGTGGAGCCACTGGGAAAGGCATTCTGAGAGTATAGTAATAGACAAGCATATTTTAAGTTGTCTAAATAAATTATATAAAGGAGGATTTTGTTAGCAGAGAAAGTATAAAGCGTATAGAAAGATTCTAAACTTGGAAATGACATGGCAATTCCAAAAATTAAACCATCAGAAGAAAATTAAGTTTGAGCTATTTTTTCAGGGACCTTGGAAGCATTTATGATTTCTGTCATTTTCTTAAAGGGCAAAGATAAAAGTGTAAATCCGATGTCTGAATGAATTGGCTTTACAAGATTAAAAGAGGTTTTAGGAAGGAAACAAAAAGGAAAAAAAAAAAGATTCCCTTTTTATCATCTTTTTATGCATGCATATTCTTTGGTGACATTCATTGGGGTGATACTCTTTGGAATATTTTAGGAGAAGATCTCACTGGTTTATTTTCTTTACCAGAAAACTTCTTTGAACTAATCTCTGGGAACTGAGTCAGAAGAGCTGGGTGTGGTTATATAAGTGAGTTGGGATTAATAGAAGAATGCTGAATTCTTAAAATATTCAGTGCCTGGGGTAGGACTTTTGAAGGGATTTTCCCTCCTACAAAAAAAAAAAAATACAAATACAAATACAGAAACAAAATATGAAAGAACACATTTTAAATCTTTTTTTAGAATATACTAAGAAATGTAGATGGCACAATCTCATTTTAGTATCAGGATGTTTAAACCCCAAATTTCAATTTTTCTGTACAAATTATAGTTAATTTAACTGACCCAGTAGCAAAAACTCAGTACAGACATAGGAATTAATCTGAAACCATTGGATATTTATGTTCTACTTATTTATGTAGAAAATTAAGAGCTACCATCTCCTCCCATGGCCAGTTATTATTTGCTATTCTATTCACTGTACTATGAAAATTCTATTAATATTCTTCAGGTAGCATTAGCTGCTAAGAGGAATAATGGATGTTATTCTGTGTTGTTTGTTAGCAGAATCATCAAATTATTTCCATTATTGTAGATATTTTTAAAATGAGGAATTCACAAAATAAAAAAAGAGAAGTCAAGAGCTGCAGAATGCTAATTTTATATGTATTATCTCATACTAAGAGAAAATATCTAAATCGTTTTCATTTTGTAAATGGTTTCAGGGCTTTTGGTAAGCAGATGATAAGATATGTGTGCATATATACAGGGTTTCTAAAAGTCATATATGTGCATACACACATATACGATCTCAATGATTAATTACATTTGATATTTCCATTATCCAAGGAATTATACTGAGGCAAAAGTTTGCAAAACATTCCAGTCAACCACAATAACAAATAAAATACAAGGTAAATTTTGTGCTTTTAAAAATATGTATCACCTTGTTTATGTATAGCAGTTCCAAAATATTAAAAATGGAAAGCTGGAAAATAATAACAGAATTTTGCTAGAGTGGAAAAATCCAGAAATAAGATCAAAGAAAAAAAAAATGAATTCCAGCTCTCCCATTTAATATTTGTGTGATTTTGGACAATCCTCTCTCACAAATATTTATAAATAATAATTCACAATTACATAGTACTTTAAAGTTTTACAAACATATTACACACACTGTTCATTTCAGCCTCACAATAACTCTGTGATATTGTTACATTACTACCTATTGCATAGTAAGCACTGTTCCAGGGGCTGGGAAAACAGACAAAAAAAGAAGTCTCTATTCTTTTACAATTCTAATCTATGATCCTATTACCTTAAAACATCGAAAATAGAATCCTACTCATATTAGTAGATGCTGAACTCAAATTAAGACTGATCTTCCTCTTTCTAAGGAGAAAGTTGATTTAAATTATCATTCAAAGAACATGCAAATAAGGTTGACTTTATATTAATTTATCCAGAATTTTGGATCACAGATACATATTCGTTATTAAAAAAAAAAAAGTAGAAACTAATGACCATTTCTGGGATTAGATATCAAGCTGAACTCACTTTTAAAATTACCTTCAAAACCAATCTGTCCATTTTACAAATTAGTGACTACTGAACAGCTCACTTTGATTTGAAGAGGTAGAAGTTCTCTTACTCCATTATTTCAGCTGGCTTTTTAGTAGACAAGATCTGGTAGCTATCTCTTAACAGCACTTCACCTATCTTATAATTTTTAAAAAGCAAATGTTCAGTCACTGATTTTTAATGTATTCTCCAGTTTATGTTTAAGTGAAAGAAATTAAAATGGAATAATTTGAAATTAAATATTTTTCCTTAAAATCAATTTCATTAGAGAGAATCTTTGAAATGATTATCTGCCCCAGACATAGCTGCAGGAGCCAATATTTTAGGTTGTATCTGCCTGGGGAATAATCTTAATACCATGGAGTAATGTGGTAAGAAGAGCTGGCCCAATTTTTATTCATAGATTATTCTTAAGGGATAGAAATCTATTGTAATGAATCATGACTGAAGCTATTCTTTTCTTATGTGAAAAAAATTGAGGGGGATGGCCTAGATGATTGGAAAATTCCTTTCCAACTATTGTAGTTGGAAAGTGCCATGGTACTGTGGAATGAGTACTGGAATTAGAGTGTAAAGACATGGTTCAGTCCTGGATTGCTACATGATCTTGGGCAAAATGCTTCATCTTTCCAAGGGTCAGTTGCCTTTTCTGCTCAATAAGATATTTAAAACAAATGACCTCTAAAAGGTATTAAAAATAAATGACCTCTAAATTTTCTTCTGCTCTAAATCTACCTGTTTACAGGTAGGTTTTTTTTTTTCACTGCTGATTTTAATCCATTTTTTCTAATGATTCATTATAATATTCTTTGATATATTCTGAGATTCTTCATTTTTATTCTGTGTTTCTTGACTTATAAGAGTGATAAAGTTTGTGACAGCAAAGCTACGGGGTTTCATGAAAAATATTTTTTTCTCTTTTACTTGCTCTAAAATGGGCATGCTTAACCCTTATTAATATAAATTTTTGTCCCTCCACAATCTGCCAATATCTTTTTTTTAAAAAAACATCTCCAAATATTAATACAATAAAACAATGCCCTAAGACTTAACAAGGAGAAGAATCATCATTTATATCTCTTTCCTTGTTTTATGTGTAGGCTGTAGCTACACTATTTACATTCTACCTAGCCATTGCTAGGAATTGGGAATGGTAATTGCTGTTATTAGTGTTAGGTAACACTTTCAAATCTGTGTTTCTCTATTAGATTATTTTTCCTAGATGAAATACATCTTTATCATTTTACTTTTATTGAGTCTACTCTTAGCCCAGGCCTCCAAATGATGAAAGCCTGGCTACATTTTAATTTATTCTCAAAAGTAGCTATTATCCCAAAATGTAATTATCATATTCTTCACTACATCTTCCAAAATGCGTATGAAAGTATGAACTAGTAATAAGTTTCAGAACAGCACTTGCTGTGCCCTTCCCAATTTGACCTTGAATCATTAATAGTTACTCTGTTGCATTTTTAGTCAATTGAGCAGCCATTCTGCTAGCAGCTGGCACCAATGAGGTTTCTAAAAGTTACACAGAGGAAAACATTATGATCCCAGAAGTAGAAATCTCACCATAACAGAAACAGGTCTGCTTACTGCCAGGAAGGCTGCAGTGCTGTGGAAGCATGGTACTAGGCACTTAATCTATAATTATCTGGCTTACCTATGAAAATATATTATTAATCATCATTATTATTCTTATTGTGAGTTTATTTTATACAGAAAATATTTTAAACCTAAACCTAATTTATAACCCATATTAAAAGGCAGTACATACCCATTTTCTGTATTCATCTAAAAGATAAAACCTAAAAAAAGGTATTTTTAATACAAAAAGACTGCAATCTATCCTCCATACCGTTACCAAAATAACCCCACCACCCATAAAGTAAAATACTTCCTCTATAATCTCGATAATCTGGATGTTTTTTTCCTATAACTACATATTTCTATTGCTACCTGCACATTTATTCAAACAATGCCCCATTTCTAGAAAGCATTTTCTTTTCATCTTCACATCTCAGAATATTTGACTACTAAAGCTCAAATCAGATTTCCCTTCTTCCCCAGATCTACCAGTTGTTATTGACCTCCTTTCCTCCATCATCTTTTTATTGTACTAATTTTTTTCTGTTTCTCCAACCAATAAGATATATGTTCCATAAGGGCAAGGATAGTTTGACTTTTGTTTTTATATTCTCAATACCAAATACAATACCTGCAAAGAGCAATTGGGAAATCAATATTTGTTAAAATGACTTGAATTGAATTGAAACACAGTTTCCCCTGCCACTTATAGATACCTCAGCTACCTCAACTAGAAGTCCTATCAAATTTCTGGTTCTTTGGTTTCCTCTCTGTGACATTTCTAATGTAATGCAATTCAAGGGGAAAAAAAACAAAACTAAACTAAACTAAAGTATTCAGGAAACCAACTTCTTGCCCTACAGACCATATTCTACTGAAATAACAATTGTTGCTAGAATAACTTATGTTTATATATTCCAACACACTTCATAAAGATACACAATATACATATATACATATTGTATATACATAAATACATACATAAATATATGTATAGATATCGTTATCTCATCAGACCTCAAAAAAGATAGGTGAAGAAGTTATTACAAGTAGTGTCTCCATTATAGAGATGAAGAAATTGAGACTTAGAAAAATTATGTGATTTTCAAGATCAAGGATCAGTGGTAAGATCTGATCATAGGAAGCATTCATTCTGACTCAATGTCAGTAAGAAACAGTGAAAATGAGAGAGACAGATATAAAAGACTTTAACTAGAGAGATATAAACAGGGAACAAGAGGGATAATGCAGAAGGTTTACTTTTGTCCTTCCTCTTACTCTGTTTTCTTTATTTTTTTAAAGTGGAAATCAAATGGCTTCCTTCATTTTCTTCCTCAGACAGTAATAGAGTTAAAAGAGAAGTACACTCAGAAGATAAAAAGGCAGAAGTATAGTGCTGAAAGGGACAAGAAGAGACTCTCTAGCCTCTCTTTTCACAATAAAATGGCTTTCTATCCAAACCATCATGAGTCTCCTGGTTACTCTAAAAGCTTTTGAAGAAAGAAGCTTTCATTTTACTTAGTAACACATCTGTTTGTCTCTCTACCTAGATACAGACTATTTTCATAAGGTCATTTAATAACTACTTTTTAATAGGTCTTTATGTATTTATCATGTGTTAAGTATTTCTTCATCTCCTTTCATAAATGTTTTCATGAGTTGTATTCTACTAACTTCTCATTTTTTCTAGATGGAGTTTAATATATGAGTATAAAATCAGTCATATTGTTCAAACCACAACTCAAAATAAGTGCAGAGATGGTTGATCACTATAAATAAAAGAGAGGGCTATGAATTCTTTGACCATGACAATCCAGGACATACATATGCGAACCTCACATTTTGCCCACTAATTACAGATTATATACATATCTATAACTTTGAATATTTATTTCTATGATAATATTACTGCATTATTTGATGAATAACCTTCTTCAGGAAGGCAATAACAAAACTAGATCACAGACACACTAAGAAGCAGTGTGGCATAATTGAAAAAAAATTGGCACAGGGCATTAGTTAAAATCTTGCCTCTATAGTTTGCTCTCTTTAGATCATTAATAAATCATTTAACCTCCTTGGGACTCAGTTTTCTCAAATGTAAAATGAGGAGACTAGATTTAACAGTTTCCAAGGACCCTTCGAGCTCAAAATTTATGGTCCTCCCTATGGCATCTCTGAAAGGCTACATGTCATCATTCAGAAGCTAAACTAAAGAGCCTCTGTAAAAGAGACAGAGAGAAACAAAGATACAGAGGAAGATACAGAGACACAGAGAGAGAGAGAGACAGAGAAAGAAAAGGAGGGAGGGAAGGAGAAAAGAGAGAAACAAATGAATATATCATAGCATTTTAGCTTTGGAATGAACAATAGAAATAAGAAGTACAATTCCCTCATTCCATTAATGATATAATCTTTGGAGTAAAACAATTGATCAAATGATATTTTTCTTTATATGAAAACATAGTATTGGTCTCTTCTGAGGTCAACCCCTACAAGAATAATACAATCATTTATATGAAGTTATGAATCCATAGTTCCATGATTTCTTTGGTATAAGTTTGTTTGTTTTTTTTTTCCCATTATCAGTGATTTGAATCACAATGCTCCAATACAACTTCAAGCTGTGCTATTCTTGTCCAAGTCTTTTCAATTACCACCTCCCCATAAATATAAAGTGATATATCAGATAAGTTCAATCAAACCCATATTTATTAAGTGGTTACTACATGCAGACTCTGTGTGTGTCTCTCTCTGTGTGTCTTTCCTCTAATATTGTTTATCTGCCTTCTCATATAACTTATATACCATATAAATTATCTTACTTTTCCTAAGATTCAGATTCAACCTGTGTTCTCCAAAACTATATGCTGAGTAATGAATCATTAATTCTTATTTATTTACATTAAAGCCCTGATAATATCTGTCAGAATGTGGATTTTAGTCTTGACATCTACTTTGTAAAAATATTACACTGTATTCTAAGGTGATTTATGACTAATATTAGGGAAGAAGAGAAGGCAGATTTGATTTATTTACAACTTGTATGCCCCAGACTAAGGGTAGATGAATAAAGGTGACATTATAGGTGACATTCAATCAATTATACTAACATGAGGAAATAGCTGAGAAAATACATAGAGATGTGATACAATATTTGAAAGGTAGCATAGAATAATGAATAGCAGCCTGGCCATCAAGTTAGGAAGAACTGACTGATTCAAGTCCCACTCCTAATACTTTTGGCTCAATGGCCATCAGCAAGTTATTTAACTTCCACTCTTAAGAAAAATTTTTAAGAATAAAAGTTTTCCAGGACATGCTAATCTGGTCAAGGGAGTTTCCGCACTGATGATAATTCTGGGTCAAACATTGTAATCTTTAATGTCATCACAATTTTTGTATATAAAACTTTAGAACTCTTAAAAGTATCCAATGATTAAAAAAAAACAAAAACAAAAACAAAAAACTTCTACATATGAGTATAACCATATATAACAATGGTTGTGAATGCAGAGTAGTGGATTGAAAGCCACACAGTAAGATTTGGATTCAAGTCCACCTCTGAAACTCAGCAACTGTTTCATTTAACTGAGGAGATTACTTAACTACTCAATGCTTTAGGCAACTTTCTAAGAATATAAGTGTAAAGAAGTTGCCAATTTGCACTTAGTCAGAATTTTCTCCATTGAGAATTTCCTATACTTTGGAAATCATTGGTCCAATTTTTATCTCTTTGAATTATGATGAACAAACATTATAAAAAATTGGATCCAACTGAATAATTCTAACTTATGTTCTCAAAAATAAAGAAAAAGCAAAAATGATGACATAGCAGGAAATTAATAAATTGTTACTTTATGTCTGCAACCAAGGCAACTATTGGAGTCTCAGATGAACTACCAAGGCCTCAGATAAAACTCCTATTTTCCTGGTAAATAGGAATCTACCCATTAATGTCATTACCTAAACTTGGGGGATCATGATCTCTAAATGACAAGTAAAATAAAACCATAATTAACCTTAGGAGCCAAAGGCTAAGTAGACGCCTAAGCATGATTTGGCTAAGCTTACCATATACCATTTTGATGAGTTATCAGTTCTTTTTTATGAAGCATCTATAAATTAAATAAAGAAACCATTAAGTTAATATATGCTAATGCGAACTTAGTCTGATCTTAGTTAATTCTAGATGTTGGATGCTTTTGATGTACACACATGTATATTATGTTATATTTACATGCATATACATACACAAATATATATGTAAATATACACAAACATAAATGATTTAGTTAAATATTATCGATAAATATATGTATTGATATGCATGTAAATATCACATAGATATTTTGACATAATAGATATCATGAATAAATATAAATATAAATAAAATACCACTAATTAAAAAACATATTTTAGTAACTTATTTAAGCCAAATCTTAGAAAATGATTATTAATTCAAATTACACATCCTAGAATTTCTTGATAAACTTTTAACAAATTCTAGATTATATTATCTCTTTAATTTACATCTTTTATAATCTTAAAACTTGCAGATTAATTTTTAATCTATACATCTTTAGAGGCTAAGTGTCCTGGGATATAGAAAAAGTTAGTGAACTTTTTTTTTTTTTTATGCCTATAACTTATCATCAGACTTCAAAAAGTCAACTTTAGTACCCCTCCTACATAAACTACAGAAGGCTCAAACAGGGCTTGTACTCTGGGGCAGCAGAGTTGTTCAGTGAATAGACTCAGGATTGGAGTCAGAGAGACTCCTCTTTCCTGAGTTCAAATCCAGGTTAAAATACTTACTAACTTTGTGATCCTGGGCAAGTCACTTAATCCTGTTTATTTCAGTTTCATCATCTGTAAAAATGAGCTGAAGTTGGAAATAGCAAACCACTCTACTATGCCCAGAAAACCTCAAACAGTATCAGAAAAAGATGTATATAACTGAAATATTACTAAACAAACTTTGAAAAAGGTTGCATTTACCTACCGCAGTGTTTTCAATATTTTCATTCCATTCCATTCATTATCCAAATCATTCAAATTCATACTCAAAGATTTTTTTTTCTTATCTTATTCACTTCTCATACAGAATTTACATACCAAGAGATGTCAATATGCAAAGGATCTATGTTTTCTTTGGTAGTGAGTACTTCTTCCACTAACGTAGATCCCAAATTTAATGAAGAAGTCTCAGAGCCTGAGATTCAAGGAACTGAAATGGCTTGCCTAGAATCACAAAACTAAGAAATACAGAGGTAGGATTTAAATCTGGGTTTTCCTGATTATAAGTTCACCCTATTCACAATGCTATGCTGCCTCTCCTTACCAGGGTATATTACTTAACATGATGCTACACAAATCCCATTATAAATCTGGAAACATCCTTCCATGCATGCACTCCATCCATTCAAAAATAGTTCTGCACCCAAAAAAGAATTAAGTAATATTTAATAATATTGTTTTGAGACCTAATAGTATTCCAGCCTGCTATACATGTCTTCATTAATTAATTCATTTGTGGACCCAGAATTCTTCTTTAAGATGCATCAAGGACATAATCTCCTGGTCTTACTCCTTTCTTTGAATTATCCTTTTATTCCCATTTTAATTGAGAATCTTCTTTGGTAAGAGTCATTTGAGGGTCAGAATGTCAATATGTGTTTATTTCCAATATACAAAACAAGAAAGAGGATGGAAATGATCTGCAACATAAAATGAGGAATATACAAATATTATTGGGTAATAATGTCTAGCACATTGAAATGCAGGGTATGAGAAATAATACCCTTAACATTGAATCTATAGATATCTATAAAAGAGCGAGATGGAAAAAGAAAAATGATGAAATATATGAACAATACTCATCAGTTAAATCTTCTCTCTTTAGTCTGATTGTGTTACATCATGCTCGTCATGAGTTTGTAACAATCCTTTACTTCTATAGACAAGCATATGAATAAATTGTGAAGTGAAACGATTTCTCATATTAACTTTTTGGAATAGATATAGAAAATTAATGAATATAATCAGACAAAAGTATAGCAATCTCTTATTTAGAAATAGACATGTGAAAACAAATATACACACAAACAAGCAACATGGGAAAGAATAGTAACCAGGAAATGGAAAAGTTGCCTGAGTTCTATGATTTCATAAGATTGAGGAATTTTTGATATGGAAACTCCATCAGCTAAGACAGATTAGTTTTCTATTGATTACCTGTCTATAAGATTACTTTTCTGTGACTTAGATATTCAGTTTCAGGGATTGCCTTGACACATACAGAGGAAAAGTTACTTGACTAAGGTGACAGAGCTAGTAACTATCAAAGCCAGTGTTAGAACACTTATTTTTTTTTCTCCTTAGAGTAATCTGGAAAACATTAGATTCATCATACAAAGAACTAAAAGGAGGAAATGTGATGTGATAACTGTGAAAGAACTGAGGGATAGAGAACAACAAAAAAGTGAATGTTGTTGTACATGCTTTCTTTTTTAGAATGTTAAATAGTTCCCCCAAAGAAAATGTATGTTTATTGAACTGAATTTTATTATTCTATTTTATTAAATAGAAAGGAAAATCATAGCCAAATAATATACAAAGTCAATAGAATCCTCTAAAACATAGTGACTAAAACTTGTTTAAATATTATTGAAGAATCTACTTTCAGCATTTCTATAACTTGTGCAAAATCTTGATGTAAAAAAATAAATTCAGAAACAGATGTAAATAACAACTAAAAAAGGGAAATTTCTATCAGTCAAGGATTTTATAGAGTGAGAGGGAAAAGAAAGCCTCAGAAATGAATATACCACCCCATCAGCAAGCAATAATTTTGAGTATTGAGTCTTCTTTCAGGAATCCAAAATAAATGAGGAGATATAGAATTGATAGTTGCATATTCTATGAGAATAGGTTATAACAATATTAACAATTAAATTAAATGAATTTGAAGTCCACAAAATAAGACAATGGATGGCTTCAGAATATTTTGAATAGATTACCTCTCTCTACACTAATTATTGGAGAGAGAAGTGAGTAGAACCAGGAAAACAATTTAGATACAATAATAACATGTAAAGACAACTTTAAATGACTCGTAAACATTGATCAATGCAATGACCAACTATGATTTTAGAAAATAAAGAATGAAATTATATACACTTTGACAGAGAGCTGATAGAATCAAAAAAATGCAAAATAAAAGATATTTTGGACACAGCCAATGTGGAAATTTATTTTATGTGACTACACATATTTGTTACTAGGATTTGATTTCTCCTTGGTTTTTTGCTTGTTTGTTTTTCCTAAATAGGCTAGGGGCAAGAGAATGAAAAGGAACAGGATGGGATAAGGAAGAAAGGAAGGAAGATGTATTTTTTAAAAACCAGCCATATATAATAGAGATATGCTATTTCATGAACAATCCTTTTGTTTTCTCTATTATTACCACTACTATTATACACACATAAATACACACATTACACACACTACATTTACATGCATATATATATATATATATATATATACATATATATATATATACATATATACACATATGCACATTACACACACATATTTGTTCACAGGAAGATGCCTATTTTATCTTGTATTTGTTAAGTTCAGAATAAAAATAAGATGCAAAAAAAAAAAAAAAAGCTACTAGCATAAGTGTATTGTGGGCACGCACACTTTAACCTGCATTTCACAAATCTCTGTGTGTATCTGTATGTATATGTGTGTGTTTAATATATGGCTAGCTATGTGCAATATTTGTTTCCTTTGTAATTATACACATTTTATATTATGCATTTAAAAACATTATTTTGGAAGAAATTCATAGTGTATCACCATGAATATCATAGTATACAGCAGTGTATCACAACTAAAAGGATACATAATACTAATATTAAGATTAATAATAATAATAAAATTCTTTATGACAAATCCTTTAAGATAGGACAAATAGATTGACAAGTAAAAAGAAAATAAATATCATTCTGTCATCTTGAAATAGTTTAGGGAGTTATGAATATAGAAAACATTGTGAAGAGAAAAATTAGTAAGTTTCTAATTATCAAATGGAAGATTAATTGTTTTATTAAATTACCCAATTTCAAAATATTATCTACAGACATAAGGAGAGGTAATTTTGCACTGGTTAAAGCATAAAAATGAAACATTAGTTAATATAACTTCACCTTTTTTTGATAACATTAGAGGGTATTTTAGGATTATTCTTTCCCTAAGATTATCATTAGCAGCACCAATAATCATTATATAATTCTAAAAATAAGCAAAGGTAGAGGAGATTGACTGGAAATTATACTAATTACTCTATTGGTATTTGTCTCCTTAAAGTGGAATGCATGAACAATTTCTATTATATGACTTCTTTGTGGTTTAAATTATGGACTAAGAGAATTTACTGTAGCCATCATGGCAATTAGACCATTAAGGCCAAACATAATTTAGTTCAATAAATAAACTTTTTCAAGGAAGACAATTGTCATTTTTATAAATTAGGATACATTCTCACAAAGAATAGAAATAGAAATTAAAATTTTAGAAACATGAAGAAACTATGAGAATAAAAATAGATCACTGAACAACAATTTTTGGGGGGATAAAAACTCCAGCATTTGCTTAAAGAGGAAAAAAGAAAAAGTAGGAACTGTTCATTTAATGATCTATGTGACAAGAAACAGTATCTGGTATAAAATAAATACTTTATAAATTTAGTTGAATGAAATATCCAAAAACTCAACTGAAATGAATAAAATTGGGTTTTCTTTTTGTTTTGTTTTGATTTGATTTTTTATGAAGCATATCATAAAAGGATATAGGAGTACAAATAGTGGTATTCTATTTTGGATGTGATAAGCATGATCATCACAGAACAGACATCATAATATGATAAATAAATGGCATTAGAGAATGCAGTATTTTTTTTATATTAGCTACCCTATTAATATCAGATTCTAATTATGTTCTAAAAACTAAGAACTCAGAAGAGACATAGAACTTCACTTAAAAATTGGAAAATAAGATGCAATTAAACAGTAACTATACAAATCCTCAGGTTTGAAAAGGGTCTACTATGTTCTGGTAAGCTTTGTATTTAAGCAAAGGAACAGTGATAGGGAGAGGAGACATCTTATTGCAAGAGAACTATTTTATCTCTATTTAAGTTCATGTGCAAATGAACTTAATGTCTTCTCAATCTACTGATAAACATAGGAGTGATAGCAGATTCTCCTAAGATTGTTCCTTCTCATTCTATAAGTCTAGGAAGAAAGCAAAAGATTTAAAATCACATACACACACAGACACACACACACACACACACACACACACACACACACACACACACACACACACACACACCCACCCACCCACCACTTTATAGTTCTTTCCATCCCAATTTCTAACTCTCTTTTATTAGAAAAGACATATAACTGCTGTCTTTTATCAATTAAATAAAATTAGCTTAGCGAAACTTATTCTGATAAGATCTATGCCAATGTTTAATGCTTTATTCCTTTAAATTCTTATGAGAATAATTTTTGGTTTTGTTTAGGAAATTTTCAAATATTAAAATAATAAATCTCTAAAATTCAGCTATTTCAAGTTGCAAAATTTTGGAGAAAGTGGGATCAAGAATTACATTTTATTTGTCTTATTTTGCATATAATTTCCTAAGTTTAGAGCAATAAAATGAGTTGCATAAGTTCCTGTAGTTCAAACACATATGGAATGTTTAAAGCTAGAGGAAACCTTATAGTTCATTTAAGAGATGTGCTTGCTGTGACCAAAAAAAAAAAAAATAGAAAATAGGGCAATTCTTAATATTTATACTTTGGACACAGTAACTATACATAGGCTTGGTCATTTTGGTTTGGTTTTGAGTGGCATTATCTCACTGTTAGCAAACAGCAAGTTTGGGATCTGCTGAAAACCCTAAGACCTTTTTCACATTAAGAAAAATGAGTCTCTTTTATCCTATAATTTAACAATTAATAATTTAGACTGAAATTCAAAATTCGACACATATCCTAACTAAAGATTTTCTTGGTATAGAATCACAGAACCTGAAATTTGAGAGCCTTTGAAGATATAGTGACCCATTTATAATTAGATCAAAATCTTTTCTACATCATCCCCACTGTGGTCATCTAGCATTGACACTGTTGTGGTTATCATTCAAAAATGTCATCTTTGCAGTGGACTTCAGATAGAAATGATCCAGGGAAAAGTTGTTATTATTTTACAAGTAATATTCTGTAGACTATTGAACATATTTGTGGTAATGGAAATCACTGTTTTTTAGTTGAGTAAAAGCATTAGAATGTGAGCTCATTTTCTATAGGCTAACTGCAAGCATCTCAATTATTGTCATCATCATTGTTATTATATTTATAATTATGACAATCTTTTAGAATTTAGATGTAATTTTGAAACCTTCAGTTTCCATATTCAATTATTCTTTACCTTACTCTCCTTAAACAAACAAACAAATAAACAAAAAAGCCAAGAAAATTATCTTAATGGAAGAACCAGAACTGGAATTTAGCTTTCCTGGCTCCCAGTCTACTCTCTTTTCCAAGCTCTTTTTAGTATTGCCTCAAATAAAATCTTCTTTATAGTTATTTCTTAAGTATCACTCTCATCTTCAATAAGTGGCTTATATACATTTATAATGTACCCAATAATTTCTATGCTTTGTTCAGTTCTCTCATGTCCAGGTTCTATAAAAGTTGACTCAACTCCTGTGATACAGTGGAAAGAACAGTGCCTTTAGAATCAGAGAATTCATGTTTAAATTTTAATTCTACTACTTAGTATTGATATAATTTTGAGTAAGCCACTTCATCCTTCTGGTACTCATCCATAAAAAAAAGGATTTGGACCAAATCATATCTGCTGTCCCCTCCAGCACTAAATCTTATCACACTTGATTGCTTCCTTCTTAAAGGAAAAGTTACACTTTAAAGACTATGATTATAAAAGAGAAATCTTGATTCTATAAGATTGCAAGATATCCTATTAATGAAGAGTCTTTTAACCAGTATGCTATTTCCACATTACATCTTTTGATAATTGCTTCTCTGTATTGTGCTAGAGTGTGGAAACATTTTAATTCCCAAACGACTATCACATCATTTTGAGTAGTAAAAAATTTATATTACATACTATTCATACATTTTCTATATCTTTTGAATTCTTCTGAGTGAAATCAAACGCATGTTTTTTTAAAAGCAGATTTTTGTTCTGCTCTTTATGCTTACCATATGGCATATTCAGAGTCCTATTTTATATCTTATGTTTTAAAATTGAAATTAAATATTTAATTTTGAAACAACAATATTAAAGATTTATTTTTTTTTTAATTTTTACTATATAGCAGCAAGAAAATATAGTCCAGGGGAGAAATATAATTAAAATTAACTATAGTTTTATAAGAACCTAAATAATGATTTGATTATTTGATTATAAATCTACCATCTAAATTTTTTTGTTTCCTTTTCTGACAATTTGGATGAATCAATTTTCACTGTACTTGATTAAGTTCTGTGTCCTTATTTTATGACAATTAAAAATTATATTGAACTTGAAAACAAAAATCTTTTTCATGTGTTTCTTTTGAGTAGTTGGAAAATGATGATTAATAAATTACAAAACACCCACTAATTGGTCACAAGAAAGTAAAATATTACAACACATAGTATGTAATTTAATTCTTTTACCATGCATATCATATGTATATATAATGCTTAATGGCTTTAAAGTACCTGACAAAATTTTAACATATTACTTTCTTAAAAAGAAAAGCATGTGCCTAGATATATAGCTTTTTTATTTAGAGATTAATTCTGTATGTAAGCGAATTTAAGTGGTAATTCAGATTTACATTTTAGAGCTGTATAAAGAAAAATCAATTCCCTTTAGTCAATGATCCTGTATCAAAGATTGTGGAGAATTCATATGCAATTTCTCTGTCAACATCTTAGAAATGATCTGTGATCTGAATTAAATTTTGAGTTAGTGTTAGACATAATCTAAACTTCTAATTTTAAAGATTAATAATACGTTGATAGATCTCAGTGTGTACGCTTTTGGTAGTATTTCACCAAAAGGAGTATTTAAAAAGGTAATATTTAACCAAAAGTTATCTCCTACTTTAGAAACTAGTTTCATAGCCCAAGAAAAAAATTCACTACCATATTCAAAATATGAGTGTCCATTTTCAAGTTCTTTTTTAAATTAGAAGGGGGTACTTGTGTCATCCTTACAGTAAACCTCTCTGTTATATATTTAAAGCCTATTCATAATCTGGTTCCAACCTATCTTTGAAGTCTAGACTTATTCCTCATTGGTCTGTTTCATACAGTACATTCCTGAGAATCTTTTAATTTCCTATAAACAGCTTTCTAACAACTACCTCTGTGTCTTTGCTCTCGCTCCTCACACCAACCTTCTGGAATCCTTTGCTCCCTTAAAAACAGATCAAGTACCATCTTTTACCTAAAGTTTTTCCTCAATTTCCCTCTTATACTACTTAAACATACACACACACACACACACACACACACACACACAAACACACAGTTTCTTGAGAGCAAGGGCCATTGTGAAATAGAGATACTTATTATTGTATTAATAATACAATATTATTGTATTAATCCCGAACACAAGGCTGGTGGTTACTTAAGAAATTTTTGATGAAACTAATATCTTTAATGACAATGTTTCACTTACTGATTTTAAAACTATGTACTTTTTAAAAAAAATTCTTGACCTGGGATTTCATTGCTGCAGCTAAAGAATATCACTCCACTAATATTGAGTAGAACTTTTTTCAAAATGTATTGTCTTATAGGGTTGCATGAGGACATTTAGAGGTTAAAGACCCTTCCCACTGTCACACAAAAAGTAAATGTCAGAGGGAATATAACTATGTATTAAAAACATAACCTTAATGATAATTGTGCTCATGAATGATTTTGAATAAAGGTCAAACTATTTTTCAATTAAGCCTGAGTGGCCATACTACTTTAGAGGCACATTTAAGTTCTAAGATAGTATTACATATTAGATCAGAAAGAACTTTGGATAAATGGGTGATTAAGACTAAAGGTAGATCATGAGAAGTGGGAACAGAGAAAGATGGATGTTGCAGCTCTCCTTATTTGTCATATCCTCATTTCAACCCCTACTGTGAAGTCTGGACAATTTGAGGTGCCAGAGTCTGACTAAGAGATGAACCTGATGTTCTTTTGTGGTAGACAAAAAAAAAATTCTTCTTATATTTAATTTACTTCTTCTTAGCAAAGTGATTAATGTGTTTGGCTTCCAAAACCCTTAGCACCTTTCACAATTACTAAAATTAAAGCTTCAAAACAGGAAATTTTCTTCCATAACTCAAATGCTTATCAGTTAAATTGAAATTCACATTAAGTCAGTTGATGACTTAAAGAATTTTCTAAATTCTAAATAATTTCTAAAATATTAAGATTTCCTTCAACATCTAAAAACATAGAATTTGATCATAAGATTAGGACAAAAGAACTAGAAAGGCATCATTTGCACTATGAATTTTAAATTCCAACTTATCCAGTGCTAGAAAGTATTTGTGCCTGTGTAATTACTTTTGAAACACTTGGCAAGGACAATATTTCAAAGAATGATCAAAACTTATATGCATTTACTTTAGAAAACTGTTTTAAAAAATTCTATATATGTCATGTGAATTCCCCTTCAAAAGACCAAAAAAAAAAAAAATCTAATCGAAGTCTTTAATTAATACTTTTAGTGTAAGCACCAAGAACATGTCATTTCTTACTGTGTGAGATTTTGTTTTTTATATCAAATAAAGTACAAAGACCAGATTTAATTTTTTCCACCACAAGCTATATTCAGTAATAAACTTATTATTATAGCATTTCTCTTTTGTATTATTTGAACTTCCATAATTGTATTGGGGGCTTTTCATCAGGAGTCCATAAAATATGCATTATTTTGTTATCTATTCGTTATTTTGTTCACTGTGGTTCATTAAAATTGGCTTTCTTTATAATTCTATGTATTTAAATTTATTTTCAAATATTATTTTGAGAAAAGATTTGTAGAATTCATCAGATGGCTAATGGGATCATAACACAAAATCAATATTAAAAAACCCACATCTATACTTATTGTACCTTACTGAAAGATTAAATAATAGGAAATTATATGCTTATGTTATGCTATTCCTTATAATAAAAAAATAAGAAATTCTATAGTTAAATTGAAAGTATCTTAATATTCAATAATGACCAAAGAAAATTGTATGTTTAAATTATATTTATGCAACTATTTTAATCAGACAAAAGAAAGACTATATCTTCTTAATCTAATATAAAGTTAAAGAACAAAACATGTTTTATTCAGTGCCTTGAATTTTTTTTGTATTTTAAATAATTATTAATACTATTAGTATGATTCACCTAAATCTGTTTTATGCAAATTATAATAAAAATGAGTCATTATCTGGCTATATATTTCATTAATATTAATTTCATTAATATATATTTCACTAATATGTTTCATTAATAAGCCAACTTATAAACTACTAAAAGTACAAAATACGCAAAATAATAGTTTGAATTATGTTTTTATTTTGAACTTAGCTCATGGTATATTGGTCTATGGAGTTGATTAGAAGTAAGCTTCTTTTATAAATTCAAAAAAATTAAGTGAATTGAGAAGGGTTATCCAGCCAGGAAATGTCAGAGATCATTCAGACTTGATGCTGGCCAACTATCTATCAACCCAAGCAAGCTGTCTCTAATTTGAAATTTGAAACGTTCTATTGGCGACTAGGAATTAATTACATATTAATAGATTGCATTAACTTAGCTAATTATTCAAATTTCATATTATATATATATATGCATATATATATATATACATATACACAGTTACTATGTTACTATATATTGAGAGACAATATGAAGTTTAAACTTGGCTTAAATTAGTAATAGTTGTTTGGTACAATTATGTCATGGATTTTGTTAGTCTTTCTAAACGTGTGGTTTTGATAAATAGTTGATCATCTGATAAAGATTGGCATCAATGTCTCTGAAAAGAAAAGAAATGCCTTGATAGCTACAAGGAATCTACTGGTCTCCCTATCAATGTTTAAACTAGAAAGGCCCTCTGTTCTTTGCCAGTTCTTTATTCTAGATAGCAATAAACTCGAAGCATTAAATCCAACAATGTTTTGTTGTCTAAGTTCATATTTGTTTAGGAGGGCATAGTTTTCTTTTCCTTCCTTTACATTCTAGATTTCCACCCCCCACTTTCATCTCATTTGAATTTTCTTTAAAAAAAACAAAACTTATTTCTTTTAGAAATGAGCCCTTATATTTCCAGATTCTGATTCTCGTATATCTTTCCAATGGAAGATAGTCGGTGACTCTTCTAAATAAGACTAATTTTTTCTCTATAGAAAAAATGTTACCACCTTTCATCAAGAAGTTAAAGGTTTTATCTTCCTCAAATACTGTTTCGTGCAGACTTGACCAAGACACTTGACTTTCCTCTGACATTTATCCATTACTTAAAAGTAAATAATGATATAACTTGTCTTCTTGCTTCTCTGATAATGAATGCTTTTGAGAACAAATGGTTTTTATATGTAAAGTGATTTGAAATCCTCAGATGAAAGCTTACATTCAAGAATAGAATATTTTTACTTTTTATTGTCCAGATCGATAATACTACATATAGAGAACAATCCTGATTATGATTTTAAAAACACCTTAAAGATAGAAGAACACTAAAGAATATATGGATGACTTGCCTACACCCATTCACTCTCAATCACACTGAGGAAGTAGAGCCCCTTCCTTAGTATTTTCTCAGTACTGATTATAATTTGAGAGATAACTTCACACAAATGCTAAGGAGTTACCTAGGCAGGATAGACAAAAATGTATCTTTGGACTAGCCAAAAATTAACAGCACTTAAAGGATAAATATTCTTGCCTTACCTCCCTAAAATGATCCAAGGTGATTAATGCCACCATGGAAGAATGAAAATATCTCACTTTTAAGAAAAGAAGTAAGAGCCATCAAATAATTAACATAATAAAACATTCCACTACCTTATTTTACTCCATCAACAACATGAGCATAAATACACATAAAAGTAATTTACAAAAAGAATGTGAAAGGCATTTGAAACTTCTTTTTTGGACAGATTAGAAAATACACTTCTATAGATGTTAGCTTTTGCATGCTTCTATTGTATCCTAATGTTTGGAACCCGCCTTTCTGATCATTTTCCTCTTCAGTGGCACCTGAAAATAAGTAACTTTTCTCCATTGTCTCGGAAAAATCTATGCTAATTTACCTAACAGAAAGGAAGGTCAAGCTGTATTTCTGCAGAGAACCCTTTCACATAGCTTTTAGCACTGTACTTACTCAAATATGGTGGTTTGTAAGGCGCTCGTGTATTAGACAGCAGTCCATCCAGCTCCTTCCTCTCCAGAGTGCTGTGAAGGGCCTTCTCTTTACCAAAGGTGGAGAATGACCTCTCTGCCCCAGGCTGGGCTTCTGGAGTTTCAAATACTTCAGTGTCTGGCACAGAGTCCATCCCAGGAACATGCAGATTGCTGCGGTAATCTGCTGCCTGGCGTCCATCTGAGGGGACAAAGGAAGGCATCCAGCATCGATCCGAGTGGCCCAAAGCTTTACACTCCTCAGTACAGTTGGAGAAGAGATCCATTCCTATAAGTCAGAAAAAACAAACTGTAGATGGGAGCTTCAGTATCACCAATAGCCCTGAGAGAGGTACTAGAACCTAGGAAGCATGGAGAGGAACTGGTAGAATCATCATCATGGACTCTCAAATGGAATGAATGTAACATTGCTGGAATCATAGAATTATGTAGATTATTATAACTAAAGTTCATATACTAATCTACTAATCTATACACAAAAGGGAAAAGCAATTTCTGGTAGGCAGACCACTGAAAAACCATGGTTCATTTCATCAAGGTCCCTGAAAAAAATAATGGGGTTGATATTATTCAGAACAAGCAAGGGAGTTATCAGATTTGGGGGTGGGTGGGGAATAGAACACTTATGATCCTCTGGAAAATATGATACTGAAATAACTCAGATGAAAGACTTTTCAAACTTTTAAATGATGATTACTGAACATTACTTTCTACTGGTATTTTAATGGAGGTGTTATTTAAAACTGAGAACTGTGGGGTTTTTTTAAGTATATTCTGAAATTCTGACATAGAGCAAATTGAGACTCCCATACATAGATCAGGAAAATTAGCATGCCTTGGTCAACTGAAATGTCTAAATGAAATTCATTTTCTTAACAAGGGAAAAATCCATTTTTATATCTAATTAATAACTCTTTAAGAGGATATTCTTGATGGCATTGTAGTCTATATTATCACTACCTAATTACAACTCACTACCTGGAAAGAATCCTATAGCAAATTACTATAATTAGTGACCCTCCAGAGCCAAAATACAGAGTGGCCTAGATGTAGATCCTATTGGCAAATAGGTTATTACTTATTCTATACCAGCAACTATTTGTTCCAGCCAACTCAATGCTGTTTATTTACAAATACTTTAATACCATTAAGGTTTCAAATGAAAATGCCATTCCCATAGACTTCCTCTGAATGGCATGACATGAAATAGTTTCTATTGGGAAGTCAAGCAAACATATGAGATTAATTAAGATGATCATTCATTCTTTCTTGCGTGGCATACAGTTGTAAGTTAGGAGTGAGGAGTTAAGGTTTTGTTCAGAGTCAAGTTTATAAGGCTGGTCCATCAATAGGGGTTAGTATATAACTAGTAATTATCTTTAGTTAAAGTTAAGCATCTCTCAGACCTAGGCGTAGTGAGCTCCTCTTCTGTCTTGCCCTACCAACCCCATCCCTAACAGTTTCATGTCTTGCATCTAGGCATGGTTTATGGTACTTGCCTCGCTAGGAAAAATTCCTATTTGTGTCTCTGATGGTATTGAATACTGTTTATTACTTAACTCCCAATTTGGAATGACAAAGAAAAATCAATTTTATGTTTCTGTTACATGTGCATTCATGAACTATATTTCAGAATTCAATTTTAGTTATTAAATTATTAGAACTTCCCATATGAGGAATGGTGGAATATTCTCTATTTTTAATGAAAACCAAAAGAAAGCAAAATAAAGATTTGGTTCAAATGATTACTAGATTATCTTTAATTAATTAATCATATCTTGACTAACCTAAGCTTATGAGCCATTACTATTACTATTATTATTTAAAATTCTAGCTTACCTTGCATCATAAATTGTTTTATATGAGAAATAGGTTAGACGAAAACAGAAAAATACATTTTATTTTCCTTCCCAGAAATAGGAAACACTTCTGTATTATCCACAAGTACTCAGGAGATAAGAGCAGTTATTTAGGTAAATGGTTTTTTTAAAAAGGAAGAAAATCCAGGGTTCTTATCACATATTAATCTCACTTTATAATGGCTTTTTTATTTTAAATTAAGCTATGTACGATACCAAGTCTGCCTCCAATTCTAACATTCCATTGATAATTGGTATGCAGAAGTCTGGAAATAAATTAGTGAGCAGTCAGCTGTTGAGGAATGCAAATGTGAATTGAAGCTTGGATTTTAGAAGAAACTGGAAATAGCATAAGGAAACTCAAAATGGTATAGAAGACCTTTGACAATCTCAGTCTTTTATACTATTTCTATCAGGAGGAATGGAAAACAAAGAGGAAAATAGTACAGGGGGTGGGGGAAAGATATGTTTACATAATTAAGAAAATTAAGAAAAGAACAGTTAAATCTCCCTGGTATGCCTTCAACTGAAATTCCTATAGGATCCAAGAAAGCTCATAAATCATATTTTGATAAAAGTAGTATTAATGAAAATGCCAGTTCTCCTAATGTAACTTCCAGCCATCTAGGCAGGACAAGAAATAGTTATTTTAACATATGAGCCATAAAGATCAAAAGGAATAGGCAAATATCAGACAAAACTGGTAGTTTCATTCACTGGGTCATATAAATGATATTTTCATTCTCTACCAAGGAAATTATTATAATTAAGTCACCCTCTAACAAAAAGACATTTTCTGTTTGATCAACTTCATGTCAAGTTGAGGAAATTGTTAATATTTAGCCATGTGACATAATGGTAAGAAAGCTAACTGTGGAGTCAGAAAGACCTTCATTCAAAAACATCTCTGGCTTACATTATTTGGCTGACCATGGGCTAGGCACTTCACCTTGCAATGGCCCAAGTATCACTTTACGACTGTAAGCTGCAGAAGTATTGATGATTTGCAAACACATATAACACACACACACACACACACACACACACACACACACACACACACACACACACACACACACACATCCCTCTGGAGGTTTGATGTTTTTTCCCCAAAGCAATATAATTTTTAAAATATATAAAAACAAAAGATTTTTAATCATGATTTTTTTTTTTCATTCAATAACAATTAGATGTTTTTTTAAAGAGCTACTTTGATATTAGTTACTCATCTCTGTCTTTTTTCCTGGGCTGCTCCTATATCTTTGCTGAATTTCCTTTTTGAAGGAAAAGAAATGTAGCACATGAAGCAAGAATTCTAATGATAAAATGGAGTATTATGTTCAAGGATAGCTGCATAGGTTTTTAATTACTATCTTTCCTTTTTTGTGTATTAGTTTTGCTTCCCCATTATTTCCTAAACATCTGTATTCTTGAATTTAATATTTTCTTTTGAGGTTGTACCTTTTTTTTTTTTTTTTCATTCTTTGCCTTTTAACATGCAACTGAAAATCTCCTAATAACCGTAGGTCTAGATTAACAAAGTTATCAGTCAGTATTAGTTGAATAAAATGTTCACTGTGCACTTAGCAAATAGTTAAAGAAAAAAAAAAATGTGTTCTGTGTAAGCTTGTTTGTTTGTGGATAGAAATAGATTTAGAGATAGGACATTTTGCATGATAATTGAGACAATTGCCATGTGAATTGCCAAGTGAACCTGGGAAAGTCACTTAAGTCCTGCCTCAGGGTATTCATATGTAAAATGATAATATAAGAACTTTCTTCACTGGATTATTGTTAAGATCACAGAAGATAATATATGCAAAGAGCTTTGCAATTCTTGAAGTGTAAGGTAATGCCATGTATCTCTATCATGACTGTTGTGGTTTTTCTTGTTAAAAACAGGCATTGTTTTCTGGAAGGATTTTCAAATTACATTTTAAAGTGAATATATGCAAGAATTAACATTTGTTATGAAAAGCAAATGTTCATAATGGATTAAACCTATGATTCTGTCAAAAATCCTTCACTTTTGCAATAACAGAGTATTTGGTAAGAGAAAGCAATGTCTAGAAAGCTCCTTGACTCTTTTTTTTTTTTTTAATTCTGTAGTATTCTTTAATATGTTCATATAATCACTCTTGTAAAAATATAAAAATTTCCTTTGACCTTCTAAAATAACCTTTCTTTTAGAAACTCTGAAATTCTGTTATAAAATGAGTTCAAGTGGCTATAAATAGTTGAGATTGGATGTTTCAATAAGCAGAGAAAAACCCTCTGTTTATTTTTCTTTGGGAAAGTAACAGTCTTTAGAGCACAGCAAGGCAAAGCAAACAGCTAGAATGGCTGTGTAAGCAAAGGCCCTGATTTCTAAGAGAAAACTATCCAGACACATTGTAAGCATTTCAGATTTTTAAAAATCTAAGCATAAAAACCTAAACAGCCCACTGAAAATTACCAATTTACAGTTATATAGATACTAACAATTAACAAATACACAGTATTATGTTATATTTTGCTTATGCATTCTGAATACACATTAATTATGAACAGGTTTATTAGGTACTAATATAAAGTGCTCTACGGATAGTAATAATCTGACACTAAAAAAAATCTGATCTTTTTCTTAAATTTGAGCACAAATGAAAAATCCAGGAAGAAAAGAAACTTAATTTAATACTTGCTACTTAATTCTTATAATATCCTCAGTATATCAAAACCAAGAGAGGTTACATAGCAGAAATATACTGATTTCTCAATATTTTGGTCAGTTTGAAAATGACTTCAGAATATCTTTTTCTTTAAAATCTGTTTCCCTAGATATTTATTTTTTCACCATTCAGAAATAATTTCTAGCAAGATGCATGACAGCTGATGTGATAGACTGCCTGTTGTGCAAAGATATATTTAGTCAAAATTTAAAATACCTATTTTTCATCTAGAGAGTAAATCTTCTCTTATGATTAGGGAAAATAGAAAATCACAACTGAAAACAAATTGTAATTTCAAAAATATGACAATCTGCCTGCAATTTGTGCTATTTTTCTATTGAATCTAATTTTACAAAAATATGCATAACATTTTTATCATGCAAAGAACTTTCACACACATATAATATACAATCTTTGAATTGTTTAAATAAATATAAAGGATATCAACATTTTCACTTTTCTAGGTCACCTTCAGTCCTACTTTTAGGAACTTTAACACTAAGGCAATCGGATATTAATTGAAAAGCAAAGATATTTAAAAACATAAAATGAATTGAAGTTGAAAATTAAAAGAAACATCTTCCCACACTACTTTTAAAGACATCACCATTGCAATATTTTAAAATGTTTAAGGAGAATAGACTTGTCCTCTCTAGATTTATCATAAAACTACACAACCTAGAAGGAAAATTTTTCCCCTAATTTCTCTCCTAACACTTCATCTTTCTTTTTCATTTACAGATATCTTCTCTATATTAATTTGTATCATAGCACTTCACCAGAAACCAGAAAGCAACCTTTCCACACAATGGACAGACAAGTTGCAACCTGTCTTTCCCCCATAACAACATGGAAGATGATTTGCCTGCATCTAGATTTTGAAGGGAGTGGAAAAAGGAAGATGTCTCTGAATCTTCACCTAAATTCTTGGTTGTTGTATTATTTTGAAATATTATGTCACCAATGAAAAAATGAAGCAAAAGACACGCTTTATTTGCAATTCAGGGGAAGGAGATTTTTAAATTAAATTCTTATATGAAACATTAGACACAAGATGAAAAACATCTTTTTTAGTAATTATTTTCATTTACATTGACTGATTTCAATGCAAAGGACATTTTACTTTTGTAGCAGTATTGAAAGTCACCATCTTCTCATTATTTCATATAGGAGACATACTTCCAGGAATATCTACCAAATACTTTCCCAGTTTCCTCAAAGATAGCCTCTGAAGTTAATGAGTGAAGTAAGCCAAAGGAACAGAAGTTAAAATTCAAAAGGGCAAAAAACTACAAATAACTGAACATTTGTTAGGATCCTATATAAAATGAGTTGGTCTGAGACCAGTTGATCATGCATCTGTATCTACTTGGTGACACTGAAAACTACTCATATCAAAATACATCCTTATTTGGGATTGCCTTTTTTCCTACAAGATACTAAGAAATATAACTCCATTCATCACTTAGTCCACTGCTATCCACAATTAATGTATAATAAATGAATGATATTATATACATCCCAGATAAACCAATAACATTGGAAATATTTTGGTCCTCAATACCCCAGGATACTTTATTAGCTTTGTACATCAACAAAAGTCTCCTTTCTTTAAATTATTGGCACATTTTCTTAAATCACAAATCATTTCTGAGTATTTTTAAACATATTGAATATCTTAGTGATTTTAAGGATAGTTAATTCGGATTTTCCCTAGAGCTGCTTATGCATGAACCTACCACATTTCCCTGGCTCCCTGCCATACCTAAGCAATACATCAATAGCACACTGAAAACCTCGGGAAGCACCTTGACAAGGCTATAGACAGAAAGTGCCACAGAGCAGTGATCAAGCAGAAGAGTTTCCCCACATGGGGCCAGGTGCAGAGGGAAACTGACAAAGCTCATGTGATTCTCTCTGCAGCTGCCAGCATGTGTGAAGCTCCTCTGTGCAAAAGATTGGTGATAATCTATGGCTGTGAGGAGCCTCCCTCAGGAGGAGTGAAAGAAAGGGAGGAAAGGCTCAACAAAGAGCATAGATGGCAGATAGATAGATAGATAGACAGGCAGACAGAGACAGAGAGACAGATACATAGATAGAAGGATAGATGGATAGATAGATAGATAAGGAGAAAGATCAATGCTTTGAATTTCTTTATCTACAACTTTATGAATAGAAATGGGAAAACTCAAAAGAAAAGTCCAGAAGAACCACATAAAAAGTCAATTAATGGTATATGTACGTATGTGAGTATACAAAAGCATAAATGTATCTATCCAGTATTTCTTTTGCCCAATAATCTGTTAATTGTGTCAATTCTGGATTAAGAAAACTGGCAAAATTTCATTAAATATTTGCTTTTCTTACTCTGCAAACCTGTAGATTCCTTAGAGAACGCATATTTCCTAATGTTACACTTCTGAAATATCATCTGCATTTATCCTCAAATTAAAAGTAGGCAATAGGATTTTTTAAAAAGGAAATTATCAATATGATATCTTTCTTTGGAGGAGTTTAACAGTCATAGTGGTTTGCAATATATTCAGTAAAGACAGCTTATTGTAAAATTTTAAAAGAAAATAATTTTAATATTCATGCGTAGGAAATAAAGAAGACCTGTGATTTCACTAGTATAGGGTTGTTCCAAATGACAAAACTTTCTTAACTTATAAAGACCCAGTGTGAATTTTCTCTTATACTAATAGTCCTGGAAAATTGCCTTGGGCGCTGATAAATTAAGTGGATTACCATAAGTGACACAATAATTATATATCAGAAGGGGGATTGAACCCAGGTTGCCTCAGCTTTCCATCCACTCCAATGCTCTTCAATATAGAGAAGCGGCTATTTGCTTTTTAAAATAAAAATTATCATTGGAGGGTTTACATGTCATCAAAATACATATTTATATCATGTTATTTTGCTCCTAATATTTAATATTGCATCACACATATTTGTGGATATCCATGGACTTCCCACAAAATGAATAAATATACTTCAAAAGAGTACTTTTCAATCTTAATTTTATAATAAGAAAGTTTTTATTGTGGAAAAAAAAGAAAGATAAGAAAAAGGAAAGAAAAAAAGAATGAATGAATAAATAGCTTCAGTTTATCATGTGTCCCAGAAGTTCATATTGGAGCATTTTAATTTTTTTTTTCAAATGCTTTGTGGCCTCAGGGAGAATTTGTCAGAAACATTACCACAGTGGCAATCCATGGTTCCTCTAAAATAAAATAGCTGCTAGGAAGATACAACAATAAGATTATATTCCCATCCATCTTTCAAATTCAACTCTTTTTGCAGCTGTTTATTCCTCCTCTCCTGTTAAATTATTATGGCTAATTATGTCTGATGGTCTAAACTGTTAGAAATGTTCATTGACACATGAATTGTGTGGTAAATTGTGACAAAGAAAGAAAGAAATGAATCTAAATAAACTTAAAGATGACACTGCTTTTAATTAAAAAACAAAAATAAAAATAACCAGAGTGCTGACTGCTGTATCAGAAACCCTAATTTTTTTCTTTAAAAAGGAATGGGAAAATCAAAATACATAGCTTTTTAAAAGAAAACAATAAATCATATCCCATATATAGGCCAAAAATGAAAGGGACTTTGTCCTCAGATAAAACTTCTGGCAAGATCTGGTTTGTTGTCAGGTTCCCAGACACTAAATAGATGCTCTGTTCACTTAGCGTGAAGGCTTGCAAGGGGCAGGGACCTCCAGGGACTCTTGGCACTTCTCAAGTCTCATTAGGTCTGCATATTAATGACTTGCAGTAACATAAAGGACCCTTGAGCAGCTCCTCCTTTTTTTCCCTTCCTCCAGCCTGGGTTTCCCAAGGCAAAGGGCAGCAGCAGACACACTACATATTAGCCAAGTAGGAGGCCTGTGGCAACCACCACTGCCAAGAGAACTGGGGAAGTATAATACCCCTTGCTACACTGCTCCAATACTGCTCAGTGATTCTGAACACGATGTTGTATAAGGGAATAGGGGTCCCTATAACACTTTATATAAGAACTTGGACTTGTCCAAAATTCTATGGTCCCAAATGAAATAGGACAAAGAAGTGTTCTCAAACTTTGCTGAACATGAATGGCCAAGAGATATATATTAGTAGTAGTCACAAGAATAGGATTGGCTGTCATGTTTCTCTTTCTACAAAATGCAAACTATGCCCTCCTCACATTAGAAATCTAAAATACTTAAAGGGATAAAAAGAAAATCAGTCCTTGCAGTGACTCCCCTAACATGTTAGAATAGAAATATCTTTATCTCTATGTCTGCAAAAACCATGGATTAGAAACCTACGAGATAATTAACATTAATACACCATGTAGAGGAAAAGATAATCATAAATACATTATCACATCACATTTTCTAAAACTGACCAACAAAAATATTAAAAACAGAAATGTTCCAAATATGCATTCCATTCGCTTAGCTACAGTTTTTTTCTCATGTCCTATCTAGGACTTGATATAGTGGCAATTTCACTGCTTCATGCAGAATGGGAAGTAGCTTTTACCTTAATCCATGATTTATAGAGTGTGTGACTTTTGATAAGTAACTTGACCTTAGCATCTCTAAGTTTTTGTTGCTTGATCTATAGAATGAAAAATTAATGTCTTTTTGCTTTGGGAAAAAAGATGAATTCTTCAATTGCTTTACAAATGTAAGACTTAGACATTCCAATCCAGTCTATCCCCCCTAATTATATTTAAACCAAATCTACTTTTACATGTTACAATGCTTATCTACCTTTTTAAAGACTGTCAAAAAATCATCATATTACTTCTTGATCTATGCCTTTCTGCATGATACATGCATATATTTTGGACATATCTATATATATATATATATCTATATATATATATATATATACACACACATATATGTATACATATACATATGTATAACATTCATGAAACTACCTAAAAGATTATATTCTCTGGATCTTTTTCTAAAATGAAAACATATCAAGTCACCTAAGGTCACACTCACCAGAAGACTGACCCCGATTGGTGGCGTCATGGTCGCTGTCTCCTTGTTCACTGTCTCCATGTCCACTGTCCTTAGAGCTTACTATGTCAGCTTCCTGGAATGCAGAACTAGAAGTGCAAAAATGTTAGTATTAGAATAAACATCATAAAGAGGAAACTCGGAAAATATTCTTCTGCCATCACATGGCCACAGATGGTGCTGCATGTGTACAGATCTTTTGCTAGCATGTAGTTTTGCAAGATGCTGATTTTCTCACTCTTAATTAAGCTTGAAAGGCAATCAGCACTAATAATCATAATAATAATAATGACTAATAATAGTCCATTTGCTGATTTCACTGAATCACATTGCCATTATTATTGCCATCCAAAGTACCCATATTTTAAAATTATTTGCTCTTGTCCCTTACATAAAATCACACCCAGATCAGTTAGTACATGTCAGAAGGTGTGTGGATTTATAGAACACTAAGCTAAATTATCTATGTGTAAATGAAGCAAAGACATACAAGTTGTGTTACTATATTGATTCCTAAACATCAATGTAATTATGATTTCATTTTTGCTTAACTCTATGCTTTTAAAATTCTTCTTTTTGCCCTTCTTATTTTATATTATCATTAAGAAGGTCACAAAGTCTTCACACACCATTCTAGGAGCAAAGTTATTCCATACCTGTTTACCCGCCGAGGTCTGTCAACTAGATAACTGAGCTCTGCTCGCTGATGTTTAGTCTAGAAAAAATAAATCAAAAGCATTTGAACTCCAAAAATTAAAAAAAAAAAAAAAGAAAGAAAGAAAACAATAGCCTCAAAAGCAGATATGTGTCCATTGCCACGTATCTGAACACTTACAGAGGCTATCTTGAGACCTCAAACTAATGGTGGAGGAAAAGTGAAAGGGAGGTAGAAAACTTGAAACCATGCAGACATTATAAACTGATTTATTTTTTACTTTTGTTGAAGGTGAGGATCCTGGCAGATGAAAGGGGTGGGAGTTGGGGTTAAAGCTAGACTTTGCAAGGAAAAAAAAAAAGACTATTTTTAAATGACCTCAAATTTCAAAGGTGATTTTAATTTTAAATGAGGTATATACCACTCTACCCATAACTGCTAATGTTAACCTTTTTTTTTTTTTTTTTTTTTTTTTAATGTATAATCTCTCTTCATTGGCCCAATAAATGTGTTGGAGTGCATACTTAGTTAATGCAATAAAAATAAACAGCACACTCTTAATAAGAAAAAAGTTTGAATATTTTCATGGAAATTCTTTTTGTCACTTTATTTTCAAAATGTGCTTCCATACAAATGAGTAATACAAATAATCATGAAAAGTCAATTAATAAGCTCTAATTCTCAAAGTGAGTAAAGCACCTGCCAAGAGAAGAGTTCATAAAACCCCAGAGGTCCTTTTCTCTTTCAATCAACCACTGCACTCTTTTTCCCACACAGCATACACACTATCATGGGCACACACATTCTTGTGTCTAAACCAACTTACTCACACACTCTCTGCCCCACTCCAAACCCCCACCCCCATTTTTTGCTCTTTGCCCTTTCTCCATCTTAAAAAAAAAAAAAAAAAAGCTAAATCTGGATTGCTTGGCCAAATGCTTTTAAGAAGAATGCTAACAGCATTGCAAGATCAAAGAACAGTGGCAAGAAAAGCAAGAGGTTGGTCATTAACTAAGAGAAATATAGCTGGACTGATGATTGTGAAACCATCCCTTTAGTCTAATCTAGCAACGGGCAGTGCCAGACCAGCTTCATTCAAATTCACACGGTGTGGAATGTGGCTGCAACAGTGTCTGTGTTGCTGTCCAGAGTAGAGAACTGCTGGCTGGCTCTTTTTGCAATGGGAGTTCAGAAGAAAGGGGACTCATTCGATCAAAGGTACATTCGAGTTTGGACAACTGTGTAGAGTTAAAACACACTTTAGCTTCTGTTTACAGGCGATTGAAAGCATCGATAAACAAAGCAAATGAGAATCCACTTTATTAAACACTGGGACAGACAGACGCAGAAAGCAGGAAAGATGTTTGAATGTGTGCTGGAACTCACTCCCCCTCCATCCCTCCCTTTTCCTCCTCCCCACACTGGCTTTCTGGGAACTTAATGGACCGAAAGGGAGTTTGAAAGAAGGAAGAGGGGAGGGAAGTGGGGGGGAGGAGTAAAAGTGGAGAAAAGGGTACAGGAGAGGGGGAATCAAAATAATTGTGGAGAGGAGAGTGCACAGAGGATCGGGAGCATCTGGTTATACAAGGAGGAAGGAGAGTGCCAGCCTCTTCTCCAACATTACAAGGAAGCTAAGATCCTAAAATTAAATAAATAAATAAATAGATAGATACACAGGGCAGCCGAGGCGAGAGAGAGTACGGTGCACCAGTGATGGATGTGCCGGGCTAGAGGAGGCTTTCGGATGGAGGAGATGATAGATGGTGGTCCTTTCGCTTGAGCCTTACCTCGTTGGACAGTATGCTGCCGTTGGAGATGATGTCGGGCTGCTGGTCAGTGTAGCCAGTGACGATGGCCCCGCAGGGGTTGTGCTCAGTGTCAGTACTCCGGGAAGGGCTGCATGGTTTGAGGAACATCAGATCGGTCTTGGCGGACTCTGGAGTCAGGCAGACCTGATAGCAGTAGTTCTGGTTGTGGTGGTGGGAGCCGAAGCCTCCGGACTCCTCCACTGGGACCTGCGCGGGGTTGCTGGGCACATTGGAGCTCTGAACCAACATAATGTCCGACTTGCTGAGCTTCTTTTTGCGCGCCCGAGCCTGACGGCTGCAGCAGGAGGAACTCCCGCCGCCCGCGCCCCCACAGCAACAGCAGCAGCAGAGGCAGCAATCGCTGGCCAGGCACGTGTATATGTTAAGCTTTTTCTCCTTCTGGCAGCGCACTGCCAGCACTATCATGGCCAGTAGGAAGATAAAAGACACTGACCCCAGAGCGATGATGAGGATGAGGGTGAGGTCCAGCGAGGTCTCCCCGCCGCCCGAGCGGCTGGGGCGCTGGTGCTCTCCGCCGGGACCCCCTCCTGCTCCGCCCCCACCACCGCCGCCCAAGGGTTCCACTGCCCCGTCGACCAGCTGCACCTGCAGAGTGGCGGTGGACGACAGCGGAGGCTGCCCGTGGTCCCTCACCTCTATCACCAGCTCGTAAGGCCGCTGGGGGTCGCGCTTGGCCGGCACCCTGCGCGCTGTGCGGAGCTCCCCCGTGCGCCAGTCCATGCGGAATAGGCTCATCTCATTGCCCCGCACGATGCTGTAAGTGAGGCGGGCATTCTCTCCGTCGTCCGCGTCCACTGCCGCCACCCGGGTGAGGAGGTAGCCAGGCTCCGCCGAGCGGGGCAACACCTCGCGCGCTGGAGTCCCGTTGCGCCCGGGCAGGGGCGCCACGATGGCGGGAGCGTTGTCGTTCTGGTCCACGATGAGGATGTTGACGGTGGCGTTGCCGGCCAGGGCCAGGGGACTGCCCGCGTCCCGAGCTTCCACTTGGAAGCTGAAGTCCTTGAGCTGCTCGTAATCGAAGGAGCGCAGCGCGTACAAATAGCCATTCTCTGAGTTGATGGACACGTAAGTGAAAACGCTCATGCCCTGGATCTGACAGTCCAGGATGGAATAGGCGAGCTGGGCGTTGGCCCCCTCGTCTCGGTCGGTGGCGCTCACGGCGTAGATGTAGGCGCCCGGCACGTTGTTCTCGGTCACATACACGTCGTAGACTGGCTGGCTGAAGCGCGGAGCGTTGTCGTTCACGTCCGACACCTGCACCTGGATGGACTTGCTGGTGGCCAGGGCGGGCTCGCCGCGATCCCGCGCCACCACTGTCAGAGTGTACGAGTCCCCGGCCTCCCGGTCCAGCGGGGTCTCGGTCACGATAGTGTAGTAGTTTTTGAAGGAGGACTTGAGACGGAACGGCACGTCCCCCAGCAGCTCACACTGCACCTGCCCGTTCTCCTCAGAATCGCGGTCAGTCACACTGAACAGGGCGACCACGGTGCCCGGCGCCGCGCCCTCACTCACAGCTTCCTTGACTGTGCTGAAGCTGATCTCGGGTGCGTTGTCATTGGCGTCCAGCACCCGCACGAGCACCTTGCAGTGTGCGGGCACGGCGTTGGGCCCCAAATCCTTGGCTTGTACGTACACCTGATAGACAGGACTCTCTTCATAGTCCAGCTCCCCACTCACCTCCAGGCGGCCAGTACGAGGGGACAGCCCGAAGAGCTCCCGCGCCCTCGGTGAGATGTGGCTGCTGAAGGAGTACACCACCTCACCGTTCGGGCCCTCGTCTGGGTCCGTGGCGTTCAGCTGAATGACCAGAGTACCCGGGGGCGAGTTTTCAGGCAGGGACACAGTGTAAACGGGTTGGTCGAAGGAGGGCACGTTGTCGTTGGAGTCCAGCACTCGGATAGTGAGCAGGGCCGTGCCCGTGCGCTGTTGCTGAGGGGGTGAGCCCCCTCCTCCGGCGCCTCCTGCCCCTCCTCCTTCTCCTCCACCTCCCCCGTCCACGGCGGTCAGCACGTAGCGGTGCACCGCCTGCTGCTCCCGGTCCAGCGGTTTCTCCAGCACCAGCTCGGCGAAACGGTTGCCATCGCCCTGGGTCTGGACATCGAGAGAAAAGTAGCTGTTGGGGGTGATCTCGTAGTCGCGCAGGGAGTTGGTGCCCACGTCTGGGTCGAAGGCGCTCTCCAGTGGGAAGCGGGTGCCCGGTGTGGCACTCTCTGAGATCTCCACGGTCAGGTCGGGTTCTGGGAAGGCTGGCGGATTGTCATTAATGTCCAACACTTCGATCTCCACCCGGAACAGCTCCAGCGGGTTCTCCAAGAAGACCTCCAGGTGCAGGACGCACGAAGGGCTCTGTTTACAGATCTGTTCGCGGTCTATCTTTTCGTTCACGTACAGCACCCCGGTCTCCAGGTTAAGGTCCAAGTAAGGGGTCCTCGAATTGGGGACCGTCTGAAAACGGCGAGCCGAAAGTTTTGTAATGTCCAAGCCCAAATCTTCGGCGATATTGCCCACGAACGTGCCATGCTCCTGCTCTTCCTGCACCGTGTAGTGCAGCTGGCCAAGGACTCCCTCCACCATCCAGAGCAAGGCAAAAAATAATAGCACAATCATCTCCAATGGGGAAAAAAGAAAAGGTTTCTCCGCAGCCAACAGCCCCCCAAGCACCCCACCCCCTAGCAAAATCCTCCAAAAAATACGAATAAAAGTGCACTATGTGGCAGGACTGCGGGGCTGGGGCGTCTTGGAAAGATTCAGTATTCCTTTTGATTCATTTTAGGGTTCTACCCCCCACCATAAAGCCTCTCCTTTTTCGCGCTTGGCACACGAAGGAAGGCGAACGTCCCCTCTCCTCATCTGTAATCTTACCACTGGCCAATTAATAAGATAATGATAATACAGTATTTCAGCTTCTTTTATTTATTCCGATAGTCTTGGCGCAGGGCAGTGCAGGCAAATCCCAAGGAGGAAATTTCGGTATTTCAAGACTGTCCTCGGTTTGTCTTCCTGCTGATGGGAGGAGGAGGAGGAAAAGGAGGAGGAGGAGGAGAAGGAGGAGGAGGAGAAGGAAAAGCAGAACGAGGAGGAAGAAGAGGAGTAGAAGGGAGAGATGCCGCTGGAGCCGTTGAACATGCCTCTTAATTAAAAAATAATAAAAATAATAAACCACTGGTAAAAAGCACAAGCAAAAAAAAAAAAAAATGTTTGTAACCAGCAAAATTTTATATAGAAAAAAGCACCAATGCTTTGCAGCATAAAACTTTCATTCCCTTCGGTTTTCTGGTTGAATTTCTCTTGATATTTCTCTCCCCTTGTTTTCATTTACGGGCATCTCCAATCTCTTCTCCTCTTAACTGTCTTCAGCCTTGTTCTTTAAAAATGTGGTGAGCAGTTTCTTGCCTGCCGTTTCTTCTTAACCTCTTTCCCTCTCCCTCTCCCCCTCTCTCTTTCCCTCTCCTTCTCTGTCTCTAGCCTATCTCTCTCTTCTCTGCTTCCCTCCTTCAGTCTTAGATGCAGCTTCTGGGATCTCTGCTGGCAGTTTCTGAGCTCGGAGCGCTCGGCTTCTCTGTTTTTGCGCAGCGCCCTCCATCTGCCAACCAATTGCCAAGCAGCAACACCCACTGGGGTAGAAAGTGATTGGATAGACCGGACGTCAAGCAGGGCACGTCATCAGGCAACCGGGCTGGGAGGAGGAGGAGAGTTTGGTTCCAGAACAGGTCTGGGAATGTGTGTGTGAGTGTGAGAGTGAGAATAACCCTGCAGATCCCGAAGCGCTTGCTAGGGGAATCTCTGCTTCGGAAACTTAATATTCCCATGCTGCAGAGAGTGGATGGGGAATAGAGGTTCCCCTATTTGCATCAGCAACACTAATGCATCATAGCAAAAACAGCAATGTTCTCTCCTTGGAGATGTGTTTCCTAGCATGCTAACTGAGGCTTCCCCCCCCCCCCCTTCCCATTTTGCATCTCCCTCGGTGACATAGAAATAGTTGTTTTCGGCTCCAGGAAAAAGGGGAGGGGGAGGGAAGTTGCAGTGAATTGACTGACAAGTTTAATTAGTACGGTCTCGTGACGAGAGCAGTAAGGGAAATAATAAAAATAAAAATAATTTGTTGCCAGGGATTAGCCTGCTTTTGGAAGAAGCAGGTGGGTTTGCACAAAAGGTCGAATAAGGATCAGGGTGAAGACTGAAGAGTTAGGGGAGTAAGACATTTGGAAGGGTTCTGGGAAGCCCAGAGGTTCCCGCCAAACCATTTGTGCTGACAGTCTCTATCCCTCTGCCCTTTTAAAGATAATCGCTACTAGCATAAAATATTGGTCTCAGAATGGATTAAGTTTCCTCGGCACCTGAAATGAAAGTGAGTCCTCTGATAAATGACAGAGTAGTTTCACTACGGTATCACTACTCCACACCTCTCCATCCTTTGCTGAAATGCTCTTTTTAGCTTTCTCTGCCTAGTACATCAAGGCTCTGTGAATCACCTAAGATATCCCTACGCCTCACGCGGCGTAGTACAGCAAATCGACAGGCGGAGGGAAAGGAAAGGGAAGAGAAGGCAAGGAGAGAGCAGAGAAAGCTAGCGATTTTCTTCCTTGTTTAGAAAGGAGATAACCCTCTGTAACCAAGATGGACTTTCATCACCGTGTAGTAAACCTTGCATTAGAAATTTACCTCACTCTAGCAAAAGACCAATGCAGCAGGAACGGGGAGCTCTGGTTGTAGAAATATACACACAAGCTACATAGCATTTGCATATACTTGTACTTCTACGATATTTGTAAGTGTGTGTGTGTGTGTGTGTGTGTGTCTGTGTCTGTGTGAGAGAGAGAGAAAGAGAGAGAGAGAGAGAGAGAGAGAGAGAGAGAGAGAGAGAGAGAGAGAGAGAGAGAGAGAGAGAGAGAGAGAGAGAGAGAGAGAGAGAGAGAGAGAGAGAGAGAGAGAGAGAATCGGGTAATCTAAGCTAAAAGTGGAGCTTTCTATACTGGAAAGTGCTTTTGGACAGGTCAGCATACGTGCCTCTTCCATTCTGTACCACTGTAGCATTCTATACCTGGGTTAAAATAGTGCTACTTAAGTCCTTGAACTCTTCATTTTTAAATGAAACATTTGGAGAGAATGTTCAGAGAAAAGGCATCTTCGTAACTCTTAACGAGAAAGCAGTCGTCGTTTGTAACTATCATTTGGTTCCCATACGCACTTAAAAGCCCTGCACCTCTTCTATTTTTTCCGGAAGAAAAAATTCTCAAAATTTCAGAGTAGAACAAGATCCAGAAAATATCACTACACCATATAGTCAAGGGGCATGTCTCTTGCCGAAAAACGCAAAGCATCTGTGGACGGATATTTAAAGAGAATTTGCAGCTATTAAGGGCTAAGGATGTTGCATTTCTCCCCTACTTATTTATTTATTTGATTATGCACTTGCACGCCTTTATAAAGTATGTATCTCTTACATTTCCTCCAGTCCTTCTTCCTACTTCTTTTCACGGGAATAGGGCTCGACTTTAAGCAGTTTACAAGGATGGGATGCCAGGGGGAAAATGGCTAATCCTTTCCCAGCTGCAGTAAATTTAAGAGGGGACCAGAACCCAGAGGCAACCGCAGCAGATGAAATGTTTTAGCATCACGTCTGAGGCTGAGCAAGGAGCTACAGTTTATAAAAGGACCTGTGGATCGATGAAAAGGCGATTATGGTGTGTCCGAATATTAATACAGCTATCCGATCGCTTCTCTCACTCCCCTACACACACACACACACACACACACACACATTTTGAGATCCTAAAGCTGAGTCATCAGATCCGGTAGCATTTTCTCCTTTTCTGACAGTCCTTTCCTAATGTGTACATCCACGTAGAGAAGGAGGTGTCTGCATGTTTGTGTATGGCTGTGTGCGCGCGCGCATGAGTGTGTGTGTGTGTGTGTGTGTGTGTGTGTGTGTGTGTGTGTGTGTGAGAGAGAGAGAGAGAGAGAGAGAGAGAGAGAGAGAGAGAGAGAGAGAGAGAGAGAGAGAGAGAGAGAGAGAGAGAGAGAGAGAGAGAGAGAGAGAGAGAGAGAGAGAGAGAGAGAGAGAGAGAGAGAGAGAGAGAGAGACGTCTGAATGGCAATGCAGATTGACAAGGATCGGAGGTTTCTTTTTCTAAAATGCAAATGAAGGTCCCATGGACTGAGTCCTGTCCCAAAACATACAGGGATGGAAATGAATTCGAGGCGACATAGGCAGATGTAGCTGTAAATAACCACTGCATCCACTTAAGCTGCCTTCCCCAATCTCTATTCCCCACTCCCCGCCCCCCATTCCCTCCTTAACCAGATGTAGCTGAATGGGGAGCCCTCTTTGCAAATATGGGTTACAGGCGTCTCCTAGCGGCCGCAGAAGTTCAGTACAAGCAAGTTGCTGCTCGCAACAGCCCTGGCTAGGGAAAGAGAAGACGCTTCTTTCCAGGCTCTGCTTCTTCCTCCTGATTTTCAAGACCTCTGAAGAGGATCATTCAGTCGTTTGCGGGGGGAGAAAAAATGCTATGCGTTTCCGGAATAAGCTGCGCTCCTTGTGATCCCAGAATCCGCGGCTGTTGCTCGACCGGAACCGAACTACTGCACGGTGGGTATTTTCGAAAGAGGCGGCAGTGCGGACTGAAAGGGTCCCTAGAACCTCTGTCTCCCCTACCCTCCATCCCTCCCCCCTTCTCCCCCCTGTCTCCATCTAGGCACATCCCGCTTTTCTGCTTTGGCTGGCGTCCTTGGTGCTGACCCACGGTCCAGAGGGGAGGGCTGTGCTGCTGATGGAACCTGCCTTTGCTCCCTTCCCCGAACTCCTAAATCCCTGCTCCCCCTCACTAAACTTGGCGCTTTTTTCAAGAGGGGATGCATGTTTGCAGTGCCTAGTAAAGTACAAATGGTTTATTTACTGTCTTCCAGCTGCTCTGTTTCCATTCCCTTCCCGCCCCCAGCCTCGAACTTCAGCATCCTCCCCCTGCAAGGAACGAAGTAAGGTACTACTAAGTGTTGTGGCTAAGGCGGGCTTTGAAGTGGCTGAAGAACTACTCTAGCCACGAAGCTCTAGTGACAGTGGAGTTGAGATGTAGGAGCTGGGGAGGGATGGGACGTAGGGGCGAGGGGGAGCTTAGATCTGGTGTGTGTTTACTCCCATGGTAAACGTTCCCATCGCCTGAGTCAGTGGGAATCAGAAATCTCGGAGCTGGGCTAGGGAGGTTTTTATCATTGCAAAGATACAGTACTTATCGAAATCTATTTTTACATCCAGGCAGTCCTGGTGGATCTGAGGGAGGGCAGTGGACTTTCACTGGACTTTCTAATTGCTACCACAAAGGATGGAGGGGTGGGGGAACCACTGGAATGCAACAAATGTTTATTTGAAATATTGTCTCAAACTTCTCTAGCAGACTGCAGGATTTCTGTGCTCCCGAGCCCTTGGAGCTGCAGGGAGGAGGGAGCAGCTAAGTTAACCTGTTAGAGGAGGGATGAACGAGTATTTGCTGTAATCTAAGGCCACTTGAAAGCAATTTGTTCCTTTTTTTTTTTTTTTTTTTAATTGTCGTGTGTCCAGAGATTTAAGAGAGATGTTATAATTGAACGAATACATATGTGTGTGCATATTTGTATTGGTGTGTATACTTACACATATAGACACACATGAATTTTGCACACATACATGTACGTATTTTATATGAAGTCTGGGTGTGACTATTAACGGTCCTTCCAACGCCAAACTCACCCAGCCACTAGGAAAAGCGATCTCTGACATGTATCTTGAAAGGCAGGCACAGAGAGGAGAGCCAACATGAAGGATATTTAAACTGCATTTCATCAGGACAGGATACCAAGGGCATCTTTTGCGGGGAAGCATGAAATACGCTTATTTTTAGGAGTGAAACCTTACTAAATAGGGAAGGCATTTTCCTGCTGGACCACTGCCACAAATAATGTATATAGATATTGAGTATCCAAGACTGACTTTTACATTTTTAAAGGAGTTTCTGGGACTGAGCAAAATAATTTCACTGGCTTCAAATGGTTATTTTGATTGCTACCTTGTGTTGCATTAAAATCATCTGGGATCTGTTCAGTCGTTAGTCTTATAGGGTAGGATACGATGTTGCTTTAGGGGGTAAAGCTACATTATTATCTAAACGTTTCAAGGAGGAATCCACATCTCCATTTTGTGGAAACTGCTTGCCAGGATAGAGCTTCCCATCTTTCTGCCCTTTCAGTCATCAGGCAGGGCCAGCATTTTGTTAAACTCTAAACAGTGAATTAAAAGCACTGACGACTTGGAGCAGCACTGTAATGCAAAATGACAAATTGCACTTAGGCAATACATGCACAAGAAAATGATTTATAGATTTTTCACGATGGTCTGAGCAAATGAAGGCACCATGAATTATATATCCTAATGCTCACTATATCATTTTCTAATAATACTGTTTCGGCTGGGTTGCTGTACACTGTACTCTTCAATAGGAGGTATTGATTAATAAGAAGTCCATGACTATCTATAAATTGGGTATTTATTTATTTATTTGCCTGGTTTTCAGTTATTTGTTAGTTTGTGGTACTGGCCTCAGATGTGGATTTTTTTTTTTTTTTTTTTTTTTTTGTCCACTACCCAATTTCTCTTAGGCTACTTAGGAAAATGATCTTTTGTCCACTCAGCTTATCTTTAGGTAACAGTTACTTTATAAATGAAGATTAAGCTTTAGGACATATGCATTTCACTGGAAACTATCCTTCAGAAATAGAAATGCCTAAATTCAGTATGTGGCATTTGCCTCCACCCCCCCTACCCCTTATTTATTAGAATTTCCCTTACATACCAGCAAAACATATTAGCCTACCTTACCTAACTAGTCAGCCTTGTGTAGGTAGGAATTAGAAATTCATCCTTCTTTAAAATTGCTTCCTGTCCCTTGATGTTGCTATCATAAAATCATAGATCTAAACCTGGGAGGGAACTCAGAAGCCATCTAATGCTTTGCTCTTGTATTAGTTTAAGAAATCTTCTCGTTATTCACTCACATACATTCCTAAAAGTGTTGTAGATCCCCACACCTCCAAGAGGGAGACATTCAGAAACCTTACTTGGTTCACATGATGAATGATCTTTCACAGTTTCTGAAATGGATGGTGGGAGTATCAATCACAGAAAGAGTTTAATAAGATACTTGTGTTTTAAGAGACATTGGAACAAGCATTGGCTATGGAGGCAAGTGACCTAGGTTTAAATCTAACCTCTTATCTTTTCTACTTATGTGATTTGGGACTTATTGTTTTCATTGGCTTCAGTTTTTTTATGTTAAATTTTGTAGGGGAGGGGGAGTCTAATTATATCGCCTGTGAGGTCTCTTAATGCCCTAAATTTATGATCTTTTCATGTAAGAAGAATAGGCCACTGTCATTTGTAATGAATACTTGAGTGAAAAAGGTCCCTTGAATTTCCCCTTCAAGAAGGCTTGCTTAAGAGGTTATTTCTTGCTCTTTAGCTTTTTACATAGAGTTAACAGTTTCCCTATTTTAAAGAAAACCTTAATCTGGAAGTTCTTATCCTGAGATCTCCAGAGTCACATTACTTGGCTTACTTTTAATTATCCAGGTTTACAAACATACACTCTCATATACATAAGAAGGAACTCTCAACTCAATCCTGCTGTTCGCAGCATTAAAAAAGCATTGTTACTGAAAGATTACTGAAATCAATGATGTGATTAGGATTGTAAAGAAGAACTGTAAGACAGCACCATTAAAAAAAAAAAAAAAAAAAAAGCCAAGTCCTTTACTAACTGGGAGATGTGTGGGTTTTACAGATGGAGCCCTGAGGCAGAAAATCCAGCTTCAAACTTCCAGGTCGATACAGAACAATCTCTGAAATTAATTGCAAGGCTTGATGAAGTTTATTTGTGTGCCAGGGAAGCTTCCCAGATAGGTCTCTTTGCTCCTCCCCCATGGGTTTTCTTCTTATTTGCCAGTGATAGAAAATGAGGGCAGCCCTCATGTTTAGTCTAGTTGGAAAGCATAAATTGCTTGTTTCTCTAAGGGGCTGCCCCTTGATTTGAGGAGTACAGCAGGAGAGTTAGCAAGTCCTGGTTCTGGACAGAAGTAGAGAGGTGTACTCAGAAGGGGCTTCGATTGATATTGTCAGCCAGTAATGGTGGCACTTGGAGTTCTTTGTAGGTGGATGGACTGCTAGACCTGGAGGTGTGAAGATCTCCTTCCATAGTCCTATTTGCAACACTCACTAGCTGTGAGTAGCTTTCTTAAGGAGACATTCGAACAGTGTGTGTGTCTGTGTGTGTGTGTGTGTGTGTGTGTGCGTGTGTGTTATGTGTGTGTGTGTATGTGTGTGTGTGTTATGTGTGTGTGTGTTTCCTTCTATTTTTGTATGCATTATGGCTTATATTCCTCCTTCCTTCCTTCTTCCTTTCCTTCTTTCCTTCCTTCCTTCCTGACAGTCCTAGAGAGATGCTTGGTATATAGACTGAGTGGTTAAAATACATTTCTTGTCCAGGGTCACACAGCCAGTATGTATTGATGGTTGGTTTGAACCTATGATGTCCTTATTCAGGCCAGCCATCCTTCTACTGTCCTCCACTGCCTTTCAATCATGCATATAGTACGAGCTTAATAATACATGTCCATTGAATTGCATTGGTTATGATATATCTTTTCTTAATTTTTCTTAACCTCACCTGTAAAATAGAGATAACAACATCTACTTCACAGGCCTTTGCGACACAAATGAGAAAATGTATGCAAAGTGCTTTGACTATTTAAACAGCAGCATTTAGTTTTAGAAAACATGATCACTCATAGTTTGGAAACAGCATCATGGAGGGCTTTCTACTCCCATCATTAAAGAATTCAAAGGCAGCTTTTCCCAGCTGCCTCAGAAGGAATTCTGCTCTCTCTATTGTATTGTATGGTTGGCTTAACTCTCCAAAGAAGGAATCATTCCTTTCAATGTGTTTTCTTAGCATGTTGACCTAAAAATCATATTTTCTAAAATGATTTATCTTAGTCTCATTTTATTTAAAAACTTCTTGTATTTAATTTAGTGAATTAACCAATTGTAATTAATAATTACAAAATGTAGGCCTTTTCCAGATTTCTTTATAATAAGTTAATATTATACAATGTTAACAAGTGGGCAGCACTAGTGTACCCTAATGACAATTGGTTGGTTAATCACTGGGGCATGGGAAAATTGATGAGGATTTGCACTAGATTTCATAAATTCTTTGCTAAGTGAAATTATATATGGACATTTTCTTCCCTTGCAGGAACTTATCCTAAGGAAAATGGATTTGATGAATGGAAATGACAATGAATAAAAAGAACAGAACCTAAGGGAAAATATCTCTGCTTCTTTGATAATGGGTAGACATCATGATGATGGGACTACTGAACCTAGCTAATTACTTCAACAGTGGTTAAAAGAGTTTAAAAAAATAATAAGTACCCGAATCGTACAACTTATAAAAACATGATACACTTTTTGTTCCTATTTATGCAAGTTTCTGAATTGATCCTTAGTTTAAATGGAAACAGTAGTACTTTATCATTCTTTATATAATGCCCTTTATTGTTTTCACTTCCATTTAACATTGAGAGATTTAGTGCTTATGTGCTGGCTTATATTCTTTAAAAAAAAAATGAATGATTAAATTTGCATGGCACTCATGTCAGCAGAAAAAAAAAAAAAAAAAAAAAAAAGACAAACACAAATCAGAAGTAAATTGATGAGAAATAACCAAAGATTGGACATGGAAAGCTGATTGTGGCTTTGTGGTAGTTCAGTATGAGTAGGAGTCTTTACATTTTACAGTTAAGAAAATGTTAACATTGCTTTTAAAAATATTTTATTAATGCTTTTTTCTTTCTACTTCATTTCTAAATATTAACTCTTTCACTTCAACCACAAAATTGCAATCTCCTTTATAGCAAAGAAAAACATAACGAAATATGTTGTTTTAAATAAAAACAAGCAATGTTCCAATCCTGCTGTTATTGTATGACTCTCTGGGTCCTCCAGCTTCCAGGGAATGAATGAGAATGTCTCATTCCTTACTGGTTTAACATTCTTTTAAAAAGGTTACTCAGGAAAGCAAATTTCCTGATTTTGTTGAAACTTTCCTTTTCCCTGTGATTTGCTTTTCTTTGTTGAAACAATCCATATTCACCAATTGCATTTATTAAGCATGGAGCACTGCTCTAGTTACTCAAACACTCCACTGGTTATGGAATCTCATCAATACATATGTTCCCCCTAAAGATTAGTTTGTAATCTTTTAGAATCTTCTTTTGCATGGAAAACAAATGCAATCTTATTGGGAAAACAAGACATATCTGGAATAATTAATATATAATGCCAATGTGACTAGACTCTAGGCTACTTTCCATTTTCCAAAAGCTAACCAGGACCTTTTAGAAGATCAGGTTTCTCTTGTAACAATAAAATTTATCCAAATATGCTTTGTTTTTCTTTCAGGTGATGTCTCTTTCTGATAATTGGATGAACCCTATTTATAAATATTTCTCAATGGTTAAAAAAAGGGACATGTTCTTCTGGTATTAGTAACAAATTCCTAATTATTTAGAGAAATGGAAAGACAGGACCAAGGTAGTTTATTCTTTTTTTTTTTTTTTTTTTTTTTTTTTTTTTTTGATTATAGGATTTTGAGATGCTTAGAAACTTAATGATCACCTAACTAAATTTCTTCATTTTACAGGTGTCAAGAGTCAGGCCCTGAACTGGGACATGAATATCTAGGGTTACACAGGTATGTTGGTATCAAAGCTGATTTGAACCTCAAGGCTTCTTTACAAGGCATTTCTCATTTTACATATTATCTTTTCTCTTTACAATTCAGACTTGAACTGCACAGTCTCCATGTTCCATACAGATATAAAATTACATTATTTTTAAGTTTTAACATTTACCCCTAGATTTACTTAGGATTGAACAGTGTCTTTAAATTCTCAAATTTATGCAAAAGCCCTGCAGTTTTTTTCTTTCTTTCTTTCTTTTTTTTTTTCAAGGAGCCCCTGAAACTTTTCCTTCTTTTATGTAACTAGCTTCTTCATATCTCTCTTGATGGTATTTCTCTGGCATCTGTTCCTCCTAATTATGAGTTCCAGTGAGTCTTTAATAAATAGAGAGACAACAGAAAGACTAGACAGTTACAATAAACTTGTTATGGAATAACCCAGCCCTAGGAATGATTGGAAGATGTCAAAGAGGTAGAGATAATGTATCTTTCTATTAGTAATCTTTAACTTCAGTTGAATATGCAAAAGAAGTATATATAAGAGAGATGACAGAAAATGTAAAACAAAACAAAACAAAACAAAATACTCAATATAGTAGAATTGATAAGTTTTATTAAAAGTTTTGAGAATAAAAGAATCAATGAATCTCAAAAGTTGGAAGGAACCTAAGAGGCAAACCCATACTTGACCAAGAATACCCTTTATATCATACCCAATAGTTCATCCAATCCTTACTGAAAAATCTCCGTAAGTCCATATCTTCCTCTATTACCTGATTATGGAAGTAGTCCATCTTGCTTTTGGTGAGTTCTATTTTTTATTTTTTAAATAACAGACATGGATTTAAAGGGAAGAAGAAAATATGGACCATTACATATACAGAAACAATAATGTGCAGAAGACTAAGCAACTTGCTTAAAGTGAATCTTACTTGAGTTCATGTTAAATCAAGTCAACAAGCCTTTATTAAGTGCTATTCATGTGCCTGACACTGAACTAAGCTCTGGGTATACCAAAAAATGGGGGAAAAAATCACAACCTCTTGGACTACACACCATGCAAACAACAACATGCACGCCAAGTTATTTTGGAAATAATATCAGAGGAAATGCAGTAGCATTAAGGAGGAATTAGAAAAAGTTACTTGCTTTTAGAAGATGGGATTTTAGCTGAGACATGAAATAAGCCAGAAGAAAGAACCAAAGATAAAATTCTTTATCCCTAGTTCCTGAAATTCCTGATATCAGGCCAACTACCGTTTTTAAAATTGAACTTTGCCAGCCTAGGATTGGAAAATTTTTATGGCATTTATGTTCCCTTTTCATTAATGAAAACTCGAAGCATTTAGCTTTGTTTGGACTAAAAACCAAAGTTAAAATCACAGAATTGAATAAAACCAACAATCCTGTTCTTTTGTATAATTATGTATAAACCTGGCCTGTGAAACCTAAATATTAAATCTTTTATATGAGATAGGATCCTATATTTGAAGCTTTCTTCAAATCAGAAGTTAGTATGGAAATATTTTCCCATAAAGTTAAATCATGTTATTTTGAATCTTTGAAAAATATCCAGACATTGCTTAACTATATTTTAAAGTAAACATTAAGAAAAATTTCAAAAAGTTTAAGAATATCTTCCTTTCAAGTTTGTACTCTTTACTATAAATTTCTCAGTGTCCTGTGCTGGGAGCTTGTCTATTCAACATTCCTTGATGTCCTATAATAATCATTTGATATCAAATTGCCTTTTGATTCTTTAAATGGCTGATATATTTAACATCACTATCTCCATCTTCACGTCCACATCCATGTCCATGTCCACCTCCACCTCCCTCTTTTAGAATGAACAGTAAAACTCAGAACATAGTAGTCCCCTATGTTTGAGATTGATAAGACAACTATCTGTTTATGCATAAGACTTAGCATGCATTCCTTCTTTGGAAAAGAGAGACACCTCCACTAATGCTTAGAGTTAGTAACCTTTAGAATCTAAAAAAGTAAGGTATTCCTCTAGTCCTCATGATGGTAGCACAAGGCAAACCTAGGTGATAAAAAAGAAAGAATATAACTAAAGGCAGACTAATTTGATTTGATTCAAAATAATAGGTAAAACTTTAAAAAAAAGTTTTTCCAAATGTTTGCTCCCTCAGTCATTTTCTTGTATCCCTAATAGAAGAGCAGAATTCTCTGTCTCTAACACTCTGTTCCTTTCTTTATCCCACCATGCTTTTCTCCTTTGGAGGATTAGAGGATAGAACAATTTTGGGGATTATTGATCCCTTCACTTGAGCATTATTCTGTCAGGTAGAGGAGCAACTAGACAAGAAACCAGAGATTTACTTTTCTGAGCTGGGAAGTGAAATTACTTTGTGTTAAAGTGGGTCCATTTGAATTTAGAAGAAGGATGAGTTGCTATTCTACTTTCTAAAAAAAATTAGATGTCTCTTTTTTTTAAAGATCATTATTAGGAATTTTAATATCATTATTTCAGAGTTACTGTTGATAGTATTACATGATTGTCTTAAGCTAGCAGTTTCTCTTGAGAATCCATGAATTTGGTGATCCCTTTAATATGTTTTCTTATAATAATTAGAATCTTAGTAATCACAATCATAATAATGCATTTACCTAAGTTATCCCCAAGGTCTTAGGGTAGTTTAAATTTTAATAGCTTAAAACTGCACTAAGGCTTTAGGGATATCCTGTATGGTAATTTATATTTTCTATAGTGCTTTCTTTTTATTAATATTGTCAAGCAGATATTATCACTATTTCACAAATAGGAGAACTGAGACTTTCAAATGTTAAATAATTTGCCGTAATGACACATCTAATAAGTGTTTGAGTCAAATTCTAATAATTTCAAGTTAGTGCTTTATTTGTTATAGTATCTTCTGTGTTTATTTTTTGTGGTTCAGCCCATGGGACACATTTATTGAAAAATCCCAGCAATGTATCCAGGGAAAAAGAATCACTAAATTCTTAACAGAATTAAGGTACTGAAGTCTCATTGACAGGTTCTAGTGTAAGGGTTTGGGTAGGAAAATAGTTGGTTTAGAAAATCAAGTACTCATAAACACAGAATACTTAGCTAAACTACAAAAACATTTCTGGGCTTAGACCTTTTCCCCCTAAGATAAATTTAATTATACATAGTGAATATGCTAACATTTGAAAAATCATGTAGGGAATCTATATCTTCTAATTTTATCTGTTATCTAGATGATAGATAAAAGAAAACTTTTAATATTTTTTTTTCCCTACAGGCAACTAGATTCAGTCTTTCTGAATTTTAATTAGTTAAAATCTCCATTTCTTGTTTATTATTTTATATATCTTTTATAAATAGCCATTCATTTCTTGTGTTCTTAGTTTTACAGGAATATAATTTGGCTTAACCATTTCTGATGAAAAATGTTAGACAAATGGTAAAAGAGAAAAATAGGGGATAAAGTGCCCTTATGCTCTCAGTATCCTCTAGATTAAAAACAAAAAACAACGGAAAAAAAAAAAAAAACCTCCCAAACATACCTCCTATGGAACTATTATAACAAACTATGGAAGCACAGAAGATAGACAAGCTTAGATGGGTTACAAACTGCATCATTGGGAGGAGTATTACCAAGGAGATCCCAGATCTACTGGAATATATTTCAGGGATTTAGGGAACTGGTGATAAATTTATTTTGTGGTAAAGAAAAGTAATGAATACAAACTATGTTCACTTCTTTTTTTCTTTTTTTTTCTTTGTTATGATTTTTCTCTTTTGTTCTAATTTTTCTTTCCCAATATGATTCATAAAGAAATGAACATTTTTAAAAGTTAATATACATAATAATATAACCAGAATTTTTTTTAATTTAAAAAGAAAAAGAAAAGTGATGATTATGTATAGAGATAAAACAGTTTTTCAACTTAGAATGATTGTTATGCATTTTAAACCAGCTAATCCCTATTAAGTTATAACATAGAGGCTAGGTGGATTCATATCACCTTTTTTTTCCCCATGGGATATGTTCATTTTCAGAAAGTGTAAGATTAAATTAGAAGGAAATTGTTGAAATGCTTTCCTTTCAAGCTGTCACTAATGCAATATCATATACAAAGTTGATTCTATTGACTTAACTACTAGTTAACACATAAATGTTTTTAAATTGTTTCTCAACTTCTTTTACTTGGTCCCCTTGTGGTTGATACTTCTCCAAACCAACAAATTAGAGATACTGGTGTGATGTGTAGCCTTAGTCTGTTCCCATCTTCTCTTGGCTCTGTTGGAGAGGCAGCATAGCACAGCAGGTAAAAGAACTGGAATTAGTAAAGCCTTAGTTCAGATCCTCTCTCTGAAGCCATATGACTGTGGACTCTGGATCTCTGCATTCACAAAAGTGAAATGGGATCATGTGAGACTCAGGAGACATCTAAGGCACTCCACAAACTTCAAAGTGCTATGTGTCTGCTGTTGTTTGTCCTCCATTTTCAAAGAATCATGGCATCTGGGAGGTTCTGCCATGCCATGCAAGTGAATTGAATTTAAGTGTGGAAGGATTGGGCAAAGTCACCTATCTCACTTTACCTCCAGAGTCATCTGGGCCCAGTGGCAAGATGTAGATCAGGATGACTAGAGATGGCTCAGGATGCAATGGGAGACTTGGGCCTTTTAAAGATCTTCAACAGATCTCAGTTTGACTAAAGCTGCACTCATTCAGAGATTAAGGCTAGGTAGCAAACGAGGCAAGAATCTCCTCTTTAGTTTAGTCCAAAAAAAATCTCTGGATTTTCTCAAAATCACTTAGTATTAAAGCCATTCTAAAAGTCATCTAAGCTAAGTTATTCAAGTTATTCTTGTTGTTCTTGACTTTTCCCTAAATCCAATAGCTATTCAATTCCCAAGGCCTGTGGAGTAGACTTTCAGAATATCTCTCCTTTCCTTTCTCTTCATATATCCCTTTCTTCATAACAGCATCCTACATAATGTTCCTGTTTCTAATCTCTCCCTTTTCCAATATATCCTTCATATACCTGCCAAATCAATCTTCCTACCGCACTGATTATAGTATTTGCTTGCTCAAAAATCTTTCCATAGCCATTAGCTTTTCTTTCAAGAACAATTACAATCAGATTTAAAGCTGTCTTAAGCTTAATTTTAATAAATTGATTGACAAACATTTATTAAACACCAACTAAATACTTAGTGCAAGGAATACAAAGCAAAGACATTTTTTTGGTTGAGATAGTTATTCATTTCAACAGATTTAGAAAAATTAAGTGAAAGGTATGAAAATAGACCCATGATCTCAGCCTGTAAATATATGGAAATATAAATAATTTTCTTCCTGTATAGCTTCGCTATTTCATACTTTAAAAAACTCGTATTTTTTTCCTTCTGACTCATAGAATCCCTATTGTGATTCAAAACTCATCTCATAAGGCACCTCCTACAGAAAGTCTTTCCCAATCCCCGAGTAGTTAATGCTTTTGTTTAGTTACAATTTTTTTTTTTCTCTTCTTCCCCCTTTCCTGTACAATATATTATAAATTAGCATGGACATTTATAGTGTCCTTTTAAAGATAGAAAAAGATGATTTCTAAACAGTATCTCATTTAAGCATGACCAAAAAAAATCATCACCCTCATTATCATTGGTTTTTATTATTATTAAATTTCATGATTTTTGTTAATTATTCCTATTTTACATAAAAGGAAATTGAGGTTCAGAGAGATTAAATTACTTGTCCATGATCACACAACTAGTCAGAGTGACAAGTAGGATTTGGACCCAATTTTTCTTACCTCTAACTTCAGGATTCTACATACTGTGCTGTGATGCCTTGTGGCATAGAGGACAAAGTGACAGTTATCCATGAGTTCATAATCTTTGTCAAAAATACAGTAAATGAAGACTATCAAAAAATAATCTTTACCTGTAGTCCTGAGGAACATATCTTACTATTTTCTCAGTGGAATTTGCATTTTGTTAAACTAGAATTTGTGAAATTAATCTTTGTATCTACCTGGTACCTACTGAGCTTTGTATGTATGTGTATATACCTATATACATATATAAATAATATGTGTGCATATCTATATAAATAGGCATATACATGCATATGTGATATATGTGTGTATATGCATATATTCTAACAAGTTGGGGACTGTCACTATAGCTATGGTATTTAGCAATTAAAGAACTTTCTTCTTTGTCACAACAACTCTATTCTCTTTCTAGCCTTTTAAATTTATATTTAAGGAATTTAAAATATATTTCCCCTAAAAAGAGGGGTGCTAAATGAATGAATAGATATATGAATGGGGAAAAAGTTCTTGGTGAAATATAATTAAAAATGGGATTTGTTTAGTGTTTATATTTAGTAAACCCTTGTACATTTTTAATGTAGGTAAGTTATGACTGATGCAAAATAGTGTGGAGACAGTGTAAATCTTCAAAGTTGACCTGGATTCATTTTAGTTTCTCTTTCATATACTCATTCTCTTTCATCTTAAGCATTAATCTTCTTTCAAACATTCCATGATTTCTAAATAGTACAAAATGTGGAATTTTCTGATTTTAAATCAAAGATAGTATGTCATTTTAATTTCCTGGGAAATTTACAAGTAGCATCAGTATTCTCTAAAGCTATAATACTCACTTTGAAACCATTACATTTAAGGGAATTATGCCTAAAGATTATATATAATGAAGAGAAGTCATATTCTTATGCATATAAGCACACACCATAGGAACCAAAAATTCATAAAAAGAACAACATTGTGTACTTCCTAATTGGATTTTTCAGGATTACCAGAGCCCTTGGGTGGCATCGGAAATATTCTAGGTTAATGTATAACATAAATCAGCAAAACTTGGCATATACATATACTTGAAGAAGAAAAAAAAAAGTTAAGGAAAGGTAACTCTTTAGAATGCAGCATACATTAGATAAGCAAGCAGAAATGACCTAATTTGAGATGAATTATTTTCCTTCTAGAATCCAGGTCTTTATCTCTGTGTAGAAATGTTTTCATTTAAAGAGAGGGATGCTAGCTTGACCCCTACCAAACTTGAAAATTCACCTATCTCAAAAGAGGAAATAGATGAAGATTTCAGGAAGCTGCTCCCAAGCTTAACACAGAGACATGATGTAGTAGTCATGGGAGACTTCAATTATCTGGACATCTGCTGAAGCTCTGTTTCTGCCAAAAGCCAAGTAGCTAATCATTTCTTGGCTTGCCTTTATGGTAATTTCATCCTTTGAAAGATGGAGGAAGCAAAGAGAACTACTCTCCAAGATCTGATTCTCACCAAGAACGAGGTACTGATTGCTGAAATAGAAATGTAAGAACTTTGGAAAGAATTGGCTGTTCCATCTTAAAATTTTAGATAGAGGAAAAGGAAAGCACTGTCATATTCTGAAATGCCTCTTAGAATTTGGGAGAACAGATTTTAGAAGATCAGAAAAGAGATATGTAAGCATCCTACAAGTAAAGAAATCAACAGAAGAATTAAGGCAAGTATATTCAGCCTAAGATATCTTCCAGCTTTGTGCTTTCCTGGCTCTATATATGAACAACCCTTTATTAAAGTTAGAACTTTACCTTCTTTTAAAAGTGAAATTTTAGGGTCTAGACACTGGGTTCTCAAATCACTTTATCTCCCAAAGGTCTAGCTTAAATCAATTGTAATTCCAGTCGTGCTATAATCATTCTGAAACTAATTTGCACCTGTGGGATCTCATGAAACTTCTAATTGCAATAGAAAATAATACAGAAATGTTTATTGTTATATTCTCTGACTTTAAGGGTTCTTGCTTATATGGAAATGAAACCTTAAAGGCCAGATTAAATAGCTTAAATAAGAGATTGTCTCCCTATCTTGCAATGTTTCAAATGATAACAGAGTTGTTACTCTCTAAATTCTCCATATAGGGAGAAGCTAGATGGTATAGTGGATAGTTCTGGACCTGAAGTCAAGAGGACCAGAATTAAAATCTGGCTTCAGATACTTTACATTTACTAGCTGTATGACCTTGGACAAGTCACTTAACCACAATTGCCTTGCAAAAAATTAACAAATTCTCTATATACCTATATATATATATATATATACACACACACACACACACACACACACACACACACACACACATATATATATATATATATATATACACATATACATATACACATATATGCACTCGAGTCACTTAGATTGAACTTTGAAAATTGGTTAACGAGAATTTTTCCTGGATGACTTTTAAAGTCTCTCTAGCCATGACTGGAGCATAGCATCACATTTATTATCATTCACAAAAGGTAAGCTTCCTTGTGATGTGTTGATGTGCCTTAATTTTTACCCTAAGTCTTAGCTCTTAAAATTTACTGGGAAGGTTGTTGTTGTTGTTGTTGTTGTTGTTGTTGTTGTTGTTGTTGTTGTTGTTGTTGTTGTTGTTGTTGTTGTTGTTTTTAATAGGAAAAGAATGAAAATGAGTTGTTGTCACTTATTTCATAGCCATCTGATTCTTCTTTGAATTCTATAGTCACAGTTCAAGTTAAGACAGTACATTTTCATAAGTTGCTAAATTTCTCAAGCCATTTTTGGGATCAGGCTTTTCTATCAAAATCAGTTATTTTCTGGGTATCTAGACGGCACAGTGGATAGAGCTCTAATCCTGGAGTCAGAAAGACATATTTAGTTCAGGCACTTAATGCACTTACTAGCTGTGTGAGACTGAACAAGTCATTTACCCCTAATTGCCTCACCCTCCAAAAAAAAAAAAAAATCAGTTGTTTTCCCAGTACTACCTGACAAGATGAAAATACACAAAAGTTCTTGAACATTATCAGTGTAGGGAAGCTTTCAAATGTGGAATTCCATCCACACTATAAAATGCATCTATGTAAATCATCTATGAAGTAGTGAATAAATCCTAGGGAGGTACCTGAAACATATAGAAGTTAAAGTGAATAAATTAGGCTGATACACTTCATAAGTATTGGTGGTAGAATTTGAATTCAAATCTTCTTGTTATAAGCCTAATATTTTATTCCCTACTCAACTCAACTGCCTCATTTGAGAGAGCCTATGTAATGTATTTTGTATAATTTTTTTTTTTCCCACAACTTAACAGGTTTTAGCTTTTCAACCAGACTGAAAATTCAAGGGCTTAACTCTTAATTTAAACTTATTTATTCCACTCCTTACCCCAGTTTCTAGCACAATTTCTATAAATTGTAAGCCTTTGAAAAATATCAATTGAATGAATAAATGCCTCTCTTGTTTTGCTAAGTTACTTCTGTTACTGAAAAAGGGCATGCTTGAAAATATATTAGTTGCCATTTTTTTCAAGCTGCTACATATCAATCACAATATGTGCTGTATTATAATTTTAAAATGTAATGAGTTTCATCAGAATTAACCAACACCTTCAAAAGTTATCCTGGAATAAGTCCCAAATGTTAATAGTTGAGATGAAATTTAATAGCTTTTGACTGGCAGAATGGAAAGAGGCATAGTGGATTTTAAATAGGCTAGAACTTATTTCCAATGCTTATTTTCCCACAAGAAAAGTAGGGAAAAGGTATCAATGAGAGCATGCATGGTGACATGGGGATTATTCATATATTAAGGAGAAAAATGAATAGCTTTAGTGCTATACAGGAATATGCAAACTTAAAGAAGATTATGTGTTACATAATCCTCTCTGCAGAATTTATTACAATATAGGAACAAGAATCTTCTAGAAAAAGAAGCCATGAAGGGGTTGTGATCTTTATTGATATTAAGAGTAGCCACATTGATAAGAACATGAATACATTGATAAAACGTATAAAACACTAAAAAAACAAAAACAAAAACAATTTGCTCTCATAGCACTTGACTAACATACTATCAGGATGATTTCAATTTATGAAATCTTCTAAAAAATCATCCACAAATATAATATGAAATACATGAATTGCACATAAGCATATTTCCTTACGTAGGGACAACTACTTTTAATGGACACCAACCAGAGGCACAAAAAGGTTTTGGGGACTAAAAGTTATTTGGTGTGCAGTCTCTGCATAAGCCACCAAGTGGTGCCATAAGCATCAAGGCTTCTAGATTAAGTATTTTGGAGAACAGATTAGTTTAGATTATGCATAAATCCTAGTCATGTTTCATTTAATCTAGGGTTGAAAATACAAAGAATGTCAAAACATTTTATTTTAACAAAATATCTTAGGCCCTATTGCTATCTATTTCCCTCTCCATTCCAGCAGCAACAGCCAGAGATCATTTAAAACAAAGCACTAATAAGCATCTTTCCAGTGTTAGTCACAAAAGGGAGAAAACAACAATTTCATCATGTTAGATTGTTCATGTTCTTCCTGATAAAGTTAGTTTTTGCTTCATGGAAAATTACCAGGCAATTCCTTGAATCTAGTGGTCAGTAGGAGATGTCACTGGCCAATGACATCATTCCCTTTCTTTTCCCTGAACTTTGACCTCATGATTATTCGTATCATACTGCACTCTCACTTTTCAGGTTGCAACCCACATATTCTTTTCAAGTGTTCTCCCATCCTGTTCTGGGATGTTTACAGTAAAGTAGTTTGTTTTTATAGCCTTCCCTTTTGGAGGCCTTGATTTATGTTAATTCCCTAGGGATTAACACAGGGATTTTATGGAGAAAATCTGAACTGGCTTGGAGAGCCAGTTGTTAAATTTTCTTTGTGATTATTTATATCTTGGAAATAAGCAAATGACACAAATCAGAGCTTAATTTATTATTTTGTTAATTATCTCAACAAAGTGATAGCAAAAAATATAAATAGTACATATTAAACAGAAAAGTGTATCCTAAGCACATTTAATTATTATTATTATTATTTTTTTTCTCTCAAAGATCCTTGTTAAAAAGTTATTACCATCCTGGCTGTATAAGACCTGTGTTCCCTGCTCCCTAGATGTCTTGCAGGGACAGGCAAAAGAAAGAAAATTCAGGGTTGAGGGATACAAAATTATAAAGAAAATCTACAAAGGAAGATTCTGATCTTGAACTAGAAAGGATGCTTAGCCCTATAGTGGAGCTATATACTCATAATTCAATTCAACAAACATTTATTGATAGTTCTTGCAATCTAGAAACATTACAAAAACATTCACGTAGCTTTAAAATTATAATCCCAATCAGGGTATAATGAAAATGTATTATATAGAATAATTATAATAATGGTAGATCATACATTATATATTTATATGATCATATCTAGTAATATATGAAAATATATCTGCATGTAACTCTCCTCATCCTCTCCCCTCAGACACTTTGGATACATTTTACTTCTAAAAATAAAATGAGGGGAATTATTTAATTCTATTCTACAAACATTTAAGCCATGAAGTACTAAGCATTGTTCATGGGAGATACAAAGAAAAAGTGTTTCTGCCCTTGAATATTTACATTCTAATTGTAGAAAATTATAAATAAACATATAGTCATCTCTTCCAACATTTTATTCAAGTGGTAAAGAAACCAAGACCCAAGAGGTGACTTGGATTATTCAAAGTTTGATTAGTGGTAGAATCAATCAGAAAGAAAACCTAGGCCATTGTACTTTCCACTAGACCATAATGACTCAGAATAATAACATGTATATAATAATAATTCCTACTTATATTCAAGGTCTCCCAACAATATATTAAACCTTGGGTTTTTTATACGGTCATGTGCTTTTGTATAGAGAATTTCTTGATGAAGAAATTCTTCCTATGAAAGCAAGCTAACACTTTCTCAGCTACTTAGAGATTTAAAAAGTTGCCTTGAGTACTGAGAAATTAAGGCAGGTGGTTCATTTGTTTTAAACTTATTTTTTTGTTTTGATTTTTTCATAGGTTCACACAACTAGTGTGTTTCAGAGGTAGAATATGAACCAAGGTTTTCTTTACTCTTTAAAATAATGTGCAGTACTCCCTATCATTTACGTAATCTTAAAAAAAAGTAAAACTCCAATTGTGCTTTGTGATTTACCATGCACTGTCTTCCTAACAATCTAGTAAGAGAAGTAGTGCCAGTATCATTATTCTGTCTCTACATAGGAGCTAATTGAATTTCAAGAAGTTTAAACAACTTGTATGTGGTGACACTGCTAGTAGGTATCAAGCTGCTGGTCTGACTTTGGTCTCTTCCCTTCCCACTTGAAAGTATCCTAATAATTATGGAATTATTTCCCCATATTCCATCTCCAAAACAAAATTGGAACAAAAATGGCATCTGTGGCACTAAGTGAATTGGTAATGCAGGGGATGATGTGGAAGTCATGAAGGGCAGAGTTGGAAATAATCGGAATTTTTAAAGAAAGCAAGTGTTTACATGATAGTTTAAAAAAAAGTGATAACAAGGACACTCTCAAGGTCTCTTTTAAAAAAATTGGATTGTTTGTGTGACATGGGAGACACTGCAATACTACCACCCAGCATGATGTGCTCTCATCAGGGTAGGGGTTGGGCTGTAGGAACAAAGCAGAACTGAAGTAGCTCAAAAGAAACATAAAATGCTTAAATTTAGAGAATCCATCCCAAATGTTCACATGGAATATTTGTACCCAACCTATCATAGAACATTCTGAACTCCTGTTGGTCTTGTAACTTGATTCTAGCATAGTGATGTTATTTTGGTCATTAATCAACCAGATTCTAAAATGGCAGCAGGGAACAATAAAGCTATGAAAAGATGTAACAGCCTTGAAGAGCTAACTCTTGGCTTGTAAACTTAAACTCCCTCCCTCCTTTTTGAGTTCTTTTTTTGCTCAATCTGATCTATTAGTGCTACCTGCTGGATTCTAGAGACAGATCATAAAGAACATTGATCCATATTTCCTAGCTGACATCTGTGTGTGTGTGGGTGGGTGGGTGGGGGGCTAATTGACTTAGCAAGGTGAAGACCATCTACCTTTGTAAGAGATGCCAGATATTGCTGTCCACTGCTCCAGAGAATACAGATGGGTACATTGTCTGACTACATAGCACTCAGATTCTTCCCAGGGGTATAACTAGCAAGTGGACTCCCCATATACTTTGAGAGGATCTGAACTGTTGCTGTAGACAGAGGGATAGTGTGAGAATGAGCAGTCATTTCTGATTTCTTCAATATTTTCTGTAGAGGAATGGTCTGGAAGGCAAGCTGAACTTGAACAAATTTTATGTGTGACTGAGTCTGTTTGAGCTTTTTCTCAGAGGTTTAAATTGTGGTTGCTGTTGCCCCATTGAAAGAAGACAGAAACCTCAGCTATTTTGATTTTCTTTTGCTTTGAGCTGGGCAATCCTAGAGTGCCACACCATTTAAAGCAGATTTCCCATTAACCACTAAATTGAAAGTCTTCCTAGTAGTCAGTTCAGCAGAAGGGTTTGGTTTCACTGGAGAACCATGAAGTGACTCTGGCTTCAGGCAGACTGAGGAGAGGGAGGGAAGCTTTTAAAACCTCATTGTGGCTTGATGGAGAGTGATTCTCATCTGAAAGAGGATGGCTTTTGGGGGTTTTGGCTGAGGTAACAAACAGCATTTAAGAATGTGTCTGGGGAAACACACAACTTCAATTTATGGTTTGGTGAGGTCCCTAAAGGAGGTCCAGCTGCCCAGAATTCTTAGAGGTTTTTAGCCCATGTTTTGCTACTTAGGATCTCAGAAAACAAATTGAGAAACAAACAAAAAGCTTTAATTCTTTAAGGGAAAGCCTGTTGGGAAGGGAAGGGGAGCATAGAACATTTAGTTACTATACACATTAAAACAGTGCCCCTTATCCCAAGTGATTGTGAAGTCCCTCAAAGAAGATACATTATATAAATATGGACCTATTAAAAGGAATGAGTAACAGGGAGTTTGCCCCAGTGCAGAAAATATAGAGCATGATAGGAATAATTTCCAAGGACAGATGTCCTCCCCTGACTGGTTATTGCTCTGGGAAATTACAATGATGGCCTTGTCCTAAAGAATTTTCTTCAGCCCATTAAGAACCTTGTCAGCTCCAGGATGCTTTCTCTAAGTCGAAGGCACACCTCAGATGCACCCAATCCCTTCCCATACCATCACTTGTACTTGGACAATGAGTCCTACATATACCACTGTCCCTGAGATGATCCTTCCTCTGGGAACTGGGATGGGATATAGAGAGGGCTGTTGTTGTTGCTGTTTATCCTTGTTCTTGAAGAGGATCATGACATAAGAGAAGTGATGCTATGACATGGAAGTGAATTAAATTTAAGTGAGGGAGGGCTGTGAAGATCACCAACCCTGTTTTGTCCTCTAGAGCCATCTGGATCCAATAGCAAGATGTGGAGATGGCCCTGAATATAGTGAGATACTTGGGTGTTTTTAAGTTAAGGTCTTTAACAAGTTTCAATTTGACTGATATCAGACTCTATTTTTAAAGACACCTCAGAGACCCTCTCCTTGAATAAAATTCTCTCCGACAGTATCCCCCAACTAGTAGTGGTAAAGTGGTCAACAGAAATTTGAAAGTAGGGAACATTCTCTCTCTCTCTCTCTCTCTCTCTCTCTCTCTCTCTCTCTCTCTCTCTCTCTCTCTCTCTCTCTCTCTGTCTCTTTCTGTGTCTCTGTCCTTTTGTCTGTCTGTCTCTCCCCACTCCATTCTCCCAGAATCCCAGAGAGAGCAGGGACCTCAGAAGTGTATCTTAACTTCAATGTGTATCTTAACATGAATTTCCACATCAATACACTTGACTAAAGTTTCCCTATAACCCACTTTTTTTCCTTAAGAGAATCCATTATATCTATGGACAAAGCTATATTTTTAGGAAGCTTTCCTTGACTCAAGTATTGAGTCTCAGACAATAGAGTGACTTAAATATATCAATTGCTTAAAAAGTATTTGTTGAATAAATGAGTCTATGAATGATCACCCAACCTTCACTTGGATATCTTCAATTATAGGAAAACCACTGCCTCCTGAGGAAGCTCATTATGCTTTTGGATGACTAATTATTAGAATGATTGTCCTCATATCACCTCTGAAAATTGCTTTTTTGCCATCTTTAACCATCACTCTTGGCTCTGCCTCTTAGGGTCAATTGGAAGAAAATGAATCCCTCTTTCACATGACAGTCCTTCACACACATCTATCAAGCTTCTTTGAAGACTTCTCTTCTCCAGGCTAAACATCTAAGGTCTTTCAAATGATCCTTGTATGACAAGGTTTCCGGTAATCTCAGCATGCTTGTCACACTCCTCTGGATCTCTTCTAATTCATCAATGCCCTTCAAAAATGTTAGTGCTGGAAGTGAAAACAATGATATCAACTTCCAGAATGTTAAGCCTTCACCCAGGTGGCTTTCAGTTTACTCCCTTTCCCCAGAAATATTAAAAAAAAAAAAAAAGAAAATTAAGAATATTCAATATACATTCATTGTACAATGAAAAGAACACTGGACCTAAAATCATAGATGAATTCAAACTCTGGCTCTCTCACTCACTAATTTTATGGTACTTGCCAAATGTGTTTAGCTTTTTAAACTTCAGTTTAGTCATCTACAAATGAAGACTCTATTTTACCTACCTCTAAAGATTTTTGTGAATAAATTGCTTTGTAAATTTGAAAATGGCATAGAATTGAGATTATTCTTCAAGTCGAGTTTTACCTTCCTCAAATGAATTATTTTTTGTTCAACAAAAATACCTGGAGTAATGTATATATGATTTAAAAAACTATGTATATATGGTTCAAAAAAAAGTTTATGGACATAAATGTTAATCCCAGCTACTATGCAAGTAGCAGAAAGCTCAGCTCCATTTTTTTCCCCCTAGAATGTGTTCTTTGTGAAAGTCATTTCAGTGCTATCACCTACTGATGATTAGCTAGGATTATATGTGACATGCAGCCTGATGAAAACTATTCAGGGAGAAAGGGAAGGAAGAAGATTAACAAGGAATAGTTGGGTTTGCTTAATGTCAGGGCCAGCAGATTTATCTGAAATTAAAAAGTAAAAATAGTGGAAGCCTTGACATAGATTGAGCTATTACCCATATAAAAAATGAAACTAAAATGTAGAAAGGCAAGAGTGCATGCGTGTGTGTGTGTGTGTGTGTGTGTCCATGTAGATGTATTTTGGGGAAGTTGGGTTGTTGGAGAAATAAGGCATCCTTTCTGTGATAGATCTAATTTCTTGTTCTTGGTCTCCTTATCTTCCCCCTTTCCTTCCTCCCTCCAATTCTTTGCCACTACAAAAAGAGCTGCTTTATAAACATATTTTGTACATGTGGATCCTTTCCCATACTTTTAGAATCTATTTGGGATTTTTATAGCCTTTTAGTCATAGTTCCAAATTGCTCTCCAGAATGAGTTAGATCAATTCACAATTCTACCAACAATGCATTAGTGTTTCAATTTTCCCACATCTTCTCCAATATTTATAATTTTCCTTTTCTGTCATATTAACCAATCTAATAAGTGTAAGTTAGTGCCTCAAAGTTGTTTTACTTTGCATTTCTCTAATGAATAATGATTTACGGCATTTTCCCATATGACTATAGATAGATTTAATTTCTTCATATGAAAACTGCCTATTCATATCCTTTGACCTTTTATCAATTGGGGAATAATTTGTATTCTTATAAATTGACTCTTTTCTATTATTTAAAAAATGAGGTCCTTATCAGAAAAACTGATAGTAAAAACTATTTCTCAGTATTCTGTTTTCCTTCTAATTTTGGTTGCACTGGCTTTGTGCAATTTTAAAAATATAATATAATAAAAATTGTTAATTTTTTTTTTAATTTCTTAATGTTCTCTTTCACTTGTTTGGTCATAAATTCTTCCCCTCTCCTTAGATTTTACACATAAACTATTCCTTGCTCTCCAATATCACCTTTGATATCGACCTTAGTTTAGTTTATATTGTATGACATATATATACACACACACACACACACACACACACACACACACACATGAGGTCTATATCTAGTTTCTGCAATACTATTTTCTAGTTTTTCCAGCAGTTTTTTATCAAGTAATGAGTTCTTATCCCAGAAGCTGGTGTTTTGAGGTTTAGCAAATAGTAGATTACTATAGTCATTATTTCTTAGCCAGTATCAAATAGTTTTGATGATTTCTGCTTTATAATATACTTTTAGATCTGGTATGACTAGGTCACTTTCCTTTGCATTTCCCCTCCCATAAATTCCTTTGACATCTTGACCTTTTATTCTTTCAGATGATGTTTTTATAATTATTTTCTAGCTCTGTAAAAATAATTTTTGATAGTTTGATTGGTTTGGCACTGAGTAAGTAAATTAATTTAGATAGAAATGTCATTTTTATTGTATTTGCTCATCCTATTCATGAGCAATTGATCTGTTCTAAATTGTTTAGATCTTACTTTATTTATGTCAAAACATTGTGTAATTGTGTTTATATAGTTTCTGGGTTTGCCTTGGCAGGCAGACTCCAAATATTTTATTGTCTACTGTTATTTTTATTGATTTTTGTCTTTGTGTCTCTTTCTGTTGGACTTTGTTGTTAACATATAGAATTGCTGATGCTTTAAGTGCTTTTATTTTATATCTACAACTTTGCCAAAGTTGTTCACTGTTTCCAGTAGTTTTTTAGTTCATTTTCCAGGATTCTCTAAGAATACCATCCTATCATTTGTAAAGAGTGAGTTTTGTTTCTTAATTGACTTTTTCTTCATTGCCTTCAATTTCTTTATCTTTTCTTATTGCTAAAGTTAATATTTCTAGTACAATATTGAATAATAATGGTGATAGTGGGCATCCTGTTTTAAACTTGATCTTATTAAGAATGCTTCTGACTTGTCCCCATTACATATAATTCTTGCTTATGATTTTAGATTAATATTGCTTATCATTTTAAGAAAAACTCCATTTATTCCTATACTCTCCAGTGTTTTTAATAAGAATGTCAAGATTTTCTGCATCTATTGAGATAATGATATGATTTCTGTTAGTTTGGTTATTGATATGATCAGTTCTGTTGATAGTTTTCCTAATATTGAATCAGCATTGCATTCCTACTTGATCCTACAAAATCCTACTTGATCATAGTGTATTATCCTGGTGATAAATTGTTGTAATCTCTTTGCTAATATTTTATTTCAAATTTTTGTATCAGTATTCATTAGGGAATTTTAAAATATTTTAAAAAAATGTTTTCTGTGTACAAGGCTAAAAAACCGCCTGGCATAAGTATATAATAAGCTGCTCTTATACTCTAGAAAACTTAATGTCAAGGTCTTTTTCTACTTGCTTGAAGTATAATCATGAAATAGTAGTAACTGTTCAGTGTCCCCAATAAATTTTCTAGGATGACATGTTACAGATGAATTGATGATCTTCATCAGTAAAGAGTGTTTCATATTGAGAATTCCTTATTCATCACAGCTCCACAAAAGAAACAAGGTGGGGAAGACAGTGCTAGATATAATTAAACACACATACACACATACACACATACACACACACACACACATACACACACACACACACACAAACACACAAACAGTCCTTGCATTTGGATAACATATAGAGAGTGACAAGGGACATTAGAGAGTATCAAGTCCTGTTTTTTAACTTTGCCAATAAGGAAACTGAAGTTCAGAAAATTGACTTATTCTGAATCCTTGGGCATCTGAGTTGAGAATTGAGTCCAGATCTTACTGATCTTACTCAGTAAAGCTAAATCTAGCTATATCACATTTCCTTCAAGGAATTTATTCCTTGCTCAAGTCATTTACACCCAATTGCCTCTCCAAAAACAAAATTAAACAAACAAACAAACAAAAAAAAACATGTAAACCTAAATCTATGCACCTTTTAAAAAAGGTGTAAAAGTCAAATTTAACCTATTTTTTCTATAGCTAAGAATGTAGTTTTTTTTTTTAACATTTTAAAATAAAATGTTTTTTTAAGCTATAAATTTTTACATTTTGATGTATGGATTATGTTAAAAATTAATAAATTATGTTTATTGTTCCTTATTCAATAAATAGGGTAGCTAGGTAACATAGTGGATAGAGTCACAGGCCTGAAGTCAGGGAAATTTATCTTTTTAAGTTCAAATCCGGCCTCAGACACTTGCAACCCTGTCCAATTTCTCATCTGTAAAATGAGCTGGGAATGAAATGGCAAACCATTCTAGGATCTTGCCAAGAAAAACCTGATGAGGTCATCAAGAGTTGCACATGACTGGAACCATTCAACAACAACAACAACAGTCAATAAACACCAAGACCATTTTTACCTCTGATATTACATCAGAACAGTTTGTCAATGCCAGTTGTAGGAGATGGTGCATGAGGTAAGCCTTAAAGAACTTAGGGATTTGAAGAAAGATAGGAGAAAATAGAATGCATTCCAGACATGAGGAATAGTTTGTATAGAAGCTGAAGTAAGGAATAGAGTTTAGAGAACAAATAGGATAATTTTGCCAAAATATAGACAGCTTAGAGGAAGTCATGTTCAATAAGTCTGGAAGGGTAGAGTAGAGCAAGATTGAAAAGACCTTTAAGTGAAAAGCTGAGGACTCTGATTTTTTTTTTTTTCCTGGAGGCAAGTGGATTCATCAAAAATTTTCAAGCAAGAGCATGAGATGATTGAATGTATTTTTGGAAGTTTTGCTAGTAGCTCACAGGAGATGGATTGGAGAAGAGAGAGAGAAGCTAATAAAAGGAAATTATAATAGTTTAGATGAGAAGTGAAATGGTTTTGAACTAGGGTAATCTTTCTATTGACTTTTGCATGATCTCAAATTTTAATTCTTTGAACATTTTGGTGTTCTATGATTTAAATCCCTTTATCCCTGCTGAAAGAATATTGTTAAAAAGGAATACCCTTCCATACACTGCTCCCTGTCAGGGAGCCTTTTGAGAGTATTAAAAGTGCTACATAATTTCCAAAATGCAATAAACTTTCATCTTCCTATTTGATTCTGATCCTGGCCCATTATCTACAATGCCTATTCAAGGTATAGATAATGATGCACTAATTCAGTTGTCTGCCCATCCAACTGCATGCCATTGTTTAAACTATAGAAATATATATATATATATATATATATATATATATATATTTTTTTTTTTTTTTTTTTTTTTTTTTCCCTTTTCAAGATCATTAGCATGATCTCTTTTGAATCTTTACTGAGAAAAATCTACAGTGCTGGATGCTTGATGCAATCCCTACAAAGTTTTCTGCAACCAGGAACACTTGGAGCACAAACTATAGGGAATCCTTTCTTTTTGAATCTTTATAATGGACATCATCCATGATAGTGATAAGCATCTTTAACAATTGTTTTTCTGTCTCTTATCTTGCTTGACAATGATAATCAGAAGATTTTTTTAAAGTTATTTTTATCCCTGAGGCAATTGGGGTTAAGTGACTTGCCCATGGTCACACAGCTAGGCCATGTTGTGTCTGAGATCAGATTTGAACTCAGGTTCTCCTGACTTCAGGGATGGTGCTCTATCCACTGTGCCACCTAGCTGTCCCTAAAAAACTATTTTTCTGTTTTTCTCTATCAAGGAATATCAAATTCATTTGAAAACTTTCAGTGATCAAGAACCCACCATCATCCCAAGAAAGCCTGCTCTGTTAGGATTTCTCTGTTCTCTGCAAATAGCCTAATTCTGTTGTTTAACATCTTCTACCAGCTGTTCTTCGTTCTCTTGCATGATCTTAAAATTATGCATGTAAGAAACTTCAGTGAAAAATCATGGGAGTTTCTTAATGAGGTGAAGCACAATCACAATTCTCTCCCAAATAAACAGAAAATACTTGTGCTTTTAGGAAGTAAAAGATATTTGTAAGTTATAGAACAAGGGCATTCTATTCCTAGTTTCCAATTTAGAAGTTATAATAAGTGATATTACAGAGTCTCAGAGCCACTAATATCCTTAGATCCCATTTAAGCCTAGACACGCATATATTTTATGTGTTTGTATGTATGAATGCATGCATGCATATATGTTAGGAATTTTTTTTCTTAAATCTGTCTCTGCAACTTACACCTATTGATCTGATAGGAGTTCCATGTTCATCCAGCCCTCCAAACAGAGGAAAGATGTAAAGGGCTAGAACTGAGCAATGCACTTGTATAATGAAGCACATGAGACTAATGGCCAATTGGACAGTTCCCTATTAACTTGTTTGAAGGTTGACCCTCCCCAGCTGTTCTGTGCTGACTTGATTGGTGGGACAAAGAGGGAGAAGTGACTTGTGTGGGAGGAGTAGGAGGAGGAAGAGGAAATTGATGCTGAGTCAGTCTCTCCTGGCGTTTGAGGGAGGAAGGTGTGTGTGAGATTGCTAGACCTAACCCCCTGACCTTGACCATAAAAGATCAAGAATAAAGACGTTAGTGATCCTGATTCTGGCTGATTTCTGGGAAGACAGAGTTCCAGCAGAAAGAAGAAACTGAGAAAGGTGATATCATTCAAGGCTTGAGTTAGCAGCAAGTTGATGAGATGAGGTTGGAAGTGATGAGCTTATTTTGGAAGCATCATCTTGTTCCTTTGAGTTGAAACTAGGTAGAGCAGCAGATGCAAAGTAGAGTGAGAAATCCCCGCAGTCTCTAGCATGGTAAGCTGGGGAGAGGGACATGATGGGACTGCTAGGTCCACTCATCTCTTTCCAAAGAATTTTCCTTCAGCAAGCTAAAGTAGGATAAATATCTTTTGTCTTCCCACTGTAAGTACCTCAAACAACTATGGGACATGAAAAAACTGGAAGTCCAATTAATGAAGAACATAAGAGCTCTTCTCTCTCTCCAGCTTCATCCCATTGTACACAAGCTGAGGACAATGATATACATCACTTATAAGGAACGAATCCCAAAGCAATAATAGGCTTTGAGATTAGGTTTACGTTCATTTAGGAAATTGTGACCCAGAGTTCTAGATCTTAGGTTTAGAACTGCAAGAGACTTTACAAACCATGTAATTTAACTTCTTTCATTTTACAGCTGAGGAAATAGGGTTCTACTCAGATAAATTAGCTTATTTAATGCCACATAGGAAATAAGTAACTCAGATAAAATTTAAACCCAAGTCCTCTGTCTCTAAAGCCACTGCTGTTTCCACTGTATTGTCAACCAGAAGAGTTACTGGTAGAGATTTTATCATTATGTCCCTAATGCTAAAAAAAAAAAAAAAAAAAAAAAAAAAATCAGTGCCTGAAACTTAGAATTTGGTTAATAAGTGTTTGTTGATTTAAGCTGAATTAATTTTTAATAAACAAACCTTTTAATACCTAAATCGATAGGAGTAATTTAACTGGTGAAGGGAATGAACTTACTTTTTAAAATAAAATTATTCTTATAATTGTATGGAATGCAAAATTAATGACAACCAGAGAAATATTCTTTATTCTTAATTTATTATAAATTACTTTCTTTACATAAATAAGCATTAGTAGATAACAAACTAAATTAACATCAAGTTGATTTTGCAAGGATTTAAAGCTGTTATCTTATTGTTTTTATATCTGTGGTATGATTGCTTCATTGCATTTCCATCCTATTTCCCCACCCTGCTATGAGGCTTGATTAAAATGACAGGGATCAGATCTCTACTTTGTAGCCTTCCCTTTACTGATATGTGAATAGAATGCTGAGAAATTAATTCTAGAAGCCAGTGCCAAAAAAATATACTGAACATTCTCATCTTCCAAGGAGTATCAGAAAATGTCAATAAACTGAACATTAAATCTTCAGATTTATTGAATATTTTCATTTTAAAAATGAAAAATCTGATCAAGTCACAACTGACAATATAAAAATGGATTGCTAGAGGAGGGAAAAGTAAATGCAATGATTCAGCAAAGGTTTGTTTACATCATCTCAACAAAATGTTTTGTAAATACTTCTTTTTTGTGAGTTTTCTAATTTGTCCTCCCTCCTAAACATAATGTTTATGAAAAGAATATTGCTGAGATATCTCTGAACTCCATTTATCAGAGTTCCTATTCAGACAGAAACAATCATAGAATGGGCAGTCATATTTTCCTGTTGGTATATCTGAGTTTTTAATTAGCCATAGTCTTAAATTTACCTCTGTTTATAATCAAGACATTGTTGAAGATATACCAAGGAATTTTTTTTTTTATTAAAAAAATCATATCAGTCCCTTATATGGCCTTCAAACCTTTATCTCCATTTAACTGATGATTTGTGGAGTGCCTGCTATGCTTAAGGAAGTAGTATATAATATAGACCATGATAAATAGAGTGGATTTTGACATATAAAGATAGTGAAGGAAAGTATTCTAGGAGGAGGAAACAAAATGAACTAAGGCATAGAGCAGGACAGGCATAGAATGAATTTGAGGGACAATAAATAGTTTAGTTTGATTAGAGCATAAGGTAGACCAATGGGGGAGTATTTGGGAAATGGGGTAATGGAAAAAAATTTGAAATAAAACTGGAGGAGTTAGAGGACTTCTAGTCCAACCTTTTATTTTATAAAACAGGAAACTGAAGGCCAGTGAAATTATGACTTACTCTAAGTCACTAAAAAAAAAAAAAAGTCAAGACAGAGACAGAATTTGATTATCAGTCATGTGACTATATGGGCAGTGTTTTATTGGCTCCCCACACCCCCTCACCCCCCCATTGTACCAACAGACTTTCCATATGTTGGAGGGAAAATTGTATAATTTAGGCTTAGGTCAGTAGATAGGAGATAGGCAGTTAAGAGAAGAGGGACAAAGATATGGAAGAAGCAAGGAGAGAAAAAAAAGAGGAAAGAAGAAATAGAAAGGCAGAAAGAAGAAAGAAAAGAGAAAGAGGGAAGGAGCAGGAAGAAAAAAGAGAGAGAAGAGAGAGATTAATGAAAGAGAGAGACAGACAGAAAGAAACAGAGAGAGAGAAACAGACAGACAGACAGACAGAAAGAAACTGGCCCCTACTCCCCAACTTTCTGGGAAATATAAGGAAAACTTTCCTACTGATTATAATTAGAGCTACCAAAAGTATAATGAACTTCTTTTTAGAGATTTAGTAAGCTTTCCTTAACTAGATGGTCTCAAGCAAAAGCTAAATGATTCTTTACTAGATATGATATAGAGAATATTTTTATTTAGAGATAGATTGGATGGTTAGATAGTTTTGCAAATCTCTCATAGATCTGAGATTCAATTATTCTCTATACAGAATTCTGGAGTATGGAAAAATGAATCAAATTAAAGGAGTTGAGCCTCTTTGTATTATTTCTCTACTATGTGCATTAAATGAGTCAACTCTTAATTTGTATGTTAACTAATTATTGTCCTTAATTCCAGAAAGCACCTTGTCAGCTAAACTAAAATAAATGTTCTCTTTGAGTATGATATACACACTTTTAATCCTAGCTACCCAGAAGGTTGAGGTTGGTGGATCTCTTGAGTTTTGAAGTACTAAGATGCATTGGGGCTGTGCAAATAAGCTATCTGTTGCAAATTCTTTAATATGGTGAGTTCTTTGGATTTCAAGGGCCTTCAAAGGCCCTTTTGAGGGGCATATTTGACCAGATTGAAAAAAGAGAGTAGGTTAAAGTTCCAGTATCAATCAATAGTGGAATTGGATCTCTGAATTTCCAGACTGAGACCTAATCTTTTTAAAAAATAAAATAAAATAAATTTATAGATAGCTTATATCAATCCTGCAACTCTGCAAACAAAGGTGTTAAAACTCTTACCTAGGGAAAAAAATCATTATCTCAGGCACTCTTTACACATCTGAATTAAATCACAGTCAGTCTTCACCATCAACCATCCAGGATACAAAACAAAAACTAGAAGTAAATGGAAAAATAAATTCAATTGAAAAATATACTATTAAAGCTCTTACAATATTTAAATTATGTTAACTCTGACGCCAATGACCTATTGGAATTAGGTATCATAAAATTCTTCTTACTTTACACATAGAAAGTTTGACCCAAAATTAAGAGGCCAAGAAAGATACCTTAAGGCTCAATTTTCCTCACACATACAACTGAGGTTTCTTTTCAACTCAAGGAATCAAAGATTATTGAATAATAGTTTAGGAGGAATAGATCTTAAAGTAATTTATTTAACCTAAAATCAAGGTATCTTATCCTAATTCCTGTATCTAAAAACTGATTTGTCTGTTTGAAAGAGGTATAATGAGGTATGTGGGATGTTCAAGGAAATAAAAAGTATAAGGGCTTACTAAGACCTTTTCAGCGCTATTCATTAACTTTTGGTGCCTCTCTCTCCCCAACTCTCACCTGTGACTCAAGAAGCTGTAGTGTGCACAACTGCAATACCCAGGTAAACCTGTTTGGGGCAGATGTGCTAAAGCAGGTTTTCCCAGTTTTTATGAAAGTGACTGAAGCTGACTGTGGAGGACTTTGAGCTTTTGAAATTTTGGTAGACATCAAAGAAAGGAAAGTAATGCATTGCATCTTTTTATGGGCTTGCAGGAAAAGAACTTTATCTTCAAAGGCATCTTACTTCCACTACCATCACCCACCTTGTCACTTTCTCTACTTTCAAACCTTACACATTATAAGTTTCATGAGAATCACAGAATCACAGTCCCCAAAGTTGAAAGGGACTTCAAGATTTATCTAGTTCAAAAGTTCTCAACCTTTTTGGAAGTAGAACCCCTTTATACTCTTAAAATTCATTAAGGACTCCACCAGAAGAGTTTTTATTTATATAAGTAATATCAATTGATATTTATTATATTATAGTGTAAACATATTATTATTATTATTATTTTAAATAGTTTGGAGTTTAGAGACACTTCTAAAAGGATCTGGAGGACCTCTGGACCACACTTTGAGAAAAGATCTAGTCTAACCTGAACTTGACAAAATTTATTTTACAAAATAGCAAAAAATGGATAACTTTCATGTTTTGCTTGAAGGTCTTCAGTGAAAGGGAACCTGCCATATTTCAGTCAGCTTCTTTTAATTGGAACATCTCTAATTATTTGTACATTCCACTAATGAGTCTTAGATTTGTCTCTGCAACCTCCCCCTCCTCCACCTCAGGTCTCCTACTTCAGCCGTTTAAAGAATAGGTCTAATATCTCTCTTGAACAGCCATCAGATCTAGTTTCCCATAAAAACCATCAATTTTCTGTATTATAACATAGAGCAGATTAGAAGGAACAAAGTGGGAGAGAAGTGAATGTAGGGTATGAGAATGAAAATGTAAGATATAGTTTTAAAAAACTCCAGTGAGTAGCCTGGCAAACCCTAATGATTCAACAGTTTGAGAGTGCATCCCTCCCCATAGCACAGAAAAAGCTATAAAGGAATTTAAAAATTATTGAGTCTCTCATTATCTTCTATCTCTTTTACTCCTACAGCATTTACTAATAAGGATTGACAAAATAACTTGTTCATGAGTAGTTACATTAATATCATATGACAGAATCTATATTTGAAAACTGAGCCCTAGACTCGAAATTCAGAATCACAATGACACATTAGTGTTTATAGGGAAAGTTATGAAAAATTGAGCTAACATGTTTGACGTGATCTGTTTGTAAAGGGAAATTTATTAAAAATAAATTTTAAAATTATTTTGCATGATTAAATTTTAAAATATTATTTTTTTCTCATATGAAATAGCTAATTTTTATGTAATCTTGGGTAAATACAAAATCATTCCATCTAAAGTTAAATTTGGAATGTATAAGTCCCAAGTCTTCTGATGAATTACTTTCATATTTAATTTATTGACATTTTTCTCAGCTTTACTCTTCTTTTTCATGTAAATATTAGGTGTGTCCTTCATATTCACAGCATCTGCTTTGCCAAATTATTGACTTTGGTCAGGTAATTTCAAATTTGTAAAGAAATTGAACTAGGCTTTATAAAACTTTTAATGATATGCATAGACATATGTATATAACATTTTAAACTATATTCAAGCCACATTTAGATCATCTTTCCTTTTTAATATATAAAGAAGTCATTTTAGCATAAATTTTGATCTAGATGGAATTTTGTAGTCATCTCTATACTCTAAGACCATATTTTAAAAGTGAGAAATTTGAGAGGCAAGGAAGTTAAAGGCCACACATAAAACATGGACCCAGGTTCTCTGATTCTAAATTTAGTTTCTTGCTCTTTCACCTTACAATCACTTTTAATGTTTTATTGGCTTAACTTTTTTTTAAATGAAGAAAATGATATTCTCTTACTCTTACTCTGATTTCTCCAATAGATCAAGAGTTTTTCCAATGTAATTTAAATTCCTCCAAGAGCAAGTAAGATTCTTGAGATCAGGGATTGTTTTAAGTTTTCTCTCAGAATCAATAGGAGCCATTTCAGTCCTTGGCACATAGGAGATATTAAGTAAATGCTTGTTGAATTAAATTTCCTTTTCTGTGAAATTAAGACATTGATAGATAATAGATGGCCTCTGAGACCTGAACAGAAGTAAAAAGTATTAATATGCAAGTCACTATGTGTACTGTGTAAACAAAATAAATTTTTAAAAAATTAATATTGGCCCTCAAGCAACTTCTATTCTTTTTTGTATACTAACTTGATAGGCAAGGGCTTGAATTTATTTAATTTTCCCAGTAACTTCCTTCTAGGAATAATTGATTTAAAAAGAAATAAGTTCTAGTCCTAAGCTAGTGATGCATTCAGACCTAGAAAATGACAGAGTAGGAAGGGTCACATATATTCACTGTCTTGTGCCACTCAGCAATTTTGCTGAGGCTACAGGGAGTTCCCAATAGAATGCCAAAATAACTTTCCTGTTTGATATCTATCCTTTTGCTTCAATAGATCTTCCAAAACTCCCAAACAGAAGTTGCAGCCTAACAGCGGCCAAGAAGGCTAAGAAATCAAATGCTTCTGCTGATGCCAGTCATAAAGGGAGAGACCAAATAGCCTCTAGACAAGAAAAATCAAGTTACCTGGTGCATCCCTTCTGTATGAGAAATCAACCATCTCTGACAAAGCAGCATAAAATAGAAGTAGCTGTGAGTATTCCATTTTTGAAAAAGACAATGGAAGCAGAAGAAGCTTGATCATAAGGGACTCAAATTCTTATCCAAGATAGACAGCCCTTCCTCTACCAAGCTACACTAAACTAAAAGCTCCATATCTGATTTTGAACCTGACTGGTTGCAACTTAGAGGATAAAGCTTCCAAAAGACAGAAATGAAGGACTTCCTTTAAAACTCCATTTAAAACCCTAGCCTAGATTTCAGTTGATACACCAGATAAGTCAGATACAACTGTGAAGTTCCCTCCAAATTAGCCAATGTCACAACTGGGGAGAGCAATAGCAGCAGTAGCAACAATAGCAGCAGTGACTGCCCCTAAACCTAAAGTGGGGGAATAGAATTGCATCTTCAGGGGCCAAAATAACAACCCAGAACAGCAGTTCAGACTCAAAGATCTTCAGTAGTGAAAAGGATGAACTTTCGCCATCAAGCAAATGAATCTGAAATGGGGAATGCAGCCCTTGCTAAGCTCACCTTGGCCAAAAATATCCAAAGCCAAGAATGGCTATCTACTTCAGCCTGTGCAGATCCCATGAAGAGAAAAAACCCCCAAAACTTAAAAGAGCTCTATCCTGGTGGACAGTGAGTTTTTCTCTCCATTTGCCCACAATGAGAAGTCAAGTCCTCCCAGGGAGGGGGAAGAAAAGGAGAAGGATCCAGCAGCCAAGCCAGTCTCTGGGAAGAAGGGAGAAAGATGCTACCTCTGGCTAAGAAGTCAGCCTCAAATGTGAAGAAGTAAAAGCTTCAGACTCCAAATATGGTTCTCAAAGCAAAAAAAAAAAAAAAAAAAAAAAAAAAGAAAAAAGAAAAAAGAAAAGAAAAAGGCATCCTCTCCTTTATAGAAAATAAGAAAAATGAGATGGATTCTCAGGATAATGACAATTCCTTTGATGTCAAGCAGGGTGCATCTGGAGATTAGGGAGAAAAAGCCAACAAGATCTTGTTCACCAAAAGCAAGTCCTTTTGACATAAGAAGGTCAAGAAGGAATTGGCAGACACTGGGAGAGTGCCCTATTCACCCAAATGAATTCTGTTAAATTTAAGAAGAGGAACCCTACCTCTGGAGACTGGTATCTAGAGCCCAGTTCTGCAGGATCAGGAGGCTGGAACTAGTGATCAACCCTTCATCCATAGTCTGAACTCCACTAAGGACAGGTTTTCTATGAGGAAAGTGGTAGTGGAAGTGGTGGTAGAGCAGAGAAATATGGAAGAATTCTCTTGGAAGTGGGTTGCTTGCTTTTCTCTTCACTCCTCTGAAATCCAGATATAGCCCAACCTTACTTGTTAAGGTCCTGAAAGGCTGTATGCGAAGCAAAAATGTGAAATTTTATATTGAATCATATATTCCTATTAACTAATATTGTAGCTTGCAGAGATTCACTTTCACAGGTGACATTTTTGCTTCATAGGTCATAGTAAAAGACACATTTGAGAAACCTTGATATCTATGGACTCAGTTATAGATCCTGTCATTTTGGGGGGGGGTTGGGGTGAAGGTTAAGGGTACAACCAATTTTAGGAGGTCACTCCCAATGTATCTCTGGGAGGGATGAATTTTTCCATAACAATCCAGTGAAACCATCAACTCAGTCCTAGAGATGGAATAGTGTCCTGCATCTATACCATCAAAATCATAGAACCTTGAAGTTTCGAAATAATATTCTTTTCAATAAGAGAATACTTATGAGTTCATGCCTTCTGTATATTTATAATCTTCTGCAAGCTTCACAGAGACCAAACAAATGGGCAACAGATTACCCTTTCCTGGTTAATTTATTTCATCAAGAGTTTGACCATCCCTATTTCACAAGATCTCCAAACTATAAAGTTTTTGATCCATACATGGTTTCATAATTAAATGTAGGGATCATACAATTTTGATTTGTTTGATTTGTTGATCTATTTTATGTACCTATTTCCCTGGAGTGATGTAAAAAATTTCTTCAGGAAAATGGGTTGGAAATGGAAAGGTTAAAGTCCTGAAAATCCAAACTTCCCCTTTTGAGGGAAAGGAGTGTCACTGAGATACTAAGTAACTGGACAAAGATCAACTAGATAATAAAATGTACATTAATTGACCTCAAGTCCTCTTACTTCAAATTTGCTGTACCATTCTACCTCCCATTTCTTCAAGTATTCAGACAAACTCACTGGCCAAAAAAGCCCTATGAATGTACTCCTCTGAATGTCATTTAGTTGGACATTGAATCACTGTATAATGAATTGAGAGGTCATTTTTCTTCATCCTGAAATATTGTAGTAGAGTATTGTAGAATGTAGGCTGGGAACTCAAACATGTCCTGATAATAATAATCTTGCTGTCACCCAATTCTCCCTTAGTATAACATTGATTAAATATTTAATGTGGTCTAGTGATTTCTTGATATCCTCAGACTATTTATTATGTCCCAGTTCTCAGTTTCCATAATTATCATGACCCAGTCCTCACTCAGTTTCCCTGCTTCTCAGTTCTGCAAAACCTCCCCTCCCTCTTTATCAGAATACTTGGTAAGGATAAAAGATCTTATGTTTTAGAATATCAGAATGCCTGTCCCCATCCTAAGCTATTAGAATGTCAGATACAGTCTTATCAAGATGCCTCTCCTCAAGTCCAGGGTGCCTCCCCTTGATTATGTCATTTCATCTCTGGTGGCTCACCCCACCCTGTCAGAGTCCCGTTCTGCTCTCAGTACCCTCACTCTGCCCCTACCTCAGTCTACCCCCTTCATCTGAGCCACATGTATATATGTCTTTGAGAACTTACATTGTTTACTGGATTCTTGGAGAGGACAGTCTCATTCAGCCCTGGGACCAAACCATGGATCCATTTGATCCCAGTATATCTCTCCATTTAATAAACTATTAAATACTCTCTAATCTCTATCTTGCTCAATTTCTCTGGAATTACATATTAACACCATTCTTTTAATTGTACAGTCTAATAAATATGGAGAAATCTTTTTTTTTTTAATTTCTTCAATTTCCTTTAGAAAAGAAATTATTCTTTGATAGGAAGAAGAAGATGTAAAACTTGTTGAAATCATTGTCTTAGAATTTAATTTGGGGGGGTGGAGTAGGAGCTGGAGAAAATATTTTCAGTAGAAGATTCCTCAATATAATTGTTATAATTGAGATATGTAGTGAAGTGTTTAAGTATGTGAACTAGTGTGGGAATGGGAGATTGTTGTAACTGAAGTTCATTCTGCAACTAGCTCAATTGATATTGGTAGAAATAAGAAGCAGTTCATCAGAATGTTATTTTCATTGGTACCTTAATTGTCCGTGAAAATTCAATCCTTGAAAATGCCATCTAGAGAGAGAACTTATGGAGACTGAATGTGGATCAAAGCATACTATTTTCACCTTTGTTATTGCTGTTTGTTTGCTTGTTTTTTCCTTCTCATGGTTTACCCCTTTTTGTTCTGATTTTTCTTTCATGAAATGACTAATACAGAAATATGTATAACATATCAAATTGCTTGCTGTCTTGGGGTGAGGGGAGATAATTGAAGAAGGGAAAAATTTGAATTCAAAATCTTACAAAATGACTGTTGAAAATTATCTTTACATGTAATTGGAAAACTTAAATACTATTGAATTTTTAAAAATCCAGTCCTTGGTCTTTGTCTTTGAGTAGATAATTATTTCTAATATTTATAATTCACACATTAATTAATGCATACATCCAATATTTGCCAAAATATGATCCAAAAATTACTTTTAATGAGCTAAACTTTCCTTTCTATCTTATTTCACTATTTTCTAAACAAGTAGTTCCTTTTTCCCCATCGCTAATAGTGAATTTGTATCTTGACTATAGTTTAATGTGTTAATCACAAATAATTCTTATCTGCTCAATAATAAGATTTCCTAAGGAAAAAAATGAATAAATGAATGGTTAAATTGCATGAACATTTATGAAACACCTAAGGATATGCCAGGCACTCTGTAAGGCACAAGGGATAGAAAGATAATAAGGGAAATAGTAAATGACTAATTGGTATCATTCTTTTAATTATTTTTAAAAAAGAGATCCTATTTCTCTCTTGATTTTTTTTTTTTTATATCAAGCTAATGATGTGACTGTTTTTGTGTGTGTAAACAAGTTTGTGCATGTGTGGGCTTGTATATATGTGTATGTGTGTCTAGAAGCGGGGTGTTAGTAGTGGGTCAAATGTGACTCACAGATTCTTTCTAGATTAAGGAAAACAACAGCTGCCATTTCAGGACCATAAGCCTTGGAACCCCCAGTGAAGTCATTTCTAGCCTGCTGAGTTGAAAAAGTTTAAAGGTCTATTGTAAAAGAGACAAGAATTCTATTCTTTAATTAGACTAGTCTCAGACTACTTTGTATTTGCAACAATGAATAACCTTTCTTTCCAGGGGTGCATAGTTAAACCCTTAAGCTAATTTGATTTTCTGTGCCTGGTTCCACTTAACTTTCATGTTTCACCTTTATAAATATATTTGCATTGGACCAATTGTGGTATAATGTTTTGACCCTTCTTTCAGTTTGATAAGAAAGTGAAGAACAATTTCTTTGTGAATTAACATTCCCAAAAGGGGAACTATCAGCAGAACAAGTGGAGGCTCACCTTGGCTGCAACCCCACCGCCCCAGAAATGATTTCATGATTTCCCTGGTTTTCAAAAGGAAAGCAAAATTCTATACATTCATAATTCTCCCATCCTTTTATCAGGGCACTTTTTTTTTAATCCTCTTGGGATAGCCAGTCAGTTTTTAAACTAGAATCTGTAAAATAAAATATATTAATAACTTTGTTTTAATAGAATTGGTTTCTTTATATCTATATAAATATAGATATATATCTATATCTATATAGATATAGATATATATACATATAGATATATTTTTTTGGTTTGTATTAAAAACACTATTCTGAAAAAGTATCCATAGGTATTACCAGAATGTTGAAGAGATTCATCACAAACATAAAATTTAAGAACACCTGGGGCAGCTAGGTGGCATAGTGGATAGAGCACTGGCCCTAAAATCAGGAGGTTCTGAGTTCAAATTTAATCTCAGGCACTTAACATTTTCTGGCTGTGTGACCCTGGGCAAGTCCCCAATTGCCACAGCCAAAAAACAAACAAACAAACAAACAAAAAATAAATAAATAAATAAATAAATAAATAAATAAAAGATTAAGGACACCTGTCTTGGTTGTCTCTCCTTCCTTCCTTCCTTCCTTCCTTCCTTCCTTCCTTCCTTCCTTCCTTCCTTCCTTCCTTCCTTCCTTCCTTCCTTCCTTCCTTCCTTCCTTCCTTCCTTCCTTCCTTCCTTCCTTCCTTCCTTCCTTCCTTCCTTCCTTCCTTCCTTCCTTCCTTCCTTCCTTCCTTCCTTCCTTCCTTCCTTCCTTCCTTCCTTCCTTCCTTCCTTCCTTCCTTCCTTCCTTCCTTCCTTCCTTCCTTCCTTCCTTCCTTCCTTCCTTCCTTCCTTCCTCCCTTCCTCCCTTCCTCCCTTCCTTCCTTCCTTCCTTCCTTCCTTCCTTCCTCCCTTCCTCTCTTCCTCCCTTCCTCCCTCCCTCCCAACTCAGGTTTGATTCAAAGGAAGGATTTAATTGATGTGAATGTCTGAAACCTATAGAAAGAATGATTAAATTGCATAAACTCAAACTTCAGGAATATGAATTTTCTATTATTTGGAAACTGAAGTTTACCTTACCCATCTTACTGAGGAAAGGGGTTTACCAAGCAAATGAATAGTTTAAACTAAAGTGAAAGAGAAATGTTTACTTCCTTGGGACAGAAAACTGTTTTTTTTTTTTTTTTGTTTATTTTTTTAGCACTAGTGAAGTATCATTTACATACAAACCATGTAATTACAAAGTAAGTAGAGACCAGCATGGTTGAAGCTATTGCTTTGATATGCTAATTACAGATCACTTATCTATTCATTAAAGCAAGCTTTCTTCTAAAAGGTCTAGTTTTGTTTTGTTTTGGTGTTTTGGTGTTTTTTTTTTTTTTTTTTTTTGGTTTTTTGTTTTTTTCTGCCTATTTCCAGTTCCCAAAGTACTGTACTTCTTTTATTCTTTTAAAACATTCTAGAATTGACCAATTCAGTACAGACCAAAGTAAACAAGTTATTCTGTTCAATGATTTAATTAAGTGCCTGCTACATGTAAGGTTTTGGTGCTAGGAACCAAGATTAAAAAGTCAAAAATGAAAAAAAAAATTGTCCCTATCCTCAAGGAACTCATATTTTGCAATGTAATGGACTAAATAATAGAAAGAATGTCTTGTAAAGAAATAGGATTTTTTTCTTTTATTAAATCCTAAGGCAATGGGTTTTTACAGGTTTTACAGATGAAGAATTTAAGCCTGGCGTGCTAACATGACTTGCCCAACAACACCCAACTAGCATCAGTCAGAAGGAAAATGAAAACCCTGATAACTGCCTCTGACACTGAGTCTACTTGTATTATGCTGATTGCATATTATTAAACCATTTGTAGGATTAAAAATCACCTTTTTTTTTCCAGATGTGATAAAAAAAATGTTTGTTTTTTTTTTAACAAGGATATGAACTTGCATAAAACTTAGTTGAAAACAATGAGACATCCAATGTAACTAAATTCTTTAACTCTTATTAACAATAAACCATATTATCATGAGATCATAGAATAATTGATCTGATGCTAAAAGAAGCTTTTAATTCTAACTGATCACTTTAGAGATAGGGTAACAGGCAATAGGATAGATTAGGCAATTTGCTAAGATCATAGAAGCAGTATCTACTAGGATACTCAATACTTATCATATAATTTGTTGATTCAACACTGACTGTACAATGTCAAGAGGTAAATTAGACTAGTGAAGAAATCCAGCTGATGTCTTTATGATTATTAACCTCACATATTAAGCAACAGTATTTTCCATCAGTATATTGATATCAATAACTAATTTCAAAAATTGATATTCATGAAAGATAGAAGAAAATGTAAATCTGTAATTTATAGAAATTAGACTATTCAAATAACTATGGCTTTTTTTTTTTAAGCTTATGGAACAAGTATTTAGTGGAGTATTTAAGAGATATAAGTTTAAACATTGCACTGATTCTTATTGCCAAGAGGTAGGAAGCACACTAGAATAGTAATTGCATTGATCAGATTATATAACTCCATTTTTTTTCTTTATAATACCATACTTATTATATAATTTATTCTTAATGATGAGGTTTAGAATTGGGCTACCCAAATGAAATAAGGGTTTAATTGAGGTCTAGTGGCAGATTCGGGGTACAGGGAGTCAAATAGAGCTCCCCTGCAACCCCTTTGGATTCTGCACAAGGATACAGAGTTGAATGAGGTCTAGTGGCGGTGCAAGAGTCCTCTGTAAAGGAATTTACAGACCTGAAAACCTAGATTGATAAAAGAGGTTTATTATGGGGTTTGGAAGTAAGATTAAAGTCTAGTTAGTAAAAAGTGAAGGTAGAGATAAGAGGGTACTGGAAACAGTGTTCTAAAGGGCAGAGATCTTTGGCATGCCAAGCGTAAAGCTGCCATGTTAGGAACCTCTGCAAAGAGAGGACTCCAGCTTGTCTCTTTTATAATGAGAATTTTAGCTAAAGGGGCCCATGGATGGAGTCCCAAGTTGGCTCACATCAGATGGGGGCTGGGAGAGCCTGGATCTCCTATTGGAATTCAAAGGGTCCTAGCTTTTTGAATTGATAATGCATCAGCTAGGAGGGGCTGGGAATTAGAAAGGAATAAATCCATCTGAAAGGACTAGTTTCTTAAAGGGATCACAACTCACATCATCCTGGTTATGTTTATCTCATTCTGCCTAAAATCATTCAAGTTTTCCCAAGTTTTGTTCAATCTGAAACTTCATTTATTTCATAAAATTAGAATAATTTCCCATTATATTCATATATCATCATTCTTTCATTTGTTGCACAATTTATAGGAATAATTTGCTTTTGTTGGAGGGGATGTGGGAAAACTGGGACACTGATGCATTGTTGGTGGAGTTGTGAAAGAATCCGGCCATTCTGGAGAGCAATTTGGAACTATGCCCAAAAAGTTATCAAACTGTTCATACCCTTTGATCCAGCAGTGCTATTACTGGGCCTATATCCCAAAGAAATACTAAAAAGGGGAAAGGGACCTGTATGTGCCAAAATGTTTGTGGCAGCCCTCTTTGTAGTGGCTAGAAACTGGAAAATGAATGGATGTCCATCAGTTGGAGAATTGTTGGTATATGAAATTATGGTATATGAATATTATGGAATATTATTGCTCTGTAACAAATGACCAGCAGGATGAATACAGAGAGGCTTGGAGAGACTTACATCAATTGATGCTGAGTGAAGCGAGCAGAACCAGATCACTATACACTTCAACAACAATACTGTATGAAGACATATTCTGAGTGAAGTGGAAATCTTCAACATAAAGAAGATCCAACTCACTTCCAGTTGATCAATGATGGACAGAAATAACTATACCCAGAGAAGGAACACTGGGAATTGAATGTAGCACTACTGTCTTTCTACCCAGGTTACTTATACCTTCGGAATCCAATTTTTACCATGCAACAAGAAAATTGGATTTACACAGATATATTGTATCTAGGTTATACTGTAACACATGTAAAATGTATGGGATTGCCTGTCATCTAGGGGAGGGGAAAATTTGGAAAAATGAATACAAGAGATAATGTTATAAAACAAAAAGAAAGAAAGAAAATTATATTTTCATGTATAAAAAAAAACAACAAGAATAACTTGGTTTTTAATTCTCCACTACAATAAAAAGTGCTGCTATAGAGAATTTTGTAGCACATTCCCTCTTTTAAAGAAAATCTCTTTGGGAATATATACATGTATATACATTCATACATACACACATATGCACACATATATATTCACTATATATGTATCTCTATCTGCATATATGATTTTACTGAATAAGAAATGTATGCACAGTTTAGTGACTTTGTGTTATTTTTCAAATTGATTTCAGAATTATTCCAATTCATAGCTCTACCAAAAGTGCATTAAGGTGACCATCTTTCTACAATCCCTCCAACAATAATAGAAGATATACATATATATGCACACACACACACATTTGTAAATTATATAATGTTAAAGTTAATTATACTTTAAATATGACATAATTCACTTGTAAATCCATCTGGTCTAGAGGTTTTTACTTTTTAGAAGTTCCTTTAAGATTTGCCAATTATCTTTTTCTGAGATTAGGTTATTCAAATTAGTTTGTTGTTCTCTTAATAGGAGTGTTTTACATTTTATGAATATTCATCTATCTTATTTTTTTAATCAACTGGGGGAGTATAATTGGTAAAAATAATTTCTAATGATTTCTTTTATATTTTTTTTTTGCAAATTCTTTCTTTTTTAAAAAAATAGAAATCTTGTTTTTCCTTCTCTTTTTAAAAAGCAAATTAATGATTTGATGAACAATGTATATATATACATATTTGTTTATTGCTTTTTTGTTTGTCTTCAGAATCTTTCTTTTCATGTTTGGTTCTATTTTTCATTTTTGATTGTTTTTTCTTGTTTTTTAATTTGTTTAATGCCTAATTCATTTATATAGCTGATCTTTCTTTTAGTAAAGATAAAATTTTTCTCCAAAGAGCTTTTTAAATATGTTGTCTAATTGTTTTCATTTGCTTTAATGAAATTGCCTATTGTTATTATGATTTGTGCTTGACCGGCATTTTTCAAGGTTAAATTATTTGGTCTCCACTTAAGTTTATATCTGAGTATAAAAAAAGTCAAATCAACTAGGTGGTCAGCATAATAATAGTGAATCATTTTATTTAGGGTCAAGGAATTTCAATTATGGACATTGTATTATCTTGCTTCAGCAGGAATGTCCAGAGAGGTAAATTGCAAGGATTATATACATACAGGAAGGGAGTGGTTAGGTAGAGAGAAAGAACAGTGGTCACAAGTGATATATAGCAGAATGCTAGCACCTCCTTGGCAAAACCACAGCTTTGGTTTAAGTTGCCTCCAGCCAGCAGAAGCAGGCTGCTGATTGATCTTTAAAATAGTGTCAATGAAATACCTGAACTACATGTAGGAAAGGAGAGGTTGCAAAAATGTCCTTGGGACAAAGCAGACATTTTCAAAAGTTTACTGTGAAAGTGAATAAGGAGGGAGGTGCAGGTGGGAAGTACTAGAAATTGCTTAGGACAGGGTATAGGTCTAAAATTTCCCAGGGGCTGATATTCCTTTCTTTTGGTCAGGATAGAACAATATTTGCTTTAGAGACCAATGCAAGGCTTTAGGTCAGTTCTAGACACTGCAGAACCATGGACAGTATCAGTAACATGGACTCTAGTAGTAAGGACATGTATTTAACACTTAATTCCCCTCAAAAAGGGTAAGGTACATATAAGGACAGCAAGGAAACCCTTGAAAAGATGGGATAGACACCATCCTTAAGGCCAAATAGGACACAAGGAAGGAAGGACCATGAAAAGAAACCTCTCAGTTAGGAATGTCAGAAGTCAGATTTTCCTACCACAAGGTTATTGGGTTAGAAATGACCTCACCCAATATCCATTTAATCAGCACATTTAATCATGAACTTCTGATGTCCTTTATAGCCATCTGGTCTTCTGGAAATGATGAGAGATAGGAAAGGGGGAGCCCTGTCGGTTGGCACAAAGATAGTCAGATAGTCCCATGAGGCGCAGTGTCCCCTGTAAATGAATTTACAGGCTTGAAAACCTAGATTGATAAAAAGATTTATTGTAGGGATTTTAGAAGTAAAGTTTAGTTAGTAAAGTTGAGGGTAAAGATAGAAGAGCACCGGATTAGGTCCGGTGGGCAGAAACCCTTGGCATAAGGATGCCATACTTAGGACTTCTGCAAAAGGAGTCTAGTGTTGCCCTTTTATAATGGGGGTTCTTGATGACATTGAAGGTGGGTGGAGTTCCAGGCTCATGGTGGGCTTTCAGTTAGCTCAGATCCAATGGGGGCTGGGGAAAGCCAGGATATCACTGGAATTCAAAAGGGTGCTTTTTGACCAGGATTTGTGAATCAAAGGTCAGCCATGGGGGTTGGGGAATCAGAAAGGAATTTTAAAGGGACCTCAACCCCCATCAGAAACACTTTCCTTACAGTCAGCCTTTAACTGGCTTTCTGTTTAATGGATTTGATTCTCTGGTTCAATATCTCTTGTAGTTCTTGCTAAAATCTTTCACAAAACATATTTCAGCACAATTTAATACAACCTCTTAAAGATTATTTTTCCAGTAATTGGGTTATTTGATGACAATTAGTTCAAATCTTGGAGTTCTGATTTTATTAACAACAGAATCACAAGAAAAACATTAAATTTGGAATGCATAGTTCATTTGAAACGTTAGGGAATTTCAGTTCTTAAATATCCTTTGTTATTTCTGTTGTTTTTTCCAATCCTGTACCTGATATGTAAACATTATGTTTGCATTATCATCAACAAGATGAAGAATCTTAAAAATTTATGAGAATTTAAGTTGAAAATGAATTCTTCTGGTGGGCCCGGAATTTCCCTGGGTTGACAAATCCTTTTTTTTAAAAAGCTCTTTATTGGTTATAATTTATTCTAAATAAAGGATTCTTAATATTTCTGGGGTTTTTTGCATTTATTTAAGATGGTTAACATGTTCTAGCACATGGTCAAATTTTGTAAAAGTATTTTAGATATGTGTATATCTGTATGTATATATTTACACACATATACATACATTTATATATAAAAGCATGTGTGGTACAGCAAGTCCTAAATCAAAATGACTACTAGAGATTTCTCAAAATGAAGACCAGGAGCTTTATTAGAATCTCGTGAGAAATGAGTTGTCTGCTCACTGAGTTCTCCAGAGAGAGGAGGCTTCATAGAAGGGTGATTATATAGTCATAAACCACAAAAATTTGTGACCCACATCCTCCCCTTATCCGGTTAATTTTCACTACAATGCTCAATGCTTGCTCAAATGGAAGTAGTGCAGGTTTGCTAAATTCTAGTCAGGCCAATATAATTGACTTATTGCAGATGTGTTTACCTAAATTTATGATGGTCAGTTTTACAAGGTTTACAAATGCATGCTTGAGCTAGTTTGAACATTCTATTGTAAGGTTTGCACAAATAATTTCATTTTCCCAAAGCCATCAGACCTTCATAAAGTAAAATTTAGATTATAGATTCAATCTACCTTAATTAATAATTTTATGAATAACCACATAATCCCTCACAATAAGGAGATTTATTTGGAGGTAAGTAATCCACTAAACCAAAGGAGTTAGAAGGTTTCTAGAATAATCAAGGAAACTTAGTTTACTTCAGGCTTCCTCAAACAATCAATAGAAATAGCTAGTTTGAAGACTTCTTGAATATCTCCAGGCTATTAAATAATTAGTTATGTTCTTCTCTAAGCAGTTAAGAGAAGCTCAAGGGGTTATTTCAGGTATTTCTGCTAGAAAAACAAGTCTTTGTTCTTCTTCCCAGAGCCTTAATAATTAACAGATCCTTGGTGCTGAGTCTTGAATTTCCCACAGTTATAATTCTGCTGCAGTCCTCAGTTTCCCGTTTCACCTTAGGTAGATAAGTTATGCCCAGTTAAAGGTATCTAACAGACAACATGTCAATGAGTTAGAGGAATGTCTACCCCACAACTTTTCCCAGTGGAATGGATAGATCAGAATAATTTGTTCTAGTAGACATGAAGATAGCTGAAGCAGGCACTGTAGAGCATGTAGGGCTTGGTTCAACCTCAAAGATACCAAGGTCATCCACTGTATCCTGGACCATCTTCAGTCATCTTGAGTTTTGTCTACCTTTGGACTTTGATGACTCAGGAAGAGAAAGTATATTTGACAGCTTTGTGCAACTATGTCTTACTTAAATCCAGTTCATGCAGAAGCCAAGACATCATCCATGATGTCTTTGTTCCACTTTAAAAAAGGACAAAGAACATTTTTTTTGTAAGCAACATATTATTAGATATTGCATTCTCATCTATTTTGCTAACCTCCTCAGTTTCATTGTGCATTTTCTTCTAACTTCTTTTATTCACTTAGTTCTCTCCCCTTTCACATAGAAGATGGAATTGAAACTCAAGTGATCTCAGTCCAATCCACTCCCCTCAATACACTTCAAGTAGCTTAGAATCTGATCCCTGGTTTTTATACTTTCTCTTTTAATCTATACTCAGTCTTATGATCCACCCACTGAAGCTAAGGACTATTATTTGAGATTTTTGTTTCTCTGATTCTACTGTTTTCTTAAATGATGCTCTCCTTTCTCCCTAACCCCACCTGTTTCCTTGTTAAGTTGAATGTATTTCTATATCCGTGAAGCAATTTCTTATTGGTACCTTCTATTTTTGATTATCCATTATGTTACTTAGGGTAGAAGTAGAGGGCAAGTAGCATATGAATGATCTCAACAGAAATCACATAAACCTTAAATTTAAAATGTCGCTATTTCATCATGCTTGATTTATCGCCCATTCTTTTAAGTGCTTTGTCATTGTTAATTATGTAATCCCGTGAATTAGTTAGGGATGAGATTTTATCTCTGCTTTGTAGAAATCAAAATTTAGGATAAAAATAAGCAATCATTTATTTAGCATTGCTCACTAGGGACCAAGACTACAATTTGTTTTTTTAATTCAAATCTATAGTTCCTCTTATGGGACACATGACAACTAAACCTTTGCAATCCATTTGCTTAGACCTTGGCATGAATATCCATCTAAAAAGTCTGACTGGAGGAAACAATATAAGGATATTGTTATGCATCTGTGTAGATATGTATGCATATATATATGTAGGCATTTGTATATATACACATAAATTTATACATGCATATATATAACATGCATATATAAGTATACCTATACAGTTTTTATGCACATATACATATATTATTTCCCTGGAAGGTAGGAACTATTTTTCTTTTGTCACTCTTTCCCCAACTCTTAGCATAGTTTCTTATATATATATATATATATATATATATATATATATATTAGTTGACTAATAAATGCTTGTTGATTGGATGACTGACCATTATATTCTATTACCAGCTTTATCTCTTCCTTGCTATCAATGAGCCATCTGAGCTTTAATTTTTTGTGATATACTGGATAATTCAACAAACCTCGCTTTTTTAAAAGATGCCCTTTCTGCTCTTTAGTCATAATTTCCACATCAACTTTTTAAAGGCAATAATAATACCATAAGGCTAAAATTTAATGTCTTTTTTCCCCTTCTTAATCCTCCATTTTTGGGACAGAGATTATAACCTTTTATCCTGTAAAACCATTTTATTTGTTAAAAATTCCCAAGAATCTTTGCCAGCTCGTGATTGAATATTACCCAAATAAAAGGTGAGCTAAAGAAGAAAAATTGTTATTCTCCTCCCATTCATCCCACCAGTTTAGTGGCTGGGTGCCTTATTTTAGCTGGCAAAATAACTTGGTATTTGCTTACATGTAGAGGTTTTTTTTTTTTTTTGTTTTTTTGTTGTTGTTGTTGTTGTTGTTTTTTTTTTTTTTTTTTTTTTGTTTTATTTTGTTTTATTTTTAAAGAAGAAAACTACAGCATTTGCTACTGGATACTGTGACCTCATCCAGTTTAAGTCGCAAAACTAATATCCCTTTTGAAGGAAAAAAAATCTTATCATGTTCATAGTAAAACTATTACTTTGTATGATATTAACTGTAACCAAGTAAAAGCTCATAATCAGAATAGTTTAAGGTTTGTCATATATTTGATGTATATAATTTTTAAAAGGATATTATTTGAGGATTATGTTTCTCAGTCTTGGAAAAAGCTACCAGAGGTAAGCTATAGTACCTTATAATAAAGAATTTTTAAGAACTCCAAATTTATTGAAGATGTTCTAGCATATCAAAAATAGTTTTTTTCTATCATGTTGACATCTGTTTTTATATTTTGGCAGATTGTAATGGGTCCATAGCCAGAGAAAAAAGAAGAAAAAAACAGTTATTCCAATGTATGACCTCATCAATAGTCTCTTTTAAAGCTGAGTGGAAAAGTAACTGTCAATTATAAGAATAGCAGAGAAAGATTTAATACCTCATCAAAATATCAGCAGAGAATTTTACTTAGGGACTTAAAAGCTTAATATAGAAATCCATATAAAAAAGATTTAAAATGTGGGAGGAGATTGAATCTTGCAATATGCTCAGGAGCTTTCTCATCTGAGTTGCAAAGCAATGGAATCTTGGAAATTGGAGGGACATTTCTTAATGTTCATAATCCGTAAATAAGAAGAGATCACCTTACCTATATGGGTCTCAATTTCCTTATCTGTAAAATGAAGGAGTTGGATTACATAGTATCTGAGGTCTCTTCCAGCTGTAAATTTATGATTCTATATTCCTAATAAACCTGGCCTGATAAACTCAAAGGGATAATAACCATGTATATCAACATGAGCATGCATATATATACACACACACACACACACACACACACACATACATAAATATTATTGTTCAGTCATTTTTCAGTTTTATATACTACTCTTTGTGACCCCATTTTGGGGATTTTCTTGGCAAAGACACTGGAGTGTTCTGTTATTTCCTTCTCCAGCTCATTTTACAGATGAGGAAACTGAGGCAGATATTAATTGACTTGCCGGAGTCACCCAGCTAGTACATGTCTGAGGGCAGATTTGAACTTAAGGACTTGGTTCCAGGGTCAGTGCTCTATCCACTGTAACAACATGTGTGCATATGTCTATGTGTGTGGGGGATGTATGTGTTTGAATGTATATAACTGTGAATATGTGTGTGTGTGTGTACTTGACTATATGTAATGGAGGGATAGAGGAGGCAGTGAGTTATAATAAAGTGCCATATTTGGAGTTAGGAGAGGACCTGTTTACAAATCCTATCTTGCTTTACTTTAATCTTCCTACTTAGCTTCCAGCTGTAAATTTAGACCTCCTTTTCCTCTTATTAAAGCAAGGAGATTGAATGAGATCTTTGAGTTCCTTCCAGGTTCACATTTATAATTGTGGGATTCTCTAGATTTGTGGCATGAAATAGCAAAATATGTTTCAGTGATAACAAAAAGGGTTTGTGGTCTGAGTACTGGATGAAATGCTGATGCTGCAGTCAGGGAGATCTGCCATAAGCTGTGTGACTCTGCCCCAATCCTTTAACCTCTCTGAAATTTGGTTTTCTCAAATATAAAATGTGAACATTGCTAACATCTTCCAAGCGGGATTATTGTGAATCTCAGATGAAAATATGTTAGAAATTTCAAAGCTTAAAGAGTTATTGTAATGACATTGGTCATCATCATCACTTTGGTGGCTTAGTACATACAATGTTGAATCTTTAGTCAGGGATACCTGAAATCAAATCTCTTTTTAGACATTTAGTATTATGTGAACCTAGATAAGCTTTATTTTCTTCAATTTCTTAATTTGTAAAATTAAAGCAATAATAACAGCTATTTCATAAGCTTATTATGGGGATCAAACATACATATTTACATTTATATTTTATATACACAAAATATGCAAATATATAATGTATAATATAACATATATTATATAGTTTCACTATAATATATAACAGATGTGTATGAGTATATACATATATTCACATACACATATGCATATACACACAGAAGTGCAGTGGATAGATCATTCTCCTAGAGCCAACTTCTTAGTGTTCAAATCTGGCCTCAATATGACTCTGAGACCCTGAACATTTCTCTTACCCTTAACTGTCTCAGTTTCCTCATCTGTAAAATGAGTTGGAGAAGGTGTGCATATATACGTACATGTATACATGTATTCCCTGTAAGAAAACTCCCTTTCCCAATGTATGTTAAGAAATTTCCTTGGAGACCTTGAAAGATTAATTGACTTGCTAGGGTCACCCACTACTAAGGGTCTGACATCAGATCGGAACTCTGGTCTTACATTACTAGACTTAGGATTCTATCTTCTGTTCTATCTAGCACGTAGGAGCAATATATTGAGCCAAAGAAATATAATAGTATAATTTTAAAATATTATTTTAAAAGAAAAATCCTATTGTAAGTATCAAGTTAAAGATTTTCATATTTGTTCATCCATTCTAAATTGGCACTGTGATGGAACTTGGTGATCTCCCAGATATGGAAACTTTCACCTCCAACAAAGGTAAGCATATTCTCTACAACATATAATCCTAAAGAGTCGTTCATCACTAAAGTGATAAGTGACTTACTGACAGCCATATAGTCAATGCATATCAGAAGCAAGACCTGAACTCAGTTCTACCTCTCTACCAGTCCAGCTCATTTATGCTTTGTTACTTCTTTGCCTCTATGGGAAAAGTATTCTCTAAATTTTGAGATGACCACAAATTAAGCTAATATACTGGAGGAAATCAAAACAACAGACAAATTTGAGAAATAAAGTTGTAAGAAATAATCGAAATTTACTGAAATATGTATATTTTTATTTTATTATTTAATAATATTTTATTTTCCCTCAACAATTTTTCACATTTAAAAAAATGATTTTGAATATGTGTTCCACAAGTAATTTAAGCAAGCATTAAATTTAAACTACTTATGCATCCATGTGAATGGAATCGGGTTTTCAGGTAAGAAAACCATTTAGAAACCTAGAGTAGGAATGGATCTATCTCAATGTACAATAAATCCATACCCTATTTAGGTAGGAATCATCTCTATAATACTGATTAGAGAAAGTAATTTGACCTCTGATTGTAAACCTTGGATGACAGGGACCGCAGTATATTATGACAGTCTATTCCACGTTGCCAAGTTCTGTCAAAAAACAAAACAAAAACAAAAACAAATATCTTATATTGAGCCAACATTTTTTAAAAATAAATCAGTGAGCATGTGTTATGCTCCTACTATGTGCCAGATCTAAGATCTAAGAATTGAAGTGTGCTTGCAAATGCTTAACAACTGGCTCTTCAAGAGAAAACACATTGTTAAGCATAGCCAGCATAGTTAGTATTTTCTTCATCACTTTCATAATTCTAGAGAATCAATAAAATGATAATTCAAGCCCTAATTTGTAATGTTTGCTAGTTCCCAAGCATAGATGTTCATGCTAAAAAATTTAACAATCAGCTCTTGCAAGCATTTCCAGTATACCCCTGTGATTTTGTAGCCAGGCAGATAAAGTGTAATTCCTTTTAAATAGAATAGCTTTTCAAAAGCTTGAAGACAAAGATCATAGCTTCTCTAACTATTCACTTTTGTCTTTTTGTCCAGAATTCATATGACATAGGTCTACATCTCCTCACCGTGTATTTTTCATTTTCTGGACTTATTCCAACTTGTCAGGGTCCTTTCTAAAATGTGCTATCCAGAATTGAATACAATACTTTGAACATGGTTTGATCACCTGAATCACATCAAGATCAAAGTAACTACAATGATAAGACTAACTTCCATGATGTATAAAGATTTCTTAAAAGCACAGTAGACTTTTACTTGGAGAAGAGATTTTAAGGGAAAGGAGAATGATGCCTTCTTTCTTCAAATAATCAAAGATTTTTTGTATTGTAAAATAATTAAAATTCTTTTGCCTTTTGTAGAACTAGGAACAGTAAGGCAAAAGTTGTAGAGAGACAGATTTTGGTTGGATAGAAAGAAAAACATTCTATGTGAAAATTTCTGAAATGGAATAGACCAGGAGGAAATGTAAACTTTTAGATTTAAAGTAAAATAAATCCCTTGTATTAGATTTCTACCCTATATAATATTTTACTAAGTCATTAGTCATTACTAAGTCATGGTGATAATGGTGGTGGTGATAGTAGTAGTAGTATTATGATTAGCAGGAGGACGAAAAGCTGTATCCCTAACACCAAGATGCATGTCTAACACACAGCAGATATTTAATAAATGTTTTCTGGAGTGAACTAAAAAGTTAAATTCTAGTGTAAATCATATTTATTTTGTTCTCTATATTATTATAAATTTGTTAACAAAGTGCAAGTATACAAGGTATATATACTTTGCCTGACATTACTACTGAAATTAAATGTCACAGAGAAGAAATCATCAGTCTTCTTCATAAGTTTACTTTGGGAATTATCTATGCCCACATGGAGGGTATATTTGATAAAAACATGAGAAAGCAACAACTAGGCTTTTGAAAATTATTTTCAACTAGAGATGAAATCTTCACAGTTACATAGTTGACTGAGCAGGTTAGAAGATATGAGATTCCATTGTGTTTATTTTTAAATCAAAATCATTTTATCCAGTAAAAAGAGAGTATCCTTGAGGACTCTTTTCAACTAAGGCATTTCCCATATGGAAACTTTAAAAATCTTTTTTTTTCTCCCCTGGTGTGGTAGCACTACAGAAAGAATGTTTGATTTTTCTCACCCCTTTCCTCCCACAAATTGCAGAAGAAAATTTAAATAACTGAAAGCAGTTGGCCCCAAACAGACTTGTAGAGATATAAGGAAAGGGAGTTAGGTTAAGTTTTTCAAGTGCCTATACCCATGATGTGTTAATGCAAGTGGGAGGCCTATAATCCAGGTACTGAGGAAGAGAGTGGATCAGTCTGTGCAATTCACATTGGTTTAAGCAGATATTGGAGCAGGAGATCTGCTTAAGATGAGAGTAGGCATTATTTGTTGAGGTTGATAATTTGTAGAAGTGTCATACAAGGGAAAAACCCAAAGCCAGTTCCCTTTTATGCCACGGTATTAAAATTGCACATAAGGAGACAAATATTTTCAGCCCAAACAAGGTTCTCTGGAACATCACTATGGAGTTATAAGATTGGCCACTGAGACCAACTGGACTCCGTAAAAGGGATCTAGATTCTGTTCTAAGGGCAAGGAGTAGATTCTCTAATCCAGGCTTGAGAATTTGGTAGTCCAGGAATCCAAGACAATGTAATCAATCCAGAAATAACTCCCTTAGGATCAAGATTCCGGGGTTCCAGCTAAGCAGAAGCCAGATGCAATATTGTCTTTGCTCATTTATTTGATAGAGCTAATAAAGTGTAAACACTGAGGTAAATTGTGAGTCTAATCTTTCTCCAGACACTGAGGTAATGTGGAGGGGATTGTACCTCTGAAATGTTACAAAGAAATACATGTTTTTTTTTTTCTGGTTTCATGAAATAAGTTTGCCTTCCTAAAAGTCAATTGATGTTAAATGGAAACTGGGATGTTATGAACTAGCCCCCTAAAATAAGAATAGCACACTCATTTAGGGCAGGATTCATTGGTAGAGAAAAAAAAAAGATACTGCAACATCTTCAGGTTATTTGAGCTCCCTGAATGGAAATATTTAATAGGTATGATCCTCCAACAGTAAGACAGGAGAGTCCATATTATATATTTGCCATAGTAAACGCTATGATCCCTACTTGCTTCCCTAGATTCGTAACTGAAACTGAATATCCTTTGAACTTTGTGAATTGTGTGCTTGCAGGGAGAGTTGGTAACAGCATCTTGAGCAATTTCAAATGAGAGAGTTTCTCAATTGTTTGAGTGATGGCAACATACTAGAGATTGAGAACATCTCCTAAACTATGTCCAGGAACTTTTGTGTGAGTGCCTCTGACCCAAGGGTTTCTGATAGAGCCACAGAGATAACTTTGTTCAAGGATCCTGAGTATCAGCATCAAGGGAGGCATAAAACAGGAAACCATATGTTTAGTAAAGGTGTATTTGTCAGTGTCATGGAGGCTATCCCGAGAAAAGTCCAGATAGAAGCAGGATTATTTATGGATGCTGAAATTCTCCAGATGTCCTTGTTTTTTCAGGAGATACTATGAATTTCATTGAACCTCAAAATATTATTGGAGATCTTCCCTGAGGTTAGTGCTTACACAAGTGAGATCAGCTCTTTCATTCAAATGAGATAAAAAAGTGGATGAAATATGTATATTGTCCACTTGCAGTTAAATGGGAAGGCTGATGAATTATATATGTATTTTAAAGAGGGACTGACAGTGGAAAATGAACTGGGTAGGGAATTGAATAGGAAAAGAAGCTTATATTGCATATAGGAAATAGTGCAAGCTATTCAAAGCCAATAATCACAAGTTGTTGCCTGTCACAAAATCCCATTGCCGTAAAGTTAATTTTCTCCTTTGTCTATACATGTACCATGGAATATTAGAAGATTATGAATTTCAGGTGAGAATCACAAATGCAGTGGAAAGATAGATGGCAGGAACTATTGAGACTACTACTAGGTCTATTTACCAAATAGATCCCAAAAAAGGGAAAAGGAGCTAAATAGCAAAATATTTTTATAGCAGCACTTTTTGTGGTGGCAAAATATTGGAAACTGAAAGGATGGATATCAATTGAGGAATGGATAAATAAGCTGTGGTATATAAATGTCATGGAAAACTATTGTTCAATAAGCAATGATGAACAGCCATATTTCAGAAAAAACCTGGTAAGATTTTCTGTGAATTGATGCAAACTGAAAAAAGCAGAAGCAGGAAAACATTGTACACATCTAATTGACTCATCTTTTTTTTAGCAATACAATGATTTAAAACAAGTACAAAGGACTCACAAAGGAAAATATAATCTGTAACCAGATAAAGAACTGATGGATTTGAAATGTAGAGTTATACTTATTCTTTCTCCTATTTGATCTGTTTCTTCTTTGACAATTATGATTAATATGGAGGTGTTCTTTATGATGTTTTATGAGGTGTATATGAATGCAATGTAATATTATTTTGCTGTAATGAAAGATGAAAGTGATGGATTCAGAAAAAACAGAAACAATGTGTTTGGACTAATGAAAAGTGAAATGAACAGAACCAAGAGAACAATTTTATTGCAAAAATATTATTAAAAAGATATATACATATATACATATGTAGACATTTACATATGCATTTTAATGTGTGCATATGTATAAATAAATGACTCTTCCTCTTATCTCTAGATAATGTGGTAATTTGTTTTGCTTAACTGTACATATTTGTTATGTAGTTTTTCTTGTATTCTCAATAAGGTTGGGGTAGGAGAGGATGGAGGAAGAGAATTCACAGCTGAAAATAAATTAAATTAAAAAATAGATGATGACAAGTGTTAAGTAGGCTTCAATGCATTTTCACCAATGATTTGTATTGGAGAAACAGTATAAAAGACATTTTAGAGGATAGGTAGGAAAGGAAAATGAGAAAATTGGGTCATGAAAACAGTGAAAAGGATAAGAGATGGACAGTCTTCATGTTGCACTGGTGTCCTTGAAATTTTGATTGAAGCAGAAACTGGTTAGTTCATTTTTGGAGAATTTATGATACATGAGCAAGAAATACTTAGAAGAAGAGGACGAGGGTGCATTGTAGTGTGCATTGCTAGAGAGAAAACACACCCATTCATTCAAAAATCACAGATCCATAGCCATATTTGCATAAGAAAACTTCAAGTCACCAAGGAAAAACAAATCATTTTCTCACACATGACCTATCACAAAACTGTATTTTTTCAAAGGTGAAAAAATGTTATTTATCAAATGCAAAGATGATAAATGATAGATTGTAGTATATTCATAGCATTTTCAGAGGAAATAAAATACTGGGGAATTATTCCAAGAAAATATTTGGAATTAGCACATCTTCCCAAGTATCTCCCCCAAAACAGAAGTCTTAAACCCCCCCCCTTTTTAAGCTGATAGCTACATTTCTACTCCTTTGGGAGAATGGCACTTAATAATAAATTCTTCATGATTTTGAATAGTTGATACCCTACTTTTCTAGGTTAATATATTATTACTGTGTAGTCTGCTGATAAGATTCTTAGTGATGTGTTGTCTGAATGCTATCTTGCATAACTGGGCAGGTGCTGGAGGGAAGAGTCATTTGAATAATTGAAACCTCTTTTTGGAAGATTGGAAGAGAATGGTAGTAAAGCATCTCAATTCTGTTCCATGGTATGCTATCCTTATTTTGAATTTTGCTATCAATACTAGCAGCTTGTGGAGTAATCCTTTCTTCTGGAACAGTTAGCCTATTGAAATAGTTCAAAGATTCATAAATAAAAAAGAATATAATTATTTTTTTTAAAAAACACGACCGAGGATAATCATTACTTCAAACAGAAAATCTTGACATTTTTGGCCCTAAGTACTATTTATCTATGATTTCCTTTCCAGTGTGAACTGTGACATATGAGTCTAACCTCTGTGTCTTAATTGTAGTATATTTTTATGGAAATAAAATGTCTGTAGACATATTTATCACTATTGAAGACACAAGAGTAATAAATTCATCTGTCAGTATTCAAGAGCAAAGGTACAGGAGTCAATGATGATATAATTCCAAGGTAAAACAGTCTTTTACTAGGAAAAATGTCTGGAATTTTGTGCTGATAAAAAGTTTCATCCAAGTGTTTTCCTTTTAGACATTCCCTTTCAACAATTTTGAGAAGGGTCCAACCTTTATCTTATAACCTGTTTATCAATCTCTTAGTCTTCAGATTGAGCTCATGATTTATATTCAGAATGAAGACTGAGACTGAAGAGAATTTAAAATATGTCCTACTATACTACCAGAACAACAGACTTTCTTGCAAGCACTAGCAGTTGGCAAAACTGCTGAAATGAAAAGTCACTTTTTAGAATGAGATCACTACATCCTGATGCTTATGAACACTGTTTGTTTTTAGAGTGGAGAGAGAATTGATCATTTACCAAAACATGACTTGCTTGAGAAATGTTTTAGTCTGCTTTTTTCTGAAAAAGCTCTAATGATGGAAATATTCATTGATCCTTAAATTTCTTTCAATATAACTAATTCAAACGTTCTCTTTGGATAATGAAATGAAAAAACAAATTGCATGTGTGTGTGTGTGTGTGTGTGTGTGTGTGTGTGTATGTATGCGTGTGTGTGATATTCTTTCACCCTTTCCCAAAACAAGAGAAGTAATTAGAGAAGCCTAAAGGCAACTGGGTCAAGGGGCAAAAGGCACATTATAGGAAAAAAAAAAAAAAAAAAAAAAAAAAGAATGACTATAGAGTAAGGCTTGACGTTTGTCCCAACAATTCACATTGTCATAGATTATGCAATAGATTAGCTCCTTCTGATATGACTAAAATCCCTTTTGAGTATGGTCCCAAATAAATTATTAAATATGGGTTCTATCTCCCTCAACGTAATGTAAGTATGTATACATATATGTATATATTTAAAATCCAGAATATATTATATATGAAAAACAATTCTCAACACAGTATATAAATTTAAGGTATTTTTTTCTCTCTAAAGAATAGGAGGAAGCTGAGACTGTACTTTTTTCTTTAGTGATTTATTTTATTATGAGATCTGACAGAGGCAGCCAAGGAGAGAGAGAAGAGAAACCCCCAAAGACCTTTGATTTTCTTAGCTGACAAAAAACAACATCACTTTTAGTAATTCGTCTTTCTCTATCTATTTTGTATATGATCTGACTGAGACCAGACAAAGAATGAAAAATATACAGGATTACTCAGCTAAGAGAAAAGTTTAAACTAGCTTTTTCAAGGTTATTTCCTAGTGATTTTTCTTTTGTTTTTAATCTAGCTCATTTTCTTGTTTGAGATATAAAAGACACATTCCTCATAAAGAAGGTATCTATTAAAAATCTTGTGACCAGCTGGAGAATAGAACAGAGGCCCTGTTGATCTAAACAGGTTAGAATTATATAAAAGGAAATTGAGAAGAGCTTTTTTTCCTTCCCCACAGAAATTGTCTTAAGAAAAAAAAAAGACTCAGGATGAGAGTTCTATCAGAATTAAAAAGTAATAGAATTAGAAAGGACCTAGTCATCCACAGTGCTAAGGTTCTATGCCCAAGGATATATAGATTAAAGTTCTTAAACTGTAGGTTTTGATCACATATGGGATCTCATAACTGAATGAAGATATGTACTTACTTAACAAAAAATGCTGGGAAAATTATAAATTAGTATGGCAGAAATTAGGCATTAACCCCCATATAAAAACCTATACTTAAATAAAGTTGAAATGGGTTCATGATTTAAATATAAAGAGTGATCATATAAGCAAATTCAAAGAGCAAAGGATAGTCTTCCCCACAAATCTATGGAGAAGGAAGGAATTTATGGCCAAAGAAGAATTAGAGTACAGTGTGGAATGCAAAATGGATAATTTTGATTATACTGTTAAAAATATTTTGTACAAACAAAATCAATGCAGATAAGATTAGAAGGGAAGAAGTAAACTGGAGGAAATTTTTACATTTAAGGGTTCTGATAAGGACTTATTTCTAATATATATGGAAAATTGACTCAAATTTATAAAAAAATACAAGTCATTCTCCAATTAATTAATAGTCAAAGAAAATGAAGTGACAATTTTCAGATGAAGAAATTAAAACAATTTCTATTCATATAAAATAGTCTAAATCACTATTGGTTAGAGAAATGCAAATTAAGAAAACTTTGAGGTACCGTTATATATCTCTTAGATTGGCTAAAGTAACAGGAAAAGATAATGATGAATAATTAGAGGAGATGTGAGAAAACAAAGATTGTTGGGTGTAATTTTGAACTGATAAAATCATTCTGAAGAGCAATTTGGAACTATGCCCCAAAGGCTATCAACCTGCACATATTCTTTGGTCCAGCAGTGTCTCTACTCAGCCTGTATCCTAAAGAGATCATTAAAAAGGGAAAAGGACCCATATGTGCAAAAATGTTTATAGCAGACCTTTTTGTATTGGAAAGATAGTGGAAGCACAATAGATGCACATCAGCTGGAGAATGACTGAATAAGTTATGATGTATGAATGATATGGAATATTATTGTTCTATAAGAAACCATCAACAGGATGATTTCAGAAAAAACAAAACAAAACAAACAAACAAAAAAAAAAACTTGGAGAAGCTTTCATAAGTAAAACCAAACAACAACGACAACAACAACAACAAAACAACATTATACCAACAAGATTATGTGATGATCAATTTTGATGAGCATGGCTCTTTTCACCAATGAGGTGATTCAGACCAATTCCAATAGGTGTGTGATGTATCACAACATAGTATTTTCATTCTTTTTGTTGTTGTTTGCTTACGTTTTGTTTTGTTTCTCATATTTTTTTCCTTTTTTAGCTGATTTTTCTTGTGCAGCATAATAATTGTGGAAATATATATAGAAGAAATGAACATTAAACATATTGGATTACTTGTCATCTAGGAGAGGAGTTAGGGGGAAAGAGAGAGAAAAAATTTGAAACACAAGGTTTTGCAAAGGTAAATGTTGAAAACTATCTATGTGTATGTTTTGAAAATTAATTTTTTTTAAAAGAAAACTATTCAGTTTCAAAAATTTAGGAAACCTATGGGTTTCCTGAATTCAGGGATTATTTTGTTTTTCTTTTTATGTCCCCAGGTCCTAGCACAGTTCTTGGCACATAGTAAACATTTAATAAAAGCTTATTGGATTTAATTGAATTGCTAAAGGGCTTTTCAAATAGTCTATTTTGGGTAATCCTCCATTCAGAGAACAGAAAACTAATCATGGTGGTCTTGACAATTTTTCCCATTTTTTCTCTATTCCTTAAAGATTTTGCCAAAATGAAATTTCTTGGAAAAGTGACTTTTCCATCCTCTACTCTTTGACTTCTTTTGGTGCATATGACTGCTAGACATTTTCCAGACTGGTTACCAAGAAACTCCATCTCAGTACAGTCATCTCAGCTGCAAGTAAAGCTCTCAACTTTGCCTTATGTGTAAAAATCTTTGAAGGATTTGGAGACAAGAAAGAACTTTGCAGATGACATATTCAATTGTGTTATTTTCATTCCCATTGCTCATCATCTCTATTTATTTGAATCTTGTGTTGATATGAATGCAAAAAGCTTTGATGCTAATTTGTCATAGGTGTGGCAATTATGATCACTTATAATGGCGTGATTATAAGTTCTGTGAAGACCTGCCAGGATTTTCCAAAATTAAAAGCATTTTGTACACTAGCAAAATGTCAGCAATGTAAAGAAAAATGGGGTGAGGAATCAAAACAGCTGCAAAATTACTGCTGTGGAGATATTGCTGATGCAAAGTCACCTAAAGCTCACACATACCCACATACAGGGGTATACCAACTATGGCTGACATTAGAATTGTAATGCTCTGTATTTTTAGAGTTAAAACTTTTTTTGTTTGTTTGTTTTTGAGACATAGTCAGTTTTCCTGACTCCTTGTCCAGTCCTCTATCCACAGTATCACCTAGCTACATGCCTGACATGGTGATCCAATGGTGAGCCTGGAATCAGACTTATTTTTGTAAGTTCAAATTTGGCTCATATACTTAGTAGCTGGGTAATCCTGGGCAAGTCACTTAACTCTATTTATGTCAGTTTCCTCATATATATAAGTAGAGTCAAAATAGTAAACCACTCCAGTATCTTTGCCAAGAAAATCCCAAGAGGGATCAGAAAAAGTGATACAATTAAAGAAATTGAATCAAACAAAAAAAATACTTGATTAATGGATACAGTACTAAATATTAGAGATAAAAATACAACCCCCCCCAAAAATAAACAGCTAAGTAGATGAATGATAATTTGATGAAGGAGGACTAATGGGATAGAGATCAGAAAAATTTCCTCACTTCATGGATCAGCTTGGTGAAGTCTTTGACCTCCTCATAATAATATTCTTAAATGTGTAAAATAAAATACATGTGATTACAAAAGAAACTAGATTGAAATACACTTATCAAATTCATTTTTAAAAGTTCATTATCTCTAAGTTAATAAATATATATTTTCAGGTTAAGAACTTTTGTTATAGGTGATGTATATGACCTGAACAATGAAGACAAAGTATGGATAGAGTGTCTGATGTGGGGGAGAATCAAATAATCGAGTTACTCTATAACACAGATTACATGAATTGTCATAATTTTCAATAAACCTGGAAAAACAGATTGAAATGACAGTATACTCACCTTTAAACATCAAGCTAAAGGGTTTGTCTTTTAGCCCTACAGGGAATAGAAAAAAATAAGTTTCTTTAGGTAGGGAGAAATATTATTATTATTACTATCTCTCTTCTGATAATGAGAGGGAGTCATTCAAAATTAGGAATGTATCAAAAGTAAGCACAAACTTGTACTTTATGAAGATTATTTTGGCAGATGTAGGAAGGAAGAACTTGATAGAGGAATCCAATTTGGAGATTGATGCACTTGTCTGGGGGCATATTTAAGGACCTTAATTAGAGTGGTAGGCTGAGAAGACTAAGAATTAGACAGAAATCAAAAGTATGTTGAAGGTATGGTCCACAAAGCTTGACAATTGGCTTACTATTTAATTCAAAATACATTTATTAAGTTCTTACTCTGTACTAGAAACTGTGCAAAGCACAGGGGAGACAGAAAGAAAAAAGACTTTCTGGTAGAGATGATGAGAAAGAAGAAAAGTTGAAGTGACATTTAGGTTGCAAATAGAGATGATCAAATTAGAAAGCTGAGAGGATAGGTGGAATGATGGAGTAAAATAAAACATTTTGTTTTAGACATACCGAATTTAAGAGGAATATAGGACAGGTCCATAGAAAGAGGTGTCCAAAGATTAGTTGGTGATGTTTGTTTAAATTAGGTTTATGGCCTCTTGAGTGTGAATAAGTGAATGAGATGTTAGAGCAATATAACAAATAAGACTTGGTCAGATTTGATAAAAGGTAAGTGAGAAAGAGAAAAGAGTTAAGGATGACTGAAAATATAAAATTGAATACACTAGAAAACCTTCATTTTCCCTCTTGCAATGATTCTAAGACAATAGAGAGACAATTGCAAACATGAAGAATATATGTATGTGGCAATCTGCTATGTGTTACTAAGTAATGAAGATTCCAAATACTTTCCTCTAGGCAGAATGAATTATTTGAGTATACATGTAGGAATACAGGACAAAGTTTATCCTGATCCCTCCAGTCTGGCTTACCAAATTAAAACCATAACATTATAAAAACAAAGGCAGAGAACCTGATTTATTATAAATTTAATAAATACCAAAAATATGAACATTTTAATAATTAAAGATTCATTCCTACATGTGAAATAACAAACTTCCTTAAGTATAACTTAGGCATATATTAAATTTATTTTGTATTGCTTTTTAATATCATTTTATTAAAATATATTTTTATTAATCTTTTGATTTTTTGTCAGGAAGTCTTGAGTTCCAATTCTTCCTTAAGATTCGCTTGGTAACCTTGGTTATTGGGTTAACTTAACCTCTCTCAACTTATTTCCTCAACCCTAAAATAGGGGTGATAATAATAACAACTATATTAAAAGATTATTGTAAGGATCAAATGAAATGATGACACTATATCAATACAAGTTATTATTTTTAAACAAAAAATAAAATGAGGAAAGGAAAATCTTTAAAAGATCAATACATCAAAAATGACATTTTTCCATTGTTTTATACCCATTTGTTCTCTGCCTCCCCCCAAAAGAGGGTAGATATCTTTATATTTCTTATCTTTGTATCCAAGCCAGTTTTTCTTCATACTTTTTCAACATTCATCTTGGATTGTTTTGTAGTAGTTGTTCTTTCCATTTAGTCATTATGTATTTTATATCCTTCATGCTGCTTTCTTAACCTTGCATTAGTTCATGTAAACCTTTCCATTTTCTCTTTATTTATTTGTTTTGGGTCATTGTTGTAGTAAATTCCCATACCACAATTTGTTTAGTCTCAAAAATCTATGTGCTTTCACCTAATTTCCAATTCTTTGCTACCACAAAAGTATTGCTATAAACATCTTCATGTAAATAAATGGAGCCTTTCTTTTTGTTAATGACATCTTGGGGCATGTTTAGCATATGAAATCTCTGGCTCAAATAGTAAGTCTAATTTTTTTCACTTTATTTATACAATTACAAAATGATTTCTGAAATTAATATGTAAATGTACAGCTCCATTTTGAGTACATCAGTGTTGCTGTCTTTTTACAACTCATGTCCCTTTCTTCAACTTCCTTCTATTCTCATCTATGTATTGCTTTAATGTCTTGTTAATTTTTTAAAGTTTATCATTTATTCACTTAGTACTGCCAGGCCCTATTCCTGTACAATAGAAACTCTCATCTTTAACAAATGAATATAGATAAGAAAAGTGAATAATATCTCAGACATGCCTGAAAAATATACATTTGTCCACTTTCTCTTTGCCATGAAGTGGGAGGCAAACTTCATCTTTAGATTTCTGAAATCATGATTAGTCCCTGTATTTCTAAGAAGTCTGAATTTTTAAAAATCTCTTTGTCTTTGTATTATAGTGACCATGATGAATATATTTCACTTAATTCTTTTCATTTCACTTTGCATCAGATCATGTAAACGTTTTGAGGTTCTTCTGAATCTGTTATTTCACTTCTTATAGCACAATAATTGTATTCATATATCACTATTTGTCTAATCATTAACCAATTGTTATGTCCCAACTTTTTTTCACTTTGGTACAACCACCATCATCACCACCACATATGCACACATAAACATACATACACACATGCACACATACACAACCACCATTAAACTTCTGTGCATATAGATTTTTTTCTTCTGCAATGAAAAGTGTGTATGTATGATCCTCAAACTAGTAGCCAGGGATATGATAGGAATATTTACTTTAATTCAAAAAGCAAAATGAGCATGTAAAATTGTTATTGACAGAAGGCAAGTTCAATTCAAAATACCGATTGGCCCAAAGGAACTTTTGAGGGTTCTGGCTCAGTTTGGCCATAAATCTTAAATACAAAAAAGTTATGACTCCCTGGGGCTATGGGATAGGTATACAGAAAGAGCAGTAAAATTTGCTTAGCAGCTCTATTTCAGCTAACAATAAGTAGATGACAATAGTAGTTCAGCAGAGAACTAAAAGATTAAAAAATAATTCATAGGTCACCAGAGACAGGAACTCAGTAGAAGATGTTAGCAGTTCTACAGGAAAGCAATAGGCTGCCACTTTGTTGTTCCAATTGGGACAGCCCAATCTAATCTTTTCTCTATCTGTACAATTTATGAGTAGTGGAAGGGGAAGGGGGATAATTGAGAAAGGTAGAAGGAAAAAGAAGAGATGTTTATCAGGTATCTATCACTTTCTAGTAATTGCATCATTTTTTCTCTTCTCAGATCCTTCTACTATTCTCCATCCTAATTCATCTGAGTATTTGCAGATTTCTCCATTCAGGAAGATCTTTGAACTTAGTCTCTATGAATACCAAGATCATCTTTTATAAAAAGCAACAGAAACTATAGTTGACATTAATGGGCTGCCTTTTAACACCAAATCAACAAATGCTATTTAAGTTAACTAGATGGAAAATTTTTGGAACTTTGTGGGAATCTAGACTTCAGAGATACCTTGTGTAATGTCATTATCTGACATATTAAAACAGTTATTGAAGATTCAACTAAGTATCTTGTTGCTTCAGTTCCCTTTCTTATAATCCTTCAATAGTGCATCAATTTTCTTGTCAGTGGAATCCTACCCAAATAATTATGCTGGTAATCTGACCTTGTTAATGGCCACAACCACTGTAAAAGCAGGAAAAGTATTATTCTATTTTCTGAAAACAATTAAATTAAAAATGTATATCATTTGTTTTAATTTGTTTTGCTTATTGCTTAGATAATGGAAAGTCATCACTAACTACAAGGAAGCTAAAATAACTAATTAATATTGATGGAATTAACCATCTAAATTAATTAACTACCTAATTAAGTTAACAATTTATTGTCTGTCAATTGTTAATAAACTCTTCCAAATAATGAACTAAATGTTGTTAATTAAGCATAAACTTTTAAAATTTATTTTACTCCAATAAACGATATGCTGAGGAAGCCATAATGCTCTAAAATGGCAGTTTGTAGAAGACATAGGCATAAATTATCCATTAACAAAAATATAGCAAATTCTTACTGTGTGCTGAACAGTGGACTAATCCCTGAGGATATCAACAACGACATAAAATAACCCCTACCCTCACAGAGCTTTTACTCTAATGGGAGAGATAAGAAAACAGATGATAAAGAGAAAGAGACAGAGAGAGAGAGAGAGAGAGAGAGAGAGAGAGAGAGAGAGAGAGAGAGAGAGAGAGAGAGAAAGAAGTAAGGCATATCTATATCTCAATATGTCTATAAATTGGAATTAATATTAGGGTAAAGCCCCTGTTGCAAAAAGAATCACCTCTCCAAAATCCATTGATGAGAAATCCATTATGAGATTTGTCATGGCTCAAACTAATAGAACATTTTCTGTTATAGTTAGCTCAAATCTTTCCCCTAAAAACTCCCATATAATCTTCTCATTTCTGCTCTTTGGAGGTATATTAATTTATCATATACGTCAATACTCAGTGACTTTAGTATACTCAATACTGCTCATAATTCTTTTATATCAGATAATGGTAAAAATAATGTATCAAAAATAAGAAACATAAGATAACAAAGACTTATAGATCTGCAGAAGTGTCATATATACTTATCTTGAAAATTCTCATCAATTATAAAATATCACAAAATATCACATTTCATCATTACAAGCCATCAAGTTGATATATTTTTACAGTTATTATCTTAGAGTTATTTCTGAATCTAGTCAAATTATCAACATTTTGGAGAAGTCCCCTACCATATTAGAAAAATAAAGGTAAAGTAATATGATGTTCAGTTTAAAAAATTCTAAACTGATCTAGTTAAGATTTGGAAAATGGGAAATAAAATGAAAGAGTAGACATGAAATAGACTATTGCTGTTTAACTAAATGATATTAATTGATGTCAATTAATCAGTATATTAAGCTGGCCAAAAGATTCTATAAATCACTCTATGGTCTTGCCACTATGTCAATTAAAGACAACATTAGTTTAAAATCTAATACATATGTAAAATCTTATGTAGGAAGATGTGGAAGATTAGAAACAATATAAGCTTCATATAAGAGTGAGAAACAGTGGAGGGGAATTAAAAAACAAGGTCCCTTCATGAAAGACATAATTAAATTAGATCAGTCTGAGGATATTTAATGATGAAATTGTAAAGAAGAAAACACATAATGTAAAATGGAAATGGTATGTCAAGATTTCTAGAACAAACTCTTGTTTTGTTGTTTTGTGATTTTTGACCTACTATACTTGCAGTGTAATGTAGTAGTTTACAGCTTGTAAGACAGAAATAGCAGTAAAGAAAACAAAAAAAGAAATGATTACCTAGACTAAATATTTAAAGAGGTTTTTTTTGTTGGAGGTGGCATAATATTCATGGGATTGCTATTTAGATTCTCAAAATATCTGAAAGTAGCAAATGTTTCAAAAGCTTGAAAAAATATGGATCTTATTGTTATCAAAAATAATAAAACAAGTGTAACTATCAACTCATCCTCATTTTCTTGTCTCATACTTATACTAGATACTATCATTAACCAATATTATCTCTGTTCTGACATCTTTCAATGAATCTTGATGAAATTTGTTATTCTTGGGAACTAGTTTTTTAAAAGGCCCTTAAAACATTTCACTTTAGGGAGCCAAGATGGCGGAGAAGAAACACACGACTCAGTGAACGTCCTCACTCCCTCACAACCAATTAGATAAATTAAGTCTCAAAATTAGCTCAGGACTGATAGATATCACAAGGACTGGAAGCACGACTTACCAGCTGAAGAGAATCTGGAGTTTCAGCAGGAAAGGTCAGTTCTCAGGGGAGGAATAAGAAAGACCAGCACAGACGGTGGGGTAGGGGCACACTGCGCCCATTGCGCTGGGAGGGGCTCTGGGATCAGAGAAGCCACTGAGGTAAAGGAATCTGGCACAGGCTGTTAGCTCTTCTCTGCTAATTATTTAGCAGTTCAGAAGAGAAAGCCAAAATATTTTAAAACTCAGATTAGATTCCCCCTCCCCCCACCCTGGGGGTGACTCAGCAGAGAATCGGCACCAGGGGGTGTGGCCTCAGCTCCCTCCTGAGAATAGTTAAGAGACTGACAAGTGGGTGGATACGGCCCAAGGCAGCACACACTGCCTAGCTTAGCTGGAGGGAGTGGAACTCAGCTCCAGGAAGTCCCAGAGAAGCGGAACCTTTGAACTAGGGACCACGGTTTCTGGCAGACACTTCCAGTTTGAGCGCAGGGGCTTCTCACGTCACCTGCTGCAGACATCCACTCCCCACCCGGACACATAGACTGGGCTTCCTGCTGTCTTCACTATTCTACTCCCTGGAAGCACAGTAGTGCTAATCACCTCTGAGGCGCTTCCAGGGAGGGGGTGGGGAACTCTCTCCCAGAGCTCTATCTTAGCTCGGGCGCAGGGGCCGCTGCATCCATCCAGTCTGGGAGGAAGCTGGTAAAGAAGTAAATAATTTCCTACCCCAGGGACAGACCCCAAAAGATTTTTTTTAAGTATGAGCAAAAAAGCTAGAAAAACTATAGATTCCTTCTATACAGAGAAAGAGCGGGTATCCAACCCCGAGGAAGTTAACAGCAAAGATTCAGAAGATAACAACCTAAAGGGGAACGATTCCTGCCCCCCATCACATAACTCTCTCCTAGAAGAAGCTCTTAAAAAATTGAGGGAGATTGAAGAAAAATGGGGAAAGGAAAGAGAAGTTATGATAGAGAATAACAACGTCCTGAAATTGGAGTTGGAAAAAATAAAGAATTCACAGGAGATGCAGGGAAACAAAATTAGTGAATTAGAAAAGGTTAAAAAAAACACAGGAAAGTAGGATTTCTGAATTGGAAAAGATAAAAAAGTCTCAAGAAAATAGAATTTCTGAATTGGAAAAAGAAAATAATTCTCAAAAAAAAAAAATTAGGGAAATGGAAAAAAATTCAATAGAGCAAAATAACTCATTTAAAAACGAAATTGGGCATTTACAAAAAGAACTAAAAACTGTGAAAGAAGAAAATAACTCCTTAAAAGTCAGGATGGAACAAATAGAAATGAATGATTCACAGAGAACCCAAGAATCAGTCAAACAAAACAAAAAAAATGAGAAGCTGGAGAACAACGTCAAATACTTACTGGGAAAATCTATAGACCTGGAAAATAGATCTAGGAGAGATAATCTGCGGATTATTGGACTTCCCGAAAACTATGACCAAAAAAAGAGCCTAGATTCTATTTTACAGGAAATTATCAAAGAGAACTGTCCAGAGATAATAGAAACAGAAGGGAAAGTAGATGTGGAAAGAATTCATCGAACTCCTTCTGAAATAGACCCTAAAAAAAGAACACCACGGAATATTGTGGCTAAGCTGCAGAATTACCACACAAAGGAGAAAATCCTGCAAGCAGCTAGAAAAAAACAATTTAAATACCAAGGTGCCACAATAAGGGTCACCCAAGATCTGGCTGCCTCCACATTAAAAGATAGAAGGGCCTGGAACCTGATATTCCGAAAGGCAAAAGATCAAGGACTGCAACCAAGAATGAACTACCCAGCTAAGTTTAGCATCTTTTTCCATGGAAGAAGATGGTCATTCAATGAAACAGAGGAATTCTATATGTTTCTAAGAAAAAAACCAGACTTAAACAAAAAATTTGATCTACATCCACAAGACTGAAGAGAAACAGAAAAAGGTACACAGAACCCTTGAGAACTGTAACTCTGTTGTGGGTATATAAAAAATACTCAAGGATAATTTGATTTTACTGATATAAAAGAAAAAAAGGGGGGTGCAGTAAAGGGAAGGAGGTCGGTTCAGAAAAAGGGGAAGGAGTGATAAAAAGAGGGAAACTACATCCCAGGAAGAGACATAGAAAATACACCATATCTGAGGGAACTTAGTGAGGGGGAGAATCATTGTGTGAATCTTACTCTCATCAGAAGAGGCTCAAAGAGTAAATAATTAACATATTTGTTTTTCAGAGAATTTTCTCTCACCTCATTAAAAGGGGGGAGAGGAAAAGGGAAAAGGAAAAGGAGAATAAGTGAAGGGAATTGGAGGGAGGGGGGAGGGATCCAAAAAAAAAGAGGGAGGGTTGTGCGGCACAAGGGGGGTCTGGAAATTAAATATTGGGGAGGGGGATCAGGGGGGTCAAGGGAAAAAAGCATAAGCTGGGGATAATACGATGGCAGGAAATACAGAATTAGTAATTTTAACTGTAAATGTAAATGGGATGAACGATCCCATCAAACGGAGACGGATAGTAGATTGGATCAAAAAGCAGAACCCTACAATATGTTGCCTACAGGAAACACACTTAAAGCAGGGAGATACATACAGAGTAAAGGTAAAAGGTTGGAACAGAGCCTATTATGCTTCAGGTAAAGCCAAAAAAGCAGGGGTAGCTATCCTTATCTCAGATCAAGCAAAAGCAGAAGTAGATCTTGTTAAAAAAGATAAGGAAGGAAACTATATCCTGCTGAAAGGTAGCATAAATAATGAAGCCATATCAATACTAAACATATATGCACCAAGTGGTATAGCATCTAACTTTCTAAAGGAAAAGTTAGGAGAACTGCAAGAAGAAATAGACAGTAAAACTATAATAGTGGGAGATCTCAACCTTGCACTCTCAGATTTAGACAAATCAAACCACAAAACAAACAAGAAAGAAATTAAAAAAGTAAATAGAACATTAGAAAAACTAGGTATGATAGACCTTTGGAGAAAACTGAATGGCAATAGAAAGGAATATACTTTCTTCTCAGCAGTTCATGGATCCTATACAAAAATTGACCATATACTAGGACATAAAGATCTCAAAATTAAATGTAGGAAGGCAGAAATAATAAATGCCTTCTTCTCAGATCACAATGCAATAAAAGCTACATTCAGTAAAAAGTTAGGGGTAAATAGACCAAAAAGTAATTGGAAACTGAATAATCTCATCTTAAAGAATGACTGGGTGAAAGAGCAAATTATAGAAACAATTAATAATTTCACCCAAGATAATGATAATGATGAGACATCATATCAAAATCTTTGGGATGCAGCTAAAGCAGTAATAAGGGGAAATTTTATATCTTTAGAGGCTTATTTGAAGAAATTTGAGAAAGAGAAGATTAACGAATTGGGCTTACAACTTAAAAGGCTAGAAAAAGACCAAATTATAAACCCCCAACCAAAAATTAAACTCGAAATACAAAAATTAAAAGGAGAAATCAATAAAATTGAAAGTAAAAAAACTATTGAATTAATAAATAAAACCAAGAGTTGGTTTTATGAAAAAGCCAATAAAATAGATAAACCTTTGGTAAATTTGATCAAAAAAAAGAAAGAGGAAAATCAAATTGATAGTCTTACAAATGAAAAGGGGGATCTTTCCACCAATGAAGAGGAAATTAGAGAAATAATAAGGAGTTACTTTGCCCAACTTTATGCCAATAAATTTGATAACTTAAGTGAAATGGATGACTTCCTCCAAAAATATAGGCTCCCTAGATTAACAGAGGAGGAGATAAATTGCTTAAATAGTCCCATTTCAGAAAAAGAAATAGAACAAGCTATTAATCAACTCCCCAGGAAAAAATCCCCAGGGCCAGATGGATTCACATGTGAATTCTACCAAACATTTAAAGAACAATTAGCCCCAATTTTATATAAATTATTTGAAAAAATAGGGGATGAAGGAGTCCTACCAAATTCCTTTTATGACACAGACATGGTACTGATACCTAAACCTGGTAGATCGAAAACTGAGAAAGAAAATTATAGACCAATCTCCTTAATGAATATTGATGCTAAAATCTTAAATAAGATATTAGCAAAAAGACTTCAGAAAATCATCTCCAAGATAATACACTATGATCAAGTAGGATTTATTCCAGGAATGCAGGGCTGGTTTAATATTAGGAAAACTATTAATATAATTGACCATATTAATAATCAAATTAATAAGAACCATATGATCATCTCAATAGATGCAGAAAAAGCATTTGACAAAATCCAACATCCATTCCTACTAAAAACTCTTGAGAGTATAGGAATAAATGGATTATTCCTTAGAATAATCAGGAGTATATATTTAAGACCGTCAGTAAGCATAATATGCAATAGAAATAAACTGCAACCTTTCCCAGTAAGATCAGGAGTGAAACAAGGTTGCCCACTATCACCATTACTATTCAATATAGTACTAGAAACGCTAGCCTCGGCAATAAGAGCCGAGAAAGAGATTCAAGGAATTAGAGTAGGAAATGAGGAAATTAAACTATCACTTTTTGCAGATGACATGATGGTATACTTAGAGAACCCCAAAGACTCTGCTAAAAAGCTACTAGAAATAATTCAAAATTTCAGCAAAGTGGCAGGATACAAAATAAATCCACATAAATCCTCGGCATTTTTATATATCACTAACAAAATGCAACAGCAAGAGATACAAAGAGAAATTCCATTCCAAACAAATGTTGAGAGTATAAAATATTTGGGAATCCATCTACCAAAGAAAAGTCAGGAATTATATGAGAAAAATTACAAAACACTTGCCACAAAAATAAAATCAGATTTAAATAATTGGAAAGACATTCAGTGCTCTTGGATAGGCCGAGCGAATATAATAAAGATGACAATACTCCCCAAACTAATCTATTTATTTAGTGCTATACCAATCAGACTCCCAAGAAACTATTTTAATGACCTAGAAAAAATAACAACAAAATTCATATGGAAGAATAAAAGGTCAAGAATTGCAAGGGAACTAATGAAAAAAAACTCAGAGGAAGGTGGTCTAAGTGTACCTGATCTAAAGCTATATTATATAGCAGCAGTCACCAAAACCATTTGGTATTGGCTAAGAAATAGACCGGTAGATCAGTGGAACAGATTAGATACAAAGGACAAAAAAGGGTACATCTATAGCAATCTAATCTTTGACAAACCCAAAGATTCCAACATTAGGGATAAAAATTCATTATTCGGAAAAAACTGTTGGGAAAACTGGAAATTAGTATGGCAGAAATTAGATATGGATCCACACTTAACACCATATACCAAGATAAGATCAAAATGGGTCCATGATTTAGGCATAAAGAGGGAGATAATAAATAGATTAGAGGAACAGAGGATAATCTACCTCTCAGACTTGTGGAGGAGGAAGGAATTTATGACCAGAGGAGAACTAGAGATCATTATTGATCACAAAATAGAAGATTTTGATTACATCAAACTAAAAAGTTTCTGTACAAATAATACTAATGCAAACAAGATTAGAAGGGAAGTAACAAATTGGGAAAATATTTTTAAAAACAAAGGTTCTGACAAAGGTCTCATTTCCAAAATATATAGAGAACTGACCATAATTTATAAGAAACCGAACCATTCTCCAATTGATAAATGGTCAAAGGATATGAACAGACAATTCTCAGAGGAAGAAATTGAAACTATATCCACTCACATGAAAGAGTGTTCCAAATCACTACTGATCAGAGAAATGCAAATTAAGACCACTCTGAGATACCACTACACACCTGTCAGATTGGCTAAGATGACAGGAACAAATAATGATAAATGTTGGAGGGGATGTGGGGAAATTGGGACACTAATACATTGCTGGTGGAGTTGTGAAAGAATCCAGCCATTCTGGAGAGCAATCTGGAATTATGCCCAAAAAGTTATCAAACTGTGCATACCCTTTGACCCAGCAGCGCTACTACTGGGATTATATCCCAAAGAAATACTAAAGAGCGGAAAGAAACATATATGTGCCAAAATGTTTGTGGCAGCTCTTTTTGTTGTAGCTAGAAACTGGAAGATGAATGGATGTCCATCGGTTGGAGAATGGTTGGGTAAATTGTGGTATATGAAGGTTATGGAATATTATTGCTCTGTAAGAAATGACCCGCAGGAGGAATACAGAGAGGGTTGGAGAGACTTAAATCAACTGATGCTGAGTGAAATGAGCAGAACCAGAAGATCACTGTATACTTCAACAACAATACTGTATGAGGATGTATTCTGATGGAAGTGGAAATCTTCAACATAAAGAAGATCCAACTCACTTCCAGTTGATCAATGATGGACAGAAATAACTATACCCAGAGAAGGAACACTGGGAAGCGAATGTAAATTGTTAGCACTAATATCTGTCTGCCCAGGTTGCATGTACCTTCGGATTCTAATGTTTATTGTGCAACAAGAAAATGATATTCACACACATGTAATGTACTTAGACTATATTGTAACACATGTAAAATGTATGGTATTGCCTGTCGTCGGGGGGAGGGAATAGAGGGAGGGGGGGCAATTTGGAAAAATGAATACAAGGGGTAATATTATAAAATATATATATAATTAAAAAAAAAAAAGAATAAAGACACAGAAATGGAAAAAAAAAAAAAAAAAAAAAAAAAACATTTCACTTTACCATCATTATGAAACTAAACTCCACATGTATTGAAGCAAACAGAGGTTTTTACAACTGAAAATTACAGATTGCCCTTTCACAAATTTGTAATTAAATGAAAAGTATAATTTTTGAAATTCTTTGAAATTCTGTGATTCTCTGAAAATAAGATCCTACTGTTTTTATTGAATACTCTTTATCAATAGGCATTAGGGCTGGTAAATATCATTGTCTCTCAAAAATCAAAGTTGAAAATCACATAGAGGGAAAATAAGGAGCTATTAAGTCAGAGAATTATAAATTTTAAACTGAAAGATATCCATAAAACTATTTCAACATTCTTTTTTTTTTCTTTTCTTTTTTAAAAATTATAGAACTAAGAAAAGTAGCTTATCCAAAGTGATACAGGTGCAAGTGGGAAGGTCTAGGAACTCAAATTCAGGGCCTCTAGTTTCAAATACAGTACTTTATTACCATACTATACTGTGATGAAATTGATTTAACAGGCTTAAGCATGTTGTCAAACAAAAAAAATTGCTCCAGAAAAATAGCATAAAGCAGAGATTCTCAGGCTAGATGTGGCCCACTGAGGATGTTTATGCAGCCCTTCAAGTTATGGCAAATGGGCTGAGGGGCAGAGACAGAGTGTGAGCTTTTGTTTTTACTATAGTCTAGCCTCCAACAGTCTGAGGGACAGTGAACTGGCCCCTATTTAAAAAGTTTGAGGGCCACTTCCATAAAGGATATCATCAAAGAAATGTACTAGAAAAAGAGGTGACTAGTTCTATACAGAGAATGAGAAAGAGATGAAGGACAACCCCTGTGCTTCACTGGTATCCAGGTATTGCCAAGAGTCTTTGAGGAACTATCCCAACATGCTGGGTGGGCCTTGTGAAAAATTTATAATATATGGCAGGAGTTGTATAGAATGAGAAAGATGGATGTTTTGTGATATATCTCACTGATAAATGGATTTCCCACATTGGTATAATGAAATTATACTCTATAATACCATAATAGAAAGTATACAAGAGCTACATAGATTCCAATACCTAATATATGATCAGATAAACTTTAAAAGGAAAAAAAAATACTTTTTTTCAGTTGATTAAATTTTTGAAAAATGGGTTTATTGATTTTACAGAAAAAAAAGTCAGTCTTCAAGTGACAACAAAACTCCCAAGCAAAGAGGAAATCAGATTAAAATTTAATCGTGAAATATAGAAAAAAAATGCAAAATAGATATTAATTAGTGGTTTTCTGAGCCAGTACACAGCCAATAAAGATTAATTTATATTTGTTAATACACCACCATTTATGGCTACTTTTTTACATCCTGCATCCATCAAATACATCCATATGTATACATATACATATATATACACTAAGACATATATTTCATATATTTTTGTTTTCTCTCTTTTTTGTTCTTCTTCCCCCTTTCTCTTCTTTTGCTTTTCTTTTTTTTCTGTCTTTATTTCTTTTTCTCTCTCCCTCCCTTCTGTCCTTCCTTCCTTCTGTCTTGCCCAGGATGAAAGTTCAACAGCTACTCAAGGGCTTAATATCAATATTATTTAGTATGGATACTTTCACCTACTCCAATTTTTTTTGAGCTGGGCTAATTCACAGTTAATTAGGTATCTTTGTGATTATCCTCTCTTGAGGACTTACCATATTGGTACTAGGCTTAGTGTGGATAACAGTTGACTTTAATTCTATTGCATTTCAGAACTCTGAAGCTTAAGTAATCCACCAGTAGCAGTAGCAATAATTACAGATGTTTGCCCTAATGCCAAGCTTATGTTTTAATAATAAAAAAGAAACAATAAATTAATGAACACCTCTATGTTTGGGTGAAAAAAATTGATAAATGGTACTTTCCAAATCCTTTGCATTTATTACCTCAGTTAATACTGTTAGTAACCTTGGCAATATTCATTGCTACTGCTGAATACAGGCAAGATGGCAGCATAGTGGAACATGTTTTGGCCTTGAGTCTAGAGAGTTGTATTTCAATCCCTACTTTTATTCTTAATAGCTATGTAATCATGAGAGACTCACTTTATATTTCTGAGACTCACCTTTGTCTTCTATAAGATGGGAATGGTAGTTTTTGTCCTATCTATCTGTTTTGCCAGGTTGGTGTGATGAAAGGGCTTTGTAACTTTGAATGTGGACTATTATCATTATAGTCCCATATGGTTGCAAGTCTAAAGCCATCACTTACACAAGATATTTTACTCCACACAGATGCTATTACTGTGGACCCACAGTGTGGTAAACAAACTATTTGGAAAGCTTTATTAATAGGGTGACCCTCTGAACAATTCTTCACTGTAATTGGGTCAAATCAAGAACTGAAAGGAAAGAATTTCTTTTATCAGTGATCTTGAACCTACATTTGTGCTTCTCTTTATTCATAAAAGCCAATACAGAAATACATAAATTTAAATTGGGAATTAGGAGCAAGGACTTCACCAAATAAAATAAGTGTTTGCTAGGACAGCATGGTTTTATTATTTAGCTTAATATTTCTTATTCTGTAAATGATCTGTAGCTCAAGGTCCATAAAACTTCTGGACTCATATAAACCAGAAACAATTTCAAAGAGATCAACTGAACATTTGATCAGTATATTTCTCTCTCTCTCTTAATCTCTTTGTATGTGTGTTTGCACATGTGTGCATCTGTGTGTGTATGTGTATATATATATATACATATGTATATATGTATATATATATATATATATACATTTAAAATGTTTTTCTCAAGTGTGGGGCAACAAAGTCTCCAGCTATTGTGCAAGTCTTCAAGATACTAAATGCATATTGGACAGGACAGGCTTTATTTTATGGCACAGCAAACACAGAAAATTCAGAAAACTGACAGGAACTCATAAATTGATTCCAAAAAGACCCAAAGCACCCAAAAGACTTATAGAAGCTCATAAGCTGATACAGAAAAATACATAAAGCATGCAAATTACCTATAAGCTCTCCTCAGGGAGGAAGAAAGCTAAATTCTATTATCAATTATGACATAGAAAGTTGGAGTTCAGTAGCATCGTCTATGAGATCTCATTGCATTTGAGTGGACACACATATTTCCTAGTTGCTTCCATTCTATGGATATTTCTCATACTTGGGAACTCTCCTTTTAGGCCATATGCAAGCACATATTATCTTTACCATTTGTGTGTGTGTGTATGTGTGTGTATGTGTGTGTGTGTGTGTGTGTGTGTGTGTGTGTGTGTGTGTGTGTGTATGCATCGGGTATTTTAAGGAGGAACAGAGCAGTAACAATAATAAGATAAGGAAGTCTTCACAAAATGACATTTGAACAAGACCTCAAGGAAAATAATGATGGTGGGAGGCAGAAATGAAGAAAATGAACATTCCACAGAATGAAAAAATCTTTTTTCAATAACATAAAATCAAGAAATGTAATGTTATGTTCAAATTTGGCTACAGAATGAAGTTTATGAAGAGAATTGATAAGATTGAAAAGGTAGTTTGGATGTAAATAAAAGATAGGTTGAAGTAATTTTTTAAAATATAAAATAACAGTAATACTTCAATGTAAGCTATAATTATTGCCAATATTTTTTTTCAAAGTTTCTATTATTTCAGATATCTCAGAAGACTTTTTTTTTTTTGTTAGCAAGTCAGGAGACATTTTGTTAACCTGAAAATGGGTATTTCATTTAGATTTCACTAACATCAATAGGTTCAATTAATTAAATTTCTAATTGTCTAATTTGTTTTAATAGTGTAGCATGTGGATTTTTTCAGAGTGAGAGTTGAATTGAATTTTGTCCCCTCCCTTTAAAAAAAACATTAGTCATGAATGAAGATATCTTGTTTTGCTTTCCTAATACTTAAATTACCAGGGTATGGTACACTGTTGAGGTCACTTGTAAGCTTGATTGGAATTGTCAGGTCAATAAAAATGGATTTTCCAAATAATAAGTAGAGCCAAAATAAATCCTTTAGTCATAGGAATGTATTTTAAAGACAATCTTTAGTTGTATTATCTTTTAAAATGCTTTTAAAACAACTAAATACATATGTATACACATACATGCATATATACGTACATATATAATATTTATAAAGGAAGATTATAACTAATGCATATGTAGATGTATTGTATGAATACATAAAATGTAGTATGAATAGAGAGCTGTTCTTCAGGCAAAAAAAACAAAAAAACAAAAAACCTTGATTAGAGTTCTTACTGACTTGTTATTCACTAACTTTGTAGTCCTAGGTAAGTCATTTAACCTTACCACCACAGGGATTTCTTTAAGAGTATAAATTACAGACCATAATTATTGATCTACATTGGTGAAGGGAATTTTTTTTCTTGTTCTGTTAATCTGCATATTTTATTTTTTGTAAATATTTGTCAATTTCATTTATTGATATGTAAATGGTAAAATAATTTATAATAATTTATTTTCATCCATTGTAAATTCACATTTTTCTATTTTGAGTGTGCTCATTTGATTTCTACTCTTAAAAAATTAAATTAGCTAAAATTGTAACCCTTTTGTTACAAATTTTAAAAAAGAAAACTGATTCTTCTCTATGAGTTGTACTATATGATCTCTGTACTTCCATTTAATTCTGACATTCCTGAATGCTCTGCTTTTATAGGTGTATAATGATTTATGTTTAAGATATGAACAGACATTCTGGGAATGACTCGTACAAGCTCCCAGAATTTGCAAGTATTGGAGTTGGGATAGAAAGTTAGGTCTTCTGTTCTTCTAAGTCTTTTTTTTTTTTTTTAATAATATTATCCCTTGTATTCATTTTTCCAAATTATCCCCTCCCCTCCCTCTACTCCCTCCCCCTGATGACAGGCAATCCCATACATTTGACATGTGTTACAATATAACCTAGATACAATACATGTGTGTAAATACCATTTTCTTGTTGCACAATAAGCATTAGATTCCGAAGGTACATGTAACCTGGGCAGACAGATATTAGTGCTAACAATTTACATTCACTTCCCAGTGTTTCTTCTCTGGGTGTAGCTACCTCTGTCCATCATTGATCAACTGGAAATGAGTTGGATCTTCTTTATGTTGAAGATTTCCACTTCCATCAGAATATATCCTCATACAGTATTGTTGTTGCAGTGTACAGTGATCTTCTGGTTCTGCTCATTTCACTCAGCATCAGTTGATCTGAGTCTCTCCAAGCCTCTCTGTATTCCTCCTGCTGGTCATTTCTTACCGAGCAATAATATTCCATAACCTTCATTTACCATAATTTACCCAACCATTCTCCTACTGATGGACATCTATTCATCTTCCAGTTTCTAGCTACAACAAGAAGAGCTGCCACAAACATTTTGGCACATATATGTCTCTTTCCGCTCTTTAGTATTTCTTTGGGATATAATCCCAGTAGTAGCGCTGCTGGGTCAAAGGGTATGCACAGTTTGATAACTTTTTGGGCATAGTTCCCAATTGCTCTCCAGAATGGCTGGATTCTTTCACAACTCCACCAGCAATGCATTAGTGTCCCAGTTTTCCCATATCCCTTCCAACATTCATCATTATTTGTTCCTATCATCTTAGCCAATCTGACAGGTGTGTAGTGGTATCTCAGAGTTGTCTTAATTTGCATTTCTCTAATCAGTAGTGATTTGGAACACTCTTTCATATGAGTGGATATAGTTTCAATTTCTTCCTCTGAGAATTGTCTGTTCATATCCTTTGACCATTTATCAATTGGAGAATGGTTCGGTTTCTTATAAATTAGGGTCAGTTCTCTATATATTTTGGAAATGAGACCTTTGTCAGAACCTTTGCTTTTAAAAATATTTTCCCAATTTGTTACTTCCCTTCTAATCTTGTTTGCATTAGTATTGTTTGTACAGAAACTTTTTAGTTTGATGTAATCAAAATCTTCTATTTTGTGATCAATAATGATCTCTAGTTCTCCTCTGGTCATAAATTCCTGGTGAAGGGAATTTTTAAAAGAAGAGTTCCTTACTCCAATAAAATTATAGATCCAGACTCCTCTTACCATTAACCTTATCAAACTATACACTAGACTCATAGACACCAATTTATATACATTCATATATAAATACACACATAAAAACAAATATACATCCAAAGCCATTATAACAAACACCAAAAGCTCCACATTTTTTGTTGCATTGGAATTTCTTGTATGGAATATTACTTGAAATATGTGGACCAGTGATTGAAACTTCAAAATCTTTCTATTCTGCAGATTATTATTGTGATAGCAACTGCTGTAATGGGATGTGCCCTTTACTATGCAGCGTTCTTTCTTTTATTACCCTTGTACAGTCTTTCTTTATATAAGTTCTTGAACTAGGTTATTTGTAGCCCCATTGTTAGTTTGTCCCAGAAAATATTCACTGATGGGCACTCAAAAACTAAATGTTCCTATATTACTATTGATTCTCCTCAAGATACTCAGAGACATTGTGGTTACATCCCTATAAACTTCATGTAAGCTCTTGCAAGTAATTTTCCACACTGAATCACCTGCACAGTGCCAGGGCATCTCTTGGATGATGTTGAATGGCTTTAAAAATTGGAATGGACTCTTCTACCTCCAGGTCATCACCTTGCCCAATATTATATTACAACATGATGGTTGGGTGCAAAACACTAATCAGCCTGGAAAAATTTATTTTTCACAATTTCTCTTCTGGTTAGTAAGGCAATAACAAAGATTTCTTAGATGGAGAGATTCTAGTATCAATGTGTGGGAGGATTGAGTTTTATTTTTTAAACCAACATTTGTATTTGTACATCACTAGATTTCTTTCAGACCTCATTTCCTATAGTCCTATGCTTCTTCTGAGCTCTATTATGAAACCCAATTAAGTTTTACCTTCAAAGTACTTCCTTTAATTATATATATATATATATATGCAGACACACACACAGATTTGTGTATGTACCTGTGTAAAATCATTTGTGCTTTCCCTCATACATTTGTCCTTCACTTAAATGAATATCTCACCTTATCCATGTAGGCAATCCCTCTACTCATAGATTATAACCAAGCTACATAAAATAACATATTGGGAATTCCACTTTCTCATTTTACAGATGAAGAAACTGAGCCCCAGTGAGGCTGATTGATTTGCCCTAGTTAACATAGGTTGTATCAGTGTATCAGGTATCCACTTTATAGTTCAAGGGCAGGGAGGAGCACTTTTGGACCAGAGGGAGAAGAAATGACGGGTGCATGTAAAGTGATAAAATAGTTGTCGGAAGAGGCAAACGACTAAGAAAAGTGATCCGATGATTACATGTAGTCCATGGAAACCTGTTGTTACAAAAAATGTGGAGCTATAGATGCCATCAGAGATAGTGAATGGTGCTTCGTAGTATTCTATTGCTTGTAGGGTGGTGAAATATAAGCCTGAATTATGATTCTAGTGCCAAGATTCTTACACTACAAAACAAACAAAACAAAGGTTCTTTTGAATCTGTTCAGCTTTATTTCCAAATAGATAAGAAAAAAATTGCATTGGACATGTATTATGTTTTATTTTTTTTTATTATTCAACAGAACAATGTGTAGAATTTTACTTACTCAGGTTCAGCTATGATTTGTGATATTTTAAAAAGTTCAAGAGGCATGATTTCTGGGTATTTTAATCATTTCTTAATTAGGTTAGCAGGTATTAATAAAAGGCTGATTATCTAACTGTCTCAGACCAAAGACAATCATGGTACATAAATTCACAGTTTATATACCTTTCAAAACAGTAGATGGTCCATCAAATAGCAATCAAATTTAATTGCTTAACATATTTGGGAGGAAGGTTTTACTAAAAATGAAAGATTAAAGATCTCTTGGATAAGGAAAATATGTCCTCTATACCAGATTATGCCAAAGCTTAAAAAAAAATCTATATCTTTTCAATGGGAGGTGAAAGTAACCCCAGGATAGAGAAATTATCTCTATTCAGACCACTCTCAGACTTTGGTTATCTAGAAAAAGAAAATAATTTGCTTCACCCAAGCTTAAGTAGAAAAAGAATGGGCTCTTCCACCCTAGGTTAAATTTACTTCAAAGTTGGGTGGGTCTGACCCAGATGAAGAGAATCAAATACAATCTCATTATCAATGATATCCTTCCAAAAAAAAAAAAAAAAAAAGATTTAAAGTGAGGAATTAAGAAAAAGGGGAGAGATTTTGAATCTTTCCAACATGCAGTTGTTAATAATTTCTCATAGGTTGGTTTTGCAGTCTAACAGAATGTGAAGCAAGATATCCAACTAAACATCCATATTTAAAAACCTTCATATAGTGAGAAACTCACAACTGCCTTGTGAACTGGATTTAATTTTAGGGACTGAGTTTGAATCCCAGTATACTATTTGAATCCCAGTATACTATTTACTAGCAAAAAGCAATAAAGGTAACAAGCATTATGTAGTGCTTTAATATTTTTTAAAAATATTATACCTTTTTATTGACAGAACATATGTCTCGGTAATTATTTACAACATTATCCCTTGCATTCATTTCTGTTCTGACTTTTCCCTTCCCTCTCTCTACCCCCTCCCCTAGATGGCAGGCAGTCTTATACATGTTAAATATGTTATAGTATATCTTAGATAATATATATGTGTGCAGAACTGAATTTTTTTTTTTGTTGTTGTTGTTAAAAAGAAAGAATTGGATTCAGAATGTAAAAATAACCTGGGAAGAAAAACAAAAATGTAAGTAGTCCACATTCATTTCCCAGTGTGTGTAGCTGATTCTGTCCATCATTAATCAATTGGAACTGATTTAGATTTTCTCTTTGTTGAAGATATCCACTTCCATCAGAATTGATCCTCATATAGTATTGTTGTTGAAGTATATAATGATCTCCTGGTTCTGCTCATTTTATTCAGCATTAGTTTATGTAAGTCTCTCTAAGCCTCTCTGTATTCATCCTGTTGGTCATTTCTTACAAAACATTAATATTCAATAACATTCATATACCACAATTTATCCAACCATTCTCCAATTGATGGGCATCTGTTCATTTTCCAGTTTCTAGCCACCACAAAAAGAGCTGCCACAAACATTTTGGCACATACAGGTCCCTTTCCAAACTTCTTTAGTATTTCTTTGGGATATAAGCCCAGTAGTGAACACTGCTGCATCAAAGGCTATGAACAGTTTGATAATTTTTTTGGGCATAATTCCAGATTGCTCTCCAGAATGGTTGGATTCATTCACAACTCCACCAACAATGCATCAATTTCCCAGTTTTCCCACATCCCCTCCAACATTCATCATTATCTTTTTCTGTCATTTTAGCCAATCTAATAGGTGTATAGTGGTATCTCAGAGTTGTCTAAATTTGCATTTCTCTGATCAATAGTGATTTGGAAAACTTTCATATGAGTAGAAATAGTTTAAATTTCATCACCTGAAAATTGTCTGTTCATATCCTTTGACCATTCATCAATTGGAGAATTGCTTGATTTCTTATAAATTAGAGCCAATTCTCTCTATATTTTGGAAATGAGGCCTTTATCAGAACCTTTAACTTTAAAAATGTTTTCCCAGTTTGTTGCTTCCCTTCTAATCTCGATTGCAATTAATTTTGTTTGGACAAAGGCTTTTTAATTTGATGTAATCAAAATTTTCTATTTTGTGATCAATAATGATCTCTAGTTCTTTGATCACAAAGTCCTTCCTCCTCCACAAGTCTGAGAGGTAAATTATCCTATGTTCCTCTAATTTATTTATAATCTTGTTCTTTATGTCTAAATCATGGACTCATTTTTATCTCATCTTGGTGTACGGTGTTAAATGTGGGTCCATGCCTAGGTTCTGCCATACTCATTTCCAGTTTTCCCAGCAGTTTTTGTCAAATAGTGAATTCTCGTTCCAAAAATTGGGATCTTTGGGTTTGCCAAACACTAGATTGCTATAGTTATTCACTATTTTGTCCTGTGAACCTAACCTGTTCCACTGATCAACTAGTCTATTTCTTAGCCAATACCAAATGGTTTTGGTGACTGCTGCTTTATAATATAGTTTTAGATCAGGTACACCTAGGCCTCCTTCATTGGATTTTTTTTACATTAATTCCCTTGAAATTCTTGACCTTTTGTTCTTCCATATGAATTTTGTTATTATTTTTTCTAGGTCATTAAAATAATTTCTTGAGAGTCTGATTGGTATGTGCTTTAATGTTTGTAGAAAGCTTTACAAATAAAATTCCAGTCAGGTAAGATCTGCTAGAGGCAGCTAGATGACACAGTGAATAGAATGTTGGACCAGTAATCAAGAAGACTCATCTTTCTAAGTTCAAACTTGGCTTTAGACTCTTACTAGCTTACAAGTCACTGAATCCTATTTGCTTTAGTTTCTCTGCTGGCAATGGCCAACCATTCCAGTATCTTTGTCAAGAAAACTTTTAAAATGGTGTCAGAAGAGCCAGACATGGCCATTGGAACTTATACTTTCTTAATTAGGCATTCTCTTGAAATGCATTATGGCTTAATGGATAACATGTTGGCTACAGAATTAGGGGATCTAGCTCCAAGTCCTGTCTTAGAACTAGCTATGTGAATATGTACAAATCACAAATTTCAATTTCCTCAAAAATTGAAGGGAAAAATTACTTATTTATATGGAGTATTCTTGTGTGTGTGTGTGTGTGTGTGTATGTTTATTGGTTTGTTTTAAAAATTACAATCCTTAATATGCTATGTATGTTAATAATTATTATTGTAGCCCTGGGACACCAAGAGTCACCTATGAGACTTTATAGTGAGACTTTCTAGTATGTACTTAATGGAGGGCAACACTAGATATTCAGTATTATCTATTTTTATTCCAGGGTATCAGAAAGGATTTGGAACCATGGGGCATTCATTTAGAAACCCACTAATTTTTAATGGGAAAAGTGGAATACAAAAAAGTTTGTCTGCAAACCTAACCAAAAGAAGTCTGGAAGCATACTGAATAAAAAGGTAGGACTCACTGCCAAAAACCCCAATTTGCAAAAGAAATTAACCCTAATACCTCTATGAAGAGAGCTAGAGCTGACTTAAAGTTAACATGGACACAGATGACAAGATATAGGAAATGATGAGGCGTACCAATAGCAGTAGTGACAGGAACAAAGACCCGCAGATACCACTGACTCTAGCTGTCCTCTTTCACATATATCAGATTTGCTTCAGTCATAATATCTTGGCTCTAGATACCTTTTGCTGTCTGACCCTCCCTCACTTCCCCACCACACATATTTTTCTACAGTCAACCAGACTGGAACTAGTTTCTAAGCTCTGAATGACTCAAGCTGAACAAAGCAGACTAGAGACAGAAGAGTCAAACCGTAGTTTAATTTCAAATTAATTTCAAAATTTCAAAACATTGAGGGAAATGTTTGCAAATGGAAGTCTTACTTAAGGCTTGTTGCAGGGCTGTGATTTTTAAGCTTGGAAACCACAAAAAAGTGGGACACAACATAGTTATTCTTAGATCTTGACTAGCAGATTCAAGCTTGTAGGCATTTGGGGGACAATACAGTTGTCCTTGGGTCCTCTGGGAAACTTTGAAGCTTGTGTTTGTCTCAGTTTTTAAGAGTGGTTTTGATGAAATATAGCAATGATGTTGAGGTCCCCTGATTTTAGTGGGGGGCTTCTGTTCTAACAATGTTAGTAATCCTAAATCTTCTGGACTTCTACACTCCCAATTTAAGAACAACAATCTGTCTGATTCTGAATAGATTGCTCTTCAATTCATTGCTGACTGCTAATCTGATCAGTGAGAACCAAATTCAGAAGACCACTTCTCTTCTACCTCAGGGTCATAGAATTACCATGTCAATGAGAGAAAGGGGTCTCCTCTTTCTTAGCACTTTGCTTATTTCTTTTGGAACTTAGCCCACTTGGAATGGCATTACAATTGCAATAAAACTTTGTTCCTTGATGAGGAAATTTATTCAAGCCTGCAAATTTTTTTGAGATACCCCATGACACTGGTCTATGACCCCAAACTTTTGGAGTTCCCTTCCTAACATCAACAGTTGAATTTTATGATCATTCATCTGGGTATAGAACCAGAATGAACATAATGGGAACATGAGTGCAGTACCTGGTTCAGTTTACCTAGTGGTTGCAAATATAAGAATTATTCAGTATCAGGAGATGTAATTGATCACTTTCTGCTGCATTATGTTGGCTGCAGTTCTAGCTCTCAGGTCAGGTTCCCTGCTAAATAGTTAAAACCATAAATCCCAAATTTGGGTTTTACTGTGGTGGAGATCATCTAGGGTGTGAGGGGAAAGAAGTGTATTTATACCAAGCTCAGGTACAGACTATTTGATGAGACTTAGCTCTGAAAAACAGGGTGTCTCCTAATACTTTAATTCTATCATTAAATATTTGGAAACTACTATGGCCCTTACTCTATACATTACCTACCCTATCCTCATTCTTGTTACATCTGTGATATCAGAGAGAGGAAACCAATCAGGTGCAGCTACCACTGATTTTCCCTTCCTATAAAATCCCTGACTCTGTCCTGAATCATCTTCCTCTCCTCACAGGATGGAATTATCTCCACTCCCTTGCCCCAAATGCTTACCCACTCTTCCTCTAACCATTGAGTGAAAAAAGCAGAGAGCTCCATGGAATCTGAATGCACCAAATCTCAGTGAGGGAAGCCTCTCCAAAATTTGTCTCCATCTTCTTCCTATTTTACTTTAGTATTTTTGTGTCCTAGGTTCCAGTCACTTCTCTAGCTATAATACTTGATCATTGCTGTTCCCATACCCTGAAATCACAAGGTAAAAACTTCATGAAGGAACGAACTAAGTGATTTTTCCTTTCCTTTTATTTATTTTTTTTTAATTTTATTTTGAGACAGTATTTAGCACTTAGGTGCTTAATGAATATAGGCTGATTGATTGTGTCTTTTTGGATAAGATTTCTTTGTCTATCTAATTCCTATTATGCTAAAGTATAGTTGTTTTCTAGACATGCCTGGAGGGGAAAGATTTCTCTAAAGCTCTTAAATCTTCAGGCACCTTGGCCTTTCTTTTAAATTCTTCTTGAAGTTGTTGGAGTTTTATTCTGTGTTGTGAAACTCCCATGAAACAAGGTGTCCCTTTGGAACCAGAGATTTCATTTCTAAATGTATATCTCCAGAAAGTCACAGGCAAAATCATCCTATATATATATGGTAGCAAAGAATTAGAAACAAAAGTGAGTGCCTATCGATTGGATATAGTTGAAAAAAAAATTGCTGCTTATATGTAATTAAACATTACTGTTCCCCCCCCCCCAAAAAAAAAAGACATATGAAAATTCAGAGAAACATGGAAGCATATATCAACTGATATAGAATGAATCAACCAAAACAAAGAGAATAATATGTTTAATGGCAAGCATATAAATGGAAGTTAATATAGAATTTTAGATTCAAAGTAATAATTTCATATTTTGTAGTTTTGCTTTTCTGTTGACATTCATCAAAAGTCATCATTAACAGTAAGAATGCTTTTTCATTTGTGAATTAAGCAAAAACATTTCATTGGATTTTTTTTTTTTTTTTAGTCATATTCATTGTACTTTGGGGGCTATCTCTTTTTTTTCTTCCTGAATTCTGTGTATGTATTTATACCCATTATATATATGTGTATATATATATATATATATATATATATATATATATATATATATATATGTGTGTGTGTGTGTGTGTGTTGCTTTATTCTGCATATATGTATACACACATACATATTTATTTATTTCTTCTATTCTTTCTAGTCATAGGTGAGAAAAAAAAATTCCATCTGTTTTCTTTACTTATTTTTAAGCTTTTTCCCCAGATGAATGAAAATAAAATAATTAGCACCACTGAAATGCTTATATTGTATTAATTTGTATACTCTGGGCAGTAACCTTATAAGTTTTAGGGGTTGCTTCTAACTCTAGATCTGTTATCCTATGTTAGAAAGATGAAATGAATAGATTATTCATTAAGTGCTTACTATGTGCCAGGAACTATACTAAGCACTAGAATATAAATATAAACAAGAAAGAGCTTATATTATCATAGGCAAGATTATACCTAAAGAGGATCCAGAAAAGAAGAATAAAAAACTCAACTCTATGTAGGTCAACATGAAGTGTTTTTTTTTTTTTTAACTTTTTTTACATAGAGGCAAATAAATCCATTATTGACTTGATTTAGAGTTGCCTCCATCAATACAAATCCCCACCAATCTATGCTTTCCTGTCTTGTGCAACTTTTATCCACATTTTACTCAAAGTTCACCAGAGGAGATCCATCTAGCATACTGGACACTATCATTACTTTATGTCCTTCTCATGACGGTACAAATTGGGGCACTCTATCTATTCTTAAGTTATTCTTTGCTCTTACCAAGTGTCCAGGTAGCTATGTAATTCCTTGATTATGTCCTTTAAGTCTTTAAAAAATTTTTTTTTCATTGATTATATATTACATTCTACTTATGCCCACTAATGAAACTCTCCATTATTCTCTGTGTGATAATCATCTTTAGTTCTTGTAAGTTGTCTCACTGCCATATAGCAACATTGGCAGATATTAATAGTGAAAAAAAATGGCTTTTTGGTTCATGGAAAGATTGGGTTCAGTAAATGAACTTTGTAATTTCCTGAGAGCAATCTAGCCCCTTTTCCTTCTTTTCAATTCAAAGTCTAGATCTTTATCCAGATATACTACCTTTTCCAGATATAATTTTGGTGGATTAACTATAAAGTGTCACAATGAATGTTGAAATATGTCCAACAAACATTCTTAATTTACTTGGTCTAATATGGATAGACAGGCCTCATGCCATTGTTTGATGGCACATTTCTTCTAGGAGTATCTTGTAATATCTTAGAACTTGATGAAATAAACACAATATCATCAACAAAGTGGAGTATCTAGAAAATGTAGCCATCCATCTACAGTGTTTTGTTTTGTTTTTTTTTTTGGTTTGTTTTTTGTTTTTGTTTTATCAGGGTGCAAATCCCTATTCTATGTCTTTCCTGATGTTTATTATCAGAGAGTCAGGTAACAACACACACACATATATGTTATAGTCATTGCATCTTGTTACATCTTCCATGGAATTTGGATTAAAATATAAATGCCATGGTTCTATTATTCTTTCTTTCTTTCTTTTTCTGTGATCCTCCTAGTATTTCTTACCCCTCTTATTTAAACTTATCTTATAAATTTATTACATTATAAGTTGCATTGCAATTATTTGTATATATCATCACATAATAGACATGCTCCGGGGGAACAGGATTCTTAAAAGAAAAAAAAATAAAATTATTGAAATATATATATATATACATATATATATTTGTGCTTATAAATATATACAAATATTTGCTATAGAAGTAATCAAATAAATTTTCATTCTTTAAAAAAAATGGTACCCCAAAGGGTGAGTTGCCTCTCTACCTGCTATTTTGATTATATTAATGATTCCTTGCCTCTGATCTTTATGTAGTCATTAGAAATAAAGTAGACTGTTTAATTTCTAATTATCTCTGACTCCAATGGTGTTTGAAAAAGTCTCATTTCCTTCCGGTCACAAAACTGCCTCCCCCTTTTAACAATAGTTTTCTTTGGCTGCTTTCAGAATTTAGGATTCATATATTTACTATTCAAATTGAATGTTCTTGTGGGAATGTATATGCTATTAATATTGTATAGTATAGCATAGTATAGTATAATATAGTATAAGTATTGCTTATAATTATTATAATTATTATAGTAGAAATCATATCCATGTATGCTTTCACATGATTCATTATGGCAATTCCAATTCAAAAATAAAATCACACAATTTTAAGATGAGTTTACTCTTGTATGAGATCAGACATGGTTTCAGAAGAACACTCCACTAATATAGGGATAAAGTAAAAAAGAGCTTTTCTTCTTAAAGTTAAAAAAAATAAATAGTGCAAATGGGGAAAATCAGCATCCTTGGTCTCCCATTGATTTATGTTCTGGAGCCAGACATCATTACCACAGGAGCACTAATACATAGTCCATAGAAAATCAATATAAGACAAAACACACATTATTTGGTTTTGCTTCCCAACTAAAATTTACTCCTTTTGATGCTTTATCATTAGATCCACAATGTGGCTGCACTGGTCCAGTTTCACTAATAATGTTTGTTTAAAGACTTTTTTAGATGCAGAGACAGTAATATTTTGTAAAGCAGCTTGATATACTTTATTATAAATATTACACTTTGTTCTTAGTACTTAACACCTAATATTGCAACCATAAAGGATACTTCTCGATTTTTTTCTGCTTTCTCCATAATTCATAGGAATTGTAAAAGGTCCAGCTCTGTAGTGAGGTGGCTAGATAAGGAGTCATTGTTATGAAGATTTTAGAAGGCAGCATTAAAATCACATTGTTGGTGTTTTGGGAAGGGTAAATGGAGAACTGTGGTTATAGAAGGCAAAAATTTAATTAGGACAAAGATTGGAGTTTTGCCCTAAGGCAACAAAGCTGGTAGGTAGGAGAATGGGTTTTTTTATGTTGGTTTGTTTTTTTGCATTTTAGACAATTGGGTCTTATGGGACTAGGGTTGAGGAAGGAGGAAGTAAGAATAAAGATTAGGGAGAGAGGGAGATGGTAAAAGATGGCAAAAGAAGAAATGAAATCACACAAATACAATGGGTCAACTTCATCCACAGGATCCCATCACCACTGTAAAAAACAATGAATTTTAGCAAGAACTCAACAGACACTCTTATAAATGCAGGAAAGATTTATTTTACATTCCTGCAAGAATGGATGTCTAGGTGAGTAGACACACTTTTGAAGCTCCAAAAGAAGCATTTTATGTCCTTTCCTGAAGTACAAGTTCCTCCCCTCATTCCTTATTAATCTCATGTTACAGAAGTTATACATGAATTACATAGTCATACTCATTACATAATCAGTCCCTGATCCTAGGGAGCTTACATTCTAGAAGGGGGAAGGGTAGAGAGGAGGGCTAAAGGCAGAGAACAAAATATTTTTTTTCAAATCTCATACTGATAAGAACTAGATAAGAAGTACCTAAATGAAATTAGGTTTAATTGTGGTCTAGTGGCAGGTTTGGGGTACAAGGAGTCAAATAGAACTCCCCTGCAACCCCTTTGGATTCGGTGCAAGGATACAGAGTTAAATAAGGTCTAGTAGCAGTGCAAGAGTCCCTGTAAAGGAATTTACAGACTCAAAAATCTAGATTGATAAAAGAGGTTTATTATGGGGTTTGGAAGCAAGATTAAAAGGTAGGAAAACATCAGAGCCAGAGTTCCAGTGGGCAGAAATGCTTGACATGACCAGAATAAGGATGCCATGTTTGGGATCTCTGCAATGAGTGGACCCCAGTTTAGCTCTTTTTTTTTTTTTTTTTGAGGCTGGGGTTAAGTGACTTGCCCAGGGTCACACAGCTAGGAAGTGTCTGAGACCACATTTGAACTCAGGTCCTCCTGAATTCAAGGCTGGTGCTCTATCTACTGCGCCACCTACCTGCCCCCGAGCTCTTTTTATAATAGGGGGACTTTGGACCATCTGAAGGGGCCTGTGGGTGGCCCAGGTTGGCTTCCTGCTTGAGCTTCAGCCAGGGTTAGAATTTGAATAGAAATCAATGGGTTTTTAGATAAAGAGGAAGCAGTTTGTGCTTGGGGTGGGTCAGAGTCCCTGAGGCAGAGTCCAAGGAGATTTTCAGAGTTTTGGGGTTTCCTCATCAATAATACTACCCCTGATTACAAAAGTCAGTCCCTGTCCCAAAGGAGCTTACATTCTTTTGGAGGAAGATAAACTCCACCCTTGATTATTCCTTGATGTCCTTGTGGTTTTCTGTTTTCTAATTTAAATTTCATTTCTCCAATTTAATTTTCATATCTGTGGAAACCAAATGCCCATCCATTTCTCACAACCACCATTATCACTTTCTCCTAGCTGATTGTTGTTTGTCCTTTTTTCTCCTAGAAAAACATGACATCAGGGAGGCAATGCCATGCCATGCAAGTGAATTGGATTTGAGAGAGAGAGGGTACCTGCCTCACTTTCCCCTTCAGAGTAATTTGGGTTTAATGGAATGATGACTGAAGATGACCCTGGATGAAATGGGAGACCTTGGCCTTTTTAAGCTAACATTTTCAACAGGTCTTAAACTGAGACCACACCCATTCAGTGATAGAGGCTGGGTGACAATTAAGGCAAAGAATCTCCTCTTTCTTCTAGTGCCACCCCCAACCCTAAATCTAAATAACAAAATGAATTTCTCTGGGAGGGTTTTTGGCCAAAGCAGAAAAGACTGATATTTACCTTCAATCTGAGTCAATCATGGTCCACACAATAACCAAATGGGGCTTGGTCTAGTAGTTGCCAAGTGAATCAGATTGGTTTTGGTTTAAGTCCTGGTCCTTAATAAAGCAATCTAGCCAGTATATTCCAAGATATCTTAGGAGAGTTCAGAGGTGCAAAAGAAGGAAACAAAATGCTGTAAAGAGCATCTGTAGGTAAGAATATAATATTCTGTTTGGACCGAAAGAGGGAAGGAAGAAAGGAAAGAAGGAAGAAAAAAAGGAGAGAAGAGAGAGAATCAGGAAGGGAGAGAGGGAGGGAGGAAAAGACAGATGAAAGAAGGAAGGGAGTCTTCCAAATGGCCAATTCCAGTTTCTGGGCCAGCTTTACTCTCAGAGGTTGTTATTTGTTTCTCATTCTTTAAGGGGACTGTGTTATCAGGGAGGAGATGCCATGATATGCAAGTGAATTGGATTTAAGTGAGGGAGGATTCCATCCATGGTAAGATTACACCTGACTTGGCAGCACTGCTGGAATGCAATTGTTCATGTGAACCATGCTATTTTTGATGATGGGGCTCAGCCACAATCAAAGTAAAGTAACTAGTTGCAAAGTATTCCAAGGTTTCTTACTCATCTCTATCCTGCTACAGTTGCTGAAATTCCTGGTAATTTTGAGATCATGTCCAAATTAAATAATTGTTGGGAAATCGTGAGCCTTGGCATCCTATCTGTACCTTCAGGGTGAAGTTAAACATTTTCCCAACTGTCTAAGGGATTTCTTGAAGGATATTCTATTTCTTCTACCAAGCCTCTTTCTTTTAGCATGTGAGAACAAAGTAACCATGCCTGATCTCTATAACTATAGAGATACAGTTGATTTGAATCCTTAAGAAATATTTCTAAGAGTGTTTTATTTGATTCAGTATCTTGATATTTATATTGTTTCATTTTTTAACTAAATATTTTTTGCTGTTGAATTTAGATACCTTTGATATGTTTAGCAAGAATCATATATTGGGTGGCTGCTTAGCTCTGGTTTACACACTTATTACCCCCAAAGACTGATAAACAATTAAGATTTGTTAAGAGTGGGAATAAAACACATTTGGAAATACAAATGAATTAAAATATTCTTTTTTCCCCTTATAACAGGAAGAGTCTCTAGGGAAACACCATCATTTCACAACTGGGAATACAGAAAGTGACTTTAATAACACAAATATTAAGTGGCAAAATCAGGATTCAAATAAGAGGTCCTGAGCTTCCAAATCTGTGTTCTTTCTACTATAAAAAGTATCTGTTTTCTTTTATTTATGTATTTGTTTGTTTTTAATGTGCTCAGACATTTTATTTCACTGGTATAGAGAACTTCTAGTAATAAAACTCTCTCAACTAATGAAGATTAGTGACTACTCTTCAATTTATTGTCTTGTGAATTTGTCTGGGTACCCCCAAAATTGAGGTGACATTTTGGATCACAAAGTCATTAAGTATAAGAGATCATATTTTAACTCAATTCTTTTTGAACTCAAGGACAACTTTCCAGTAACTATACAAAGTTGCTTATTCAACAAAAATCATTGTAAAAGTTTTTCATAGCATATCCCACTTGCTATTCTTTTGGTAATGTTATTAAAGATATGGAATAATTTGGGTGACTTTTATATAGCTCTAGAGACCAGAAGTATTGTGTTTGCAAATATTCTGATACCTAATTTTCTACTTTGCTTTAGTGAAGTCACTCAACCTCAGTACCCTCAACACCTAATCAGTCAAATAGACCTAATTATTCTAGCATTCCACCTTTTCTGTGGGTGTTGTTGGATTTCTCTGATTAATTATTTCAAGGCACTTTGTAACAGCTTTGGGCATTAGAATTTTAGCTGTTCAGTTGATTTATTTACCCAGAAGAACTTATAGGCATGTGAAGAAAGAGTCTACATTGATTACAGAGTCTTGGAACAAGTCTATAAAACACAAATAAAGAGGAAAATGGCTGTATAGACTTGCCCTGAATGAATAGTTAGGTGGAAAGCTTAGTTATCACCTAGTAATGTTTATCAATGTAAATATGGTAAGGTTCAAAGGAGACCCCAAAAAGGTTGGGGTTTCAGTCTGGTATTGTGAAGGTGTCTCAAAAGAATTTGTAGGCTCAAAACCATCTCCAAGTCAAGAGGCAAAGTTTATTGTAACTGTAACACCAATTGAAGCAGGCTAGGTTCCAAAAGAATTTAGCAAAGCAGCAGGATCAAGAAGATAAATTTATAAGAAAAAGAGAAACCAGAAGTTTCATTTACTTATTTTCTAATTTAATGGCTTATAGATAGGTTTCAAGGTTGGTCTATTCACCAAGCTCCAGAAGCTGTATTTCCCCTAGAAACTTAAACCCCACATTACAGACAAATAAGGTGAGAAATGTGTTACTTTTTCTTAATTATTGGTTTTTTCCCCAAATTACTCTTTCGCTTTCACTTATTTTTTAAAAAAATATTGATAATCACATTAATACTTAATAAAGCTATATTAGAATAATTTTTAGATCTGTCTATTTTTCCTGATAACAGAGGAAATAATTAAACAAAACCTAGTTACTATATCTGACGTTTTATGTTATATTTTACACCAGGGTTCTATCATCTCATCTCTTCAGTGGAGGAAGGTATCTTTTCTAACTCTTGTCTGAGACCACAATTATATAGTACAATTGCAGAACATTATATTCTGTTATAGCAAAAAGTTTCCCTTGCTGCATTAAAAAAAAAATCAAACAAAACAACCTATTTGTGAAGAACAGGTTTTACTCTGTCAAGGAAGAATGATAAAGAGAAAAAAAAACAGAAATATACTAAACATGGTGGAAGAGAGGGGAGAGAGATAGACAGACTATAGATACAGACACAGATATAGAGAGACAGAGGCAGACAAGCAGACACAGAGAGTACTTTTTTTTGTTTTGTTTTGTTTTTGTTTTGTGTACTTAAGAATAATATGAACTAACCTTTTACCACTGACTAACTGAGCAATTAGACATGAGCTTTGAAAGGGAAGACCTACCCTGCTGAGTCTAGTTATGGGAGATGGGGAGGAAATTGTGAGGTTGACTCTTTGGAAATGAAATCAGTAGTTTTCAATGTGTAATGAGCCATAAATAATGAAGAGCAAACATTACAAAAAAAAAAAAAAAGATACTAGTTGTTTGAGGAACAAAAATAGATACCAGCCCGAATTAGTCAAATGTTACTTCTCCCTTGAATTAAAGGACAATTCTAGAAGTAAGATCACAATTTGGAGCTGATTAGAAAGAGAACTCCTAGGAGAATAAGCAAAAAAATAAATTTCTTTTATAAAGATTCCTTCATGGCCAGTCAAGATAAGAGGTCTGTGGAGAAGTTGAAGTGAAAACAGAAATGAAGAATAGAGCTGATATAAGTATACAGAGACAATAAGCTGGAAAACTAATTACTGGTAAAAGAATAGAAATAGAGACAAGTATTTTTTTCTTATATATTCACTAAGATATATTTTGCTTTATCTGTGAGAGAAAAATAGGGGCTAAGTGGATACAAGAAGCTATCATTTTTATATAAAATAAACAAAAGTATTGCCAACACCACCATCTCAAAAAAAAAAAAAAAAAAAAAAAAAAGAGAATCTGATATCAAGGGTCAGGTCTAAATATGGTATAGCTCAATGAACTCATAAAATTAAGAATATATGAAGATCTTGTTTACTAATTAATGGATGAATGACTCACATTGAAGAAGGAAATTTTCTACTTAGGCAGGAACACTAAAATAGTCCATTAAAATGAGTGATCACTATTTTAGGCTTATGGATATTTGACATTTGTGTAGAACAAATTTTTGCCTTAACATTCCATCATATGGAGTTGTTTAGCCAGTTTTCAAAATGATTGCTTTCTTTTACTTGACCAAATCAGCCATGATATCTTCCTATTGTCCCTAGCAGTAACTTGGCAGGTTTCTCCTTTCCCAGAGATTCAACAAATCAGATGCTCTGAAATGACATTCTGAAATCTCCAAAAATAAAATATTTAGTATTCTAACTTCTGAATTTGATGTCAATAGATTTATGATACAGTTGAAGTCTACATTTTATGATGTTAGTTTCTAGTGAGAATTGGCATGAATCTGGCAAATTTATTTCACTGGTGCAAATGAATTATTAGAAATCCCAGAAGTTTTTTTTTTTTTTTTTTTTTTCCTCTTAGAAGTCTATTAATCAGCTTATGCACTTAAAGGACTCATTCAACAATATATTGCTATGTATAAAGTTATTCAAAGATGTGTGGAAGTTATTGTATCTGTGTACCTAATAGATACTACAAGTACACAATGAATTAAAAGCCAAAATGAAACAATAAGTGGAAGAAAGCAAGATGCAAAATTCCTGAAATGACCTCAAATTTCTTCCTGAAATAAAGACTCATCTTTTTTAATGCTAATAATTCTAGCAATTCACATAAATTCTACCTACACAATTTTTATTCTACCAATGTCTTATATGACTAAGTTGGGGGAAAAAAACTATGTCTATGAAACCATCAATGAGAATTACTCAGAGGGATATAATGAGACTCAGGTAAGATAATAAGAATAATCTGGCTGCATACATAAGAAGTAAGGATTTAACAAAAGGAAGCAGGCTAAAAGATTCAGCAAAAAATCTCAAAAGAAGGAGAATTGCTAACATAATGGAATTGATAAACATCTGCTGGACTTCTCTGTTCTTATTTTCTCAAGTAAGAGTGGAAAACTCCCACTACGCTGGGCATACTTAAATTTCCGTGAGGACACAAGTTGCACAAAATGAGTATGTATGAATATGTTGTTGTATCTCTTGGAATAATGGGTAGGGTTTTACCAGACCCAATATAGGACAACAAAAACCTAATTGACTCTACCTTAATAAGGATCCTGAGGATGATGAGATTTCAACTAGATGTAAAAAATGGAAATGGGTGAAAGTTTGCAAAAAAAGGAGATCGTATACCTATGTGTATGTGCCTATGGACATGCACACATACATAGGAATAGGTATAAAGGAATAGGTAGTATAGACATGATTCATGTCTTATGGACTATTTTTTGATAATTTACCAAACAACCCTAAGTTGATGTACCACTAATGTTTGGGGATACAAGCAATTTTAATTGGGTTGTTGCTCCTTTGATTAGGCAGAATCCTCACCTCCCTCTTGCTGCTGTAAGTAGAATCAAGGTAAACCTTGTTAGGAGAGAACAAAAAAAAAAAAAAGCATGAGGATTTGACCCAAAAAGCTTATTGAATAGGACTTTGTTTATATGCATGCAAACAAAGACATTCATACACAGACACATTTGTACATATACACACCTATACTTAGTTGTGTGTATGTACATATGTGCATACATATATCTATGTTTTATATATAACTATATCAGAGAGATCCATTTAATTATTTGCTCATGCCTCAGAAGACTGAAAGTATTTTAAGTACTCTATAAGCAGATGTTTCACTCATTAAAAATTATATTTTCTGGAGAGAATGAATAAGGAATGATGGCTATCCTTCAAGTGGAAACTGAAAAGCCTGATCCAAGATAAAAAGTCCTTGGTAACATGAAGATTTACAGAGAATGGAATATTGTCTGCAAGTACTGCACAATTATTAATAAAGAAATCACAATAACTCTACAAATCAGCACCTTACAACTAAATTCTGCATGTCTGCACAGTTCTCTTTTTTTTTTAGGGGGAAGGGAGATGAACTATATATTTTATTACTTTGTGTGGAAGTCTGATTTCCATTTTTTCAGTTGTTTTATTTAATAATATTTTTATAATTACTTGTAAAGAAAATTTTCAGCATTTGTTTTTGAAAGACTTTGAGTTCCAATTTTCTCCCTCCCTTACTTTCATGCTCCCTCCTCAAGAAGGCAAGCAAACTGATTTAGATTGTACATATACAATCATGTTAAACATATTTCCACATTAGTCATGTTGTAAAAGAAAAAACAGCACAAAAGGAAAAAAAAAGCATGAAAGAAAAACAAAATAGAGTGAAAATAATATGCTTTGATATGCCTTCAAATTTCATCAATTCTTTCTGTGGATGTGTATAACATTTTCTACAATGAGTCTTTTGGAATTGCCTTAGATCATTGCATTGCTGAAAAGATTTGTCAGTCATAGTTGAACATCACATAATGTTATTTATTTATTATAATAAATAATAATTTATTCACATAAATAAATTAATTGCAATGTTCTTATGGTTCTGATCACTTCATTCAGTATCAGTTCATGTAAGTCTTTCCAGGTTTTTCTTAAATTCACCTGCTCATCATTTCTTATAGCATAGTAGTATTCCTTTACATTCATATACCACAATTTGTTAAGTTATTTCCTAATTGATGGCCATCCCCCACTTTCCAACTCCTTGCCACTCTAAAAAAAAAAAAGCTGCTATGAATATTTTTGTAGGTCTTTCCCCCTTTTTTTGTGCTCTCTATGGGATATAGACCTAGAAGTAGTATTTCTGGATCAAAAGGTATACACAGTTTGATTGCTCTTTGGCATAGTTCAGATTACTTTCCAAAATGATTGGATCAGTTCACAACTCCACCAACAATGCATTAGTGTCCTAATGATTTTTATTGTAGTCCTTCAGTTTTAAATGTAGATTGAAATTAAGGGGTTTTTGTTTGTTTGTTTGTTTGTTTTTTGGTTATAATGTTCTGTTTTTAAGAAGGCCCAGCATAGAACAATTAAAATACAGAGAGATTAAGATCTGTGACTTTTCAAGAAGCAATGCCTTTTGGAGGCAGATTCTACAATGTACCCAATAAATAGAAGCTGTAGAAAGTATATGGAGCTGTATTAAAGGGTCTTGAATACCTCTATATAGGGAATATAGGCTTTAGAGAATAACACTAAAATCTCATCACTTTAAATTGGCTGAAGAAATTATGGATTACATAAAAAATAAATTGCCTTATTAAATCAGAAAATTCAGACTACATCAATTCTTTTTCTGTATGTGGATAGCATTTCCCATCGTAAGTCTTTTGGAATTGTCTTGCATCATTGTATTGCTAAAAAATGCTAAGTCTGTCATAATTGATTATCCCCTAATGTTGCTGTTACTGTGTACAGTGTTCTCCTGGTTCTGCTTAGACATTTTTCAATAATTAAATCTTTTTGAAACTTGATAAAGGTTTTAAATAATTTCTTCCTCCTTTCAATCACAGGCATCTTTCCTTTATATAGCTAAAAATCTGAAATCTTTAAGGGGTCCTAAAATTTGAAACATAACACATTTGTTTGCTATATATTTTTTATTTGTTAACATATTGTTTCCTACAAGCAGAATGTAAGTTATCAAGAGATTGTTTCATTTTGTGTATTAGGGGTTTGTCTACTAAATTGACCCTGATGGGAGTCACTAGATGGAGTCCATTCAAGAGCATCCTCAATTATTAGATTTGTTGAATTTCCTTCTCTAGCTACAGCTACACTCACTGTGAAAGAGCAAAGAAGCAGCATCCTTGATATGGTATCACTCATCACATTTCACTGAGCTTTGCCACCATGATTCAGCTACCTTCTCAATCTTCACAAAGTCTTCTCAAGTCTTCTCAACCTATAACATCCCTTAGCCATTCTGGTCCCTTTTTCTAATTTCTAAGGTTTTCATTTTGGAGATACATCCAGGTTAGTCATACTTCTTTCCCTTTCCTGTTGTACTTATGAATTCCTGAGATTGTCCTGTCTTGTATCCATATGACTACCATCTACATTGTCCCACCCCCACTTTAGTTCTATTTTATGTGTTATCTTTAGACTCTCCATTAGAATATAAATTTACTGAGCTCAGAGATTGTTTTTGATTTTGCTTATATTTGTATTACTGCAGCTTAACATAATAACTGACATATAATAAATCCTGAATTACTAAATAAATGCTTGTTGCTTGCATGCTGGAATCTAAAAAAATTGAGGGGACTTTAGAACTGGGGACATGCAATAAATATTTTTTTTATTAATGTAGATTAGCACATGCTTTGTAATTTATAGCCTTAAGGAGATCTCCAAGGACACAGAGAGTTAAGGTGAAATCACCCAGCATTCATAAGTAGAATGTATAGGGGTGTATGTCAAGGTCTGGGATTGCTCCTCTGAAGGGCTCAGAATAAGTCCTTGCCCCATGTTGGGCGCCAAATTGTAATGTCTCAGTTGTAATCCTTTTCTGGGAGAAGGTTTCTTTTCTGTATAATCTTTTCCTCTGTGAGCAGGTTTCTTGGGAGGCTTCTGAAGCCTCCAGCCAAAGTGAAGGTAGAATCTTGAATCCTCTTCTTCCCCTCCAAAAGTGTGGGATTGCTGGACTTGCAAATCCACCGGACATCTTCTCCTTGACCCAATCCAGAATATTGTTCAGACTCAATGTCACCTCTTTTTATCCTCCTAGAGAATGGGCTTGTGGATACTCCCAGGGGCTTATGGGAACTCCTATAACCTATGAACTTGGTCCTTTTAAAGGTGTAAACTCCTCTTCAGAAATCTAAAGGTATAAACTCCTTTTAAAGGTGTGAACTAAAAGTGTGAACTCTGAGCTAGAGAATTGTTAAGTATCGACTTAGCACCTAGTAAGAACCAAGAACCTAACAGGTGTGGAATAAAGGGGTTGGCAAGATTTGAACCAGAGCACTTTTGGAACACATAATTCTTTATTCATTATCCCATGAAGTTTCCCAGCATATCTCTCATATAAGTACTTAATAAATGGTTGCTGAATTGAATTGATTTCTTTTTTTGTCATGCTCTAGAGATAGAAAATGAAAAAAAAATAAAGAAAAACCTGGTTCATAGTGTTTCAATCAGAGTAAGATTAAATAGATCTGCAGCCATATGATTATAAATGAAAGTTATAAATTTTACCCCTAATTCAATGTAGCTTATAATTCAATATCTAGTAGTCATATTTTTGTTCTAAAACTGAAATATACCTTAAGGGGATAATTTTGAGTTATAAGCTTTTGCTTCTTTGTATGGTTGCTTGAATCATAGAAACTACAGGTACATATCACTATGGCATTAGCTCAACCTTAACATCTAATGAAAGGCTTCAGTATCCTGTAAAATGAAGCATATTTATGAATGTGAATGCAAGTTATTGTTGCCATAGGATATATTAGAGACTTTAAAGAGTGTTATTTCACTTTCTGCATTTGTACTTTGAGAATAGTTTCCATTAGAATTTGCCACCGGGATTGTATCTATTTCTTTCTTGTATTTCAGTCTTTGAATTTAAATGCTACACTCTTGGAGTCCTCTTCATCACAAAAGTTTCACACAGCCTTCACTCTGTGATCAAAGGAGTTCTCATGAGGGATCTGTTATTTTTTGTATAAGAAAAAGAATAGGAAAAAAAGGTTTTGTATCATGGAAATTTGCCTAATTGCTTCCATCCAAACATAATAAAAAAAAAGATGGATGATGTGGGTACTTCATTGTAATAATAAAAAAGTCATCATCAGAATAATTCCAGCTCCAATTTATTTCTCTTGTGTTTTTTTTTTTTTTTTTTTTTTTTTTTTTTTTTTTTAACAAAAATCTCAATGTTATTTAAGTTCATTATCTCATCACACAGACTACAGAATCAGAATGTCACTATATAAATACCTATCTGGCAAGTAAGATAAGAAAGTGTATTCATACTAAATAACCTGATATTACTGACATGCTATAACTATAACAATTGATAACAAGACTAAAATTCTCCACAGTTGTTTCTAAAGAAGACTAGGGCAACACTTCCTGAAAAGTAGAGTTTAAAAGAATGATGTAGGTGTTAAACACACTGAAAAGCTGGCTTTAAAGTTATTAGGGACAGTAGATCACATGGAAGTATTGTGTTGAATTTTGGAATTTATGGTATACAGACAAAGCTTCATTCTTTATAAATCCATCAAGTATTTATTTGACACTTCTATAAGCTAGTCACTGTACTAGGAGCTAGTGATAAAAATTTTTAAAATTTAAAATAAAAAATCTCTACTCAGTAAGCACTTAGATTTTCACGAGTGAGACTAGTACATGCAAAAATAAATACAACATATTTGGTTGTGAGAATTATATTTACTAATTAGCTTTATTATTCATAACACCAATTCAGTGGAAATATAATAAAGATGCATAGTATGTGTACCCCAATTTCTCCTTGTTTGGAGTATGGAAGGTATATTTGTATATCTTTCAGCTGTTTCCAAGTTTGATCATTTTAATTTCTCAACATTCAGTTTCATTCATAATTATTGGCCTTTCCTCTGTATTGTTATATATAAAAGTGAATACCTATTTTCCCTCTATCCCATTTAATTCACTTATTATCAGTTCATATGTTAACCTAAGCTTCTTTGTGTTCATCATAATTATAGTTACTTACAAGAATGTAATATTCTATTTAATTGTTATCATAACTATTTAATCATTAATAAGTTTTTAAATATAAATTTTCTTTTCTGTTCTTTGCTGTTATAGAATGGGATGTCATAAATATCTTGGTGCATAATGGGCTCTATAATTTTATCATTGTTCTTCTTCGGACACATTCATTGGAATGGGATATCTAGGTTAAAAGATATGGATATTTTATTCACTTCCTTCACAGAATTCTAAATTAGTTATCATAAAAGGTAAACCAATTTGAAGCTCTCTTAATATACAAACAATCATATGGTTTGTTTGCAATTGTTCTTTTGGGAACTGCTTATTTATGGGTTTTGTTCTGATGTAGTTCCCTCAGTTGTTTAATTATCTATATATCTTGGATATTAAATGCTTATCAAAGATTTGTATTTCATACAAAACTTTTTTCTGTAGTCAAATTAGTTCCATTTTCCTCTACTTGCAGTAATATATATATATATTTTAATGTAGAAACTGTTCAACTTCATGAAATCAAAATTGTCCATTCTTTCCTTTGGTAAAAATAAATAAATAAAATAAAAATAACCCCTCCCCTAGGCATTGTGGAGGAAGATATTTTCTCTCAAAATTTTTTTGAATGTTTTAACTTTTAAAATTTATGTCATATATCCACTTTGAATTTTCTGATATATGGTATAAGATGTTGACAAAAATCCCTTCACTTTAACACTGCTTTCCTAGAGATGAAATTGTTATAAATCATGGGACTCCAGGATTTGGAAACATTGAAATTACAAATAAACCAAAGGACAGTGGAACAATTCATAATGAAGATAAACTTCTTTCTGTCTGGTAACAATGCTTACCAGCCTACCAAAAGTGAATGAAAATATATTATCAGATGAAATGCATGATTGGGAAAAAAGTATTTATATATAAAATGAAATTAAAAAAAAAAAACAAACTAAGAGGAAACTCTTTACAAAATAAGATTATTCTGCTCTGAGATTTTGGTAGCTTGATATAGCAAAAGGATGGCTAAATTTGGAGTGAAAAAATCTGGGCTAAAATTCAGGTTCTACTTTGGCTTCTCAACTCTACAATCTTGGAAAAGTGACACCTTATAGTTCTTAGTTTCTTTACATGCAAAATGAAAGGGTTGAATAGAACTTCAAAAAGCCTATTCAGTCCTTAAGTCTACAATATATAAGCTAAAACTAAAAAGTTTCCCATGATTTGTGGAAAAACAAGTATAAGAGTCACATAGAATGAAAAGAATGAATGAACTGCGATCTTTATTGGTGGAGCACCTGTGAATTCAAAGATACAAAAAAAGATCAAAAGAAATATGGTCATTTTGTGGTCTGTCTTATTAAATATTCAATCTTGGAGCAGCTGGATGGTACAGTGGATACATCATGGGCTTTGAAGTTAGGAGGACCTGAGTTCAAATTTGACTTCAGACCTTTAACACTTTCTAGCTATGTAACTCTATCACTAAAACAAACTAATATTCAATCTTTAGTCATTTTTATTAACAGGATGTGATAAGAGAATGGTTTCAATTGCCTATGGGAATATGGGAATATGGTATGAGTTACTCCAAAGCATATTATCTTGTGCAGAATCCTTCTGCAGAAGGAATATAAAGTATATCATTAGAGCAATATATGGCTAGAAATAATATGGAATTGTAATGGATCAAGAATGAGAGATACCCGATGATCTACCTGTATCTTCAATCCATAGTCATGCAAAATTAAGAGATTTGGAGAGATGGAGAAGAATTTTTCCTTTTGGATGATTTCAGGGAGCACCTGGACAATAGCTGCATAGAAGGAAAACATGTAGATGGTTTAAAATCTGTAACAACAGAGGATATTTTCAAAACAATGAGATGACAGTTATTAAAGTAGCGATGAAGTGATTATGAATTTGTATATATGAGCTTAAAATATAACTAAGTTGTCTAATATGTAAGTTTTATATGAAATGATTTGATTTTATAATTAAAATATTAATAGTATATAGAGACAGTGTGATATTGAAAGAGTAGCAGCAGAATGAGGAGAGGGTCAACTCTGGTGTTGAGAAAACTTGACTTTGGGTCTGATTTCTATGTGTCTGAACATGAAGAAATGTATATTATCCTAGTGATAAATTGCTGTAATGACTGTGCTAATATATTTTTTAAACTTTTTACATTGATATTTATCAGGAAAATTGTTTTATAATTTTCTTTCTCTGTTTTGACTCTTTCTCGTTTAGGTATCAATGCCATATTTATGATATTAAAGGAATTTGGTAGGGCTCCTTTGGTTATTTTTGCAAATAGTCTATATGATATTGAAATTAATTGTTCTTTAAATGTTTGTTTGGTATAATTCACTTGTAAATCCAAATGGGCCTGGAGAATTTTATCATATGGAATTCACTGATGATATATCCAGTCTCTCTTTTTTAATAAAAGAGGCTATTTAAATATTTTATTTGCTCTTCTTCAAATTTGAACAATTTATGTTTTTGTAAGTATTCATCCATTTATCTTAAATTGTTAATTTTTTGACATACGATTGGGTAAAGTAGCTCCTGATACTTACTTTACTTTTCTCTTTATTGGTGGTGTTTTCACTAAGAGTAAATTTTTGATACTTGAAATTTGGTTTTCTTCTTTCTAACCAAATTAATCAAATTAAATTTCTAATCAAAGTAACTAAAATTTTATTTTTTTTTTTGTTGTGTTTTTCTTTTCATGTTGTTTTTGCTGTTGTTGTTTGTCCTTCATTCTTGAAGAGAGCATGACATCAGGGAGTGATGCCATAACATACAAGCGAAATGGATTTCCTTCCTTTCAATTTTGTTAATCTCCCCTTTTTTTCAGAATTTCTAATTTGATATTTAACTAGGTATTTTTAATTTGTACTTTTTCTAGCTTAAATGACATGTTCAATTCATTGATTGTCTCTTTTTTTATTCTATTCATGTAAGCATTTAAAGATATTAATTTTCCCCTAAGAACTGCTTTGGCTGTACCTCATAAATCTTGGTATGGTGTCTTGTGATTGCATTTTTCTTTGATGAAATTATAGTTTCTATGATTTGTTGTATGACCCATTCATTCTTAAGGATTAGATTATTTATTTTCCAATTCATTTTTAATCTATCTTTCCACGGTTCCATTTTACATGTAAATTTCATTGGATCATAATCTAAAGAGGATGCATTTAGTATTTCTGCCTTTCTGCATTAGATTGTGAGTTTTTTATACCCTCAACTATGATCAAATTTTGTGTTTGTTCAATATACCATTGAGAAAAAGTATATTTCTTTTTATCCCCATTGAGATGTCTATCATGTCTAACATTTCTTCAGATGTCTATCATATCTAACATTTCTATACTTCTGTGCACCTCCTTAATGTAATTTTTGTTTATTTTGTGGTTAGATTTCTCTAGTTCTGAGAGGGGGAAAGTTGCTATCACCCACTAGTATAACTTTTCTGTGTATTTCTATCTGTAACTCTTTTAACTTCTTTAAGAACTGGATGCTATACCACTTGGTGTATATTTAGTTTTTATATTACTTCATTGTTTTTGGTAACTTTTAGTAAGATATAGTTATCTTCCTTGTCTCTTTTAATTAGATCTATTTTTGCTTTTACTTTAATTGAGATCAGGTCTGCTACCTCTACTTTTTTTTTTTTTCTTACATGAATTGAAGGGTAATATATTTTTCTTCGGCCTCTTAACTTTACTCTGTATGTTATGACCTCTACATTCTGAGTTTCACTTTGTCTACCTATCTGATTCTGTGTAAAATTTGCAGTTGCTGACTTAACAGAAAATCCTCACTGATGGTTTATATCATATTTGTGTTGAAATATGTTAGCACTTCATTGCTTTTGCGCAGCAACACACTTAAATTCTGCTGAAAGGTGCAGGGTAAAGGCATTGGAAACTTACTAGAAGTTTAATGCCATCATATATAGCTATTTATAGACTCCCTTCACTGTTTTTATGGTCCATTTTTAGCAAGTTTTATTTTTGTTTCCATGTGTTCCCCTCATATTCAATTTATTCTCTAACTTTCTTAAAACATTTCTTATGAACTTCATATATTCTCAGAAGTGGATTCCTTTACTTATGCTGCCTCCTCATTTGTAAAATATAATTGTAGTTCTCATAGCTTGATATTTATATAAAGAGGATCTTCCAAGCTTTTATATATATATATATATATATATATATATATATATAAAAGCTTGGAAGATATATATATATATATATATATATATATATATATATATATGTATATATACTATTCCAAAATTAATAACTGACAGTATCCCTTAACTAATACCATTTTCATTTCTATAATACCCACCTATATCATCTTCCATAGATCATAAAAAAAAACAAAAAAAAACTTCAAATCTGTTGTTCAATCAAATTTTGAAGGAAGTGAACAGAATTGCAAAGTAATTGGAGAAGTAGATATGATTCTATGAGGAGAGATTTTTCCAAAAAAAATTTTAGATTACTTGAGAGGTTTAGTCAAGTTCAGATGAACTTAAAACACCAGTCAGAAATGGGCTCAGACAAACTGCATTCTAAAAAAAAGATGGTAAGCCATGTTATACTGGAAAGAGTACTGAATCCTCTTCTTGTAAAAAGATCTGAATCTATGTCCTGACTGAAAATAATTGAGCATGGGACTTTAGTCAAATTAATTAACCTTATTTTTTTTTCCCCTGAGGCTGGGGTTAAGTGACTTGCAGGGTCACACAGCTAGGAAGTGTTAAGTGTCTGAGATTAGATCTGAACTCAGGTCCTTCTGAATTCAGGGATGGTGCTCTATCCACTGCGCCACCTAGCTGCTCCAACCTTATTTGAAAACTTGAAATAAATAATTGTATTCTTTACTTTATAGAATTGTTATCATCATTACTTTTTCCTTAGAATAAAGAACATATTTTTTAAAGTAGGTCAACCTGGCTAATTTTCCACGCCACTGTCTTCCTTTTCCGAATTCATATCATGAAACTGATATTCTAATATTTGAACTAAATCAATGTAAATTCTGTGTCAAAATAGGTAAGTGAATGAATGTTTAATCTCAGTATCCCTGTTCATCTTGCCAGGCAGATAAATCCATGGATGCCAGAGCTCTTGGGGTTCTGTTCACTGCAGGGTGGGAAGTAGATGGGGAAAGAGGAGACTTCTCTCAAACTCATCCCTTCCTACCACTGAATGCAATGAGTGGAGGCTTGCGTGATTTTAGGATTCAGCAAATGCTGATTTCAGATCCTAGGAAAAGCTGAGTAGAGACCAAGTAGGAGCTGATCTTTGAATGCTGTTTATAGGAAGAGTAGGAATAAATAGAAACATTCATCTAAAGTGTAAAGGGTTGAAACTGAGTTGATGCACTGAGTTGAAACTGAGGTCCAAGCACTTAAGGCTAATTACCAATTGGACAATACTCTATTAGCATATGTTAGAGAATGGCCCTGCCCAACTATTCTGTGCTGGCTCGATCTGTGAATGTAGACAAAGAATTGTAAGAGGGATCAGAGGATGGAGTAAGACAAGGGAGAGTTACTTTTTGGTGGTGTGGGGAGAGAGAAAAAAGGTTTGGAGATTCCTGTATCCATTCCCCTGGCTGCTACCCCAAAAGACCAAGAATAAAGATCAAGAACTTTTGCTTATCCTGACTCAGGCTGATTCTAAGGTATCCAGGGTCTAACTCAGTCTTCACACTAATGCAAGTAATTCTTTCTACTTTAAAAGAAGGAATTCTATTTGCAGAATATTAATTGGAGGCTTTATTTATTTTTTTTTTCTTAATTGGAGACTTTCTAAGCATTATTTTTTGTTACAATTACTATAAATCAATCAATCATGAAGTCCCTTTATAATCAAGACAAAGTTGCTGCTGGAACGACTTTCTTAATCATTTCAACACATCTCTATCAAATTAGTTTTGGAGTATCCTGACTACCAGTTTCTGAGGTATCCTGAATTTTAAGTAGGGTAGAATAGTGGACATATTTCACTTGTTTTTGAACTCATTATTTAGATATTTGCGATGGGAGCATTCCCCAGGCTGAGAGTAAATGAATTAGATATTCTTGCACATGTATTTGAAGATCTCCAAAACCAGTGGCTTGGCTTATGTCAAGTCCAGGTACCACCTGCAACATTCAAAGTCTTGGGAAGTGGTGAAACAGGTGAATATGATCTTGAGTCCATTGCCTTACAGAAGTAGCTTTAAAATGTCATAGGAGGCATGGAAGAGGGCTCAGTTGTGCCCTTAATGAACTATATCCACAAGATTATTATGTAGAAAGTTTTACTAACTTTACCATTCTCTAGAAATACAGAAAAAATATTTTTATTATTCAGTTATTCACATAGTTAAAATGGTATCTATCAATGATGGTTAATGATGGAATAGTTTACGCAAATAAGAATGACTTCTTATTAGAAACTCTAGAGAAATAATCAGGCTGGTTATAAGTAAGCCATCAGTAGCACGCTGACATAAGCAATCTTGAATGGCCTTTAGCCATGCTTTAATGAAACCCTTCCTCCATTTGTTGTGCTATTTTGATAAAGACAAACTGTACTCTAATTCAAATATCCAAGTGTAGGAATTGGCCAGAACTGAAAGAATTAGTAAAATTAATCAAGGTTTATTGATGACATACAACCAATAGCCTGATAAGTCATAATATCAGGTAGCATAGGGTCTGAACCAGTATCATGAACAGCTAGACATCACACTGGACAACTGGAGACCTCTTGGGTTCCATCAACATGTAACCTAGAATACATCAGCACTCAGGATCTAATGAATCAACCTTCTCTTTCTCCAACATACACACACACACACACACACACACACACACACACACACACACACACACACCTATTTCTAATATAGAGCCCTAAGGGGCTATGAAAAGTACTAAATTTTTTTTTCAACTGAAGCTAATTTTTCCCAAAGTGAAAAAATGAAGCTGGGGTTATGAACTTGGCCTTGGTACTTGATAGTTTGAAGATGAAATCATCCTTACCTATCATTGAACAAAATATCTCAAAAAAGGGATTAAGGAATTGAGGTAAGTCATATGTATCTCACCTATGATGAGAAATCTAGGACATATGAGAAGTTTTTGTGAAACAGAAACATAAAGAGAAAATCAAAAGGCAAGATATGAATACATGGATATCACATGTGAACAATCTGTTGTTTTCCCTTATTGGGAAACTTACAGAATGGATATTCCTCTCTTTGGTGCAGATTGTAAATATATATGATTTTGTCAATTTCAAGGGTCATTACTGAGACTAAGTGACTGAATACAGTACCTGAACCTGAAGTCTATACATTAGTCTACGTTGTCTACTCATGATAATCACTTCTTTGTTGTTGTTCAGTTGTTTAGTAGTTTGTTCAACTGTTGGCAAAGATAATGGATTAATTTGTTATTTTTTTTTCTAGTTCATTCTATAGAAAAGGAATCTGAGGTAAACAGACTTAAGTAATTTGCACAGGGTGACATAACTAATAAGTTAAAGCAGATTTGAATTGAGGAAAATGAATCTTTCTCATTCCAGACCTGGTACTCTGTAATGTTACCTAGTTGCCCTATTAATGACAGTTATACATGGAATTAAGAATATTAATAATTAGAGTTACCCTAGCATATTAACATTTTTAAAGCACTTTATATGTTTTAATTCACTTGAGCTTCACAAAAGCCTTTGTAGGGGGCTCAAAAAAGTTAGGTGAGTCACATAGCTTCAGTTAAAAAAAAAATTGTTAGTATTTTTCACCTAGCCCTTAAAGGCTTTCTACTAGAAACAGAGATGTGTGGGTGTATGTGTGGGTGTTGAGGAAGGGAATAGTTGATTCATTCAGTATTAAGTTCTTAGTTCTGATGTATTCTAGGTTATGTGTTGATGGAACCCAAGAGGTCTCTAGTAATCTGGAGTTTATAGTGTACCATTGTGCTCATCTGTTCATAGCATTGGTTCAAAGTCTATGCTAACTGATTTTATGGCTTATCAGATTCTCTTTAAATGTAAAAGACAGATTAAGCAAAAAAAAATGATCTAGAACTTGAATTCAGGTTTTACTAAGTGAAGCACTTTACTCTGCTGCCTGGTTAACAGTATGGGTATATTGTTTGGACCTTTCCATATTAAATCACTGGCAAGTGTCTTGCTGGTGTTTTTCAGTTATTTCAGTGTGTCTGACTCTCCATAACCCCATTTTGGAGTTTTCTTGACAAAGATAAAAAAAAAAAAACAGTTTACCATTTCCTTCTTCAACTCATTTTACAGATCTGAGGAGATGAGGCAAATAAAGTTAAGTGGCTTGTCCAGGATCAAATAGCAAATAAGTATCTGAACCTAAATTTGAACTCACGAAAATGTAAATCTGACTTCAAGCCCAGTGCTCCATACACTGGGCCACTTAGCTACCCATCACAGTGGTACCAATCTATTGTCAAAATTACTTTTAAAAAATACACCCTGTGTAGTGTTTTTAGAATAATCTGTACTTAATAAGTTTTCTGTTTTGTCACTCTTATACTAATTAACATTTAAAACTCACCAATGTTTGCAAAATAATATAAAAAATAACACTTTTTGGATTGATATTCAATACTCTCTTCCTATTGGTTCCAAGCTATATATAGTGACATTTTTCTACTAGTATGCTTATCTATGAGAGGAAAGTATTCAGGATTCCATAAACATAAAATAAATTTAAATCTATTGAACTGAATTTATCATATAATGAACATTTTATAATCATTTATTTATTATTCAATAAGCATTTATTTAATGTGTAAGGGGTTCCAGGTAAAAAAGCCTAGGAATCTAAAGACATGAATGGAAAAAGTCCCTGTTATCAAGGAGCATACATTTACTGAAACAATATGTAAAGAAAAAACAATACAAATATTAAGTGACTTGATATTTTGGGGTCATGGTCTTTATAAAGTAAGAAGATTAAGAAAAGCCTCACGTAGGAGCTGGCATTTGAACTGAGATTTGAAGGGGGCTAAAAATTTTATGTGGTAGTGGGGAGGAGGGAAAATATCTCAGGAATATGGTTTGGTGAATATAAAGGACAAAGAAAATAAATTGAATTTTATGTGTGGGGAACATCAAATACACTAGTTTTCCTTCATTGTAGAAAGTCAATTAACTAAGGAATTAAGTAAAAAAAAAAAAAGTAGAAATGAATGCACCATGCTGTGTACATCACTGGAACATAATAACAGTACTAAACCATTGAATATATTCATACATGTGTCATATATAAACAATTTACTTGACATAAAATAATACTCTGATAAAGATTATGCTGGCAGTAGATTTTGATTCAGTGATCATTATAAAGAATATAAGCTATTTTTTCTTTAGTTTGATAGCACATGCGATATTGTGTACTTTATAAGAAATAAGCATAGTACAATAGATGCATGCATTTGTATGCTTACATATGTGGGTGTGTGATCCAAACTATATTCTTTGGGTTATTGAAAAATATCAAAACTTGGCTTAATCTGGTGTAGTCCATATTCTACTTAGTTTAATCTTCACATCACTCAATTTCCTACTTCCAGTCTGATATCATTTTAAATTACTTCCATCTAAAACATCTCTCTTATCTGAGGGCACTAATTCACCTTTTCAATACCCTCCCAAAGACTTCCTAAATCAAACCCGATTCTCTTTCTACTTCTCTAAATCAAACTCAATCTTTTTATAGTTAACTCCATAGTTGTAAATTCTGTAGTCATTGAATTTCAGGAAGGAAGGCCATACGGATTCTAACATAAATTAACTTTTATGCAATTAAAAGGCTAAAAAAGGAATATTTATGAAAGTAATACTTTCATACTTATACATTGTATGATTATACTTTATATACTATTGTATACTGTTGCTTTTATTTAGTTTCTCTTTCTCTGTTTTCCCACTTGATTGTTTTTCTCTATTGGGGTGTATCTCCCCTTTCCTCTTCATCTGATTTTCCTCTTTTTAAGGCTGATTATTAGTTCATATTATTTCATATGCTGATCCCAACATTCTTGATGTATTTTCTACCCTTAATTTACTTTGAAATCTTGAAAAGTCAGACTTTTTACAAAGCCATGTCTTATAAACAGAAAATAATATATATCATATCTATTTACTTAATAAAGGGGGGATCCCCAACAAAAGTTATAGATTATAAGTCCCTTGAAGGGAGGAACTATTTCATTTTTGTCTTTGTATCCTTAGTGTCTAATACAGGTGCCTGGAACATAGTGACTGCTTAATAAATGTTAAAGTGATTCTCCTTAAATATAAAGGACAAATTAAGCAAAAAAAAAAAAAAAAAAAAAAAAAAAAAAAAAAAAAACAATCCATTTAATATTTATGTGTGTTTATTTAAGTTAAATGAAGCAGAAAGTGGGAAGAATGATCCACACAACTTTTTTCCCCTTTTGGACTAGTTTGGGATTTGAATTATTCATATAGTCTAAACAGACCAAGACTAACTGACAATTGTTCAATCTACCCCTTCATTCCACAGTGTAAGCTCAGTGCATCATATTCAGCATTTGCTATGCAAACATTAGCTTATTTAGGGCAGGAATTTTGCCTGTTGAGTAATTGATCAAAGACCTTTATCTCAATGAAATTAAGAAATGCAAAAAGAAAAGGAAGAAAATAATGGAAAATATTTTATTTATTTATTTATTTTTATAAAAATCCTTATCCCTGGTTTTATAGCATTGATATTTTCATTACTTTAGTGTAAATCCATCCACCTATCTATCTTCAGGTAAAATTCATGGATATTTTATCTTTCTCTATGACTGAATATTTGCAACAGTTTATTAGTTAACTCTTTCATGTTTCTGAAACAGGATTTTTATGACATCAGATTGTGGAATATTAAGGGGCTAGAGAAAATAAGATAAACTTTATAAAGCACTGTGTAAATCTTATAGCACTACTTAAATACTGGTTACTGCTGCCATCTTTATGCATTAGTTCCATGTAACCTCCAGGTTCAAACCTAAAGTATTAAGTCTCTGTTGTTCCCTTACACGTATGACAGTAGAGGAGTCTGATGGCATTCATAACCTCTTCTTCAGTTGGAAGTTTAGTGACAAAGATGTCAAAAATTACAATGATGACAATGATAATGCTAGTGATGCAACATAATGATGACAACTTGGTTTCTATTTAGAAAATTTATAATGGATTCTGGATTAGGTAAAATTCTGGTGAACTTAAACTATCTCCCTGAAAAAAATTAATCTTTAAGTTCAATTGTTCTTGACTTCTTGTGTTTATTTATTTAAATGTTTATTTAAATTTATTTTTATTATTTAAATTAAGAATCACTTTCAATGAGAACACATCCTAGGTTTTTCACTACACGTGGAGCTATTTTATTATGGACTTTCTTTGTATGTATGGAAAAGACTTAAAAATAGCCATTGTGATGATTTGTATTTCTGTCATTTAAGAAAGAGAGGGAGAAGCTCATTTCTTTAGTTACAAGATTTTTTTCCTCCTCTCCAGTCACAGAAGATTCTAAATACTATGAATTCAGTTGTAGAATTTAGATTATAAGGTAGTATTCACATGAATGAAATCACAAATATTTGGTGTATACTGAAGCAGGAGGACTGCATGTAAAACCTCTAGGAGATAAAACTCCTAATTGTTGAGAATATTTTGTATCCTATTTGCTAAATTCCTATACACTATTTCTGTCCTTCTACTGGGCAGTGGTTAAGATTCAGTGATCCTCAAACTTTTTAAATAGGGGCCAGTTCACTGTCCCTCAGACTGTTGGAGGGCCGGACTATAGTAAAAACTAGCTCACACTCTGTCTCCGCCCCTCAGCCCATTTGCCATAACCCAGTGGGCCATATAAATGTCCTCAGCGGGTTACATGTGTCCTGCAGGCTGTAGTTTGAGAATCCCTGCTACTATGACTTTGACACACACCCAGAGGGGATACTATAATATTACTGCATTGTTAAGAAAATAATGTTTAAATTTTTGTATGCCATAGACTAACAATTAGCTAGATATATACAATGGAAAGATGAAGTAATAATCTCATATTTGGAATGGACTAACATGTTTTATTTTAAGATTTATTTGAAAGCAAAGAACATCTAAATATGGTAATTATTATGAGTATGCATGACAGAGAAAAGCCATTTTTTCCTGGTCTATATCAGAGGGTTTCATTATTATTTAATCTTTACTAATTGCTTTCATTACTAATTCATCTTCTACTCTCTTTTCAGTTGAGCCTTAAAATGTTTTGAAGGTTTTGATAATGTGATGCATTTATAGTGTACCTGTAGAGAAAGGAAAATGAGCTATGTAGAGTCCCTTTGGAATTGATTTTAAAAATATTCCTCCTTATCCTGTACTATAAGACATAAAGTTAAAATGAAATAATTATTCCATGTACATATCCATTTAAGATAGCTCTATGATTCTGTAAGTTTGATTTGTTTCAATTTGGAAAAATTACATTACCATCTATTTCATTAGCTTTCCCTGCAAAGAAATATTCCAAAACCAAAACACTAGATTTATAGACTGAATTTATTTTTTAGTTCTTTCTCAGTAATTGTATACAATTCAGTTTAATGTTCTCATTTAGAGTTCCTTTCATAACTTCAGATTTTGGCCATAATTTTCTCTCATCTCAATGTCTCCCGTCCTTTTACTAAAAAGGCAAGAAATGTAGGACAAGTTTATTACTTAAAACAAAATATGAAAAAGGGATTCTTTCTTGAGCCCATAGGTAGTTAAGCAAACTTTCCCCTCTGGTGATCTCCACTTCCTCCCAAATTACTACTCTAGACTATGTAGCATTGCTTGGGAGTTAAAGCCATTCTAAGCAGGTGAAATATGGGGGGAAATTTAGGGTTTTTAATAAGGCCAACAATTGTCTCCTCTGATTTTTTACTTTGGGAACCATTAGGTCTCATGATTCAAAGTATTAGTGAAAGGTAAATTCTGATATTTCTTCATTCCATGACTTTCTGCTTTGCTTATTGTTTTCTCTGCTTATTCCATTTTTTTACTGTAATGCAGAAACTCCCCTTTCTCTCCATTGCTGCAGATCCAAATGCTACCTACTTCTTTCTGCCTCTCAGCTGCTTTTACTATATTTTGATCTCTAGCTATCATTTGTTTCCTGATACTGTTGTTGGTCATTCTGTCGCTACTGCTGTGGTTGATTTGGCGATTTTTTCATCAAGTGAGTGACACTGTCAAGACTGGTCAGGCCAATGTGTCTTAGAACTAGTCAACACATTCCTGGCTCTATGTTTGGTTAGCCTCATTTACAAACATTTTAAAAATAAGATTACCTATAAAGACTTTCAAATTTGTTCTTCTCAAGTTTTCCCATAGCTCTTACATCTAGGCACATTAGGGTGACTGAATTTCATTCTTCTCTTTTCTTCTTTTAGGGTATGAAGGCTATGTTCCATATAAAGTTGGGGTAAGCCTTTATACTTTTTATTATTATTTTCATTCCTACTCCTTTCATCCTCCTTGGTGCCTTGAAGCTACTCAAGGGGCCACTAGAAACACTGGATAATAGTATAAATAAACTAGAATTTCTGGTAAAAGTTGATCTAGATATAACTAGACTACTGCAGCAAAGGTCCATATACAGAAGGAGGAAGAAATTATATTAAGAAAGTTTAGTTTGAATTGTTTGAATCCTTTCATGAGGTAACATACAAAAAGCAGAAGTAATGAAAAAAATATGAGATATGGTGGCTGCTTAGAGCTTATCTAGTGTACATTTAAAATAAATTATCCCTTTATGCTGCAAGCCTTAATGTCAAACTCTCTCAGAAATCTTTTCAAGAAAGCAGCAACTCTATTAACTCAGCCCTTCACCTCTATTTAAATGTGTTTGCCATGAACAGAACTATATGTAGAAGAATATAGAGATGGATTGCTAAGAAACAATGAACAAAAATCTCTGGCACTAAATATCTCTAGGTGAGCATGGAATCACAGAATCTCAGAGTTTAGCTAATCCAAATCTTCTCTAAATAGATACTCTATGATATGGCAACCAAATGTTCAGTCTCAGCTTAGAGACCTCTTCATACCAATGCTCTATAGCTTCCTTGCTGCTATTGTAGTTTAATAGTGTCAAACTCTTCAAGGATTTTCTTTTTAAAGATAGTGGAGTAGTTTGCTATTTCCTTCTCCAGTGGATTAAGGCAAATAGAGATTAAGTGGCTTGCACAGAGTCACCTAATAAGTATCTGAGACTGTATTTGAACTTGGAACTTCAGGCCCATCTCTATATCTACTAAGCCACTTAGATATTCCTCTTATATACATATTTCTTAACGGTCTGTTTTTTTTTTTTTTTTTTTTTTAACATATGAGAGTCTATCCATTTTATAGAATCTATTATTGTTGTTTTAATAGGGCATATTCTCTGGTAATTACCTAGTCACTTATTACTAAGTTTTAGTGATCTATAGAAAATAGATTGTTATATGTGTTACATTATCTATTCTATTTTCTCAATCACAGAGAAAATATTATTTTCTGCCAATATTCTATTTCTAATACCATCCATAATCCCCCTTCTACTGCTGTACTGAATATATCATGTATCCCTTGACTTGCATTCCTTGAATACCAAAATATCTCTTTTTGATATTATTCCTATCACCTTATTCTTTCATTTTCCCTGCAACTTAGAGTCATATGACTCAGTGAACATTAGTACTCTTTTTAAAATAGTAACTTAATTTTCCAAACACATGCAAAGAGAGTTTTCAACATTCACCTCTGCAAAACCTTGTGCTCCATATTTTTTCCCTCTCTCCACATCCTTGTCCACTCCTCAAGACAAGCAATCCAGTATAAGTTAAAGACATGCAATGCTTCTAAACATATTTCCAGGATATAAGTACTCTCACCTCATTTCTTTGCCTTTCAAAGTTTTGAACCTATATTTAACTATGCAAATTTGACAGTACTTTCTTACATTGACTCTGATGTCCACTGTCATCAGACATCTGATTTTAAAACATCAAGAATAGCCTAACCATTTTCTTTCTCTAATCCCATATTATAAAAAACTGTTGGAAGAAGTCACAGAACAACTGTGTCCTGATTTGGTACAATTTATATCTCATATCTCATATTAACTGGGCCCTCACTGGTACACAGCAAGGTTTTGCTTACTCCTGATTGTCATTCTCTTCAATTCCCCACTTCATCTGTTTGAAATATCCTCCATAATCCTCAACTCACCTAGATTACTTTCTTTCTTTCACGGGAGATATTCTACCTCTGAAATAACTGATTTTCTTCCCTTATTACAAATATACATAGTGAAACAAAACAAATTCCCACATTGTTCATGTATTATACAGATACACACTATGCATTATGCTGTGTGAATATAAACAGATATTATTGTGCTGTAAGAAATGACAAAAAGAATGATTTCAGAGAAACTTGGGAAAACATACAAAATAATGCAGAATAAAGTGAGAAGAGTATGGACAAACTTACTCTTAAATAATAATGTAGAGACAAGCAACTGTGAAAGACTGAAGAACTCTGAGAAACACAATCACCAACTATGATTCCAGAGGGTCAGTGATAAAGCAGGATACCCACTTCTTGATAAAAAAATGATAATAGATTAATATTTATCTCTCTTTCTCTCTCCTTCATCTCCTCTCTACTCAATCTATCTACCTCTCCTACATTATTAGCTTTATCAATTCACAGTTCTATCATTTATGTGTCTATATTTTGTAGCCCTTCAAATATTTTAATTGTTCTTTTTTTGGGGTAAATTTTGCCAACAAGATAAGTATAAAGTAGAAGCTTAGGCTTGCTTTAATTATTAAGGCTTATTTAATTATTAAAGCTTTACACTTTTTATTATATACATATCATATCTATCATATTTATATACAAACATATTTGTTGCTCATTTAGATTTCTTCCTTTGAAAACTTCCTGTCAATATCTTTTCATTATCTATTATGAAATGATTCATAAACTTTTTTCAGTTTCTTATATATCTTGGTAATGGGACTTATTATCAGAGAAAAATAATTGCTTAGATCTTCTACATTATCTATTTTCCTTTTATTTTAGCTATACTAGTTTTGTTCGCACATTTTTAAATTTTATGTACTCCAGAAATGTCCATTGTATGTTCTGATTCATTGATAAATTTAAGAATATTACATGATAGTTTACCCTTATTTCTAATTCTACGTTTTAAATAACCTCACCATCATATCCCACTTCCTATTCTTTGTTCCAGTATCAGAAGAATAGATGATTCTTTTTCTTTTCACTACTAACCGTTCTTATTGTGGCCTTGGTCCCAACTCATTTCCTCATTTTATGAAGCTAATCCTTCTCCCATCTCACGCTTTTCCTCCTTTCAAACATTTTTCTTGACTAATACATTAAATTTGATCACTGTCAAATATGCCTATATATAGCCTCTTTCCTTAAGAAAAATCTTCATCTGATTACATACCCTCATGTTACTGTTCAATGCCTCTTCTCCCTTTTACAGTTATCCTCCTTTAAAAAGTTGTCTTTACTCATTGCATCCACTTTCTTACTTTATACTAATTTTACAAACAATTATAATCTTTATTCCTCTCCCATGATTTGCCTTTTTCTTTTATATCACCAGCATTTCTAAATGTATTTGAATTTACAAAAATATATGCATACTCTATTTGCTTATATTTAACTATATGTCATATCTGCTCCCCACTCCTACACACATAGAATATAAGTTCCTTGAGGGAGATGACATCTTTGTTGTTTGTTTTTGTATCCCTGATCAGACTTTTATTTGTCTCCAAACAAATATGTAATTTACTTGCTCTTCAATGGCAATTTCAATGCATTTTAACTTATGAAAGATTTTAATAAGCTAATACAAATACAATATGTACAATCATCCACAGGATAAGCAAGTAGTACAGTAAAAAAGGCTCTGATAAGCTTTAAATAAGCTATCATTGATATATCTTTGATTCTCAGCAAATATAAGTCAAATCAACAACATTATTAAGTGCCTGCTATGTATAAGGAACTATTTTAAGTGTTGGGGATACAAAGACTTTTGGATTTGTAGTAATTCCTATTCTCACAGAGTTTGTATTCTACTGGGAATTTGAATGGTTCCAACAGTGACACAGAACCATAGGATCTCAAAATTTAAGCTAGAATTGGGCACCTCTGAATATGTTTTAAGGTTTTAATGTTGTCTGAAAAATATGAAGCTCAGAAATAATGAAATATCCTGATAAGATCTGTCCAGATCAGGATATACTAGGACTATCACCTGTATCATTCTGAATGTTCTTCACAATCTGATATTAACCTATTTCTGTTTAATATTCCTCTTTTTTTGATATACTTCATATTCAAGTCAGATCTGATTGCTTGCTGCTCCTTAAATTCCATATACCATATCTTGTTTCTGTGCACTCGGAGAAAGCATCCTCCTTGCCTTGAATAGGCTTCCACTTTTTCTTTACCTTTCCTGTGCTTCTGTTCCTTCAAGGATCAATTCAGCCATGCCATTCTACATGAAACTCTCTCTAATTCCCTCAGCCATTAGTTTAGGGAACCTCTTACTCCTCACATAATCTTAGAGTTTTATATTTATGTATTTTATGTTTCCACTAGTATTCCATTTATCCCTTATTCTCCATTATATCTATGATTCTTAATTTTTCTTAAATACAGTAGGCATTTAATATGATTTTAAAAATCATTTAAATTTTTATTAAATTAAAATTTATCATTATTATTAAATTAAAATTAAAAATAATTTTTAAATTTAATTTAAATTGGAATACCAAATTAAGTCATTTGTGGTTTATTCTATAAACAATAGAGAACAACTGAAAGTTAAGTAGGGGAGTTAAATTATCCTATATTTATGTGCAATGGATATATTATTTTACCTATTAATGGAAGGATTGAACAAAGAGGGGTGTGGAGGGGACAGGAATAGAAATTAAGATATTAATTGGAAACCACAACTACTATGGAAGGGGTAATATAAGAGCTGAAGAGGGGATGAATCCAAGAGATATTGTGGAAGAAGAAAATTCTATTTAGCATTCAAAAGCAAAGCCCCTTTTTTCTGATCCTTATTTCCAAAAAAGTTCAAAGATCCTTAATGAACCCCACATACCAATGGTCTTAATCACCTAATGAATTTTTGACCTTGAGCCAATCATTAAAGTTCTCTAGATTTCAGTTTTCTCATTTGTCAAGTGAATAATCTTTAATGTTCTTTTCAACTTTCTAAATTCTATGACTTAGGATCTATACAAAAAAAACAAAAAAACAAAAAAACAAAAACCCAACTCTTTCTAATAATTAGCATAGTCCTAAGTGAAATGAGCCTTTTAAGAAATTGATAAATTCTTTATCTTTAAAGATCTTCAAGATGCTGATATTATAGAGAGAATTCTTGATTAAAAAAAAAAAGTGGATTAAACAAGATTACCCTACAGTTTTATTCCAATTATTCCTCTATGAGTCAGCATCTAATGTGTTCAGAAGGAGGCAACCATGCAGTGATTAATAGCATTCAGTTTCTCCTTTATGGGATTTCCCTTGCCTTAATACTAGACCAATAATCATATAAATGGAACCTTCTGTCATTGCAAAAAACTTAGGATTCAATCATATATGTCTCTCCAACTCTCCTTTAGGGAATTACATTCTGTTATTTTTTAAATTTTAATTTAATTAAGCAAAACCAACAAATACTTATTTTCTCTCCCTCTCCCTATCTTTCTGACCTCCTGCACTAGGGGCAAAAAAGAAAAAGAAAAGAAAATCAGTGTAACACATCTGCATAGTTAGGCAAAACAATGTCACATACTAGCCATGTTCAAATGAGGAATGAAGTGAGCAGAATCAAACTTATAATTCATATTCTAACATTATCAAGATGAACACTTTTGAAAGAAAATAATCCTGATCAATGCAATATCATTTTGCTTTGGAGAGAACAAAGTCCTTCTTGTTTTCCTTTAAATAAGGTTAAAATAAATAAAATAAAAATAAATAATTGTGCTGAGATGTTTTATTATAGCTATATCCACATCCATTGGACTACAGGGATGAGGTACAAGCAATTTCTTTTTCTTTTTGTTCAGGCAAAATGCCATTAGATGTACAGACTACAACTGCTGTCCATCATTTTGCATGACGTAGATATATATTGCTGGGCTCAGAAACAAATGGGAGAGGTATCTATTTCAACCTACACTATTGTCTCTTATCCTAATCTAAAGGGTCAAAAATAAGATCACTTTACTGAGTCATCTTAATCAGTTTCACAAAATTAATTTACTTCCCTTTTTATATAAAAATAAATATGTCCTATAACATCCTTTGGGGAAAAGTTGATGTCACAAAATAAAACATAGTTATAAGTCACAAAACCAAACTATTACAGAAAGGATGAATGAAGAAATTCATATTTTTTTCTCTCTCGTTTTCTCTCTGTCTCTTTCTCTCTAATATATATGACTGTATGCACACACATATATGCATGTATGTATATATATGCATGTGTATACATATATACATACATCACAATATGCATAAATATATAGCTTAAGTAAATAATAAGAATCATACAATAAATTATACATAAATACATAAATCTGTTACTATCAGATTCTATATATAACAGAGAGAATAAGTCTTTTGTATCTTTGCAGTTGTTAAAGGAATAGCTAAACCAATAGCTTCAGTCCAAATTTTCTCTTCCATTTTACTCTTTTTCTTTACATTTGGTTTATATTTTCATGTAGGAAGTTTAAATGCATCTAAATGAAATGGTGATATCTTCCATGATTAATTATGAAATCACATGTTTAATACAGTAATATCTTTTTGAATTCATAACATAAATTAGAGTCACCTCTCTCTCTCTCTCTAGTCTTTCTTTGAGATCTTGCCTCTGGTTCTTATATGAATCTGATCTTATAACATAGGCATTCTTTCCAAAGCTATAGATAACGAACACATGCACAATTTTTGTTCTTTTATGTCTCTCAGCCATAGACATCTATGAGGGTTTAATCATTATTCTCTGAGGGTATTATTTTGGTACTTGTGGAAGATACAGCCTATCAGTAACCCTCTAATTTTACTCTCTGACCAGAGCAATTTTTCTTCCAATCATATATCTCATTAATAATATTTTTGACATTGTTTTGCCTGTGAATCATTGTTCATAATAAGGTGCATCCTACCCACTCCCACTTCACAACTTTTAATTGCTTTTTTGGTGACCCGTCACCTTAATTATGTTCAGACCATGCTCCTCCATGCTTTACAGTCATAAAGCTTCGCTAGAAACTTTTCTCACTCTATTTATATATTTTATGTATTTTAAGGAGAAGCTTAGGGTCATTAAAAACTTCAGAATTTTCAAAATTTGTTGTTGCCCTCTATACCCCTCTTATACAATTTTGTACCCAGTTCATTATCTATTAGCAGTGTGTGTTTTAAGATATGCACACTGACAGATTTTCTTGTTTGTGCATCCAATTGTGCATTATTGCCTAGAATAAATGTCATTTATCTGCTTGTTTTCTCCATTATTTAAGACTATCTTGGTATCCACACTTTTCTGTGGTCATAGTGCATTTAAACCTTGTTTTACTCTAAAGGAGGATAGAAACAAACAACATGTTGTTTCTGGAATGAGTACACCCCAGTGTCCCCTATCTTTCTTTGCCCCACCTTTCCAGCTTTCTTGTATATATATATATGTGTGTGTGTGTGTGTGTGTGTGTGTGTGTGTGTGTGTGTGTGTGTATGTGTGTGTGTGTGTGTGTGTGATTTTCCTCCTCCTATTGACTGTAAACTCCTTAAGGGAAGGATTTTTATCCCCAGAGCTTAGGAGAGTACTTGGCATATAGCAGGAGCTTAATAAATGCTTATTGAATTTAAAAGTGGATGTTAAGCATCTATTATACATCTGGCACTATGCTAAATGTTTTAGAAAAATCATAAAAATCATAATTTGATTGAATTGTGTTTACAATTTCCATCCTATTTCTCAAGCTTTTTTGTTTTATTTATTATGAGAACATTTTTTAAAAAAATAACCTCATCTTTCTAGGAGAATTTGAGGTCCTTGGGAAAAGGAACTGATTTTTGTTTTTATTTTATTTTTTTTCTGCCCAGCATCTATCACAGTGTCTTGCACATAGTAAGTACTTAAAACGCTTGTTGAATTTGAATTATGCAGACTTCAGTATATATTCAGAAATAAAGACTTTTCCATTTTGGTGGTGGGTTAGGGTGGATGAATAGGAAATTACTAGGACCTATGTAACTCCCAGTGCGAAAACCCATAGGATCATGGACTTAAACATGAGTCTTTTGGGCTAATCTCTATTTACTATTTTAAAGTGTTTCTAAATTTGTTAAACTTGATTTTACCATTAAAAAAAATCTAACATTGTATTATAGGTCAAAACTTCAAATGAAATTAAAAAAAGATACTATATAGACAATGTACTATTGTAAAAACAACCAATTACTAATACTGCTGATTCTAACTACAGGGTGTCTATCAAGAGCTTAGAAGGATTGCCTTTCTCTGGGAATCACATATTTATAAATATTTTCCCTTTCTGAACTGTGAGTATATTTTTATCCCATTTCCTTATGCTCTCTTTTTGATTTGTCATGTCTCTGTTCCTTTTCCTCAGTGCTAGCATGTTAGTTTCTTACTATGTTGGCAAATGGCTTTTCAGATACCAGTACCAAAAATGTGAAACCAGAAAGATATTCAGACTTGTGTCTCAGGACTTTGTAGGTGGGTATTTCATCTTCTGTCACCACTCAATGACAACTGATACACTGGTCGAGGGATGAACTGTACTTTTCTTTATCATGGTTAGATGGTGGAAAGCTTGGTTTCAATGATTTTCTGTCACCCCATGAGAGCGATAGGGTCTGTGATCAAAAGTGTAATAACAGAATCAGGGTTTCCTCAATAATGCTTTGAGTGTAAAGGAAGGGACCACATTGTTCTCTCTCCACAGCTTGAAAGATGAGCCTTCAGGGTGAGCACTAGTTTGAAATAACAAGCTTCTGCTGATGGAGGGGTCATTTCTTTCACATAATGTTTTATGTCATCACCAAGTTAGAGTTTGCCTATGACCTGCCCATTAAGCTGCTGATTAAGGAGAGATCTGGTTGAGTGATCCTGAATGAACAAAATATAAAATATCTCTTGTGCTGACCCTACCACCTGAAGAATTTTTATGTTGTTTTAGAAATGGAAGAGAGTTCAGGAATAGAGATATACATGAAAGTGACAGCTGGGGCAATTCCTGATGGAGTTCAACATGAAACTAAAATGATTTCATTATATGGTAGTGTGCTATAACTAGAATAAGCAATACTGAAGATCAATGCTGGAATTGTTAATATTGTTATTGTACACAGTTTATGCACCAAGAACTTTTCTGTGTTTTAAAAGTCAATTACTCCTGGTTAAAGTACAGTTAAACCTATTATTTTTGACTCTATATTTTTCCAATAAAGGCCAATAGTTACTGGGTAAAATGATGTCTGAAGAAGTTTTTCTTCTTAATATTTTCTTGCCTTTATCCCTTTGTGATAGATTATATAAACACAGGAATGATCAAAAATTATGTGTCAGAATTGACCTAGCATTGCAAATATCAATTTAAATGATTTATTTTTTGTGCTTTTAAAAATTAACTAGGTCTGTATTTGAGACCACATGCCTTAGCAATTCTTTAAGTATATTGAGATATTCCCTGATATTTAGCAATTGCTCACATTTGTAGGGCCCTTTATAAATCTCTGAAGTGAAATGATTTATAGAAATAATCTCATGGGATTTTTATAACATCCTGTTTCTTTTCATTTCAACTGTGTTCATCCAGTTCTGGAGATTTTTGTGCTTCTACTGCATGTATGATTCATACATCATAGGTTAGGTTGTGGAGGTTGAAGATCAGCTCAATTCAATTAAACAATCATATATTTATTCCTTGCAAGGCTTGTGCTAAGTGCTAATTGAATAAATGATAAGACATTTGTCAGTTACTTACTACATGCCAAAAACTGTGCTAAATGTTTTATATACAAAGACAAAAGAAACAAAGACAGTTTTTGGCTTCAAGGAATATACATGTTAGTGGCTAAAAGTGCACTTTGATCTTAAAGAAAATAAGGATCATGGATGGGGCTCTATGGAAATAAATTCCAAATCCTAATAGTACATTAGTAGTACCTCAAGATTATATTTTTAAAGATAATCAAATCCATGTGTCTTTAAATGACCTTTTAAAAGATATTTTTGAACTATATATTAATTACCATATATCAGTCTTACATTTTATTTTAAAAATTAATGCATTTAGCATCACAATTTTTCCCTTAAATTTGTTAACATATATAATTTCTTTGAGTATGGAAACCTATCAATTGATTGAATATATCCTACATAAATATACACACATATGTATGAATAAATACAAATTATATCCATTTGTGTGACTAAGGTGAAATTAATTTTAGCTTTTTAGAGCCATAGTTACATTTCTTCATGACCTGAGAACTTTATCTTTACAACAAAGGTTTTAATTCATGGACTACCCATTTTACAGGGATAAACAGAATGGAGAAGGTCCTCAAATTTGTAATATATGAGAAGTGGCTGAAAGAATTACAAGAAGAGAAGAATGGGGGAGAGAAAAGATGGTGATGATCTTGCAATTACTTAAAAGGCTGTAATGGGGAAGACTAAATTGACATATTTGCCTGACCCAGTTTATAGAACTATGAAAAATGTGTGGAAGTTGCAAAGAAACAAATTAAAGCTTGATATGTCTCCATATTTTAAAGAAATAGAAATACTCAAAATGCAATGAACTGCCTTGGAATGGGAAGAAAAAATGCAGTTTTCTAGGATGATCTTCACTTGAATATTCTCTATCAAAACCAGTTAGAGAATATGCCAAAATAATGCTATTTACAATGTTGGATTGCAAGTTTTAATTTTGCTACAAAAAAGTCTTTTTATATTAAGCACTAAAACCTCAAGTTTTGTATTAGTAAGCCATGAATATTAAGGTACATTGAAAAATTAATAATGTTAAAATGAAGTCATCTTTTTCTATATACCAAATGTGATTCACACATTTTAACCACCCCAAAAATGAACTACTCAAATGGAAAGACTATTTTTACACATTTCTGATCCAGAAGACATGCTGTTTTATTAATTAGTGTACAAGGAATTGTTAGGTTAGATGATTATGTTCAATTAAGTATAATGAATGTAATTAATATAGTTGCTGTTTTAGGTTCTGGAGTTAATAGTGCTATTAAAGACTGTTGTTTTTGTCTTGGTACTTATTATTGTTATAATAGGATGGTGAACTTCAGAAAAACAGTGAAACTAAAATTTGGACTCTCTTCAACTGGCCTCTTTCTTTTGTATTGTGACCCCTGTTTTTCATAGTAGTTCCTGGACTCAAACATTCTGTCATGATAACTAGCACATCATGATATGTCAGATTAAATTAGCCTCTTGAAAATTTAGCTTATTTATTCAGTTAGAAAAAGTGTAATCTTCCAGTAGCATTATTAAAAACAAAAACAAAAACTAATTGTGAATATGGAGATGTATACTTTTCTGCTTATTTGAATACAAAGAACTTATTCATATAATTTCCAATGATCAAGTGTTCTTTAAATATTTGAATGTCTTCAATAAGATAATTGTTTTGTAGTACTTTTTTGAAATTCATTTTTATGTGAATATGATTTTCACAGAATTAGCCATCAACATTTATGAATCACACCAAATTATATTTAGCTGATTTTTATTTAAAGTTTTAAATTTTGCAAAGCCTTTTCCATTTATTATCTCACTTGAGTTTCAATCTATGATTGTGAGAAATGTGTTGTTTGTTGTTTATTGTTGTTGTCACTGTTCAAATTTTATTTGACTAAGACAGAACTAGTGTCTATGACTGTGTTCTAGTATAGATTTTCCTGAAACCCAGTCAAGTTCTATCTGCCATGAAAATTTGGAGTAACTTGGTAATACCTCAGGATTACTTCAATGCAACTATTTATTCAAGGAATAAGATTGCAACTTGACTTTGCATGTTACTCTTGTTTGAATCCTTCCAGAATTCCTATATTAAAAGTTTGCACAAAATGTTTGGGGCCATTTTCCAGATCTCTTAAAACTGTATGGCACTGATCATTAATCATCCTTTCCTCTTATGATTGATCCATCCTATTTTCTCATCAGATATCTCTATGATAAATTTGGTGACTATATATATTATATATTTACACACACACACACATATATATGCTCGTATCTTACATTTGAATCTTTTCTATGATTTATTTTTGTTTACTTATTTTAAAAGCAAATGCATAAATAAATTAAAAATTTTTCCTACTTTATCCAACTTTGAATATTAATAATAGTAATTATAGCAACAACATATATTTACATGATATATCACAATTCCAAAATTGCTTTCCTCCCAATAACCAGGTAAGATATGTAATATAAGTAATTACTATCTCCATTTTGTGGGTAGGAATAAAGCACAAGTAAAATCTCCTAGAAACCACATTTCTGGAATTATTTCTATTGGATTAAATGAAATTTAAAGAATTTATTAAAAAGTCTGGAGACAGAGATTGCTCTGATTATACCTTTTAGAATGTTTGAAATGAACAAGATTAAAAGGGATCCTTTCCTCTAAAATTTTTAGAAATGTGGAAACGAGGTCATTTTAGCCTTATGGAGTTTCATGTGTCTTTTGCTTTCTTTTTATCAATCATTCAAGAAAAAAGCAGTATTGGTTATATTTCCTCTCTCACAAACATTTATTAAATATTTACTGTATGCCATATTCTGGGGGTATAAAGACAAAATTATAAACAAATCCTGAAAAGTTTATAATTCACTGAAACATAGAGTTAAGCTAAGCATCTAGGTTATCTCAGATTGAGGAAACAAAATTTAGATTCTCATTTTGGAAGAATATCATTCATTTTGATAAATGAACCATTTTCTTTTATGTAATGTTAATAACTCTATACCTGAAATGTTATAATTTAGGTAGATTAATTTTCCTTAATTTTGAAATTAAAGATTTTTTTCTGATGTATTATTATTTGGAGGGGTGCTTACAATAAGAAACATGACACAGCTTCTTTCATGAAACATTTAATAGATTTTAATGTTGTAGTATTTCAAGGAAATCATCAATATATAATTAATAAATTAGATACATTATAAAATAATATGTTGGATAGCCCTCTCAGTTATATACCATACACACACATCTACACAAGTAGCTTAATGTTAGCAAAATATGTCTTTCATTTTCCATCCCCACTTAACTACCTAAAATCAAGGATCCTTCTTTATACTAGCAAAAACTATCCTTTCTTTGTCTTTAAATGTCATTCTATAATATTGAGGCAGTGTTGTGTTAGGGATAGGTCAATGGACTGAGATATAAAAATACTTGGATTTATGTCTCACTTCAAAGATTTCCTCATCATGTGACCTTGAGTAAGCTAACTTACTTAACTTTTCTTGATCTCAGTTTCCTCTTTTGCCTAAGTAGAATAATGATATACATATCTTAAAGAGTTATTTGGAGTATAGAATGAGAGAGTTTATGATAAAAGTTTTTGCAAACTTTTACTATATAAATGTCAGCTCAAATCAGAGTCAATCACATCATAGTGGGAAGGCAATAGCTCTTTAGCACACTGGGTGTGTGAATCAGGGGGCTAGTCACTTGACCATGATTTCAGCAACTCTGAAATTATTAGATTCAAGGAAGCTAGAAACCTGGATTGGTAAAAGGGATTTCTTTGTGTGTGAGTATCCTATATCAATAAAATGATAGCTCTATTCCAAATCAGTTTTTTTTAAATACATGATATACATTCGTTTCTTCTATTTTCTCTGTTTTTCCTTCCTTCCTTCCTTCCTTCCCTCCTTCCTTCCTTCCTTCCCTCCTTCCTTCCCTCCTTCCTTCCTTCCTTCCTTCCTTCCTTCCTTCCTTCTTTTCTTCCTTCCTTCCTTCTTTCTTTCTTTCTTTCCTTCCTTCCTTCCTTCCTTCCTTCCTTCCTTCCTTCCTTCCTTCCTTCCTTCCTTCTTTCCTTCCTTCCTTCCTTCCTTCCTTCCTTCCTTCTTTCCTTCCTTCCTTCCTTCCTTCCTTCCTTCCTTCCTTCCTTCCTTCCTTCCTTCCTTCCTTCCTTCCTTCCTTTTTTCCTTCCTTCCTTCCTTCCTCCCTTTCTTCTTCTCTCCTTTCCCTTCCTTCCTTCTTTCTTTTCTTCTCTCCCTTCTTCCTCCCTTTATCTTTTTTTCTTCTTCCTTTTCCTGTTGCTCCTTCATCCTCTTCATTCACCTCTTCATCCCCCTTTTCATCCTCTTCCTCTTCCCTCTCCTTCTTTTTCCACTTGGTTCTTATTTCTGTTTCATGCATCACTTCAGTTCTGTCCCTGCACAATCTAGGACCACACTTTGCCCCTGCACATACCCAATGAACTAGTTCAGTTTACACAAGCTAGAAGACTTCATTCAATATTTTGACAACTAAGCATTGTTCCCAGGATCCTTAGCCTCTGTCTACTTTTGTTAACCTGAGCTTCAAAATAGACTTGTTGATTTTTCCTTCTTGTTTCCCAGTCACAATTAGGAATTATGTTCAATCATCTTTTTAAAGTTTTTGTTGGAGTATCTGTGAGAAAGAACAGGTCTATGCTGCTTCCCTACTCTACCATCTTTGATGGTTAAGCCTATTTATTTGTGAATGACAGCATGCATATCTTTCTAACTCTCTAAAACTCAGTTTCCTGATCCATAAAATGGTAATTATAATAATGGCTTTACTTTCTAATGAACAGGATTGTGATGAAGTTTGAATAAGTTACTCATGTGAAGTATTGTGAAAACCTAAGAGTACATAGAAATATCACTTTCATTTCATATGTCAAATATGGTTATCTTTTACTTTTAAGTCTTTCCTAAAATTCTAAGTACCATGCCAAAATTTAGGTTTAGACATTTTGATTTTTAAGAATGAAATTTAGCTAGAGTACAGAAAGGCATATTTCATCCCCAATTAAATTGTTATATTAAATTTTTAAAAAAGATCTGAATAAATGAATCAGTAAATCATCAGATTTGTGCTTTAAATGATATTTGCACCATAATTCGCCAAATCCATGACAGATATATTAATCCTAAAGGATCAGAGAGCTTGAATAAAGATAAGGCCTAGCAACAATACTGGTCAAAGAAAAGCCTAATTTCCTTTATTCTTGAAAGTGGATTAAAGAAAACCTTTTGTAGCAGCCATTTTACAGTTAATTCTTAAGGTGAACTCAAATAAAGAAAAAAAGGTTACAATTAGACTAAAATCACCTAAAAGGCAGTCTTTTTTAGATATCCAACATCACCATGCTGTCTGTGTCTTTGCTAAAAGCTAAATCAGCCAGCACTGATAACATGTTAAGTCAAAAACTGAAATGTTCAGTATAACCATGTACTTGTTCTGAAGTTTGAAATGTATATTTTTTCCTCTAGGGCAATCTGGGGATTCTCATTGTCTGTATTAAAAAAATTCTGAACAGTTTTTTTTTTTTTTTTTGTATTATGGTTTCTATAGTTTATTTTATTTTTGCCATATGCTCCAGGTCTATGAACCTTATATTACCTTTATACCACCTGTCTGAAAGGTCAGTTGCTTTGATTTGTGTTGAATCATCTTCTGTGACTCCCCTCCCTTACTTACTTGAGGATTTTTATGTTCCATGTTCCAAATATATTGTTTATTTTTTCTCTCTCTCTTTCTCTGTTTCTGTCTTTGTCTCTATGTCTCTCTTTCTATCTGTGTTTCTCTCTTTCTCTCTTTCTCCCCCCCTTCTAAATCTTTGGAGAATATCTTTATTATTTATTCATATTTTTCCTACTCTACTAATTGCATTTTAAAATTATGTGTTGAACAATCTCATTTTTGAACTACATTAATTCCTAATTCCTTGATTATGAATTTTATTAATAATAATAGCAAGCATTTACATAAAACTTTAAGGTTTGTAAAGTACTCTTCTTTCCTTCCTTCCTTCCTTCCTTCCTTCCTTTCTTCTTTCCTTTCTTCTTTCCTTCCTTCCTTCCTTCCTTCCTTCCTTCCTTCCTTCCTTCCTTCCTTCCTTCCTTCCTTCCTTCCTTCCTTCCTTCCTTTCTTCCTTCCTTCTTTCCTTCCTTCCTTCCTTCCTTCCTCTTTCCCTTTCCTCTGTGTATATGGTCTAATTTTAATATCCATATGATAATTCTGGACATCTTTATTATTGTTTCATTATCTCTGAAAAAATCCACAAGATTCTTTCTTTCATCAGACACCATTGCTTACCTTTTCTTCATAGAGTTGCTTAATTTTTTTTTTTTAATTCTTGAGGCTTTATTCATCCATTCTTCTAGTCATGAGTTCTTTTGGTTTATCTGCTAATATATTTAGCTTTTATTGAGACCCTTTTAAATAAATATTTTTGGCATTTTTGTTTTTTCTTATATTCCATATCTCTGTCTCTCACTCTTTGATTCCTCTGAGGTTGGTGGTTTAGAATGGGAACTGGACTACTGGTGGCAAAAATCTCCTTTGCCTAAAGATCCTGGGAATTAACTAGGCTTGGTGCCTGCACTGTGTATTTTCCCTGGGGGAGAACAAGGGCCTGTACTGGTTTTCCTAGCCCTTTTCTGCCAGGTCAAATGGCCTACTACCCAATTCTTGTCTTGAAAATAACCATATGAACTAGCATGTTTTTATCCTTTTTAATTTTGAATTCTATCTCCCTTTTCTTTTAGGACCTAGGTTATATATTTATAAGAGCTCTGGAGGAGAAAGTAAGACTGGTGAATTTGTACAGTACTGTACTGTCTCTTTTAAATCCAATTCACTTTCAAGTCTAGATATCACCTTCCTAATGCCTAACATCATAAAGACAAACAATAGCAACAATTACCATTACTACTAGTGACTGAGCAGTGAGTCAGAGAAGCAATGAATTGTAGGGAAGGGATTACCCATTGTAAGTGCAAGTAATATCTATATTACTACTAATGAAGATAGAAAATAAAAAATACTATTTAGTTAGCTTTTATATAGTGCTTTATAGCTCTCTATAATAAATACTATTATTATCCCCATTTTACAGATTAGAAAATGAGGATGAGAGATATCAAGAACCATGCTGACAATGCTCAAGGAATGTATTGCAGACAGCCCAAAAGAGGTGAATGTTAAACTTTTGACAAGGATATTTATGTCTTGATCAACACCACAAATTAGGGTTTGATTTATTATTTTGTTGATTGTCTAATTTCAAGAAAGTGATGGAGAAAATATTAATAATGCATATTAAATTTTAAAATGTCTTGAATTTTCATAAAGTCAGTTCTAAAACATAAATCAGAACACTTCTACACAAGTAACCTAGACTTTCTGTATCTAAGATAAATAGATATCTCTAAGATAGACACTGTCTAGGTGGCAAGGAAAAATAGCACAAAACCCAAAATTCATCCATGAATTTTGGCATGAATTAAACTGTGTGATCCAAAGAGTTTTGCCATAGAATTTCTTTCTATGCAAGAAAGCCCTTTTTGTTTGTTTGTATGTTTATACAGATACTGGGGGACTTATAAATTATTTCTTGTAGGAAAAAAATTGGGAAAGTTTTTTGCATAAAATCATTCGCTTCTCTCCAAGCTCCCCCTGCACACTTATCTGATGATTAGGCATATATATTTTTTAAAAAGCTATAGCAGGGAAAATTTTAAGCCTTTTAACTAAAAGAGCAGTAATGGAATTGATTGTTCCTATTTGAAAGGGTTAGAACTCTAGCTATGGAGTTTACCTGGTATAAGAAGCCAGAACCCACAGTCATTCTTAGCAGTGGCTGTTATTGGCCATAGCAGCATTGGGCTGATACTAGGGAACAGTCATTCTAGAGCAACAGCAATATGTCTTTCAGATTAAAATCTTGACAAAGATTGCACATCCCATGGCATTAGTAAGGGAACAGGCTCAGAAAGATTGACATAATGAACTCACCAGAAGATATTTGGTGTCCCATTATGTACTGTGAATTTTTCCATTGCACATTTCTCTTCCAATTTTGTACACTCCAGCCACTTTTGTTTATTAGATGTATGTTACTCTAAACATACACTGTGGCTATGAAGATTTTCTGTTTTTGCTTACTTTATAATGTTTCTTTTTCATGCTTTTTCTTCATAGTGATGGTGTTTATATTTATGGCAAAGTGTGCCCAAGGTTATGAGGGAAAGAATTTGCTATTTTCCTCACTGTTGTTTTGCTAAATGCCTTCATTTTGGATTATGTTTTTAGATTACCTAAAAAAAGTCAAACAATTGGTAGAGCTCATTAATTATAGTTTATAATGGACATGGCCTGCTAGAATATCTTCTTCCTAGGATTGCCATATCTAGGCGACCCATTATGTGAGATGGGGATGGTGCTGAAAGTGGAAATTTTCTTAAAGGAGCTAGCATTTGAGTGATGCTTCAAAGAATAATAAGAATTCAATACATAGGAAGGCTTTACAGACATGGAGAAGGGAAGGAACAAAGGTCCATAATGAATACTCAAAAGTATTAATTAAATGCTAAGATTTGACTAGCTAAAACTTCACTTTGACCAGGTCAGTTGAGTTGGGAGGTTGGACATACAAGCCAAGCTTAATTTCTTCAAGAGTATGGTTATTCAGAAAAGAATGGCTCATTCTTTCCTGGGAAAGGACTCTTGATGGAAAGTTGTTCAGAACAGGAGTATGAATACAGTAGTACCCTCAAGTTATGGCAGATAACAATAGTTTACCAAAATGTGAAACACAGATGGGATAACAAAGGGAAAGGAGTGGGTTAATTAGATGTTAGCTTCATACTTTCCTGATTCAAATTATGGTTATGATTCAGTGGTAGGCCTTAGAGATATAAAATCTGAATACATCCTCACCAAAAAAAGAAAAAAATCCTTTCTCTCAAAAATTTCCACTGGAGGGGAGAAACCAAAATGGCAGAGTAAAAGTGGGAAATTGCCCAAACTCTCCCCCAAACTGTTGTAAATTCCTTTAAATGATGACTTTAAAATTTTTAGAGCATCAGAACACCCCAAAAGATGGAATAGAACATTTGCAGCCAAGGGAACTTAGAAATTCAGCAGAAAAGTTTATGGGGGAAAAAGGAGGGAAATCCAGCCTGCAGTCCAGGTGCAGAGTGGGCTGGTACAGGTCCAGACCCAACCTCAATCCAGACCAATTTCTGAATCAGTGACAGTACTGGGAGCTTCCAGACCTCTCTGCTCTGAGAAACCAAAGAGGAGCTGGAAGGTCAGCAGAAAAGGTCTATGGAACCAGAGTGAGACAACAACATTGTGCAATAACAATGTAAACCTGACTCTGGCCTCAGCTCTAGCCCTTAACCCAGTGTCAGCAAGAGAAGACCTCTGAGTAAGCAACAGTACTGGAGGCTTCTGGACCTCTCAGCCGGGGGGACAGCAGGGAGGACTTGGAAGGGGAGAGTCTGTGGACTCAAAATGGGAATTTGGTATGTGGTCCCATTGTAGCCCTGGTCAGCAGAGCCCCAGCCTGGGTCAGCCTAGATCTCATAAATACAGAGAGGCAGGGACACGTCTAACAGCTCCAGGGCAGAAAATCTTGCTTGTGGTCAGATTCCTAGCTGTATTTCTGAAAACAGCTGCATAAAGCTTGAGGCTATACACTTTCACCCTTGAAACAGAGAAAACAGAGCCCTACTTTAACAAAAAAGTTAAAAGCTAACTAATACTCTAGGAAAATGAGCAGAACAGACAACAGAAAAAAAGTTTCTAATCACTGAAAGTTAGTATGATGACAAGAAAAATCAAACTTAGCTAATTATAGCAGAGTTAAAACTCCTACATGTGCTTAAGCCATGGACAAGCTCAAAAGGGACTTTGAAACTCAAGTAAGAGAGAGGAAAAATCAGGGAAAGAATTGGAATGGTACAGAAAAAAAAAAAAAAAAAACCGAATGAGAAGAAAAATTGAAAATTCCTTTTTTTTTTTTTTTTTTTTTTTTTTGCTTTTTAGCAAAATTAGACGATTGGTAAAGGAGGTACAAAAGCTCACTGAGGAAAATAATTCCTTAAGAAATATAATTGAGCAAATGGAAGCTAATGACTTTATGAGAAATCAAGACATAATAGAGCAAAACAAAGAAAAATGAAAAAAAATAGAAAAATGTGTAATGTCTCATTGGAAAAAAAATTGACCTGGAAAATAGATCTAGGAAATATAATTTAAAAGTTATTGGTTTCTCTGAAAATGATGATTAAAAAAGAGCCCAGACATCATCTTTCAAGAAATCATCAAAAAAATCTATCCTGATATTCTAGATCCAGAGGCTAAAATAGAAATTGAAAGAATCCACCTATCACCTCCAGAAAGAGATCTCAAAATAAAAATTTCCAGGAATGTTATAACCAAATTTCAAAACTCCCAAGTTAAGGAGAAAATATTGCAAAATCCAGAAAGAAACAATTCAGGTATCCTGTAGCCATAGTCAGTCAGAATAACACAAGACTTAGCAGCTTCTACTTTAAAAGATGAGAGGGCCTGGAATATGATACTCCAGAGAGCAATGGAATTAGGATTGCAACCAAGAATCATCTACCCAGCAAACCTGAATATAACCATTCAGAGGAAAGGGGGCCATCCAAGTATTTGTGATGAAAATACCAGAGCTTACTAGAAAGTTTGACTTTCAAATACAGAACTCCTGAGAAGCAGAAAAAAGATAATCAGAAAAGTGTTATTATAAAGTTCTTAAAAAGGTGTATCTTTTATATTCCTACACGGAAGTATGATACTTGTAACTCATTATATCATTCTCATTATTATGGCAGTTGGGAGTATATATAGACAGAGGACACCAGTGTGAATTGAATATGAAGGGATAATATCATTTTTAATGATGAAATCAAGGGGTGATGGAGGAATATATTGGGAAAAAGAGAAAGAGAGAAATGGAATAGTGCAAATCATCTTCTATTAAAAAAGAGACAAGAAAAAAACTTCTATAGTAAAAGGGAAGAGGGAGAGCATAGAGTAAGTGAGGGAACCTTATTTTCATTAGAGCTGCCTCAAATAGGAAATAACATCCATACTCAATAAGGATATAGAAATCTATCTTACCCTGCAAGAAAATAGGAGAGGAATGGGTTGTAGGAAGGAGGAGGAGATAATTAACAAAAGAGAATATTGGGGAGGCAGTGGTTGGCCAAAAAAAACAAAAAAAACAAAAAAAAACACTTTTGAGGAGGGGCAAGGTGAAAGGAGAGAGAGAATAAATAGAGGGAAATTCAATTAGCAATAGAAATTGTAAAAAAAAAAATGCACAGCACATTCCTCTGATGGAATATTATTGTCCTCTGGGAAATGATGAGCAGGATGCTCTCAGGAAAAAACAAAACCTGGAACCTTCTTTATGAACAAAGTGAAATAAACTGTTTACCATGTAATAGCCATGTTCTGGAATGACCAGCTGTAAATGATTGTTATTCTTAGCAGTACAATCATCTGCAATTACTCTGAAAGACATCATGAAAAATGCCATCCATCCATACCCAGAGAAGGAAACGATTATCTCTGAATACAGATAGAAGCATTCTCTATTTCTCTATTTCTTTTAATTTGTTTTGAGAGATTTTACTTTTTTGGGGATAGGAGATCTATGTTTTTGGGTTTTTTAAAATTAATTTTATAATTATATATATATATAATTGACAGTACATATGCATGAGTAATTTTTTTTACAACATTATCTCTTGTATTAATTTTTCCAAATTTTCCCCTCCCTCCCTCTATTCCCTCCCCTAGATGACAGGCAATCCCATATATTTTACATGTGTTACAGTATAACCTAGATACAATATATGTGTGTAAATCCCATTTTCTTGTTACAGGGTAAGAATTGGATTTCGAAGGTATAAGTAACCTGGGTAGATAGACAGTAGTGCAAACAGTTTAGATTCACTTCCCAGTGTTCCTTTTCTGGGTGTAGCTGTTTCTGTCCATCATTGATCAACTGGAAGTGAATTGGATCTTCTTTATGTTGAAGATATCCACTTCAATCAGAATATATCTTCATACAGTATTATTGTTGAAGTGCATAGTGATCTTCTGGTTCTGCTCATTTCACTCAGCATCAATTGATTTAAGTCTCTCCAAAGCTCTCTGTATTCAATATTCCATAACCTTCATATACCACAATTTACCCAACCATTCTCCAATTGATGGACATCCATTCACTTTCCAGTTCCTAGCCACTACAAAAAGAGCTGCCACAGACATTTTGGCACACACAGGTCCCTTTCTCATCTTTAGTATTTCTTTGGGATATAAGTCCAGTAGAAACACTGCTGGATCAAAGGGTATGCACAGTTTGATAACTTTTGGGGCATAGTTCTAAATTGCTCTCCAAATGGCTGGATTCTTTCACAACTCCACCAAGATAACTTAGAATTCAAAAATCTTTTAAAAAATATTTTGTATGTAACTGGGGCAAACATTAAATAAATAAATAAAGTTAAATTAAACACACACAAAAAATTTCCACTGAAAATATATACATACACATAGATAAATAAATTCAGCATCACCCGATGAAGGAGAAAACCCTAGCACCTAGGGAATTATGGTGGGAAATTTAGATCTATATTTATAATACAAAAAATCTGGCCAGATTATAATCTCCAATAACAGACAACTACACAGTCTAGGGACTAAATATTCTGTCAGGACAAGCTATATTTACATTTTACCTAAGCTATTTATTGCCAGTAAAACTAGACTAGGGTTGGGGAACAACGTAGGGGATAGAATCAGCTCCAATTCTATGGTACAACAATTTAATGCTGCAGTGTTAAAATGATAAAATTTAACTCATTTGTAGGTTTTGAACACAGGGACAAAGAAGCCTGAACTTTTCTTTGGGACCTACTGATTAGATCTTTACATAAACCAGTTAAATCCACAAAGTATATGAAGGATGGATGGGAATGAAAGAAAGGTAACTTTTTAGGAGTCTAAGTAATAGTCTAAGTAGGTCATAATGAAGGCTAGCATTGAAGTGTGAGGCTACAGTGTAAAGGGAGGGGAATGCACCTGAGAGATTTACAACATAGAATACATAGAATATGTATTTCATGGAATATAAAAAAGGTAAAAAGACATTTAAAGATAACACCAAAAATTCAAATACTGAAGACCAGGTATATCACTAAAGAATGTCAGATAAGTAGAAGACACAGATTAAAAGAGAAATATAGGTAAACTTAATTTAAACATGTGAAATTTCAATGGAACATCTAAAAAGTTGTCATGTAATCAGAGACAGAGACAGAGAGAGAAAGAAAGACAAGACAGACAACAGAGAGAGACAACAGAGAGAAAGAGACAGAGAGAGAGAGAGAGAGACAGAGAGAGAGAGATGAGGGATCACTGAAAAGGGGTCATATTGTGGTTGAAATTATTGGAGAAAATGCATAAATGGTCAAGGATATGAATAGAGAACTTTTAGATGAAAAAACAAACTATCTATAGTCATATGAAAAAATGCTTTAAATCTTATTAATTAAAGAAATGCAAATTAAAAGAACTCTGAGGATCCACCTCATACCTTTTGTATTGGCTAAGATGACAGGAAAAGATAAGGATAAATATTGGAAGGAATGTCGGAAAACTGGGACATTAGTGATCCAATCATTCTGAAGAATAATTTGTAACTATGTCCAAAGAGCTGTAAATTTGTGGCTATCCTTTGATTAGCAGTACCACTACTGGGTCTGTAGCAGCCCTTTTGTGTTAGCAAGGAATTGGAAGATGAGTAGATGCCCATCAATTGGGGAATGACTGAATAAGTTATGCTATATGAAAGTAATAGAATATTATTGTTCCCAGAATGATTAATTAGAAAGACTTAGATCATGAACTGATGCTGAGTGAAACAAACAGAACTAAGAAAAAAATATATAAAGCAACAGCAGGATTATGTGATGATAATCTATGATAGAATTGGTTCTTCTCAGCAGTTCGGTGATCTAAAACAATCCCAATGAACCTTGGATGAAAAACGCAATTCTGCCATCTACATCCAGAGTGAGAACCTGAAGACTGAATACAGATCAACACATATTACTGTCACTTTTTTTCTCATGGATTTTCCCTTCTACTCTAATTTTTCTCTCTTAACATGACACTTATGTAAATATGTAAAAATGATTTTATATATAATGTTTTCATATATAATTGGAGAAAATAAAAAATTAGAATAAAAACACCTAAAAGAGAAAGAAATTATTGGAGGAAACCATATTGCCAAAAGAAACAGTAAGCAACAAATGCTCTTAGTATTTTTTGGTGTCTTAAATTCCTTTGGCAAATTGGTGAACCCCATAGACTTTGGGGAACAACTGTTTTCAGTACATAAAATATAATACATTGGATCACTAAGGAAATCAATTACATTAAACTGTATTTTTTTTACATCTAAGTTTCAACTCTTCCCTCCCCCCCCCCCCCCACTAATCTAGCTATTGTCTGGAGATTAAGAACTTCTAGTGCAGCAAGAAAAAGAAAAGGAGGGGTCAAGATCAAAGATAGAGCTTTAACAAAAACTCATCTTAGTTTATAGATGTGCTACAGAGATGAGAACATTTAATAAATTATTATTTTTTTGCATAAACTCTATTAAATAGAATTAGAACCAAAGCTAAATAGTTTGAAAAATAAAATAAGCTCCTTTTTCTTTGTTCTTCATAGGCCAAAGGTCTGAAAATGTAATCTTGGATGGTTAATGAATTCCTATGCTTTCTGGATATGATAGTTGAAACATCTTCCTCTCTCTCAACACATCAAAGAACCATCTTCTGTCACTGTATGTCATAATAATTCCACCACCCTCTGTACGTTCAATTACTATGCCACCTATTAGTTGATGAGTCAATGATCTCTAGTCCTAGGGCTACACATAATTTTTACGATGGTGAACATGTATAAAATGCAAATTCTTTCTAGTGCTCTTTTAAAGAGGTACCCATGGAATATATAATTATTTGATTAGGTTATCAGTATATGCAGTTGTATGTTTACCTATTGTTTAGTTCATTCCATGAAAAGAAAATTAACCACATCATAATGGTATTCTACTGTGTTTCATTTAGAGTAGCAATGCTATAAAAATATTAATTTTAAATTAAACCGAATAATAGCCTACCATATGTGGGAAATTGAGTTAACATTATTAGGGAGTAAATTGAAAAAAAAAAGATTTTAATAAGGAAATATTAGTTACTCCGAGCAGAACAGTATTAGCAAAAAAATTACTTAGGAGAAGTAGTTTGGATTGTTTTAGAATTTTTGTTTTTAGCCTGTGGTGAATGACAGAAAATCAAGACTCTAGATTATACAGGGTTCTTTCCACTAGAAAAAAAATAAACAAACCAATGATGGCAACCTTGGGCAGAAAGCAAAAACTTGTTTCCTCTTGATGATAATATATTACCCACACTCACTCCAGCTAATTTAACTTTGTAGTTAAACAAATAAATGGAAAGAATATAGTCTTAAGTGTTTTGTATTGTTTGAAACTATCAAAGAAATATGAAAAGCAAAGTAAAATTTTGTGCTTCTATTATGTTATTGTAAATAAATTTACAACTGGTTTGTGATGACAAGACTTGGTCCTAAGAAATGAAAATTGAGGAGGTGGAAAATTTAATGCATTTGCTTCCTCAGCACTTAAATTTGCACTAATGGTGTATTCTCTTATTTTCACATCAGGGATTAAAAGATGATTCAAGGAACTTTTTTATTGTTTACTCTCATTGAAAAAATTGGTGAGTCAATGATCTTTAGTCCTAGGGCAATACATAATTTTCATCATGATCCACATATATAAAATGCTAATTTTTTCTAATGCTCTTTTAAAGAAATACCCTTGAAAAATTTAAATATTAGATCATAGTCCAAAGGTCTGAAAATGTAATCTTGGATGCTTAATGAATTTCTATGCTTTCTGGATATGATATTTGATATCATATATCAGTATATGCAGTTGAATATATATATGTGTATATATATATATATATATATATGTATATATGTGTGTGTGTGTGTGTGTGTGTGTGTGTGTGTGTGTGTGTGTGTGTGTGTACTTTTCCCCCCTGAGGATATTCCCCTAGAGTCACACAGCTAGGAATTTTATATTTGGATAGATATGGTTCCTTAATTGAACTAGAAATATGATAGATTGGATTTAGGCATTACTGACTGAGCAAGAATTTTATGATAACATTTGGAACAATCATTTCATATACTCTGGTGGGATGGAAATGTAAATTGGATGAGGTTAAACTATGTAGGCTCATGTGATTTTAAAGGTTTAGAAAGGACTTGAGAGAACACCCAATCCCACAATTATTTTAAATGAGGAAATCCAGGTCTACTAACTAAGGTCACATAGGAGGTAAGTGACCAAGCTGAATCCAGCCCTTGACACTCAAAACTTGTATTCTTCCTACCACCTCATATAGACAAAAAGATCAGAACAACCTACTTTGAGGTACTTTTGGTGACTTGAGTCTGACACTTTTGAAATGCAACAAAGCAATTCTTAGTCAATGTAACCTATTCCTTCTTATGATAGCTTTTCCTATTCCCTAGAAGTAGGAAGTTATTTTCTCTTAACCTTCCTAAGATAAGAAAGGTCAGATAACACAAAATTACAACACTTCAATATCCTGTATTCCATGTTCATATATCACAAACAAATATCTAGCTGCTAAGATGGTGACTGAAGATGATACCTCATTATTGGCTCACCCAACACAGCTCTTTCTCTGTTTGTGCTTTTGTGTTTTTTTTTCTTCCGATAACCTGTGATTCAGTTACTTCCAGCATTTTTGCCATGTAGATCCAAAAGTCTGATGGTTTGACTTTTCCCCTGTGGTGTGTGTATATATATATATATTAATAGGATCTGATGCTGAGATTGTATCAAAACCTCTGTTTTTTTGTTTGTAGGCCAAATGGGTTAAGGGAAGAAGAGGAAAAGTTAAAGAATGGTGGAAAGAATTTCTTGATGACACTGAAGTACAAAAGGGTCAGTCCTATTTATAAATGAGGATTAGTATTAGCTCACTGCACATTTACAATTCAGACGACAACAAGAGACTTTTAAGAGGTGATTTACTATTCTCAGGCCAGCACTCATGCCAAGAGAGCTAAAGAAACTCCACTAGCTGAGCTAGTAAAAGTACTTAATATACTCATCTAAGATCTCCACAAGAGTGGCTTTTTGGCTGCAACAATAAGGCCTGCAGCTATCCCCTTTCTCTACTGTCACCAGTAGATATCACTGAAGTCAATTAGAATTACTACAGAGGATTTCAGGCAGTAACATATGCATCTTTTTTATTCTTGCTTAGGCAGCTACCCAAAGGTCACTAATCCATGACCAGAGGGAGGAAGATTTGGCAGTGATGTGACTCGTGCATTGACTGAACAGCTATAATAATCTGTTCAAATGGCTTTCTGGGTAACATCAGACTGATTCCTCAGCAAAATAAAATAGTATTCTTTTCACCCCCTTTATTCATATTGGTATATATCACCAGTATGGAAAGTGAACCTACCAAATAAACACTGCTAAGTTGCTTTAAAAACAAAATTACATGGAGGTGAGAATGTGGAAATAGAAGAGGGGATGAATAAAATTAAAAAAAAATATTTTGCATTACATTCTACAAAATTAAAATTTAAATTGCTAACAATTTTCTCCCTTTTAAATATTAGCTATTCAAAATCTAATATATATTTAATGTGAAGTGTAACTATGATATTTTTGGATCCTCTGCATAAGATGCAACTTCTTTTTTGTATGTATGTGTGAAAATTGGTCAAGGTTCTTTTTTTCCCCTTCCAAGATTTTACAAATTAAAAAAAAAATGATCCCTTCAAGTTGTATATTTCTATATCTTTTATTCAGTTGAACATCCATAAAGCTATGATATTATATAGAAAATTGTTTATGGAAAATTTTCTTTCTTATTAGTTTTTTTTAATAAAGAATACCCATTGATATATATATATATATATATATATATATATATATATATATATATATATATATATATATATATATATATATATATATATGATTCCAAATAAAGTTTTACTATGATTGGTTATGTTTTTTTTAACATCTCTTCCACTATTTTTTTCTGCTAAATATTGTCCTGAATCATCCTTTCCATTTGCCCATTCAAAAGATGTTTTGAAAACTAATTTATTTTGGAAAAAAAAATATCATTTTCAATATGTATTTCTTTTGCTATTTTTTAGTCATTAATCTTTAAGATTTTCTTCTCAAATACAATATATAGAGCACAGCATAAGACTGATAAAATTGGACTATACTATTAAAAAAAAATCTAAACAGTTCCATTTCATAAGTTTGTTATATTTGATTTTTCTTTTACATCTTTTAAGTTAGAGAAAATTTAAACTTGGTATGAGGAGAAACGAAATGATTCACATATAAATCAAATATATTTGTACTTTTTTGGAATGTAGCAGGTTCCCCTTAATTCGTCATTTAAAAATATATTGATGATCATTTGTTTGGCAAGGTAAAAAGTGGGTTCTTTTTTAAGGTACAAATTTCATTTAATGACTTCTCAAGACCTTTATAAACCAGAAACTATTTGATTCAATGGTTTATAAAATAATTATTGTGATTTTTAGCTTAGTTGTATTTCTTATCTATTTTTTTCAGGTGAGTTTTTAACCTCAATTTATTTTGTTTCAAGAGTTCATACTTATGATAATCTTCATTCAATGTCTCAAACAAAGTTATGGAAAAAAAAACCTGATAGGCCTAATTTTATTCTTGTTACTATAACAGATGAAAAAAAAAATACAATGGCTAAATATGATTGAATTGAGATAAGAGATGTTGAGGCCTACATACATTTGCATAAATTTAGAGTTCATATAATTTGTGATTGTGATTCTCCCCAGATTTGATTATTTTGTTTCTGTCTTTGTATCCACAGTCTCTTAAGCAGTTCTTGACACATAGTGCCAATCAAGTAATGGTTCAATCTGCATTTATTAGGCACTTATTATATTCCATGTACTGTTATAAACATTGGAAATAAAAAAAAATAAAAAAATAAAAATTACCCATACTTTTAAGGGACTTACATTCTAATATAAATGAAAAAGCATCCATGCATTAGATCAATCAAGATAAATACAGAGAAGAAAGGAGGTAACCTTATAATAGAATGCATTAACAGATGGAGGGGGGGGGGCGCCATGGAGTTGGCACTTGATCTACATCTTAATGGAAGCAAGGGATTCTAATTATCAATATTAAGGAAGAAGAATGTTCCTGATCTGGAAAATTTTACATAGATACATACATACATGCATGCATGTATATACACATATAATATACTCAATGTATACATTTATATGTTTATTTGTGGATATATGTTCACATGTATGTATATATGAATACATGTACATATTTTATTTATTCATATATAAATGTATGTGTAATTTACATATATATAATTATACATATAATTTATATATATAATTGTATATATATCATGCATATATGTCTACTAAGTGTAAAACACTAGTGATAAATTTAAAATACAATCTTGTCCTAAAACACTTACACCTAATGGGAAGATGGAGAGATAAATTATATATATAAGTAAGTATGATATAAAGTAGAATATGATAGAGGCAAAAACATGATCCAGAAAAAGTGCTTTAGGAACATGTAAGGAGAAATAGAAAATGTTTCAGATAGTTAAAATGGTGAAAACATATAAAAGAGGAAAAAATATAAAGATAAATTGGCCATATATTAGCCAATGAGCATTTACCAAGTGCTTACTGTGTAATAAATATTATGCTGAGGACTGGGAATACTGCAAAAAGGATGTACAATTTCCCCCCTTAAGGAGATTACTATTTATATCCTTTTAATGATGGACTTTCGCCTTATGAAGGATACTTGGTCAAAGTATTATAGGAATATTCACAAAATGTCAAAATAGGGAGAATTGGGAACTGGGCAGATTTTCAAAAAATTCATTTCAAAACCATATTAGAAATAAACTTCACAGAGTGGATATAGAAATGTCATTTTCACAGGTGGAGATAAAGTAATATTGATGATATCACAGATCCAACAAAATATCAAAAAAGTTAATAAAATATATACATACAAACTATGTAACACATAAACATATTAATATTCACATTAATTTGTTCATTCAACAAGTATTCATTAAGCACTTAATCCAGTCCTGGGGACGTGATGACAAAAAATTAAATAATTTATGGTTTTAAGAAACTTGTAGTGGGAGAAACATACAGATTAGTAAATATAAAATATATACAAAGGGAAACCGATTTAATTTCTGTAGTTAAGGATGCCAACATCTGACAAGAACCAGGATATTTCTTATTTGTATAGGAGATATCATTTGAATTGAGTCTTGCAAGAAGCAAGAAGTTCTTTTGTAATGAAGTTAAGGACTGGGATAGCTAGTGGTAAGGTGGGTAGTGTATTGGGTTTGGTATCAGGAAAACTCATCTTCCTAAATTCAAATCTGTCCTCAGACATGTATTAGCTATATGAACTTAGGCAAGTCACTTAAGTTTATTTGCTTTAGTTATTCATCTGTAAAAGGAACTAGTGCAGGAAATGGTAAACCATTCCAGGATTTTTACCAAGAAAACCTCATATGGTATAATAGAGAATAAAATATGACTGAAATGACTCAATAACAACAAGAACTGATTGCATAAAATACCACTGAAATTATTTTTGTTTGTCATACTCCATCCAAATTTTTGTTTTAATTTATGTTTAAATATAGTTATTTCACATCATAAACAAAACTCCTGTTCTAATACTTCATTATCACACCCAGGCAGCCAGAGTTGCTTAAAGCCTAAATCACTAAAAAATGTGTTCTAGTAAGTTGTGTCATCCTTGGAAAGATTTCCAGATTCCCTGGTGATAAATAGAGTGTGTTTTCTAATCACAAGCCTAGCTAGATAGAAAGACTCTTATCACTGGTGCTGTGGTCATTTAATGATGAATTCTTTGACTATAGAAACCCTTGAAACAAACAAAATTGTCAAATGGACCTCAGTCCATTCTGGTTCTCATTATCTTCAGTGTCAATGATAGAGTCAGAAAAAGGTTAGCATATTTTGATAATCACAATTTTGACCATCTCAAAACTTTAACTTAAGGTATCTGTACTTTGTCCAGTGATTTACTATAGGTCAAGGAATTAAATACTATCATTATCTAAGTTCTTGTTATAAAAAGGAAGCTTGAAAATATAAGTGAAGTTAAGATAGATTGGAAGATAGCTGATGGGTCTGCCTTAGAGGGATTTATGTTCCAAAGTCACCAGGAAATATTACTTTCACAGTACCTTTGGTCATATTGTATCACGGTACTCATAAGATGTATTTGCAAAATGTCTGTGTTGAAAAGTAATAATAGCTAGCATTTATATTTTGTTTTATGGTTTGCAAAATGCTTTATAAATATTATCTCACTTTATTCTCACATGATATTGAGAGGTAGAACTATTATTATATTTATTTTACAGATGGGGAATATAAGGCAAGCAAAAGTTAAGAGATTGCTTATTTTTCTGAGTCAAAGATTTCAGACCACCTCACTGACCACCTACATTTTATTAACCAACATATTTGGCTAAACAAACAGCACCTCATCAGAAAATGCTTGTGAGGACCAAAGGATGGTATATGTGAAGCACTTGGCAAGACTTAAAAAACTATAGAGAACTATCACGATATAGCTATAGTTATTATTCAATATTACATCAAGTTAAGTCACTGCCTTACTTGATATATAAAGTGAGGGGCTGAAATAAAGATCTGTTAACATTCTAAAATTATTCTGTCTGACAAATGGTCTTCTAGTCTGTGCTCTAGCATCCAGAGTAATAGGGAAAATCAAAACTTTCTGTATAAATTCATTCCATATTTTGGAAAACTCCCCTCTCTCAAGCTGAACTGGAAACTGACCCTCTGTAATTTCTACTCATTAACCTCAGGAAACAAGTAGAATATAGGTAAGCTTTATATCAAGGAAATCAAGTATTATCACCCAACTCCATCATTATGGACTAAACTCTCCCATAAGGAAATCAGGATCTTTATCTATTTCTGCCTCAAGCTGCCCATACTCTTGCTTCTCACTATCATCACATTGCTTTAATATCTAAGCAGTAAAACTGAGTACAAAGTACAGATATTCTTATCCTGTGTCTGTGTCTGTCTCAGTCTCTCTTATCTCTGTTTTTTTATGACATTACATTTTTGCATAACATCTTATTTTAAAGGAAATGTTGGTGTAGTAGTGAAAAGGCACATTCACCTTAAAATCAGGAAATTCAAAATTCAAGTCCTTACTCTATTACTAAAAGTCTAGTTCCTTGTGGAGAAGTCATTCAACCTATGTGGGCTGCCATGTACTTACCTTCCAATTGAAGGAGTTTGACTAAATGGTTTCAAGTATCTAAACAATGACACTAAGTAAAGTTTCATTCTCTAGTTGGAAAAATATATATTTATGCCTCCCCATGTCAAACCATTAACACTTCAGAAGTGGGTGGTATGAGGGTAGAGTATTGTCCATTCAGCCTCCTCCCCTTTTTTCCTTAACTTTAGGAAAAACTGAATTGCAGCTGATATTTAGAGCCATGTCAAATCCATGCTATTTCCTTTCTATTTTGAGTTGTGCCATTTGACACACTGAAATAGAAAACTGTGATAGCTCTAAAAAAAAGGACTTGTCTGAAAAAAATTGGAAATATATCCCAAAGCTTAAAGAAAGAAAAAAAGGCTACATTAATGGAAAGATTTGCATTGAAGTCTTCTGCCACACTAAAAATCTTGCTCAGGATAAGACTCTAATAAATGAAATTTTTTGAAGCAGAGAAAGTAATTTTCTAGGAGGAAATAGTTCCATTTAGGTTTTAGTAAATAAAAATGCATTTAGTTAGTGCAGAGGGGGCTTTTTGATGACTATGACTCATTAAATATTGCATATCAGTTTCCTATTGACCATAATTTTAAATATTTTTATTGACATTTTCCTCAAATTCATCAAATGCTAATTTAAAAAATGTTTTTCTTATGGCATTTTGTTTTTTTTCTTAAGCCCATCTCCATCAAACTCTGCCTTATAAGCAACAAAAATAATATATATCAAATAAACACAAACATATTTGAGAAAAAAATAGCTAAATATTTTTTGAAAATATATTATAGTAGTATAACAATGAAAACCACGTCAAGATGACTAAGTAGAGGCAATAGCCCAATTGAACTCTATCCATCTCCAGACAACTTTAAAATATATGTCAAATTGAATTCTGGTCCAAGATAGCTAATAGTGTTGAGGAAAGGCATTTTTCTTGCCAAAAAAAAAAAAAAAAAAAAAAAAAAAAAAAAAAAAAAAAAAAAAAAAAACATCACCAGGAGAGGCTATGACACTATGGAACCAAAACTAGAGTGGATAAATAAGCAAAACCAGTGGTTGGTTTCGGAGTATCTAAAACAGCAGCAATAGTAGCTTTGGGAACTCTCAACCTGTACACAGTAGACAGTGGGACAATTGAGTAAAAGATTACAGGGCCTCCTGAGCTGGCACTAGGCACAGGACAAGTAGCTGTTTGGAAACTTTATTGCCCACATGCAGTTCTGGCTCATATTCCAGGGCACAGAGGAATGCTTGTGGTCAGTCTCAAAGGTTCTGGTTCATTACAAGAGAGAAAGGAGCACTAGTGTTTATAACTGCAGGGGAGCCTGAGCCCTTCCTAGGCAAAGATGTGCTCACCAGGATAACAGTTTTCACACCTCTCCCCAGATCAAACCACTTTATAAGCAGCAAAAACTTTCAGACTACCATAACTTTCTCTGAAAACAGAAGCACAAAAATCATGAAGCTTAGGCAGTGCTTGAGCTTGGAGAGCAGTCTCTTCTTCTTCCTGAATCCTGGCTCTGAATCTCCTCCAGCTCTTGTCCTTCCCCAATCCAGACTGTCCCTGTTCAGGCGCCAAATTGCTATGGTCCAGTCTAGCTCCTCTGAAGGGCTCAGAATAAGTCCTTGTCAGGATAAGGAAAAGTCCTCGTCCCAAGTTGTGGATGCCAATTTGTAATGTTCTGATTGTCTCTCAGTTGTAATCCTTCTCTGGGAGGAGCTTTCTTTTCTGTATAATCTTTTCCTCTATGAGCAGGTTTCTTGGGAGGCTTCTGGAGCCTCCAGCCAGCCTCTTCTTCTTCTTCCTGAATCTTGGCTCTGAATCTTCTCCAGCTCTTGTCCTTCCCCAAACCAGACTGCTCTCCAAGCTCAATGTTGCCTCTTTTTATCCTCCCAGAGAATGGGCATGGGATCATACAAGGGCTTCTGGGAAGAACCACTTCAACCAATGAGCTTGTTCCTCCTAGAATTCCTAAGGTGAAAACTCCCTTTAAAGGCCCAAACCAAAGGTCTGAGCCAGAGAACTGTCAAGTCAACCTGAGTTCTCTCCTTGTAATTGTCCAGACAACCTGAATTCTCACCTTGTCACTGTCCAGACAACCTGAGTTCTCACCTAGTAATCCTAACAGATTACAAACACAAAGCAATCAAAGGGATGCTTTGATAGAAAGATTAAGTTAGGATTCAATAATACACAACTGTCACTGTAATGAACCAAGTACTTTATTCCTTGTATAATCCCTAGAGAATGAAATTTAAACTTTAAAACAGAAAGTAATTTATATGACTCCTGAAAAAACATTCATTGTTGCATTTTCTTTCTCATTCTTCTCTTTCTGTTCTCTTCTTTCCCTTCTCCCTTCTCCCTTCCTTCCTTCTTCTTCTTTTTTTTTTTTTCTCTCTGTATCTTGCCCAAATCAGAAATACAAAAAAACAATCACTGGTCTGTTATCAATAGTGATCAGCATACAACTGCTCTATATTTTTTTTCCCCTTTGGCCCCTCCTTATGATGCCTGCTAATTCTCCCCCACTTCCTATTTTAAGGGTTCACCTTTTTAGTTTGTACTTAGCTCATATACCCAATTGACTTAAGCCCTAATATAACATAGAACTTTTGAACTCAAGTGATCCACCTACCTCAAATTCCCTAGATTCAATATGAGGGGTAATATTTTCCCCCATATGTAATCTAGTCCTTTATAAAAACTGGGAATAAATCATTTCCTAGACATAAATTCTTGAGATACCACTTAATCAATTTTTAGGCAAATGATTAAAACCTAGGTACAAATCCATTTAGAGAAACATATTCAGAGTTTTCAGTCATTTGGACAAATTACTTCAAAACTATCCATTAGAAGATTTTTTTTAGCTTCAATGTAATCTTTGACTTCTTTATTATTATATCAAGTATTATAAAAATTTCACTTTCCTATAACCTGATCAATTATTGATTCATTTATTCAAAAGCTATGATGGACCATTTTTATATATCTCCATATTTGATATAATGCATAATCTAATGAAAAGTATACCAAAATTGGGGTAAAAGGATCATCACTCTATTTTTTATTCCTTTTGTAACAATGAGTACAACATTGAACATCTCTGGTTTTCAGTTCCCCTCTTTATAAAAATGGATTTGTTTGGACTATATTTGGCAACCTCTAAGTTTTCTCCCACATCAAAATATTTAATCTTATGAAAAAATTAAGTTATTCTCTGAATCTGAGATGTATTATTAAGACTAATGAAAAATTCTTTCCTGGAATCCACTTTACTATAGTTGTTTTATGATAATAAATGATACAATTTATATACATATTTACATGTATTTTTGGTATTAAATGTTTGACACATTTGTTATCAATCACTTACTAGGATGCAAATATAAAAGGCTGAATATCAGGAATGATAAATAACATATACATTTATAGTATCGTATAGGAGAAAATAATATTTTTAATGGATAATTTGCTGGTACTTTTTACAAAGGGGACTAACAAGATATTTGATTCATTAGAGCAAAATATAACAAAACTCAAGCTTTTATTTCTTGAGATTGTTCATACCCAATGTCTACTGAACAATTGATTTTTTTTTGAAGGCATTATCAGAGATATACAGGACTCCAAAAAAAGTGGGCAGATTATCTAAGGAAAGTAAAGGCTAGACTAGCAGATGAGCAGGCTAACTGCTGCAATAGTGGAAAGAAGGGAACAAAGACCCAGGAAGAGAAAGCAAGGAAGGGTTTGACATGAAGCAGTGGAGGGATCCTAATAGGATCAGAGAGTTAAAGATGGAAGCTGATTTCAGCCTCCTCTAATTTCAACTACATTATTTTGCCATTGAGTAAAATGAGGTATAGAAAAGTAAAATGATGTGTTAATACTCTTCACTTCAGCATACTGCCTCCCATGGATATAATGAAACTTATAGTCTTATAAGGATTAGGAGAGACAAGGGAGGCCCACAAATGTAGTTCTTAGTTTCTTATACAATAATAAAGTAAAAACTCTGTTGGAAAACTTGGCAAAATCTAGAATAAAAACTATCTTGAAACAATTGATTCTTTGTGCCAGGAGGCTGAAGTTTAGAGGGCACATATAACACCTTACCTCTTCCAATAAGTAGAAGCAAATGAATTCAGAATTTAGTTAAGAAAAATAATTAACTATAATAAGAAGCTACCAGATGGCACTACTTCCTTGATGCCTTCCTCAATGTTAGTTCTTTTTCTGCCACCAAGAAGTGTCCTTCTTATATCTTCGAATCTCAATCTCTCCCTGAATATGTGTGTTCTTAAAATGTTTATTTAGATCAATCAAGAAACCACAAGAATTTATTACCATTTTCCAAGCACTGTGTTAAGCAAAGGGGTGGGGGGAGAGAGTTGGGGAGTACAAAAAGACACAAATGAGAAATTTTGCCCTTAAGGAACTTACGATTTAATAGGGGAAACAACATGCATACACATACATTAAACAACATCAGCTATTTTGGACATGATAAATAGGAAATAATAAACAGAGAAGATACTTATATTCAGAAGGCTGGGGAAAAGTTACCTGTAAAAAATGGGGATTTAATTAGGACTTAAAGGAATCCAAGGAGGTTAGTAGTCAAAGCAGAGGAGGCGGAGAATTCTAATCATAGGAGATGATCAGAGAAAATTTTCAGAGAAAAGAAACGATGTGTCTTGTTTGTGGAAGAGCCAGGAGGCCAATGTTACTGAATCAAAATGTACCTGCTGTAGAATAAGGTATAGGAATATGGGAAAGATGGAAGGAGTTTGGATTATGAAGGCATTGAAGACCGAGCAGAGCTTTTTTTTTTTTTTTTTTTTTTTTTTTTTTATTTGATCCTAGAAGCAATAGGCAATCATTAGAATTTGTTGAGAGAGACAGAGAGACAGAGAGAGAGACACAGACACACAGAGAGACAGAGAGAGACAGAATGAAAGAAAGAGAGAGACAGAGACAGAGAGAGAGCTGCTGTTGTAATCTAGGCATTTGATGAGAGCCTAGTGATAGTGTTAGAAGAGATAAAGGGGTGATTTTTGACAGATGTTACAAAAGTAAAATTAACAAGTCTTGGTAGTAACAAATGGGATATTAAAGTTGAAGAAAAGTGAATAAACCAAGATAAGTTCTATCTATCTATCTATCTATCTATCTATCTATCTATCTATCTATCTATCTATCTATCTATTGACTAAATACATAGTATAGATGGAAAGTAATCTAAAAATAGAAGTGAAGATCTATTGGAGGAGAGACAAAACTTCAGAAAATAGCATTTGAGCTGATACTTGAAGGAAACAAATGATATGTAGAGAGGTAACTTTTCAGGAACAGGTAAAAGTGTAAAAGTACTAAAATGGAATCTGGATGGTTGAGCATAAAGAATTTTCAAATAAATCAGTCTAGATGGATTGTGGAATGTGTGGAGAGGAGGAATAAAGTGTAACATTATTGCAAACATAATAAAGGAAAAGGTAGTGAAGAGCTTTAAATGTCAAACAATTGAATTTATATTTGATCCTAGAAGAAATACAAAGACATTGTAGTCTATTGAGTAGGGGTGGGAAGTAATAGCATACACAGTTTTAGGAAAAACCATTTTGACAATTCTGTGGAAAATACAAAAGGAAGGGGACTAATTTGGTGGCAATAATCTACATCAAAATCCAAGTTAGATATGATGAGATCTTGAACTCTGCTATTTTATGTTATATGTCTTTTGAGAAAAGCACAAATATTGAGGAAAAAGCAACAATATCTGAGAAGTTTTTTCATGCTACTTGTGGGATTGCAACATAACACACACACATATATACAGAATTCTAGTTCATACTCTGGCAGTAACTTGTGTCGTTGAACCTCCAATCCATTGTCTTAATGAACTTTCTTCTGTTCTCTTCTGCTATTATCAACCTTTGTCAGAACCTTGAAGGAAATTGAAAAGTCTCCTCAACCATCCCATAGAAGTTTCAGCAATTTTTCCTTCTTAAATTCATCCACATACAATATATGCTGAAACATTATAAGCTAAAATGTTGTCTGTTTAGGGGAAAAGTAAAATAAAGTATTGACTGATTTTTCAAGGCAGAGATTCTCAGGCAACCCTGCCTGCTTTTTTCTGCAATAACCATGTCTTACCCCAGATGAATTTTGGTGTTCAGACCAGGCCCCAAACATAGGGAAGTGTACACAAGCCTGGTTCTTCTTGGGGTATAGCTTAGCCTCTTCACCTGTAGCAAGTACCTAGCTTAGATTCAGTCCAAATGGATCTGAATGACTTTTTCATTTTAAAGAATAGGAACCTGGCCTTTGTGCATGATTGTTTGCACAGTGCCAAGAACTAGCTGCCTTTATTGGTTTCAAAGCTCAAATTCCAGATTACAACATGAGGATGCCTTGAACATTCATTATTGGACTTCAGTCTTTTTACTGAGATAGACTGACTGATGTTATAACAACTCAGATTTAACTACCTCTGTATATTCCTCGAAAGCAGATGACCATCAACAACCATTTATTAAGTACCTATTAAGTCCCAGACACAGTCCTAAATAATGAGGAATACCAAAACAAACAAACAAACAAAGAAACAAAAAAGCAAAGCAAAAACCAAAAAAAACAAAAAAAAAAAAAAAAGTTTCTATTCTCATAGAGCTCACAATCTAAATTTGGGGTGAGGGATAACAGCATGAAAAATAATTACCTATAAGTAGGATATATAAATAGCAAATTAGAGTTAATTTTAGAAAGATAGCATGAAAATTAAAGATGACTTAGACCAGCTGAATTTCCTGGAACTCTTCTAATAATCTTACGATATTTAGTCTTCTACATATGCACTGATAACAACATAGGTGATTTCTACCTGAAATAATAGAAAAGTCAGCTCATCACAAACTTCATGGAATTTAAATGATTAATAGGAGTCAATTACAAGATTTCATTGTGTTATCACAAGTTAGATGGATATTGTCCCTTTCCTCACCACTGAGTAAGTCTGTATATTAAGAAAATTTAATTGAGTAGAGAGGTGAGGAGTGGTGAACATATGAATAACTAATTTTGATAGCAAAATACAATAGAGAGAAAGGTGGGATCCAGGAAACTCTTTAAGTGATTTGAGAATGGAGATACAACTTTTGCAGAAACAAACCAAGGAATATTTGAAGAAGAGATTTTTCTTTTATATTGCTTATAATGATATTTATATTCTTATTATTTGTATAAGGCCTTGGCACATTTCTCATTTTACACAGGTTTTTCTTAGAAGAGGTATTTACATTTATTTTCAAAAATAATTGGAAATATTAAAAATTAAAGCCTTAAAAATTTGACAAATAATGTAACGATTAAGAAATTTGTATTTAGCCCCCCAACTATCATAACAAAAGGGGTCTTCTTCCCAGGACAACAATATACAAAGGATTGACCTTTCTATCCCAGTTGACTTTTAGTACCTCATCTCATGTCATAGTTCTCACCTGGACCATATCACCATATCAGTGTGCAAAAAATCTAGGTTTTTTTTTTTTTTTTTTTTTTTTTTTTTTTTTTTTTTTTTTTTTACTATAGAATTCCATTTGTATCCTCCTGTTGTGAATCAGCATTTTTGTAGAATCAGATACCTTCTTACCTGGCATTATTGAATCTGAAGTTAGAATGTATTCTCTGCTGTTCCCAATCCCTTCATTAGATTTTCTTCCTTGTAATTCAACTATTTTTGTATCCTAGTTGTAGAATTACTACTTTTACTCTAATCGCATTAGTTTTTCTTTTTTTAAAAATGGTCATCTCAGGTGATCCCCGCAATAATATATTGCCACTACCCCCATTTTACAGATTTAGAAAATGAAGCACATTTCAGTCAACTGGTGTGGGAAATGAAATGGAATGAACAATTAGAATTAATTTCTCCAGAATTAGCAACCGACTAAAAGCTTTGGTTCCTTTTTATAGTAATTAATGTGCTCAACTGAAATGAATTTTTTAATGGAAGGTTTTATCACATAACAATGATAGATAAAGAACAATTGAAACTATACTGTATAAATAGTAGGAATATGAACTAACTTTTAGAATACTGAGTGTTCTGACTTGGTTTTTAGAATAGAATCAAAACAATGCCCTTCTTCTACTCCATATAAAGTCAGCTGGAAAGATCAATACAATTCATTTCAACTGTATGCCTATTATGAACCAAACACTGAGCTAGTCACTGGAGATAGAAACATAAAACCAAAATAATTCTTGCCTTCAAGAATTCTATTCTATTGAATATTGACACTCATATCTCCCCTTCTGGCATCTTTTCTTTATACAGCAATATCCAGATGCAAACCCAGGTACCTGAAAGGCTGATTGTATCCTTGACAGAAACAGGGGAGCATGGTGGTGTTCTTGACAGAAATAGAGACATTTGCATGAGGTTTTTTTTTTTTTTTTTGGAGGAGGAGGAAGATAGTAAATTCTTTTTAGAATATTTTGAGTTTGAGATGTCTGTGAGGCAATATTCCTCCATTGGTATAATGTGAAATTGGAACTCAACAACTAATAGAACCTTTTCAATAATAACTGACATAAGATTTTATTCTGTCTTAAAAATAGGGAATTTTAGAAAATGTTATATTTTTCTCAACATGAGGCTCATCTTGAATTATATACATATATATGTATATATGTTATATATACATATATATATGCTAAACAATTATGAATTGTTCAGAATAAGACAGTCTATAACTCTTACTATGTAAAATAGCTTATAAAGCTTTTTCCATCTAAATTGAAAGGTTTTTTTTTTTTTTTATTTTTGAAGATTTAGTGTTTGAAATAGTTTGTTCTTATCAAATGATCCAACAGGATGGTGCACCTATTTTGCAATTTCCTAGGCCTTGGAGTTAGTTATCCCTAAGTCAAAATATCAAAGTACATTCTGATGAAATTCTTATCTACAGATGATTCCGAGTGCAGGGATTTTGTGAACAACTGTCAGACCAGATTAAATATATGAACTGAGGCACGTAATTTAGAGATAGCATTTGTTTAATATTGTCAGTTCAGCTAAGGTTCATTGACTTATTATCGTGCCTAAACAATTAGAAAATTGGATAGATTATGTTTATAATACCACAATAATAGTTCACATTTACAAAATGATGTTAAGTACTTTACATATTTTATTTTATTTTATCCTCAGAAGAGTTCTGGGAATGAGGCAATGCAAATATTATTAGTACTATCTGACAGATGAGGAAAATAAGGGCAGAGCTATTAAGTTCCTGAGATCACAGAGCAAGGAAAAAATAATTTTCAATATATTGATACTTGTTTTCAACTAATGTTTTATTTATTTACTTTTATTTATCAGGGCTATTGAGAAATCAAAGGAGTGTGTGTGTGTGTGTGTGTGTGTGTGTGTGTGTGTGAAAATAAATATGCTTTTGGAACAAAAGGATTAAAATAAGCAAAATATATAATTTTGCTATATTTAATAAACAATAATATGCATTAGTATTCCCTCATTTGAGGGAAGAAAGAAGGGAAGAAAACTGAGAGTTGTGCCTAAGAAAGACAGACAGTCAGTCAACAGGTATTTATTGAGCATTTCTTCTATCCAGCTACTGTGCTGTGCCCACTGATCATAAAAAGAAAGAAAAAAAGACATTGTAAATGGCAGAAATGAGGTTGGGAAACAAAGCCCCCAGACTTCAAATTCATCATTTTTCCTCAGTTGCCATAGTCCCCATTGCAATAAAATCACATTCAGACCATCTAAGGAAACACATAACCTTTCTCAAATAATTCCTGGTAGTATATACCTCACTTCCTAGACTTTACCTAGCTCACACTGCTAAACTGGACAGTTAGGCCCCAGAAAACTAGTTGTCTTAAATGTGAAACCCCCTTCTTTGGCCTATTTTTTCACATTTTATGATGTTGAATCAAATCTCCTAGAGATTATCCATTCATTGTACTGAAAAAAATTGTGCCATAATTTAGATTATTTTTAGATTGTCCCTGATCACTGTGTTAAATTGTCTTCTTTTATTTATTTTATTTTATTTATCTTGAAGAATTAAGATGCATTTTTCAATTTACAGAGAGATTAATTGAACAGAAATTTCTTGACTAGCAGGATGATTTCAAAGAGGCCTGGAGAGACTTACATGAACTGATGCTGAGTGAAATGAGCAGAAGCAGGAGATAATTGTACTTGGCAAAAGTAACATTATACAATGTTCAAGTCTGATGGACTTGGCTTTCTTCAATAATGAGATGATTCAAAACAATTCTAATTGTTCAGTGATGAAGAGAGCCATCTACAGGACCCTGGGAACTGAGTATGGACCACAACATAGCATTCTCACTCTTTCTGTTGTTTTTTGCTTTCATTTTGTTTTCTTTTCCCAGTTTTTTTTCCCCTTATTGATCTGATTTTTCTTGTGCAACAAGATAACTGTATAAATATGTATACATATATTAAATTTAACATATATTTTAACATGTTTTAAAAATAAAGTAAATTGGCATGGGAAAAAAAAGAAATATATTTCTAAATATCATGACCTGAGGTAAGAAAACAACTTCATCACAATTAGCACACCAAACATGCAATGGGTTATATCTTAGGAGGTAGGAAGCCCACACTTCAAGCAAAGTCTTCAAATAAAGGCTGGATGGTCACTTCATAGATTTGTTGTAATAAGGATTCTTTCTTTTGGATGCCTTGGATTGGATAACCATTGGGCTCCTTTTCAAACTCCTTCCAACTTTGGTGATCATGAAGTGGAATGAATTTTAAAGGGCAAATTTTTTCTTTACTATGAAAGAAGTTCTTTTTTTTTTTTACTATTAAAATAACTTTTATTTATTAATTTTACATGACTACATTATAATGTAAACACATTGGCAAGATAACATCAATGCCGTTCAAAACAAAGCATTTTTTCCTTGTCTAACAAACACCCTTGTGATCATTGAAGGAAGACATCCAATTCCTTGGAATTCACAGAACTAGATTTTCCCATGTAATCTTCTCAATATGTAATGTAAGCTCCCTGAAGGCAAGAAAGTTTCTTTTTCAAATAAAAATTTTGCATTCCCTGAACTTATCACCTCATACATAGTTAAGTGCTCACTCATTGAGCAATTCATGGATTGACTGAGAGAAGACTATTAACTGCATAATTAACAAGTAGAATGTAATATTATTAAGAGCAAATATTTTTTTATTGTGCAGTATGCTTAGCCTCAAACATAATATAAGTCTAATAAGTGTTCATTGAATGAGTAATAATAATGTTGTGTTCCATTAGCTTTCTTCCAAAAGAGCCTGCTTGGTTGTATCCCTTACAGACCTAAGGAAAACCAAAAGGTGTGTGCCACTTGTTCCTTTATGAAAGAAGTTCTACAAAGCAATATATTATTAGAATTAACAAATATAACAATTTTGTTTATTCTTAAATTTCAAGACTCTGTTGCATATTATGAGCCAAAATTATATTAGAATGCTCTATTTTACTGCCATCTGAATTTCCTGCCAACCTTATCCCTTTCATTCTATGCCCCAGAATGCTGTTAAGAATTGTATTAGGACTATGGCCCACATAGTAATACTGAATGAAACTCTCTTTAAAATCATTAAAATAAAACTCTAGTAATACTTTATTTGATAAAGACAAATATAAATATAAATTATTTTTGCTACTGTTGCTGTAGAAGTTATACAAAAAAAGGTTTAATAATTTATTTTGTGTTTAATGTCTTCTAATGCCCTGTTCCTGCTTTAAATCTATGATTCTATGATATAAATTTGCAGAATTTAAAGATGTAAACATCTTAAATATAGAAAAGAATTATAACTAGAAAAATGTTACTTTTTGATGTACTTGTCACTTACAGCAGATAAATAAAAGCCATATTTTAGGCATTAATTTTTGTTTGTCAGCAAACTGACAGAAGGGGTTTTTGAAGTTATTGAGTAACAGAGTTCATAGACACATTCTCATTTTTAAGGAAGTTATATTTGTATTAAGAAAAACATTTTTATGCACACACCATTGGATTTTAATTTTAAAAAACAGGCCATAAGCAATAAAGTTATTTCATAGACCTACTAAATCATTCCAAACACAGCCGCTCTTTTAGCCCAATATTATTGTTTCAAATAAATTAAACTATATCAATTATATATGAACAGATAGACACACAGAATAGGCTTGGCTATAATAGAATATAGACATTTATGATGTCTCACTATACCTTACCTAAATCTATCTTTTTTCAAAACAGAAACCCCCCCAAATATAGCTTCCTGCCTCTTTTTGTACAGACCTCCTCTATTCTCCCCATCTACCCAGCTATTAATGTCTACCTCTGAAATTGCCTTCCATTTGCTTTGCATGCATTTGGAATATGTCTAGTTATTTATAAGTCATTTCCTTCACTGGAACATTATATCCTTGAGGGTATGGACAGGTTTGTGAGGGTTTTGGTTTAATTAAAAAATTTTTTTGCCTTTCTTTATATTTTTAACACTTACCATGCTGCCTGATATTTAGTAGGCACTTACTGTATACATATTTATACAGTTATCTTGTTGCACAAGAAAAATCAGATCAATAAGGGGAAAAAAAAACTGTTCCAGAAATGGAGGCTCAGTAAACTACAGAGAATCAGCTTCTTAATCAAGGAATCCTAAAATGCTGGGTTTTAGATAGGTGCAAGGTATCATTCGTAGGATCCTAAAGATTATTATATTTCTTTGGCTTGTTATCTCTTTATTATAAAGTTTACTTCAGTAGCATTTCAAAAGAGAGGGTAGCTACAAGCTTTTAGGTAGATTTCCCCAAATATGGGTCCTACTTTTCATACAAGCCTTCAAGATGACCTACACATGAGATGGGAAAAGTGTTTTTTTTTTGTTTGTTTTTTTTTTTTTTTTTTTTTTTTTTTTTGTTATTTGTTTCTTTTCTTTTTCTTTGTCTTTATTTTTTCATCTCAGAATCATGGAAATTGTACTGTTCTGAAAGGAGTTCCTAAGGATCTCCAAAAATACATTAAATTCTGAAGTAGCCTAGAAACTTTCTTGAGATGAATAGTGAATTTGGAATTTTTTCCCACAGGGTGCTACATGGTCCCCAAACTAATGCTAAAGAATACTACTACTACCACTACTATCCCTACTACTATTACTACTATTACTACCACCACCACTGCTACTACTACTACTGGTACTACTACTACTATTACTTATTACTACTACTGCTATTAGTCCTAGTACTACTATTACTATTACTACTACTACTACTTACTGTTATTACTACTATGAGTCTATAGGGGGCTTTCAAGATTTGAAAAATACTAACATTATTTCCTCTGTACAATAATTCTGGGAGCTAGATGATGTTATCAACCCTAATTTACAGGTGAGAAAATTAAGGCACAGATAAGACTTATCTGAAAAATTAAGATTTGCCCAAAGTGACACAGGTGGAAAATTTCTGAGGCTTTATTTTATCTTGACTTGGTCTTCCTCACTCCAAATCTGGTTGCTATATCCATTCCATTATATAGCTGCCACCTCTTTACCTGGAAGCTGGCTCTATTCAATGTTCATTGCTTTTTTGACTTCCACTCTTTCATCTATGACTTGGGCGTCCTACAAGACATCTGAAATCTAACATGTTCAAAGCAAATTTGTTATAAATTTCCTCTAGGTTGATATCTCCTTCCAACTTTTCTATTTATTTAATGTACACCAATACCCTTCTGATGACTTTTACTTCCTTTCTATATTCAATCAATTATTATGTTTTGCCACTGCCATTTTTTCTTCATCTCTTGCATCCATATCATTTTCTCTAATCAAAACACACATAAATTTATCCAGGTCCTCATGACCTCCCTTGTGGACTATTAAATAAATCCTTAATTAGTTTCTTTCTTTCAAGTCTTTCCCTTTTATAACAGATTTATCTTCTACACAGTGGTCTAATTTATACTCCTAAAGTGCAGGTTAGATCATGTCAGTCTCTGCCTCAAGAAGTCTCTGTCTTCCATTTTCATTTAGTATAAAATTCAATTTCTGGGATCTTTAGATCCTCACAATCTATTTTCATCTTATCTTTCCACATCTACATTCCTTTATTAGTCTTATAATTCAGCCAACTAGACTTTTCTCATGCAGGGCATTCTGTCTTTCATCATCATTACTTTGAATAAGCTATTTCCAATGTATGTAATAATATCTTCTTCTTTAGATCATCAAACTCTTAACTTTTTTCAAGGCTCAGATGAAATGTCATCTCCTTTGCAAGATCTTTTTTGTTTCCTCCAGTTGTTACTGACATCTGAAAAATCACTGTGAACATATTTGGTATATATTTGGTAATTGATATATTTGTTATTTGTATCTTTGATCCTATCACTTATCATCTCATCAGAGAGCTTCCTCTCACAATCTCTCCCCCTGTTTCTCATCTTCAATTTCTTCTCATTCACTGTTTCCTTCTCTTTTACTTGTTCTTAAAAGATGCTCAAATTGCTAATTAAAAAACAACAAAACTAATAAATTAACACTCCCCCTTTCAAATTTTTCTCTTTATTCTTATACAGTAATACTCTCAAGCTATCACTTCTCTTTTCATTTAATGGGAAAACTCCTAAAAATATAGCTTCTGTTTTCTCACCTCCCACTGACTTATCAAATCTATTGAGATCTGACTTCCAGCACCACCATACAACTGAAACTTGTCTCTCTTAGGCTAGAAACAGTCTCTTAATTTCTAAATCTAATAGGTTTTATAAAAATAAATCTTCAACTTTCTTGATTTCTAATTGGTTTTTTACATTGTCTACTGCTCCCACAACCAGAAAACTTTCTTCTTTCTTTCTTTCTTTCTTTTTTTTTAATTCTCTTATTTCTTTAGTTTCTGATACACTGACATCTCCAGGGGCAAAAGTATCTATATAATATCCCAATAATCTTGTTCCTGAATGCCAAAAGACTATCACCAAGTTCCTTCTAATGGAAACTAACAGAAAAGTAACTCACATCAGCATCACAAACAACATATTCAAAATCAAATTATATCCCTTCTTCCCAAACTATTCCTCTTTCTGATTCCAAGATTAGAATTCCATGTTACCTTATTTCTTATTTAGCACAGTAACAAAAATTGTTTATATGAATAATAATTGAATTAAACAAATATTTCTGAGGTACCAATTCTGTATAACACTCTTTCCTAGGCAAACATAAAATACAAATTAAAATACAATTACTTAAAAAATCAAACAGTGTGGTTAGTGAGATTTGAGACAGGAGTGATTGCTTTTAGTTTTTCTTTCACAGCCCTTTCTCTATAATGAAGATAATGGAGGATGACTCTGGTAACTTCACATATAAAGTTCTGTACATGAATTCAGGAAGACAGTTTCAATTTCCATTGCTGACACTTACCAGCTGAGTGACCACAGTCAAGTAACTACCCCTTCTAAACCCCTTAATTCTAGTTTCATGTGGTTGTGATGAGCTCTTTCAAAATGAGCTAAACAAAGTCCTTTAAAAACTTTATAGACTGATAGAAATGTTAAATGTCATTATTATATCATCATTAGCCCATTTCTGGAAATAGCTGAAATGTCTTACAAATAGTTTTTTTTTTACTTTGGCAATAGACATATTTTTTATGTTTCCTGCACTCAAAACTTCTTTCTCAAAAAGCTGGAATGCACTAATAAATCCCTCTGTTGAACATGGCTGCCAGGATATTGGGTATTATTTTGTTGACATCCCATTCCACCCTCTATTTACAGTATTTCTGCTTATTTTTCCACACCCACACCCTCACTGACACCAGTGTGAAAAAAAGACTTCCTGGTAGCATCTTCCTGTTGCATAGTTGTTGATGAAGCAACTGCTGATACCACAAACATTTCTATAAATCTTGAGGCTTTTTAAAGAATTAAAAAAGAAAAAGAAAGAAAAAAGTTTGCCATTTATACTTTATTTTTTTAAAAATACAACATTGTTAGAAAACTGCAGTTGAATTGTTTTCAAGATCAGCTCCTCCTAGAACAGGATTCTGGCAGCTCCAGGTTTCTTTATCTTTAAAAATCTACTCAATAATTTTAAAAGACATTGCTCTCCAGCTAAATTCATTAAAATTCACAGTCAGGAAAGCTCCATGATGAACCACACAAAATGGTGACATTTAAATGAATAGTCTACACAATCCATTGTCACAGAATAACTACCTATCTAGGTTCTATGTTGTGCTTGTAGATTCCATGTGGCTGAACTACACAAGGATTTCATTGCTGTGATGCATTTGTAATAAGTGTTAAAATGCTAAAAATGCTTTATATATTCTACTGCATTTGCTAGTTCTCTGATGATTGAGCAAAAAGCAGTATATTTTTCTTATTGTCAGCGATCCATAGTATTAATGGACAAACTTAAGTGTAAGCCTGCTTGTCCCCCATTCCTGCAATCCTTTTCCTCTGAATCTCTTCTTCATATTCTCAAATACCTTCTTCATCAAAATGCTTTTCCAGTAACCACAGTCATAGATTTTATTCTGAGTTTATTCTCAAGATATTCTGCATATATCTTGAGTGAATTTAGTCATGTGCTTGTTTCTCTGCATTGCAATATAATCTTCTTGAGACCAAGATCTATTTCTGCCTTTCTATGCCTCTCCCATCTTAGTACAGTGCTCAACAAGTGCTTAATAAATTCTTGTCATAAACAACAACAACAAAAAAAAAAACTAAATTATTTCCCTACCTCTAATTTCTCCACACTTCAATTTATTTTATTCACAGTTGCCAATTTGACATTCTTATAACAAAAGTCTGATTATGCTACTTCCTTACTCAAAAAACTTCAGTGATTTCCCATTACCTTCCAAATAAAATATGAGCCTTTGAGTTTGTCATTTGACAAATCTTCATTGTCTGTCTCCTGTTTACTTTAACATTTGGTTTTCCCATTATGTCCCTTATGTATTTGACCATTCTACAAACATCATATTTCTACTTCCTGTGATTTTGCTTTTGAGTAGGTGGTACTCCAGACCTTGTATTCATTTTGTATATATTTTGTATACTCATTTTTTATATAATGTCTGTGCACCATGCTATGATTTTCACAGGAAAATAGAAAGTCTTTGAGGTCAAGTGCTGTCTTGTTTTAGTGTCGTTATCAATTATAGGTGTTGGATCAAACTTGTTAAATTGAATTCAAATTTCCTTGCTATTAGTGAGAGTCTTAAGGAACATATACTGTTCTTTCCTTCTAACATTCTAGGTGAAGGAATTGTATGTTCTTTTAGTATTTTCATAGTCTAGCATTAATAGGTGAATAATAAATTTTTTTAACTATCATTTTGCATAACTATCACGTCTTAAAAACTGCAACTGCACTACTATATATATACATATACATATACATATGTGTATATATATATATACATACATATATGTCTAAGAACCATTGTAGTTAGTGTTTTGCTGTATTCCCCTGTGAGGCTCCTGATCAAGTTTGGTTCTCGCCAAAAAGACAACAGAAATTCTATGATTGAACAATCACAAAATCAAGGAGAAAGTGAATGGGGCAATCCTTCACACACAACATTCCTGCCAAAATGAACCTGAGTTCTTCCTTAAGTTCACCTTCAATTCCTGATCTCCCTGCAATACCTTCTATTTCCAGTACTTCCTATCTGGAGAACATGCTCTCTTATTATCTTTACTTGTCAAAATCTTTTTTGTCCCCCTTCAGAATAGGTTCTCAGTTGCTTGAGGACAAGGAATTTCCCTTTTTACCTTCTTTGTTTGCTCAGTGTTTAGCACAGTGCTTGACACATTTTAGGTTTAATAAAAGCTTTTTTACTTGATTAGACTGTGCTTCAATATGACAGGCTTTGATATTTAAAAGTGAAAAAAATTACAAGGTTTGTGTGGGGAGAGTGAAGAAAATAAAAAGAAATTTATATAATAACTTTATTATATATTTAAAAGGAATAGCACGTTGCAATAATACATTTGCAGTTTCAAGTGCAATCATCTTTTAAAATTATACTCTGTTATTCTTTAGTCCATAAATTAAAAATTAAATAAAAATTTAAAAAAGTAAAGATAATGTAATCAAAGACATTGAGACAGAAAACAATACTATGTCTAATTTATTTGGAGTATATGAGAAATGACATAAAACTTCATCATAATGAAATATGTAAATAATGAGTCTGGTCCTAAGGCTGATTCTTGCTATGCTCTAAAACAGAAATTCTTGAATCTATTGATTCCTTTACAGAATAATATTTATAAATTAATAAAATAATGCATACATAAAATTACAAAAGAAACCTATTTTTTGACCTGAATAATTACAGTATTTTAAATAAATAAGTTATCGGAATTAATGTGTACCTTAAGGTTCTGAACCTTTCTTTCCCAAATCTCTAACATTTTTATTTGATGGTTTGAGTTCTAAATTCTATCACGCCCTCCTCCCTTCCTCCCTCTCCCCCTCCCTCCCTCCCTCCCTGAGATGGTTAGCAGTTATAGATTATACATGTAGTTCTGAATTTTGAAGACTCCAATACGTTGAGCACATCCACTTTAGTGAGATTATGGAAAAGTTTGAGTAGAACTTATAGGAATATATAAATGAATTTATGCAAAGATAAGATTCAGGCTTGATGATTAAACATTCAGCATTGCTAGCAGAAATATGCACAATTAATATCTATTTGATTAGTTGAATAACAATCTTTTTCATACAGAAAATCAATGTTAAATGCCACTTATCTGACAAGTAAAAGTACTCAAAATGACGCAAAGAGAAAGTTAGATCAAAATCATAGTATAATAGTAGAGGTGATAATCTTAAGAAGTATTAACATCAATATTTGTGAATAATAATTCTTGTAAACCTACCACATTTTAGGCTTTATTATTGATTTTATTTTATAGTGATGCTAACATACTTTTCAATGTATTTTATGCTTATTATTTTATGCATGTCATTTCATCCATAATTACCCTGTGACACAGGAATATAATCATCACCATCCCTATTTTATAGAAGGGGAAACTGATACTTAGATAATTCCAGTGTCATCTCTAATATTACATTACTACCATGTGAAAGCCATTATTTCCTGATTCTAATTCACACTATATTTCTCCAATTATTTTTTATTTTAGTTTTTTGTTTTTAATTTCTCTTTTTAATTATATATTTTTTAAACAGTATAGTACTTATATTTTGTGGCTGATTGAAATTCAAATCCAAGTTTTATAACTTCCAACATTTGTGATATTGAGTAAATCACAATCTCTTTGGGACTCAGTTTGTCCATATATAAAAACAAGGATGTTAGACTACATCAGTTCTGAGGGCCCTTATAATTTAAATATATGAATTGTGAATAGATGTCTTTTCATATGATTGCCAACTGGATAACAAAGTGATGTAATGGAAAAGAGCTGTAGATTTGGAATCAGAACCTCTTAATTTAAATCTCAACTTCACCACTTACTATTTGTCAAATAGTGTTACTTTTCTTATCTTTCCATGGAGTGATTTGGACTACAGAGCATCTGAAATTCCATGTAACTTTAAATCTATGATCTTTTGATGTCTAAAATGTTTCCAGCTTGGTATCTTTGGTCTTTTGATTAAACCTGCTATCCATATCCAGATTTTGTCTCTTAGCTTTTCCCCAAATTTTCCACTCTCTTTTCTAATATATATATATATATATATATATCATTTGAATTACCTTTTATAAATGTCTTGAATTTAATACATTTTTATTGATTTATTGGGAGTAGAAAATGCAAATATTTTTATTCACTGTCTTATCTCCTTATATATCAACTTCACCTTCTTTTATTAATTCCTTTTATCTTTAGCTTTATATGTCTTATTTTCCAATCTGTCTTATTCACATTAAAATAAAGATTTTAATTAGTTCAATATGTACATCAAGTAAAAAAAAAATCTTAACCCAATACAAATCTTAAACATGGAAATTTGAATAGCATATACTTTTAACTCAAGCTCTTGGAAACAGAATTGTTCTTTTGAACAATTCAGAGATTTACTCTCTTTAAATGGTCCTGTTTCTTGATTTATTTAGGATAACTTTTAAATTGCCTGTGAGACTTTCCCCCATTTCCTTTTAACAGTAAATATTATAAATGTATCCTTAGAATATTTAGTTTTTCTTTTCCATTTACTCTTTTTTCATCATTCCAACTACTAGCAGCTTATTCCAGGTCCCTTTTACCTTACACTAATATTTTTTCACCAAATAGGTCTTCCTGCTCTCAATCAATATCCCACCCAACCCGACTCTGTATACAGTTGCCAGACTAATCTTCCTAATACAACTTTTTTTTCAAAGTTATTCCTTTTTGTTATGAATACAGAATGTTCCCATTGACTTATTGGCTCAAAGCCAAATTTATCAGAATACTTCAAGAATTTTTCTATCTTGATCACACCTTAATGTAGTACAAAGAATGCTGGGTTTGGAGCCAGGATTTAAATGGCGGTCTCCTGATTCTGACACTTGTCCAGTGGATAACCTTGATCTTCTACTCAGAACTTCAGTTTCTTTATCTATAAAATGGGAATATTAAAACATATATGACCTACACTTTATCATATTGCCTCTGTGTATAACTTTGTGTGTCTGTTTCTTAAAATAAATCTTGTGTATAAATTTACATGTTATTATTTATTGTTATGTTAAATTTATATTAAATTTTATTTTATCATATTTATATTAAGATTTATAAATCTTATTTATTATATAAATGTAAGTTAAGTTTTTGTTGTTGTTGTCATTATCATCCCAATCTAATTTTCTCTACTTTTTATTCACAGCAGCCATATTCTTCACCTCCTTCTAACTCCTTACTATATTTCACAATTTTTTTTTTGGTGTGCTTTTCATCCTTTCCTTAAGCTGTTCTGAAAACTTGAAATTCCAAATCTATTTTTCTTATATTACCCATTCTTCTAGGCTTGCCTAATTTTTCTAGACTATTATAGTTCTCATTTATCTCTCTTTTCTGAATTCCTGATGTACCTATTATCTAAACCACAAAGATAAGCACCTAATTATTTCCTACCTTTTATTATTCTTTAGTGTTTTCAGGTTAATATGTCTTGTCTCACTAACAATGTTGTCGTTTTTCCAGGATGGGGCTATCTCTTATTCTTCTTTCATATTGTGGATTCAATTCTACCTCTGAATTTATTGGCTGTGTAATTGATAGTTCCCTCTTTTGTCAAATGGGGATAACACTTTTAGTACATACCTCTCAAATTTGCTGTGGATCTCAAATGATAAATCTGTGTAAAGTGCTTTGTAAAAATCATTATTATTTACATTTAACTTATTATTAGATGTTCTCTGGACATGTGCTATTCTATAAACATTCATGAACTTATTAAGTATTCGTTCAGCAGAATTGACTTAATGGAGTGCTACTATATTTAATTCTATAGTGTGTTTTTGGTCCATTGTCTACCTAAAGTGTTGTTTTTTTTTTTTTTTTTTTTCCCTTTCTTCTTCTTAGCATCTGTCAACATAATGACCTTTTCCTACTCTGTCCAATGTTTCCATCACCCACTAGTTAATAGCCAGCCAATTAATTTATGATTTTGATGTTTTCCATCAAAAGGAAGATAGTCATTATGGCTCAAAGAACTATCTGTTTTTATTTGCTATCTATGATTTAATGCATTGTAAAAAAAAGTGATCGCTATTTGCTGAAAGTTTATGTTGTTTTTAAAGTTCATTGTTGATATCTCAACTAACTTACCTTCCAGACTGAATAATTATTATTTCAGAACCACGGACTCTCAGAAAACTAGAAGAGAACTCAACAACAAATCCTTACCTTAACATTAATTGATTCTATTGCATATATGAAAAGTAGCCATCCAAGTCTTTGCTTAGAGATTTACAATGAGGTACAATCTTCTATTTCCTGAGATAGCATATTCCACTTACAGGTAGCTTTAATTATTAGGAATTACACCAATACTAAATATTCCCTTTACAATGCCCACTTCATTACTTTTAGTTGCATGTCCTTGGTTCACACTAGAGTATTTTTAGTCGTTTTCTTCCAGGCAAAAGCCTTTCTAATATTTGCATGTACATATATGTGTGTATGTATATGTAATAAAGACTCTAACCTTGCTTCACCCTAAATCAAATCTTTTTTTTTTCCCTTTTAGGTTAAGGGTCCTTAATTCATTCAGCAAATTTTCATATGATATAAACTTGAGATCCATCGTCTTTTTTTCTCTCCTCTGGAAACTTCCCAAACAATCAATTTATTTCCTAAAATTAAAATATGACAGTTCTGGTCTAAATGTGTGGAGGATGGTAGGACTATAACTTCCTTATTTGCAGAAAATGTGACTCTCTTGGTATTGCCTAAGTTTATATAAGTCTTATCACCCTGTTAACACCTTACCACTTAAAAAAAAGATAAACTTCTATCTAGCCACCTATTCTTCTCATTAAAACTTATGAAAGTAATTTTCAGGATACTTTAAAATCTTATATTTATCTATAGTAAATGTGTCATATTTTATTAAATCCAATTTTCTAACCTATCAAAGTATTTTGTTGTCGTTTGTGTTAATAACATTTTTTAAAGTTTGTGGAAATCCTACACATTGTAATCCTTTCAACCATACAATATGATTATTATCAATCTCTGAATTTTTTTCCCTTAGAGTTGATGGTCTATCCATAAGTTTCTCTAGTCACATAGTGAGCTTATCTTATTGTTAAATAATGCTTTTTTGAGGATGTGCTTTGAATTATTTCTTCAGAATTGCCTATATGAAATGAATTGTTGCCTATTTGCTCATATCTAACATATTCCCCTCTGGTGATCTTTGTCAACTTAATTTTTTTTTTTTTTAGAAACTGTAGTGCTTAATATCCCACAAATCCACTGAGAGATATAATGGGCTCAAGAAGGTGAATTTTGTTTTAATTTCCCCATCCATGTCGAATTCCTCTAGATGTTTTAATTTTTAGTTGATATTTTATTTGTTTATTTATTTTTACAAAATCCCAGATTTCAACAGAGTATACTAAATGAAATTTATAAATGAATCAAAGGGGTTTGATTCAAATATTCAAACAGAAAAAAGTGAATGTCAATTATTTTTATATGGTTGAATGAACAGCTTATAATATTAATTTATATGTGTGTATGCTTATGTATGCATGTGTATGTGTATGACAATGAAATTGAGCAAATTTAAGGATGAGAGTCCTCTCAATTGTTTTTTCAAGAACTGAACAATAGTTTTAATGACTAAGCTTCCCCATGACCTACACATAGCCAGTGTATCTTATAGCTCGTAAATCCAGCCAATAGTGAGACCAATACTTCCATGCTGCTAATGATGATTATATTTAATATTTCTTATTAATTCTCACTCATTTGGTTGGGCTTAGGGTCTCAATGAGTTCCTGAATTTCTGCCTCTTGTCCTGCAATTTTTTTCAGGATTAAGAAAGTTGCTACATATCATAAAACATGAAAATAAGAAAATAACTGACCTGACAGTTATGAATTCTTATGGTAGGCTAAGACTATTGCTCTAAATAAATATGTGGGGAGTAAAACCAGGTTATGGATGGTACAAAATATGTGTTTATAACAATCACTTTAAAATGTACATTAGAAAAAAGGAACAGAATATTGTTTCTCTTAATATTCCTTGTTTTAATCAGTCAATCCATTCATCTGACTTTGTCTCAGAGTCATTAGATCTTTTGATTTGATTGCTTTATTGGCCTTCCCACCAACTCTATGACACAAGTGATATTATGAACCCCATTTTACAGTTGAGAAAACAGACTGACAGAAGCTTAGTTACTTGCCTAAGGAGTGATTGATGCTAAATTTCAGCTCAGATTTTCCTGCCAAAGTCCAGTGCTCCATTCACTGAATAATCAACTACATTACTCTACTGAGATAATATTTATATAGCACTTCACAAATGCCTGTCATCAGGAACTTTTAAAAAGCGTTTTGTTGTTATTGTTATTGTCTTCCACATTTCTCCTTTCATACATTGAGGGACTATGAATCAGAATTCAGAATTCTTGGGTTTGAGCGTAGATTCCCGCCACATTCTAGCAGTATAATTTTGAGCACTTTGGTATTTAATTGAAAATTACACAAATTCTTTTAAAACTTAATATGTGCAAAGTTCTATGCTAAGTACTGGAGATGCAAATATTTAAAACAATGGCAACAACAATAAAGGAAAAATGCAAAGCAATTTCTAGCCTCAAAGACCTTACATGCCACTGGAAATATATAATCTGTATTCTAGACCATGTAGAAAGATAATATTACAAAAAACTATTCTTTAATGTATCTTGAAGAAAGTGATATTGACTTATTTATTATTTATTGATTAGAAAATTATTTTGGGGGCAGAAGGTTTTGGAAAAATATATAGTTCTAGCTTTTATTTGGTAAAGAGATTTTCAGTTAGAATGATAGGCTATGCATCTAAATTCTAGCTCTACTATATATGATCTCTGTAATTTTTGGATAAATTAATCTATAAGCCTCAGTTTCCTTATCTGTAAAGTGGATCTCTATTAATAATTTCCTGCCCAATGCTGAAGAATTACTTGTAAAAATCAAATGCGATCTGCAAAATAATTTGTAAATATGAGCATTATGTATACATAAGATATTATTAATATTATTAATATTTGCAGTCTGCAAAAGCAAATGTTAATGGATCATTGAATAGCAGCTGTGCTAATTTTGGATGAAACAACATAGGCTGAATACTAGGAAAGTTCTGTCCTTTGGATGCAGCTGTTGAATAAAGGGAGAAAAAACAAAATAAAACCAGTTAAACCATATTCTGGGTTAAAGTGTACCTTTTAGCATGTGGAAGTCTGATTATTCTTAATTCTGATTTCAAGTGCAATAATCTCTTCTTTAGTAATGTTTATTAAATATGCTCTGTAAATTAGGGCCATCTCTTCTAGACATCTTATTTTTCCTTTTTTGCTTCTGGCAGCATTAGAGACAGACATAATGACAAATGGGAGCAACAGCCTATAAGGTCACCATATCAACACTCTTCTGTCTCACAACTTGTCTACTACTTGCAGATTTTCATCCCTATATACCAGGAAGCAATCCTCTTATTTTTTGGAAATTAGGTAAAATAAAAAAGGAAAAACAAACAAACAAAAGCCAAGTTACATCTATATTAGAGACTATATATCCATGTTTGAGTATAAATAATGCGTTTGAAGACTTTTTAAAATAATTGTAGTAGTTCTGATAATCTTTTTAGCATGAGACTAGGATTTTCTATGTATTTGGAATTTCAAACTATTTCAAAATCATGGGGATGCATTGTGTGTTTCCAGATGACTATTCATAGTGCTCAATAGTAAATGACTTGGGTGCTTTAAGAAGACATATTAATTCCTTTATTAGTTCCTTCACCACTGGATAGTTATATGGAGAATATATACCAGTTTAAAGAGCAAAAATAGCCTCCAGTTTGACTGTCCAGGAGACAAATAGTTCCTTTTCTCTCTTGGTTTTCCATGAGAGTTGAGAAAGGGGCCAACCACCATTGTAGTGATGTTGAACTGTTCATATATGGTGGTCTGATGTACTGGCCAAGGTGAATTTAAAAATGGATTTCAAATATGTAGCTCCTGATTCTCTTTTGTATTCTTTCCATGATCATAGGTGAATGGCAATCCTAGAATTAATATGTCTAATTGTGAAACCTTATGAGTTTGTGAGGTCCAGATATCTTGGTTCCATTGGTTGAAGTGATAGCAGGAAGAATTTGGGGATTTGAGAAGACAACTGCTAGCCAAAGGATGGATCCAACACTCCTGGTTTACCAGAAAATTTGGACCTAGAGGGAAATTTTTTAGAGAATGAAAAGAGGAGGTAAAGTGTAAAATGCCTCTTCAATAGTCCTGAAAACTGATTCATTTTTAAATATTTAAGCTTTACTACCAAGAAGACCAAAACACTAGCTCTATTACAATTTCTAATTTTTAGTCTTTATTCGTAGAAACATGAGAGTCCCAAGTGTTTAGAATTTCTTTTGTAAAGAAGAAATAATTGTCCTGTACATAATCTATATTGTGTTTTGTGTATTTTACTACTCTTCACTTTGGAAAGAAGCATCAAATCTAAATATCATCAAACCATCATCATCTAAATAGCATCAAATAAGCATCAAAATCTAAATATAATTTTCCCCCAGGATATTGGGGGTCAGGGCTTAAAGAGGCAGAGATTGTGAGTAAATGAGTCCGACCCCTTTTAGTTGAGGTCATTGTCGTTATTGTTGCTATTTTGTTCATCCTTCATTTTCAAAGATGACTAAAAATCTCATGGAGTGATGTCTTGGGCATAAATTGAATTTAAATGGGGTGGAGTTGCTTAAAATTATCAGCCTCCTTTTTTCTTCCAGAGTCATGGAAGTCCAGTGACAAGGCAAACATGAAGATGACTGATGATGGCTGAGATTCAATAGATGGTCTTGATGTCTTCAATCAAACTCTAAGTGATCCACAGTGCCTTTTTCAGCCATCTTTATTGTAACTGGAATAAAATGTTGTCATTTTTTCATTCTACCAGGGAAGGTCTTAAAATGCTTGGGGTAGGCATCCCTTAACTCACAGACAATTAAAGTTAAATGAAACCTGCTTTCTGCTATTGCACATTGGTCTTTATCCATATTGGTCCCACATATCTGTGGGACAATCAATGTATCATGTCACCACAAAATAATAAAATCCTGGTATAATCTGATTACCACATTAGGAAGGTTGATCTACTTTGGAGGTGTCAGCTTGATGACCCACAATCTCTTCCTCCTCCCACTGACATTTAATTCCTTGTTAAATTGCAGCTATATTCTTACCTATTTTCCCATGACTCTCTCTTCTCATTCTCCCGATTATCGCAACTTAGATCCTATGTGTTCTCTTTTTGAGTGAAAATGTACTTAGAAAACAAACAACAATCCACTCCCCCTTTAAAAATCACTGGTCAAGTCTATATATTACATAGCAACATCTTATTCTAAATAAAGAAGCGTTAACAGGTTGGGACAATGATAGGACAATAATCAGAAAATGGTTCCTTGAAATGCTCATAAAATAGTAGAATAGAGAATGAAAAAATTTTAGAGCTAAGGTCATAAGTAAGAGAAAAGGAATATAGATGTTAAGTGACAGACTTAAAGCCCCATAATTATTTATTAGAAAAACTATCATTAGTCCCTGTTTCCCTATCCTAATATATACTCTTTTCCCCCCACAAAGTGAGTTAAGTGGTCCAAAGCCCATAAGAGAAGATTATTTTTTTTATTTTATTTTATAATTATAACTTTTATTTTTTGACAGTACATATGCATGGGTAATTTTTTACAACATTATCCCTTGCACTTAGTTCTGTTCAGATTTTTTCCCTTCCTCCCCCAACCCCCTCCCCCAGATGGCAGGCAGTCTTATCCATGTTAAATATATTACAATATATTCTAGATACAATATATGTGTGTAGAACCGGATTTCTTGTTGCACAGGAAGAATTGGATTCAGAAGGTAAAAGTAACAGTTTACACTCATTTCCCAGTGTTCCTTTTCTGGGTGTAGCTGATTCTGTCCTTCATTAATCAATTGGAATTGGATTAGCTCTTCTCTATGTTGAAGATATCCACTTCTATCAGAATACATCCTCGTACAGTATCATTGTTGAAGTGTATAATGATCTTCTGGTTCTGCTCATTTCACTTAGCATCAGTTGATATAAGTCTCTCCAAGCTTCTCTGTATTTCTCCTGTTGGTCATTTCTTACAGAACAATAATATTCCATAACATTCATATATCATAATTTACCCAACCATTCTCCATTTGATGGACATCCATTCATCATCCAGCTTCTAGCCACTATGAAAAGGGCTGCTGCAAACATTTTGGCACATACAGGTCCCTTTCCCTTCTTTAGTATTTCCTTGGGATATAAGCCCAGTAGTAGTATGGCTGGGTCAAAGGGTATGCACATTTTGATAACTTTTTGGGCATAATTCCAGATTGCTCTCCAGAATGGTTGGATTCTTTCATAACTCCACCAACAATGCATCAGTGTCCCAGTTTTCCCATATCCCCTCCAACATTCATTGTTATTTGTTCCTGTCATCTTAGCCAATCTGACAGGTGTGTAATGATATCTCAGAGTTGTCTTAATTTGCATTTCTCTGATCAATAGTGATTTGGAACACTCTTTCATATGAGTGGAAATAGTTTTAATTTCATCATCTGAAAATTGTCTGTTCATATCCTTTGACCATTTATCAATTGGAGAATGGCTTGATTTCTTATAAATTAAAGTCAATTCTCTGTATATTTTGGAGATGAGGCCTTTATCAGAACCTTTAACTGTAAAAATGTTTTCCCAATTTGTTACTTCCCTTCTAATCTTGTTTGCATTAGTTTTGTTTGTGCAGAAACTTTTTAATTTGGTGTAATCAAAATTTTCTGTTTTGTGATCAATAATGGTCTCTAGTTCTCCCTTGGACACAAAATCCTTCCTCCTCCACAAGTCTGAGAGGTAAACCATCCCATGTTCCTCCAATTTATTTATGATTTCGTTCTTTATGCCTAAATCTTGGACCCATTTTGATCTAATCTTAGTATGTGGTGTTAAATGTGGGTCCAAAGAAGATTATATAGATTTCAGATTTCATTCTCTTTTTCTTTTTCTTTTTGTCAAGACAATCAGTGTAAAAAGCCTTGCCAAGAATCACACAGGTTCTCTTGAACTCAGGATCTGCTGAGATAAGGACTGATGCTCTATCCACTGTGCCTCTTAGTTGGCCTTCTAGAATTTCTTGTAAATCAAGGTACCATTTATACTTTCCCATCCTATAGTACTTTTTTTCATCCTCCACAATATTTCAAAAATCAGTGACAATGATCAGCAACTATATTTACCAGTGCTTTCAATTCTGTGGGACACAATCTGTTCTTGATGATTTAATTCATATAGAAATATTTAGACTATTATTATCCCTTTATTAACATGGGTATCAATTGCCTATTAGAATCTTGTCCAAATTAATGATTATTCATCTTTTCAGAGAAAATAGAAGCAAAATAAGTCAGCAAAATGTTTTTGCTCACTAAGTACCAAGCACTTCTTATTAATTAGGGATATAAAGAAAAGCAAAAACAACATAGGCAGGTAAGATTATACAATATTCTTTGATACACTATAGTTTGTTAAAGAAACATTGTTGATATTATTCTTAGATGACCTGATATGCTTTTGCATCTATCCTCCTTTACATTCCTTTGTTCTTATGTTCACACATTTCCTTTATATATGAGTTATAGGTCCTTTTTTCCTGTTTATCACATCAGTTTTTTTCCCCCCAGGCAAATAAATCCATCTAATTTGAAAGTAGCCTCCCTAAAACTTGATTACTGAGTAATGCTTCATTTAATGAAATTCAACAATCTATTATTAAGTACCTACTATATATAGGACATTATACTTGGCACTGATTTTCAAAGATTAAAAATTAAAATGACACCTTCCATTTCCTAAATTTTTTTTCTTTGTAAGAATCATGGAGATGACCTCTGGAAAAACCAAGTGTTGAGAGAATTTCTTAGACATGGTAAAGTTCTTAAGTTTCTCCTATTTCTATGTAATATTGTGCTGATTATATTAAATACTATTTGACCCCATCAATGAAATTCATAGAAATTAAAAATTAGCTATCTGTATAGGTGAAAAAAAGAAAACATTTATTATCTGTATATTATAGCATTCAAAAACTCACTTTAGTGTTAGAAAAATCAGTTATTATTATAATCTGAATATTTTCACAATGAGAAAAAATTATCCTTAAGGTGACATATGAGAAGGCACCTCTCAATCACAATAGAGCTTTTTTTTTTTTTCAGAGATGGAGGACTATGTACAGGGAATGCTACATATAAAATTAGACTTTTTCTGCATCTCAATTATCTGTACTGAACTTTTTTTCTCCTCCATTTATTGATTTACTTTTAAATAAAGGATGGCCAGCCAGGACATAAAGTGCATTATTCATCACAGATATAAGTATGATAGAAATATAAAATAACAATACAATTTTATCTTAATAATATTAAAATATTATATAGTAGGCAGCCCTTGACCCACATCAATGATGAATCTGGGACTTCTTCCCACTTTCTAAGTTTAAGATATTAATTTAGGGTCAGAGAATCTTCAAATCCCTAATTCACCTTCATTCTTATATATTCTCTTGTAGAAGCACTTTATTTGAAAAAATGGAATTGAATAAGAGGTATTTAACTAAAATAGAAGAAACAATTGGAATTAACCAATCATATACTTCCATACCTCCCAACATGTGTCTGATGGGGAGTCTTTATCTCAACTCCTTCTTGCTGCCTCTGTCTCTAAAGCATAGAGAGACAAGTATACTACATACCCAAGTCCCTCAAGAGAATGTATCAGCATAGGATACTTGGAATGATGCTGAATGTACTTTTGCTTTCTTTGACTTGGGAACTAAGCAATTACTACAAAAATCAACTGCTATTTTTCTTTAACTCTCTCTCTAAACCTCTTCTCTAAAGCTCAGATCTCATCCTATGCATCTTTCTTTGGTATCTCTCAAAATGCAGAACCTTAGGCAGGAGAGGTAATTAAAAAAGAAAACATGAGATTCATTACATTAATAATATGCAATAGAGACTAAATAATTTAATGGCTTTTTAAAATGTTACTTGTAGATTTCACAAAATTGACTTTTGGGTTATTAACAAATTTGTTGCCATCTGGTAGATGTAGTGAACTTGTGGTGTATTATAAATACATGCTCTTATAAGTGTTTTTATTTGTTTCATAGAAATCATATGACTACTTTAGTGTTCTCTAATGATCTATTTAAAAATTTTTAGACATAAGGTCAGGTAGGTAGAACTAAAAATCTAATAAAAGTAGGAGTACCCTGTTGATTATTTATGAATGAAGTAGACTTATTTTGGAATAATCAGATTACCACAAATTGCCTTATCATAGTTTCCCAGGAAGTATGTCATAAAGTAGAGACATCCCCAGTGTTTCATGTTGATTTTAAGTGTCACTTTCCAGGCACTACTCTAACAAACCAAGCAGCTTCTGTCATTTTATGAGCAATGAAGCTTGAATGAAGCTGGATAGCTATTAAAAAGATATAAAGTAATTTTGAGTGGCTGCATACTAGTTTTCTGTGCATACTAGTTTTAAATCTAGGTGGTGACTGTGAGAGCTCTAACTTGTTCCCTTCCAAATACATTTCCCAATATAGTACTTTGCTTCCCAAACTTCATGTTCCAGCTAAACTAGCTAACTTGCCATTTTTTAAACCTGACATTGTATTTCCTGCCTCTGGACCCCTGTACATGTTGTGCTCGTGCATGGAATTCATTATCTCCTCAATTGTATCTCCTAATTTTGGTTTTTCCAAACTGTTCTTTTGTCAGTTCCTGAGTTCCTCAAAGATGTTATTTACTGAAAAAAAAATCATTAGTGATTTCATTAGTGATAATTGAACTTTATCTCATAAAATCATATTTACTTCTCTTACCATTATATCTCCTAGGAGAATGCATGTTCCTTATGCTTAGAGACTTTTAAACAGATGCATATAAGTATGTACATATGTGGATGCATATATATATATATTTACAGTATCTTCAGTGTGAGTACAGTGTCCTATATATACTAGGTATTTAATAATAGAATGTTTAATTTAATTATGTTAAGCATAGCTCAAAAATCATACTTAATAGAGTATGCCCTCAAATTAGGTTGGTTTATTTTCCAGGAGGTAGGGGAAAAAACAAACAAAAAAGCAACTGATATGTATGCACAGGAAACGAGATTCCCAAACTCATATATAAAGGAAATATATGGACATGAAAGCAAGGGTAGGTAAAGGAGGATAATAGAAAAGCATGGAAAGGTTCTCTAAGAATAATATCAAGAATATCAAGAGGGCTTTAGAACATTCTCATTGTGGATGACCAAAAGTATTAAGTACAACAACAATTAAAACAACAATAACAAACAACAAAAACAAAACCCCAAAACTATTTTTTTCCTTTCTTTTTTCTTGAAGAATGTGATACAATCCTATCAACCAGGGTTCTCCCTCCTTCCCCATTTAGGTTAGGCTTGTTCTTTCCCTAAAAATTATGGAAGCTGTTATTAAAGCTTTATCATCCCAGGGGAGTAAGGCTAAAGATGATGAAATATGGACCCACCTTTCTGGTGAACTTAAGCCATATTGATGTGGTGATTTTTCATCTACAGTCATAAAAAGTCACATCCAGGAGAAGAGGGACTTGCCAGATATTATAAGACATCATCACTCATTATATCCTCACACATTGATCAGATTATTTTTATGTGGAGGTGGGAGGAAGAAGTGTATTACTTTTTGAGCTAAATTTTATATCCTTAAAACAGCTTTTCTGTACTAAGAATATCTCCTTTTATTAACATTGAATGGTGGATGAATACATTAATTCATTTTAACATCATATCTGAAGTACCAGTGGTCAGGTCTGAGTCAATTCCAGTCTCAAAGAGAAAGTAAGCAACAATAAAAAGATGAAAAAGCAGAATTTCCCATCTCCTTTTACTTCCATCTCCTCTGTCAAAGAAAATTACTGTTGTCTTAGAAAAGACAGGGGGAACAGGTATTGTCCATGCAAAGACAGAAATGCAAGATGGGATTCTGTCCAGAAAATATCTAATATTCTAATTTGACAGATACAGAAAAGCATGAAACCAAAGAAATTTTAAACCAGACTGAAAAGTAGATTGAACCTTGATTATGGAAGGATTTAAATGCCTGAAAAGTTCATTTTATGTCTTTCAAGAGGAATAGAAATTTATTGTCAGTTTTTCATTAGAGAAGTGACCCAGCCAGAACTGTACTTAGGAAGACTATTTTGGAAGTGTTTTTGTGGAATTGCAGGTAGAAGACACCAGAACCAGTGGAAATAATATAAAAAGGTATTGTTATAGTCCAGAAAAGATGCAACTGAGTTCTGAAGTACTATGATGGTCAAATGTTTGTAGTGAAGGAGAGAAAAGGTGAGTGGTATTGAGTTATGTTGGCTAAAAGGAAATATAACAAGTATAGGGAAGAGACAAGGATGACTCCAAGGCTGTGAACCGGGATGAAGGGGAGGATGATGGTGTCTTCAACAGAAAAAATGAAATTTTCAGAAAGAGCAGAATGGGAAATAAGAATAAGTGAAGAGATTGGTAGTGAGAGAGCATATTGAAGTTCATATTGGATGACATAGAATTTAAGCTTTCAATGGGTTGCTTGGATGAAATTTCCATTGAAAATGTCATTCATAATAAAGATTTGTCCTGGTTAATTTTATTTGGGAGCCTACTTTGTAGAGAAAACAATTAAATCCATTTGACATGATATCAGCAAGGGATAGAGAAAAGAATAGATAATGGCCTAGAGTAGAACTTTCAGACTATACCATGCTTAAGGTATGAGAATTAGATGATGATCTCCCCAAAGGGAGAATGATTGCTTAACAATTGCTAGGAGAACCAGCAGAGATCTGTGTCATGAAAACCAAAAGAAAAAATGCAGGAGGAGCTTGCAAGAGTATAAAGAGTTAGAGAAAGGTCCAGTAGGATGACAAGTAGTAAAAGGAACTGATGGATTGGGAAGTTTGGGTATGAAAAAGTAAATGGACATGAATATGTATGAAGGCAATGAATAAGTATAAGGAAGTTTCTGCCAAATTTGGAAAGGAAGATTGTGAATCAAATATAAAAATCCTTGATTAAAAAAAAAAAAAAAAAAAGGAGAGTGACCTAGAGTCTGGTAGTTAAGAAGGAAAGATTTTCTAACTATTAGAGCTGTTAAAGGTAGAATGTAATTTTTCTTAGAAAATGTGAATTTCTTTTGAAAATAAAAAAACTTTGAATGACAATTTATTTCCTTTTGAGTGGAGTTTTATTTAGATCTAGTTTGGATCAGATGGACTATGGGGTTCATAGAATGTTAGTATTAAAGATTTAGAACTGAGAATAATCTTACGATCATTTTATGGATGAATAAACTGATATCCAAAAAGGTTAACTGACTTTCCTGATGTCCTACAAGAAAGTGTTAATGAACTTGTTTATATCACTGACACTTCCCTCTCCCAAATCTTCCAACTTTTGTTATAAACAAGTATAGGTAAGTAAAATAAATCAAAAGTTGTTCTATTCTAACAAAATCTGTCCCATTTCCTAGCTATAGACCTTCTAAGAGGATGAAAGCATGATGCTTTACTGTCAGTCTTTTGAGGTCACTACTAGTGACTGACTTGATCAGATTAAAAAAAAAAAAGACCAGAATTATGGTTGGTATCCAAACTGGCTTAGTAACCACTTATCCACTTAGTAGCATTTAAAACAAATTGGTGAAGTCCATCTGTTTCTTACTGGGAAAACATCTATACTGCTGAATCTATTATAATTAAGGCTAATTAATAGCTCTAAAGCTAGTAGTCTAAATAGGAACAAACTTTTCAAAGGACAGCAAGGTGATTACCTGAAAAAAAAAAGTAATATTGTGTTTGCCCAGAAATGTCTATCATTATAATGAGATGATTTTGAGACACAGAAATGAATCTAGCCAGTGGGAACAAAATGAAATTATGGGGAAATAATAAATAGGTACTACTAACAATAATGATTTTGTTTCTCTTGAAATGTTGACTGTCGTCTGCTTTTAATAACTAATAAAGAGTTTTCCCCTCTTTTTGTGGCTTTTATTTCTATAATGTGAATAAATCTGTATTTCCTTTGTTTCACATGGATAGTAAAAGTTCTTATTATCAAAGATCACAGATCTAAAAGTGAAAAGAACCTTAGAAACCATCTTATTTATCTGTATCACCATTTTATGGATGAGGTAACTGAAGTCCTAGGAGGTCAAGTTCTTGTCTCTGGTCATCCAAGTTTTGAACATTGGAGACAGAATTTGAATTGAGTATGTATCTATCTGTTATACACCAATTGTCTATTTCCCTTAAATAAATAGATTCAAGCATTTATTAAACTCTTACTATATGCCAAGTATTGTGCCAAGTCCTCCAGATACAAGGAGGGAAACAGTGATTGTACTTTAAGGATTTGCATTACATTTTAATGAAGGAACACAGCATACACAAGGGAGATGAAAAGCCACGGGAGAAGGGTAGGGAGGATGGAGTATCTAGCTGACCCAGAAGACAGAGCTGTAGACCTGAAGTCAAGAAGTCTGGAATTCAAATCCAGCTTCAGACTCTTACTAGTTTTGTGACCCTGGGCAAATAACTTTACTCTGTTTGCCTCACTTTCCTCATCTGTCAAGTGAAGTGGAAGAATAAATGAGAAACCATTCCAGTATCTTTACCAAGAAAACCCTAAATAATGTCATAAAGAGTCAGATATGACTTAAATGGCTGAACCACAGTAGGAGGCATGAGACTGGTAACCAGAGGCATAGTTATAAAGGTCAGAGACTCAGAAACAGAATGGAGAGGGATGTGGAGATATGATGGCAAGAGTAGTGGCCTTTAAATGATTAAAACATCATGTCTGCTTTTCTCCACCTACCATTCTAACCTCAGGGCAACAAGCTTGTGACAGCTTCAGTGTAAGTTAGGTTTAATTTTTCTGCCAGCATACATGGGAATTCATTTTCCCTTTTCTTTTCTCTCATTGTCATGATATTTTGGAGGATCATTAACATTCACTGACATTCTCTTCTCTGTAGACTCTTCACATCAGTTCTAATTATGTATTCATTCAATGAGGAAATCTTTAATTTCTTATAAGTTTTTACATTTTTATATCTTTGGAGGGGGGAGTTTACATTTGCATCCATAGCTCCTCACATGTTTGAAAGAAGGAATATAAAATTCCATAGCAAATGACTGATAAAAGAAAAGATAATTTATTCTCTCTTTTATTTTTATTTTTCTTCTAATTTTTACTTTAGGAAAAAAGAAATAAAGGAAATCATGAAACTAAGTTTAATTTTACAATTAATTGTTTATATCAAATATATTTTAATTAGTAATAAAATCTTACTTTTTGTTTGTTTGTTAGGCACTCATTCTCCCAATGTGAATACAAACTAGTAGCCATGATATATATATATACATACATATATATATGTATATATATATATATACATATATATGTATATATATGCATATATATATATATGTATATATATATATATATATATATATTTGCAACATATATATAAAACAGAATTTAGAGGCTGCTTTTATGTCTAAATAAGAGACAAAAAGTTGCTTCTTCATAAAATATTTATGGCAACTTTTTTCCTATCACTCTACTGTGGAGAAAGGGGCAGCAGTTAAGAGAATAGTAGGACACTTATAGCTGAGGCTAGAACATGCTTTCTCAAAAATCTTGAATTCTCCCATTGTGATACCTTTAATTTTATAATCCCAGTGTCCTTGGAGATGTGGAATCCAAGAAATGTCTTATTTAGCTATATTTAAAATAACAAGATGATCAAATGACTCCTGGCCTTCTTCTACTCCCACACATTCTTTAATATTGGAGAAAGAGACAAATATCAAGTAAAGTAGATGATTCAAAGAATATCTCTTTTTCAAAACAACTTCCAAGGTCAATGGTGTCAGTCTCTATTCAATTTGTTCAAGTATACCTTTTACAATTAACATTCTGATCCTAGCTGTTAATGACATTGAGAAACTGTCAGATTCTTAAGTATATGTTCACTAATAAATAAAAAAAGAGTAGATATTGTTTCTTATGGCTTTAATTACTGACACATAGGTGTTATTCAAAAATATTTATTTAAATTAATTGTATCACAACTCATGGTGTTTTGACTTTTTAAAAAATTTATAAAACCTATAGCACATGTTATAGTGTTCCTGCCTCAATTAAGCAGAGCCTTGAATTAATCTGATAGAAAACATTGTTTCACGTTTATTCTGGATAAATGGAAGGATATTATTACAATGACTTCAAATTCAAATTTGCAATTTATATATCCTTAATTTACAAATAAAACCATAACTTTGATTTTGAGTTTTCTAGTGGAATGAAATCTCCTTGAGGGCTAAAACTCTTGATTATGATTTTGTGTTTGCAGTAGCTAGTGTAACACCAGGCAAATTCAGATCATTAAATAAATGTGTAGTATTTTCCTCTGCTATGAGCCCTCCCCTCTTGTCAAACTTACATTTAAAGGTTGGGTCCTCTGGGACGTTTTATACAATTAAAATATTTTTAACTATATAGGTTATGAGTTTTCCCTGATTTGCTTACCTTTAATAGTTAACTAGTATAGATAATTAGTTCTAGATAAAAGCATTTCCTAAGATAGTATCATAAAAGGAGTAATTATAAAATATTTCTTCCATAAGCCTAGGGTGTATTCTACTACAAATACACATAGACTCTTTTTTAAAAAAATATTATTATAGCTTTTTTATTTACAAGATATATGAATGGGTAATTTTACAACACTGACAATTGCCATGCCTTTTGTTTCAATTTTTCCCCTTCTTCCCTCTACTCCCCTCCCCCAGATGGCAGGTTGACCAATACATGTTACATATGTTAAAGTATAAATTAAATACAATATATGTATACTTGTCCAAACAGTTGTTTTGCTGTAAAAAAAAGAATCGGACTGTGAAGAATGAGCCTGTGAAGGAAATAAAAAATGCAGGTGGATAAAAATAGGGGTATTGGGAATTCTATGTAGCAGTTCATAGTCATCTCCCAGAGTTCTTTCGCTGGGTGTAGCTGGTTCAGTTCATTCCTGCTCTAATGGAACTGATTTTTTTCATCTCATTGTTGAAGAGGGCTATGTCCATCAGAATTGATCCTCCTACAGTATTGTTGTTGAAGTATATAATGATCTCCTAGTCCTGCTCATTTCACTCAGCATCAGTTCATGTAAGTCTCTCCAGACCTTTCTGAAATCATCCTGTTAGTCATTTCCTATAGAAAAAATATTTCATGACATTCATATACCATAATTTATTCAGTTATTCTACAATTGATGGGCATCCACTCAGTTTCCAGTTTCTGGCCACTACAAAGAAGGCTGCCACAAATATTCTTGCACACACAGGTCCCTTTCCCTTCTTTAAGATCTCTTTGTGATATAAGCCCAGTAGTAACAGTGCTGGATCAAAGGGTATGCACAGTTTGATAACTTTTTGAGCACAGTTCCAAATCGCTCTCCAGAATAGCTGGTTGTATTCACAATTCCACCAACAATGTATCAGTGTCCCTGTTTTCCCATATCCCCTCCAACAGTCTACATTATCTTTCACTGTCATTCTAGCCAATCTGACAGGTTACACATAGACTCTTTGGGAAGAATGGTTGCAAAATGGACTGAAGGGAAGAGATGAATGGAATAATCTGATGGTTTTTTTTTTGACAAATCAAAATAACTTCACACATATATACACTCTATTGATATTGATTTATCTAAGTGTATATTGAATTTTTTTCAATAGACTATAAGATCCCATAGGACAGGACTATTTTTCATTTTTTTCCTTTGTATTCATGTCTGACACAGGTGCCTTGTATATAGTAAGGACTTAATAAATGCTTGTAGAATTGAAATGAATAGAACACTTAGCAGGTATACAAACCACTTGACATTAGAATCAACAGTCATTAAATTAGAATCAGATTTATCTTGCCATTACAGTTAAATTTTTGTTCTTTGACAAAACATCAAAAGATAAGACACTGAAAATGTTTTTTCATTGTTTTCTACATACACTGCAGGATATCCCTGTACATATTATAATTTCTCTCTATAATGCACACTGGCTTTGGCTTTCATGAAGTTATGTAAACTACAACTTATTCTATTTATATTTTAGCCTGTACCAACACTTAGGCTTAAGGTGATGAACTACATACAACTTCTACTAGTTATATAAAATATTCCTTTACTGCATCCTAAACTTAGTTTTCTCAAATCATTAAGGATTCTTATTTCTAATATTGTGAGGTTTATTGGACTTTTGCTTTACACTGCATAGCATCATCCTGTGAATTATGATGTAATATTAGGAATACTCTCTTGGAGAAAAATAATATTTATTTGAATTCTGGCTCTGACATATCAGCCACGTGGAGTATTAGTCAAAATTCTCTAACAAATTGGTGCTTGGTATTATCAGCTTTAAGATGAAAAGAGAAGATTATAATTGCATCTTGAAATCCACAAACTGACCAACTCCAACATATCTGGATAATCCCCATTTATTCAAAAACAGTTTATATAATATATAAATAATACTGAAAAATGTTTTGGATGAAAAGATTTAAAAAAATATACCTTGAACTCCAGGAACATTTGTTTTTTTTCATGGAGAATCTGGTACGTGCACAGATAAGTCTATCAAAGAAGTGATTTCAAGGATAAGAATATACAAAGTTAGATGGCACTGTCTGGGGTCAAAAAGATTTCTGTTCAAATCTGATTTCAGTAATTTACTTAGAGTTTGAAAAAAATCATTAGATCTCTATTTTCCTCAGGTCTACATCTATAAAATAGGAATGATACTAGCACCTATCTCCCAGTGGTGTTGTGAGCATCAAATGAAATAATAATTATAAAGTGGTTAGCCCAGTATCTGGGCACATAGTAATAATTTATTATTATTATTATTATTATTATTATTATTATTATTAGTAGTAGTAGTAGTAGTAGTAGTAGTAGTAGTAGTAGTAGTAATAGAGGAAATCAAGGACACAGAAGTGAGATAAATATAATGCAGTGGACTTGGGATCAAAGATACCTAGATAGAAATCCTTTCTTAGTGGCTGACTAGCAGTGTGATTCTGGGTAAGCCATTTAGCTTCTATAAAACTTAATTTTTCTTATATGTAAAATGATTTCAGCATCCATTCCAGTTCTAAATACACTGATATGCCATCCACATACATGATGAGGGGTTAAGGGGGTACACTTTTGTCTTCCTTCCCCCCCAACCTTGATCAGTAGAGTTTGAACTACTTAAGGGAGGTTAACATTTTAGACACATCCCAGAAATGGCAATGATTGATATGAGGAATCTACTGAAGAAAGGTAGGTTTGGGTTTCTTTGAAGAATCCAGCAAAAAGTTAAATCATGACTATGGAGAATTTCATGAGTACTTCTTGAAAAAAAAAAAACAAAAACAAAAACAAAAAATCAGGATCTGACAGCTTATCCTTTTTCTACATGAACTCTATAAAGCTGAGTCCACTTTCTGCTGAATTCTGAATGTATTTGTGGGAGAATGTGTCATAGACTCTCATGCAAAGTGGGGTGGGTGACAGGTGAAAAGGAGGCTGGGAGGAGGAGATAGGGGAGGTGAAGGGGTATAGCACCCTGGAATCTAGAATATTTACATACATTTTTTGTCTTGTACCTGGTACTAGAGAAGAAGTATGAAATATTTTGGCATTAAAAGAGAAAATATGATGCTATTAAATAATATTATATTTTATGCATTTCTGACTTTCTAAACATTGTGGAGTGCTGGCCTTTGCATATCATCTGGGATTTCTGCAAAATTCCCCCCAAATTTCCATTCAAGTTCTTATACCAATCTACAATATATATACATACATATATATATGTATAGATATATATACATGTATATGTATATATATATCTATATATCTATACATATATCTATCTATATCTATATCTATATATATATATATAAATCATAATGGGGATATCATGATGTGGAAGGCTAAACTGCATAATCAATGACAATATACAGGTGAAATAAATTGCCTGGTTTGGTAGAGGTTAAGTACAGTAGCATGCAATTAGTCTTTATAATCAACCTCCCTCCCTCCATTATTTAATGTTCTTTTCATCTTCTTTTTTTTTTTCTTAATAGAACACTTGGATAAAGAGCTTTGTACTAACAGAAAAAAAATCCCAAGAACCTAATTTTCAGTCTTGATTCTGCAATCAACTAATTGAACGAACTTGGCTAGGGTACTTTTTCTGAGACTATATGTAAAATGAAGATATTCTACATCCTTTCCAACTTGAAAATTCGGTGATTCCATTCCTATATCCTTTATGCTGTGGAGATAGGTTTTCGATCTCTGTGGAAATAGACAAATGAAAGTATTTTGGTTGTAATACAAAAATTTGCTCTATTTAACTTTCCATAGAAAATGTCTTTTTATTTATTTTTGATGTTCTTTCAATACTTTTTACTTCAGAGAGAAGACCTCTATATAAAACAAAACAAAACAAAACAAAACAAAACAAAACAAAACAAAACTTCTCTTTGAGATAAAAATAAATATTTTTTAATACCAATAAGCCAGTCAACAAACATTTAACAACTTCTTACCAATGAGTCAAGGACAATCAATCACAGCAACACTTAGGTGGAGTACTGGGTAGAATGCTAGGCCTGGAGTCATAAGCCTGAGTTCAAACCTGATCTCATATACATATTAAATGTGTGATCTTGGTCAAATCACTTATTCTTGCTTAACTCAGTTTCCTCATATATAAAATGAGCTAGAGAAGGAAATGAAAAGCTATTCTTAGGCCAATAGTACTTTTTTTCATAGGAAACCCTAAAAAGGGTCCCAGAGAGTTGGAGGACAGAAATAGGTCTGAACAATTACAAAAAAGCACTGCAAAAGCATGGTTTCTATAAGGAGAAACATTTCCTAACAAATACACAAAGAAAGACAGTTTCTGCCCTCAAGATAATTACATTCTTTTTTTTTTTTAATGAAAGCTTTTTTAATTTAATTTACAAAACATGCGCATGGGCAATTTTTCAACATTCACTCTTAGAAAACCTTTTGTTCCAAATTTTCTCCTCCTTCCCCCCACCTCCTCCCCTAGCTAGCAGGTAGTTCAATACATGTTAAATATGTTAAAATATATGTTAAATCCAATATATGTATACATATACATATACATGTATACAGTTATCTTGCTGCACAAGAAAAATTGGATCATGAAGGAAAAAAAAAACACTGAGAAAGAAAACAAAATGCAAGCAGACAATAACAGAAAGAGTGAAAATGCTATGTTGTGATCCACAATTAGTTCCCACGGTCCTCTTTCTGGGTGATGATGGCTCTCTTCATCACAAGATCATTGGAACTGGTCCAAATAATCTTATTGTTGAAGAGTGCCAATTTCATCAGAATTGATCATCATATACTCTTGTTACCATGTACAGTGATCTCCTGGTTTTGCTCCCTTCACTCAGCATCAGTTCATGTAAGTTTCTCCAGGCCTTTCTGAAATCATCCTGCTGATTTTTCTTACAGAACAATAATATTCCATAATATTCATCTACCATAACTTATTCAGCCATTCTCCAATTGATGGGCATCCACTCAGTTTCCAGTTTCTTGACACTACAAAAAGGGCTTCCGAAAACATTTTCCCTCTATTTCAACATATTAATGTTTATTGCATTTGCATAAATAGCATCATTAGCAATAACAAAGTTCAGAAACACATACTACATAGCATGGCAAAAGTTGCCAGCAAGATTCTCTGATTAGATTATGACAATTTCTTTCTTAACTTTCTTTGTCTTGATTCCCACAAATGACAAATTTGACTTTTGACCTCATATGTTAGGATTTCCTGTTCTTAGGTTGCCCACTATCACCATTACTATTCAATATAGTACTAGAAACTCTAGCCTCGGCAATAAGAGCCGAGAAAGAGATTCAAGGAATTAGAGTAGGAAATGAAGAAATCAAATTGTCACTTTTCGCAGATGACATGATGGTATACTTAGAGAACCCCAAAGACTCTGCTAAAAAGCTATTAGAAATAATTCAGAATTTTAGCAAAGTCGCAGGATACAAAATAAATCCACATAAATCCTCAGCATTCTTATATATCACCAACACAATCCAACAGCAAGAGATACAAAGAGAAATTCCATTCAAAATAACAGTCAATAGTATAAAATATTTGGGAATATATCTACCAAAGGAGAGTCAGGAATTATATGAGCAAAATTACAAAACACTTGCCACAAAAATAAAGTCAGATTTAAATAATTGGAAAGACATTCAGTGTGCTCTTGGATAGGCCAAGCAAATATAATAAAGATGACAATACTCCCCAAACTAATCTATTTATTTAGTGCTATACCAATCAGACTCCCAAGAAACTATTTCAATGACCTATAAAAAATAACAACAAAATTCATATGGAAGAATAAAAGGTCGAGAATTGCAAGGGAACTAATGAAAAAAAGTCAGAGGAAGGTGGTCTAAGTGTACCTGATTTAAAGCTATATTAAAAAGCAACAGTCACCAAAACCATTTGGTATTGGCTAAGAAATAGATTAGTTGATCAGTGGCATAGGTTAGGTTCACAGGGCAAGATAGTGAATAAAAATAGCAATCTAATCTTTGACAAACCCAAAGATCCCAAATTTTGGGATAAGAATTCATTATTTGACAAAAACTGCTGGGAAAACTGGAAATTAGTATGGCAGAAACTAGGCATGGACCCACATTTAACACCACATACTAAGATTAGATCAAAATGGGTCCAAGATTTAGGCATAAAGAACGAAATCATAAATAAATTGGAGGAACAGGGGATGGTTTACCTCTCAGACTTGTGGAGGAAGGAGTTTGTGTCCAAGGGAGAACTAGAGACCATTATTGATCACTAAATAGAACATTTTGATTACACCAAATTAAAAAGTTTCTGCACAAGCAAAACTAATGCAAACAAGATTAGAAGGGAAGTAACAAATTGGGAAAAAATTTTTACAGTTAAAGGTTCTGATAAAGGCCTCATCTCCAAAATATACAGAGAATTGACTTTAACGTATAAGAAATCAAGCCATTCTCCAACTGATAAATGGTCAAAGGATATGAACAGACAATTTTCAGATGATGAAATTAAAACTATTTCCACTCATATGAAAGAGTGTTCCAAATCACTATTGATCAGAGAAATACAAATTAAGACAACTCTGAGGTATCATTACACACCTGTCAGATTGGCTAAGATGACAGGAACAAATAACGATGAATGTTGGAGGGGCTGTGGGAAAACTGGGACACTGATGCATTGTTGGTGGAGTTGTGAAAGAATCCAACCATTCTGGAGAGCAATCTGGAATTATGCCCAAAAAGTTATCAAAATGTGCATGCCCTTTGACCCAGCCATACTACTACTGGGCTTATACCCCAAGGAACTACTAAAGAAGGGAAAGGGACCTGTATGTGCCAAAATGTTTGTGGCAGCCCTTTTCATAGTGGCTAGAAGCTGGAAGATGAATGGATGTCCATCAACTGGAGAATGGTTGGGTAAACTATGGTATATGAATGTTATGGAATATTATTGTTCTATAAGAAATGACCAACAGGAGAAATACAGAGAGGCTTTGGAGAGACTTAAGTCAACTGATGCTGAGTGAAACGAGCAGAACCAGAAGATCATTATACACTTCAACAATGATACTGTATGAGGATGTATGCTGATGGAAGTGGATTTCTTCAACATAGAGAAGAGCTAATCCAATTCCAATTGATTAATGATGGACAGAACCAGCTACATCCAGAAAAGGAACACTGGGAAATGAATGTAAACTGTTATTTTTACCTTCTGAATCCAATTCTTCCTGTGCAACAAAAAATTCAGTTCTACACACATATATTGTATCTAGAATATACTGTAATATAGTTAACATATATAAGACTGCTTGCCATCTGGGGGAGGGGGTTGGGGAGGAAGGGAAAAATCTGAATAGAAGTAAGTGCAAGGGATAATGTTGTAAAAAATTACCCATGCATATGTACTGTGAAAAAAATGTTATAATTATAAAATAAAATAAAAATTAAAAAAAAGGATTTCCTCTTCTTTCTATCAACTTGGCATCAGTGGATTCATTCAAAACAATAATGTCTATTTGCTGATTTTAAAAATGACTTTTAAAAAAAATCTCACTTTTTTTTTCTTCTTCACTTCTTTCCCCCCTTCTCCCATCCATTAACAGGGCAAAAATATACTTCCCATTTCTATGTTGATTGTTAAACATTTAATTCCTACAGGAGGATCATAATACCTTTTCTTGATTTCTTTTATTTTTTTCTAATTACACATATACATTACTTTTTATTTATGAGTAATTCTGTGGGAGAAAAGCCAGAACAAAAGAAAAAAAATCATGAAAGAAAAAAGGGAAAAAAGTGAACCTAGTGTGTGTAGGAGCTTACATTCTAATGAAAAAAGGCTATATATAATAGAAAACTGAAAAAGGTGTGAGGGAAGGGAAGAAGACAAAGGAAGTCTAGCATGCAACCTGGAGAAAAACAAGACCTAGTTTAACCTGGGTGCCTTCCTTAAATGTGATTGCTTCTCCAATGGGAAGAAAAAGCCACAGAGAAAGATGGTACTTCTATTGTGTAAATTCCATGATGAATGAGGTTCTAAAATGAAGAGGTTTCTAGGGCATGGGAGAAAAAGTCTGGATTTCAACCTGGAAGATATCTGACTGCCTTCCTTTGGGCATGCCATCTATAGGTGGCAGCAATAACAATCCACAAGTAACAGGGGCTGGCCTAGAGCAATGTGTGAGAAAGAAATGTTGAAAATGAGAGGAATTATTGATTATGGTAAATTAGCAATTCTAAATCCTCTAATCAAGAGTATTTTCTGTCCATGTTTCTTGATTTATGGTGACCAGCAATGCATAAATTATACTAGCTATAGATATAATATGGTTTGTTACAAAAGGAAGCTAACATATTTTACTTTTGTTTCAATATCATTCTTAATTTTGCTAGACTATTGACTGATTTACCTTAGAATACATTGGCTTTAGTTTCTTCCTAAATGAATCTGAAAGAATCTAGGTCAGTTTCATTCCTTATAGTTTAGTTTATATAGGATTATTCTATAAGTAAAATTTGGGGCATTTATTTTTTTCCTTAAATTAGTTATTTTCCATTTATCTACAATCAAACTTATTGGTCACTTTTTAGTCTCCATTCTCTGAATGTTAGAACTTGACTTTAATTTTCTCATCTGGAAGAAATGTAGTTTGTTTTATTGACAGAGAATTTGCTGTGCATTTTCTGCTCCAGGGTATTTAAAAAATGCTAATATATCCAAAGCTTACACCAAATCTTGGGAAATTTCACTATGTATACTTCTCTGACTAGAAAAAGGCTTAATTAAACCAACCTTTTGTTTTCTGTCTCCAAGCAATTGGATTATACAAATTGAAACAGTTCCCTGTGCAAAGTATCTGGTAATGGCTCAATTTTTAATATATTTCTTTGTTGAATGAGGTTTACAAATGATCATATTTTTAAAAGATATTAAAACTTTTTTGAAATCTACTTCAATTATGCATTGTTTCTCTATGTTATACCTATTTTGCCTCATATGTAATTTTGCTTCACTTATTTATACATCTATCTATTTATCTATCTATCTATCTATCTATCTATCTATCTATCTATCTATCTATCTATGTGTGTATAAACCTATAATTTCACCTTAAGAAAACTCCTAGGTGAGGAATTTTTCTTTTGCCACCACCTCTATCACTTAAAAGCCTAGAAAATTGCTGAGTATTATCTAGGTAATTTTTCCCTGGTCAAACAAACTTTGCCAATGTCAAAAACAGGATTTGAATCCAGCTTAAGGGTTAAGAAATGTTTAGCCTTTTAGAAGCCTTATTTTCTTCATCTCAAATACATCATTTTTTAAACAACTTTTTCAAAATTTGAGTGATTCTTACTGGTTTGAAGTTCTCAAATCTTCTCTGGATACTTCTTAAGAAAACAGGGTATAAATTTACAGGTATTTCTGAATCTAAAGATTGATTATTTAATTGCTGACACTAATTTAATAACTGACACTAGATAATTCATGTTTCTGAAGTCTTCTTCAGTGTTCTCTCTACTTCAGTGTTCTGAGACAAAGTTACCGAATTAAGTCTTGCATAGCATTTTGAGAGAGCAATAGCTTGAATGTGACAGACTGGTAAGAGCATTGAACAAAATCTATTTCAGCATTGTGTACTTCAGATGTTAACTTTCATATAAAACATTGGAAAATGTTGGCATTAATTATTAGGGCAATATGAACATCCTAACTGCTCTATGGTTATGGAATGTCTTTAATCTGATTACCGTACAGTGGTAGAAGCTGAAAATTTGGTTATTAACTATAAAATAAGGTAACAATCCTCACAGAAAAAAAAATCATCTAATTAAGAAGAAATGGTTAATTAGCAAGTCAAACTGTCTTCACTTGCAGTGATATCTCTACTTCCTACCTCTGGAGCTGTTCTGGACTCTAATAGATGAGTTTTGATTTTATATATACATCCATAGACTTTTTCCAGGCTTCTAGTACATTTTTGTTCAATTTCCTATGTATTTCCTCTCTATTTCCATATCCTGTTTACATGCTGCTTTTTTCCTTTGAAGATAAGCTACAAAGACAATCAGTCCTTGAAGGCAAGAACTGTCTTACTTATTTATATTCATATTCCCATCATTTAAATTAGTGACTGGTATATAATATAATAAATTATCTTTCTGTTTTCTGAATATATAAAATATATTCAAAGCACACACATGTGTATATATATACATATATATATATGTATATATACATATATATATATATATATATATATATATATATCAGTTGCTTGCAATTATGAAGTACAAAGTTTATACAAACATACAAATATTTATATCTACCTATCTATGGATAGATTAAATAGACATATATTTTAGAACTGGATGAAAAGGGCAATAAGTCTCTTTCTACACTGTTATTTGTTGTCAGGCAGATTTGATCACAGAGTAAAGGCTAAAATCTCTATATTTCCATCTGCTGCTGAATAGTGGTGATGATACACTTTGCTCTCTACTGTCACTTGCTGCTTAAAAAAAGAAAATGCAGGAATGGAAAATATCCATTCCTGAATTTTCAGAATAGAAGACATAAGATACTTCTTTGCATTTTCACCTATTGTTACTGAGAGGCAGACCAGAGAAAAGAATCCTGCAAAAGGATAGTGTTACAGATATTTATTTTTGTCAGTCATAGGTTAATAGTTGTTTCTTGTTCCTAAAAGAAAATAACACTATTTCAGCTCAAGACATCAGCCAAGCCTGAAGCTGGAAGTGATGGATTCTAGAGCTGCTACTGAGAACCAATCCCAGTTTATACTACAGAAACGACACATGCAAAAGATTACCAGATTTACCCATTCAGCTGAGATGTTGAATCTAGTGAACATTCTAGAGCTGTTGCCCTGGTTACACATATCCCCTATTATACATTTGAATATATTTCCATTCTCATATTAGATAGTGTATTTACTAGTGTGAGACTATAGCCAGGAAACAGAACATTCAATATTAGTGTGGAATGTTTTGTAAATATTATAATTTTTAATAACTCTTTTTGGTTAAGGTTAATTGGGCACTAGTGACTGATTTGTTCCTGTGAAATATATCTGTAAAGACTCATGAACTACAATCTTAGTAAGAAAGGTTATCTTTAGGATTGTAAGACTATTGAGTTGCAGCAAGTACCCTAAGTGAGTGTCCATAGAAGGACAGTTAATTGTGGGAGATACTACTGAATCCTACTTGCAAACTTTTTAATAGATCAAAGGAATAAAAAAAAATCATTAGCTTTAGAGAGAGGAAGGAAAAGAGCTAAAAGAAAGAAAACAGATGTGCAGTTTATCAATTTGTCAAGCTTGACAAATAATTCTGGATATATTTAACAACGTCTAAGGAAGGTCTGTGTTTAAGCAAATAAACTGTTAGATTGAAACCAGAAGTACCAATTTAAGCACAGAGTCTTCAGATGCTGGCCATTGATGTCTGTTAGTGAGTTGACAGATAATAACCACACACATGACTTTGAAGTTAATAGGATGGAAGTAGTAGTTCTATTTTATTGATAAAGTAAACTTTTTCCATGTGCACTCTACATTAAGCATCAAATATTGGCATTTTACGGACTCCATAAGAGTATGGCATTTTGCACAGAAATCAACACAGAAAGAGTTGTACATCTGCAATGCTGTCACTGAAACATATTGTATTGCATTGGCCCAGCCTGCGGCTGCTATGTATTTTCTTCTGAAGAACTATGCCTTTAATTTTGGTAGCTTCCACCAGGTTTCCGAAATCCACATAGGATAATTCAGGACTTGTATTCACTGGATCAGATACATATCAGGAATTAAATGCTAAACTCAGACTTTAGAATCCTGGGATTTAGAATTCAAGAGATGAATATCTCATCCAATTCTCTTATTTTATAGATGAAGAAATTGAAGCACAGAGAATTATAGTTATCATTCGATAGTGTTTAAAGGTTTGCAAAGTGCTTTACAAGAATTACTTGTAATTTCATAATTAATTTCATAATTTAATTTTATAACAGCTCTGAAAGATAGAGTCAATTGTTATTCCTATTTTACAGATGAGGAAATTGTGGCAGCAGGTTAATTGACTTGTTCAGATATAGATAACTAGCCATTAAGTATCTGATTCTGGATTTGAGGTAAATTCTTCCTGACTCCAAGTCCAGTATTTTATACACTATTTCTACAGAATAACATGCCAAAATAAAAGACTTCCAATATTAGTAGAAACTTAACTAAACATTTTTACATGATTACTTCTATGGATTTATGACAGAAGCAGGTAGGTGGGATGGTGGATAGAGCACTATGTCTGGAGACAGGAAGGAAGGACTTCAAATTAGTGTCTGATACTTACTAGTTGTGTGACCCTAAGGGAATCACATTTTCTGAAATATAAAATGGGGAAAATAATAGCACCTACTTCCCAGGGCTGGCAGAGAAGATCAAATGACACAATACTTAGAGATATCTTGACACATAGCTGGTTACATATAAATGTTAATTATTATTATTTATTATCTGCCTGTTATGCATTTTCCTACCAAAAATGAAGAGGACAATATATTCATGATTTTCCATTCTATGCTATTTTCCCCTTGTTTTTCTATAAATCTTCCCTAAAACATTTACCCACCACAGTAGAAGCTTTTCTATTGTGTTTATTTTACCTGAACAGCATTGATGAATTCTTTATTCATCCTCATTCTCACTATAAGACAGACTCATCACCTTTTTTCTAATCAGATATTTGCTGATTATCTTTTATAGCACATCTTACAGAAGTTATTGCTGACATCCTGCAGTATATTTAGGAAAACCATATCCATTGGGTCTTTGTTGATTTTTTTTTGGGGGGGGCTTCCATTCAGCCTTTTCTTCTTTTTAAAAAAAAAGAACTAACATATTTGTTTTTAAAATATTTATTCATTTTAAAATTAAGTAGAAAAGCATGACCATGAATTTCTATTTCACAATATTTATTTAAAAAATTAACATTATATAATCAACATTAGACATCATTTTCAAAACTATACTGGTTTTCTGTGCTTTCCTACTAAATTTTATTTTGTTCATTGCTTCCTCCTCATCCCACCATTTTTGGAAAAGAAAACTTTTAGTCTGAAATTTGTTCTGGACTTAAATGTTTTTTTAAACTAACTGTATTTGGCCAAAACAGCCTTGTATGTTAACTCTTTGGAAAAGAATGATTCTCCCAGTGTAAGAGAAAGGGAAACATTTTTGCATAGAGAATTGCTAAAGAGTCTAGGATACTGGTAAATTGAGAGTTGATTCCTCAAAGTAATTTCTATTCCTCTATCCCTCTTTCCCTTTCCTTCTTCCTGAAGTAAGGCTATGCAGAAGCACAATCATATCCAATTTGAAAATAAACAGAAATGGCTCACATATGTCTATTAATATGTACTCTGCTATGGACAATAGTCTGTAAGAAATAATTTTGTTTTCATTCATGAATGTGGAAAATGATACCCTGTGAATGGAAAATATGATATGGAATTGAGATAGTAGATTTTATGTGTAGATTTACTTATGAATTATATTTAGGTGAAATAGAGTTTCAGAAAGTCTTTAGCCTTACTGTCTCTTCCAAAACCATTGAAGTACAGAGGAAAGGCAAAAAAGAGGGAACTGGTGATGATCCAGAATGCAGTGAATGACATTGGTGTTTTTTATGGCTAACCAAACTCTAAGATCTTCACAACACCTGCTTCAGCTGCCTCCATGGCCACTGGAAAAATGAGAAAAGTCTTCACATGCTTAAGCTACATATGCCCTTAACTCAGGGTTTAAGTCCCATAAATTTACCCTTACCTTGGTTTGGCTATTGCTTGCAATGGGTTTTTGGAGCTACAGTTTCCATGTTTCTCTTCTTGAAAAAGATATGAAATTGTTTCCACTGATATATATATATATATAAACATATACACACACACATATAAAACCTTTTAGGGACAATAGGGAACATCAACTCCAGATATGCCATTTTATAGGTGAGGAGAGGCAAGGTTAACTGACTTGTCCAAAGTCATACAGCATAGAATTAGCAGAATTGAGATTTGAACTCAGGTCTGCTATCTCTATATGAAATGGTTTGAATGCTATCACATTTGTGCATTGCATGTTCATATCTATCCCTTACTCTAATTTGATATAAAAGTTTACTTTTGAACTAACTGCAAGCAAATTCTGATTCTAACAAATGATAATCATATTAGAAACTTGTCATTTTTTTTTCTTTAAGATATAATAAATTTACATAAAATGCAATCTCTAATCAATATTGTAACCAGTGCTATTTTCAGTCTTGTTAGAACTTTGATCAGATTCCCACTGGTATAGTTTTTGCAATCCAATTTGCAACCTCGTGAGGCCAAAGGAATAAGATTTATTTTTGAAGAAATAGTCATCATTTATATTTCTACTTAGATCTATAAAAATACGAATTGAAACAAGATGTAAAGAAAGAGACATCTGGTTCAGTTTAGACATCTTTTAATATAAACTTCCATTGTTATTTATTGCTGCTTAATTCAACTCTTGTTTTTTTTTTTTTTTTTTAACCTTTCTTCCTTGACCCTGCTTAGGCCCTAATCAGAGTGCTCCTCAGCATTTTTACCACTTCTTTGGTATTTGCAGTCTCCCTGAGCAGCTGTATTTTAGGTAGACTCACCAGATTACTGAATTCTTCTGAGTTTCACAGGGAAATTTGGGCATCAGGTTGAAACAGTATTAACAAAAACTGAACTTTCAGCAAATGTCTAAAATAGACAAATAATTCTCCCAGGTGTCAAATATTCTTGCAAGGAAAAATGCCAGAATCAAGGGGAAAGATAAAACATTTACAAATGTTTTATTAATTATGCTGACTATTAACAGGCAAACAGCCAGGCCTCAAACTTTAGCCACATTCCATCCCCAATAAATATTACTAACAGGCAGAATAAAAACTTAATGATAATGTATTATAATTAGGAGCAGGAAATGCTGAATGCCTGAGCCAGATTTTTTTTCCCCAATGTCTAGTTGTTGTTGTTGTTGTTGTTGTTGTTGTTGTTTTTTCCATACTGCAGCAATGGTATGAAATGAGCCACACAAACCTAAAAATCTGATTTTGACCAATTTTCACAATTATAAAATAACCTTAGAAGATATTTTTATACTTTGGTAAGGCTTTTTTAAGATGTCTAAAACATATTGAAAGGTAAGGAATATTATTTACTTGATATGGATGGATAATAATTAAATCAGAATACTTGTGATGATACATTGTCATATTTTATGTCATAGGTAGATCTGTGGTCCAGATTCAAATTCTGCTTTTACCACTAATTGTGTGATCATGGGAAAACCATTTAACCACTCAGATTCCTCATCTTTAAGATGGATATAATATCTTGAGTACCAATTCAAAAAATTATTGTGAGAATTAAATGCAATATTATATGCCAGTATTAAATAAATATTTTATTATTATTTTAGCCTTTAGTTCACTACAGTATCAACTCTAAAAGGCCTTCAGTTTCCAGTGGAGGAGGCTAACAACCAATGAAAAAATATTTTGTTTAGAATAATTCAAAAGCACTGCATCATAAATGGAGAATTTTAAGTAACTGTAGAGATCATTTGAACTGAGCCTTTCATCATAGAGCTATGATAAAGGAAAGTGAGATCCAGAGCAGACCCATGTATTGGGCCAATTGACATAGCACAGTCCTTCGAGGTATTCACAAATTCCATTCTAGTGTTAATGATCTTTCTTCTGTGTACTAAACATTGGTTGGAACTGTTAAGGACCATCAGATTATAGTAACCCAATCAATAAAATAGTACATAAAATGGAATTCATGGTAGTACTCATTTTAGCGTATACTTCAAACAGTTATTGACATTCCTTTTTATTTTCCTCCGAAGATAGAGTATTATATTCCTTGCAATATATGACTCTCTAATCAATTTTACCAAATAATGCTAAACTGAATATCCTCTTCACTTTTAGAATACCTTTCCTGACTTGATTAGTAGTCCATGGAAGTTCAGGTAGCCTATACTAATATTTTGGAAAACCATCACATGTTCTAGTTCAGGAAGAAATGAATTTTTTATATTACTTAAACCTAAAGACATCAAAATCTTTTGAATATAGTAAGAATTTAACAAATTTAACAAATTTAAAATTTTATTTTATAATGAATTTATGAATACCAAAAAGTTACCATATACAAAGAACAAAAGAAACTCAAATCTTTATTTTGTATAGCAGAGATAGCAAACATGCTGCTCACGAGTATATACAATTTATATTTAAGAATCAATTGTGAAATGTTAAAAAGAGAAATAAAATACAATAGAATATAGATGATGTTAATGTGCAGTTTTCTAAATCAAAAAATACAATATCTATTTATCTATAAAACAGTACTTATTAGAGGTGTAGAAAAGTAAAACAAAACCAGCATTTAGCTTGTACAAAAATGTCTCTTATTTGGTTCCTTGAATCTATCTTTCTTTGCTCTATTAAAATTCAGTGCTATGGAGTCATGATTTCTCCTTGCATAGATCAGAATTCTTAAGTCTCTCAAAGTTATTTTTCTTCTGAATATTGTTATTTCATGAATTGTTTTGACTCTGTTTTCTTTACTCTCATCAGATCACACCTTTTTTTAAAATTTCTTATAATGTAATAATAACTATAATTAAATTAATGTGTCATGATTTGTTCAGTCATTTCCATGTTTGTGGCCATCCATTTTGCTTTTTGTTATAAGCAAATGAATATTTTTGTACATGGTTGTCTTTTTACCCTTTCTTTGTTCTTTTAGACGCATTAGCCTGGCAGTCATATTGCTGGAGCAAAGGGCATAGGGAATTTAGTGACTTTGCTTTCTATAATCCCTAGACCAATTCACATATGCATCAAAAGTGTATCAACACTCCTATCTTCCCACAGACTTTTCAACAATTGTCATTTTTCTTCTTTTATCATTTTTGTCACTATTAGAGGATATGAGATGGTACCTCAGAGTCATTTTAATTTAATTTGCATTTATCCAATTTTAGTGACTTGGAACATTTTTTCTGGCTATTGGTAGTTGTGATTCTTTTCTCTGAAAACTGTTTGTATCATGTTTTGAGCATTTATCTATTAGGAAATTTCTGACATTCATATGTATTTGCTTTAGTCCTTTATATGTTGGATTCATTTTGCAGGTGAAGGAACTAAGGTCAAGAGAAGGGGGACAGGATTGTCCAAGACCATATATATCTAGTTCATTCCTGAATTGCAATTAAAACTGTGGACTTCTTCCCAATGTAGGATTCTTTCCTCAGTGCCATATAGCCTCTCTTCAAGTATTTCTAGCTTTTAAAAAATGCTAAACGCGAGGAGCCAAGCTGATTAAAAATATCAGTTTAGTCTACTAAAAGATATAATTTTATACTGATTTTCCTGTTTCAATATTTACAGAGCAATGAATAATAAATAGTATTTTACATGAATTTCAAACAAGGAAAAAAGCCACATTTGCTTAATAAAATGTATATATGCACTTATATAGATAATGTATCCAGAGAAAATGATATTCAGCATTATCTTCCTTTTGAATAAAGAATGTGTGTAAACAGTGCTATTTGCACACTGTGTTCAGATTTTGACTTGCTATGAATCTAAATCCTATTGCCCTTATTTGCTACAGGCCCCTGTGGATTTTCCTAAATGAAAAACTTTAGATTTATTTAATGCATGTGCAAATTATAAATTTATTCTGAAAACTAGATGTGGACCTCCTACTATCACCATTAACTTTCATGCCCTCAATAATAGGAGAAAAATCGTCTGAGTACTAATGGGCAATTACTATTATTTCAGGAGAGATTATGATAACCACTGTCTGAAATTCCTTCTGGCCTACATTCTCAAGATTCACTAGCTTACAGATATTTTTATCATCTAAATGAAGTCATTTAACATATTTCAATGGAATATAAAATTGTATTATTAAATTTATTATTATCGTTTACTTTGAAAAGACAAAGGCTTTCTGAAATAGTCATTGTCATTGTAATATTGAGCATTGCTAGCTGGCTCAGTACTACTATAGTAAAGGTCAATCAAGAGATGGTGCTATTCTGCCAACACTCATCAGGAAGAGTTAGCAATGGATTTAAGAATGAAGAAGAGCAGAATTTATTAATGGTAGCAATAGTTGTGCTCCCATTGCAGTCTTGTTGAAAATTCAGTAAGTCATATTCATTTTAGAGGAAGTTCCTAGAAATCCTGGCAAAGATTTGATGTGATTGCAAAAAGCAAATCAGACTGCCAAAATTTCCTAACCAAAACAAAGGGCAATACTCATAATGAAGTGGTGCAAAAATGATAGCCAATATGTTTAGTTAAGAATTCAAGTTGCTAAGATCAAATTAATTCTGTTTTGTAACTGATTCTATTCTCTTTGACCAGTGACATTTTATATAGCTGCCCAAATCAAGTTTCTTTATTTCTGAGTTACATCCAGAAGTTCATGAGTTCAGAAATTGTTTTCCTTCCTGAGTTAAGTTTAAAAGTTCAGTTTCCTCATAAATCACTTTAATTAAAAGAAAACCAGTTATCGCTATACTACTAGCTGCCCTTGTACAATTAGAAGAAATCTGTTATCTATATGTCATTAGTTATTCTTGCAAGTGGACTAAATCAATCAGAATTTCTTAAATGAAGGGAAAAGTTGCTGCTACTCTGCATTGCCAATTTCTAGTCAATCATATTATCCACCACACCTGTGATGCTTTCGACTTAGTAGCCTGTCATATTGTCTACACCCACAACAATGCTACAGACTTTGTAATCAGGCATATTGTTTTTCCCCATCTATGATTCTGCCTCTAGTTTTTGGATGTTCCTCCTTTTGTCTGTAAAAAATCACCTTTGTTCTATCTTTTGGCTTATTAAAAAGCTAAAGACCCTTTTTTAGTGGGAACTATTAGCCTTACCAATAAGCGAATATTCTTGAAATTTGTTCCTCAGTTTATCTTACTTTCAAAACCAATATAATGAAATGTTTTTCTTAATCATGGGTTTATATGATATCCCTTTATACAATTTATGTGTTCTTAAAAGATATGGGCAGATCCCATTTTACTAATTGAATATTTTATTAATTGACTTTTTCAAAAGTAAAGTAATCATTTTTAATAAATGAATGAGTTCATATATCAATTGAATAAAATTATCATTTGAATTACATTTAATTTTTAAAGATAATTTCCTTTTCCTTTCTCATCAGTCTTCATTTGTTAGGCCTCTTCCTAGTTTAGTTTCATGTCTCCAACTGTCTGCCTTTAGCATTTCTATTCCTATTTCACTGGTTAGAAAATCTTCTCAAACTTCATACTTCCACATTATAATTTGTATTCCATAAATCTTTAAGTTTCTTAAGATGATCTTCTCTTGTAGTTATATTGTTCTTTATCCTCACTCATTCTGACTATTGACAGAAATTTTTAAAAAAAGAAAAATAAAAAAGGTTGTTTACATGGTCATTTAAAGCCCATCATATTCTGGCTTCAATTTATTCTTTGAGGATGATCATTCTTTACCCAATTTCATGAAACCCAAATTCCATCCAAACTGATCCAATTGCTCTTCCTATTATCTGAAATTCATCTCCTTTCTCTCTGAACATAGTCTGTCTTCCTCCCTTTTCCTATGCTTGAAATGCTTTCCATTCTTAGAACTCCTAACACTCTTAAAGGCTCAACTTTATATTAAAAAGGTCTTTCCTGAATTTTCCTATTATTTTGCAAATATTATCTATTTGTTTATTTAGGGAGATAATATATAAGCTCCGTGAGAACAGGGGCTGTCATAAATATAAAAATATATAGAATATGGGCTTTTCTGTTATACTCTTGACATCAGGGGGATATCGCTGCGGTCCAGATCTTAATTAACAAATCAACAAAATTTTATTAAGCATGTAAACAAAATCTTAAAAAAAATCTCATTCTTTTCATGTGATAAGTCTGGCATACAATTTCAATCATGTATTTTTTTTTTTACAATAAGCTTTAAATGACTTCTCCAGCATAATCTTTTATCTGCTTTAATCTTTATTGCAATAAACTGTGGTGGTAACTTTATATAGGATCTTGCAACTGAATGTGGGAGGTCACAAGTATTGTGATTTATCATTATTTATTTGATTTGTATACATATTTAATATGCCTATATATCTTTCATCATGTAAAAATTTCTCAGTGGAAAAGGGGTTGGGAGTGGGAAAAGTAAGGCCCATAAATCTATGGATATTCCAAAAGATTTCAATATGTGGCTTTTGTGATAATCAACCAAGAAGAATTTATTTAGTGTTACTATTTATACAGAAATATTTTAAGAATTGTGGGGGAGGATAGTAAAATCTAGACCCTGGCTTAAAGGTCATATTTTAATTCAGGAGAGAATATGATTTGCATAAAATAACTAAAAAAGCAGGAGGGAGAGGGAGAGAGGGAGAAGGAGGGAGAGAGAGAGAGAGAGAGAGAGAGAGAGAGAGAGAGAGAGAGAGAGAGAGAGAGAGAGAGAGAGAGAGAGAGAGAGAGAGAGTGAGTGTGTTATAGTGGGTAGAAGGTCTAGCTTTGGTGTCAGGAAAATAAAATCATAAACTCAGAATCACAGATTTTGGAATTGAAAGAGATCTTAGAGAACATCTTGTCCAGCCCATACCTGAATATATTTTTTTCTCTACAACATATCTGACAAGTTCTCAGCTTTTGTTTGAAGACTTCTAATGAGGGGAAGTCACTATTTCATAAATCATTCAATTAATTTTGGTAAAGTTCCAATTATTAGGAAAATTTTACTGGAGAAGAAACTGAAATTTGCCTCTTTGAACTTCTGCCCTTTGCTTCTACTCCTACTTTCTGGGGCCAAGCAGAAGATTAAGCATTCACTACTGGACTTATATCCCAAGGAAATACTAAAGAAGGGAAAGAGAACTGTATGTGCCAAAATGTTTGTGGCAGCCCTTTTTGTGGTGGCTAGAAACTGGAGAATGAATGGATGCCCATGAATTGGAGAATGGTTGGGTAAATTGTGGTATATGAAGGTTATGGAATATTATTGCTCTGTAAGAAATGACCAGCAGGAGGAATACAGAGAGGCTTGGAGAGACTTACATCAACTGATGCTGAATGAAATGAGCAGAACCAGGGGATCATTGTAAACTTCAACAACAATACTGTATCAGTATGTATTCTGATTGAGGTGGATATCTTCAACAAAGAGAATATCTAATTCAGTTCGAATTGATCAATGATGGACAAAATCAGCCATACCCAGAAAAGGAACACTGGGAAATGAGTGTAAACTGTTTGTATTTTTGTTTTTCTTCCCAGGTTATTTTTACCTTCTGAATCCAATTCTTCCTGTGCAAGAAGAAAGTGGGTTCTGCACACATATATTATATTTAGGATATACTATAAAGAATTTGACATTTATGGGACTGCCTGCTAATCTAGGGGAGGGGGTGGAGGAAAGGAGGGGAAAATTCAGAACAGAAGTGAATGCAAGGGATAATGTTGTACTGTCAAAAAAGTTATAATTATAAAATTAATAAAAAATTAAAATAAAAAAGAAGGCTAAGCATTCTTTGGAATTGCATTCTTCTAAATACCTGAACAGAGAGAAATCTTCCCTCTCTCCTTTGTAGTCTCCTTTTTTCCCAGGTAGCCTTCCCATTTCTTCTATTTATCCTCTGGTGGCAAGGACACTTTTTTGGATTTATGAAGAGAATCAGTTTGAGGGTAAATGCATGTTCTGGAATAAGTGGAAATGGTACATTAAAATATAATGTGGAAAGTTAATGTCAGTGTTTTTTTTTTTGTTTTTGTTTGTTTTTGTTTTTGTTTTGTTTTTTTGTTTTTTTTTTTTTTCCTGTTGAAGGATAAGCCAAAGGTTTGGTTATGTCAAGGGATAATAAGACAATAAGCCAGAATTATTATCATTTCTAATTACTATATATTAAACAGTCTTGTAAGCGTATACAGACAATTATGGCTTCCACTACTCTTTCTCACCCCTTACACATACCTCAGTCAGAAGAAGATGTTATAAGTTTCAAAAGGGCCATAGGACTTATGACTTCCTATCTCTCTATCAGCATCATAGCACCAAACCTCAAGGAAAATAGTGTCTGGACACTTGCTTAAACTAAATCCTTAAGTACCCACAAATGAGATTAAAGGATTTTTTAGCAATAGGAAGCTTTAAGTTACACATTTGTCACATGTCTTCTCTTTCCCATGGATTCTGCATGTACTTTTGTGGGAGAATAAGATACAATTTTTTGGGGGAATGCTTTGTATCAACTGGAGGGCAAACATAAAAATAAATGGACTAATAATCATTTTAATGATGATTGCTATAATAACTGTGTACACATTTATCTCTTTTGATCATCATAGCTATATGTTTTACAATTATATTCATTTTATAATTAATCATATGTTAAATATTTATTAAGTATTTACTATATTAGTCTATCAATAAGTACTTAAGCCAAGGGAAGTATGATTTAGAAAGTGCAAGTGATCTGCACAATATCACCTAGATAGTAAAAATATCTTAGGTGTGATTGCCAGTTTCTGAGTGTGCTTCCCATTCATTTGTCTGCTGTTAGTCTTTTCTAAGAACATGCATTTTGTTTATTCTGTCCTTTCCCCTCTAATGTGAGACAACTGGACCTAATGAAAGCAGAATTGAGCTTAATTAGGAAGATCTGGATTCAATTCTTACTTCTGACACCTATTAATCATGTAAGCCCAAGTAAAATACTGAAGCTCTCTCTACTAAAAAGAGGGAAATTTCTAGTTTGTCTGTACTTTGTTTCATCAGTGAAAAGATAATCATTGATTCTGTTGTCATAGTAGCAATTCCTTTTATTTTCCAGTGATGGAGTAAGGGACATCTGTGGGATATAGTTAGCCAACTACATTGACTTAATGCTTATAACTCTGGGATTCTCAAAGGCCTCATCAGTCACATGGGAGGATCTTGTATTTGGCCTATTGTGAGAATTTATACATTGATTTCACTGAGAAAACCCTTCCTTTACAAGTCTCTGTTCAATTATCAACCCTTATTTTAAAATTTATTTTTAATGATTGAACAATAGTTAATGGTTATATTATTATATCATTTGTGCCTTTTGTTTTATATCATAAACATGTTCACATCTTCTTTCTTTGGCCTAGTGAAACCTTTCATATTTGTGTGTGCATGTGTATGTATGCATTTTCCTTGTATGTATATTTTTCTTGTATTATATATAACATATTTTCTTGCATATATATATATATATATATATATATATATATAAAGTGTACATATATGTATATATCAGATATCTGATGCAATGATAACATATGACAGAATTTTAAAAAAATGATACCCACAGTCTTTCATTAATCTAAAGTAATGAATAAGGTTAATATCCTTAGTTTTTCTTTGGGTCCAAGATTGATAATTATAATTAATAATCTTTTTCTAATCACTAACACAACAATAATAATCCCAGTGAGAATAAGGTGGAAGTGACATTTAAATCCCAAACTGCATTTTCAAAAAATCCAAACATATCATTTACTTTTAAGTTATTGGCATTAAGAATATTTTTGTCATTTCAAGGGCAACTCTATTTTAACTATATGCCAAAATGCTAAGAATTAATGGTCTTTGGTTTTATGGTTAATGGATAGAAATGAAGTGACTTAGTTTTAAGAAATTCAATTATCTGATGTCATAACATGTTCAGGAATCCATGAATGTAATGGGATTTTCTTCTCTCACTTCAACTAAGAATAATCCTCTACATAATGAATTCAGATTCCTGTTTTTTCATAAGTTTTGTTAGCACTGCCATACAAAGCGCTACATTCTATTATGTTAATGCTTGCTAATTGCTTTTAATTAATGCTCTGACGTTATTTCAGAATAATTTTTCTATACTGAAAATGATTTATAAAATTAATAAAAATTAGTAGCTTTCTCCAACTTGTACAGAAGTCAAGAATAACAAAACATGTCATCACAAAATGAACAAAAGACATAAATACTAGATATTAGGAAACTTTTTTTTCTCTACTGTATTTTCTAATCCAATTCCAAATAATTCAATTTAACTCAATCTAATTCAATCAAATCAGCATGTATTAAGTACCCATTGTGTGAAATATGCTATTAAAGGCAAATTTTTTTTTTAAGTATTTGTCCCTAAGGAGCTTTTATTTTACCCTACCCCTCCCTCATTGCTTAGATTCTTCTATTTTTCTAAATTTAAGCTTCAAATCTTCCATATTTCAAAGATCTCTGATTTAATTTTTGTGAATAATTCCTTCATCAATAAAACTCTTTAGTTTTAGAGACCAGCAGAATACCTGTGGCCAACCTAGTGTTGAACTTCTCTAGCCTTAGCTAAATTGTGAAATGTATGACAGATAGACTAACTATTTTGGGTTTCTCCTCAGAGCCATTTAAACTAAGTAGATCCTGCCAGAGTTTATATTCTGCTAGCATAGAGAATATAAAGTCAGCTTCAAGCTATGCTAAATCCTCAAGATAGGGCTTTGATGAATAGCTTTTTTTTTTTTTTTTTTTTTTTTTTTTTTTTTTTTTTTAGGGGAATATATGATGCAAAATATCTGAAATGTATTCTTGATAAAATCTTATAATATATCCCCCATTTAAACAAGACAACAAAACAAAATTAATGAAATTATATGTAATGCTAAGCCAGACCTGTACTTAGTTACCAGCTCAGGCATTACTGGGCATGTGAAGTATTATCTAATGTCTCATCAGGAACACTTTAATGTTAAAACCATGCTGAGTAAAACTACTGAGGAAATTTTTCTTTTATGGTTAACAGGGAAAATGCCCTAAAATGATTAAAATCTTAATGAATTAAGGGATCCCACTCGGGGCAGGAGCTTTTTGACCTACACAGAGACAGATCTGATTAGAGCTTCAAAAGTGCATTTATGCTGTGAAAAACATTAGGAACGCAGAGAGTTCTATTGCAGACATTAGGAAATTACAGTTAGAAATAGACTCATTAGATTTTCTCACCCATACCCTTCATTCATTGATTAGTCATTAGAAGCACACACTTTCACACCATATAAAAATATCCTTGATACAATGGTATGAGATATACTATCATTTTTATGATTTCAGAAAGTATGCATTTGCAACAAAAGGATTGAGAATAACTATTTCTAACATATGACTTTAGCAATCACTGATTAGCATGGTCAAAAACTGGTAGTATTTAATCTTTTGGTGAATAAATGAATTCATAATAGAAATATAATTTTTATAAATGTTTGCAAAGAATATATGATGATTTATTACATGGGGTATTAGTAGTATGAAAGAATTAGTCCTCTTAAATAACTTCTCTGAAGGAGTGGACCTCCATTTCTCCAAAGTTAAGAAACACAAACAAGAGACAATAAGGCAGAACATTCTAGAGATGTATAGGGTTTCAACCAAGAGCAACTAAATTCAACTTCTGTCTCAGATACTTACTAATTATATGACATTGGAAAAATGACTTTACTTTTTCTAGTGTCATATTACATATGTACATACATAATTTTTTCTTCTGTTTCTTTAAATAAAAGAAATTAAAAAAAAAAAAAGATTTGATGGCCTTTAAATGTGTGATCCAAATTGTTGACTCATGATGAAGATAACACAGAAAACAGCATATGAATGCCCTAATCTAATTAGACTCAGTCATTTGGGATGCACATTTAATTTGGGACTGTTGGAAGAGTCTAGGAATTCTTATGTCTTCTCTAAACCTACTAACATCCAGTTACATCTTAAAGGGAGTAAATATATTAAATATTGCTTGAAACGCAAAGGTTGGAACTTAGAAATCTAAAACTTTAGAATTTTATCTGGGAAATACCTTATAAATACCATATTCTCATATTATATAGGAAGAGACTACAATTCAGAGGGGAGACATGATTATAGGCTACACAGCTAGGAAAGATTGGAGGCAGATTCTCAACATAAATACCTTGATACCATACTCAGTGTCTTTCTACTAAAAATATTTGTTGCAATGAAATTTGAGTGGTATATACTTTCTAAGGCTCTTTTTCATGGTGATGCATTTTTCATTTTCTTTAGAAATATTTTTCTCTCTTCCTATAAATAAAAGGATGTAGTGAGGTAAGCAGTTATCCATAAAAGGTTTCACACACACACACACACACACACACACACACACACACACACACACACACATATACTCACACACAGGTTTTCTTCAGTCACTCATTTCTTGTGATGAATAATTTAACTTCCAGAAAACAAAAGAGTGTTGGAAAAATATTGATAAAGAAGATTTATTTTGTATTTTACTTTTTATTATTGATTTGAATATATAATCTGATAGAATAAAGATTATATTGTATTTTTACCTATTTAACCTATACAAAGGAAGATTTTTTTTTCCCTTTTAGTGTCATCAATGTGAAAAATTCTCTCATGTGGAAGCTTTTTCTAGGAGTTCAATAACTTCTAAATAATCTAAAGAATCATCAAGCAACCCTGAGAGGTTAATTCGGATTGTTGCTGATGTCCCAGTTAGTATGTTTCAGAAGTAGATCTTGAATTCTGGCCCTTCTGATTTAGGATAATCACCATAGCCACTATTCCAGACCTAGAAAATGTCATTCTAGTTCTTTCCTCTGCTTCCCTTGATTACTTAGCCATCCAATTAATATCTTACATTAAAAATATCCATCCCCCAAATTTTTAAAAATGGTTAGTGGGATGAGCTGGAAAGGCCGGAGAGTCATTTAAGTTCATGCAGTTGTAGTGAAGGGAAGATGGTGTTATTTTTACCTTCTCATTGCACTCATAAGGAATATGTGAAAAAAAATTGAGGACAGCACATAGGAAAAAGTGAAAATTCTAATCTTGTTACTTTCTCCGCAGTCCTGTAAAACACTGACTAACACACTTAAGAGCAGGAAAAAGCTTTAAACTGTTGTGTGTGAGAGAAAACCTGATTTTTTTTTTGAAAACGGTCTGAATCAGATCCAGAGCAAATGCTGACCTGCTGTTTCACACAATAGAATCCAGTTCTTCCTGTTCTGCTTATTAAACTAAAGATTGCTGAAGAAAGCAGACAGGCCATAAGGAAAAAGCCAAATCTGAGCTCCTAGCAGTTCTGCCTTAGGCATAAAAAGGGAGTAAAAAGCCTTTTTAAACTTTCTCATTTTATATGTTTCCCATCTTACTAAATAAGTTACCTTCTTCAGTAGTTCTCTATTATGTTATTTCAGTTTGTTTCCTAATTCATGGAAATACTCAGAAATGATTCTTAATTCAGTTCAATTCAATTCAAAAGATCTAATAAGCTCTTTCTATGAGCTGGACATTATACTAGGAACTGGGAATGCAAAGACAAAAATGAAAGAATCTCTGACCTCAAGGAGCTTACCTTTTATTAGGCAGCTACAGTTGGTACATATGTCACACAAATAACTTAATAAGAGGTAGACTGATAATAACTGGGGAGATTAGGAAAGGGCCAGAGTTGCAGGTGGTACTTGGGCTGTGCCTTAGAGGAATCAGGATTCTAGAAGAAAGAGGATAGATATTATGTTCTGCACAAGAAGGATAACTTTTGCACAGGTATGGAAACAGGAGATGGAATGTCATGTATAGAGAATAACCAAAAGTCTAATTTTTCTAAAATCCTTCAGCATTGTCTTTCAAAAACAGTGTGCCATAATACAAAGTGCTAAGAAGTTGTAATCAGGAAACTTAAGTTAAAATCTCACTTATGTCTCTTGCTACGCATATGACCTAAGTTTCTCAATCAGTTAAAATAAAGAGATAATACTTGTTGATTTCTAAGTTTCCTTCCAATCAGAATCTATGATTCTATGAGAAGCAACAGTTCAGTATTTGCTTGAATATTTCTTATATTCCCTAAACATCTATGGTCTTCAGAATGATGAGAATTTAGCAAGCAGACCTAAAATAGAATGTTCACTTTAGTCAAATGACCAAACCCTTATAGGCTCAAAACACTTGATTGATTGGTAAAAGAAAAAAAAATTGTCAAATAAAAATATCTAATGTGATATGCAAGGATACTAATCAGTGATGAAACATTAGTAAAGAAGGCATGTAAGTCTACATGATTCCATTTTAGAATCCTGGAAAGATGAGAAATAAATTTGATTTTCTTGCTTTTAGTGTCATGGCTATGACACTAAGGACATGCAAAACAAGGTAATTTCAAGATCATATATTTGGGATTTCTGGAAATGCTTAAGAAAGGCAGGCATTTTTAGAGTATATATTATTATCTTCCTTTATTTCTGTCTCATATGAATAGCCCGGGTCAATAAACCTACTAGCTGAAACTTTATATTATAGTCAGAATTCAAAATTAAGCAATCAAAACTAAGTTTGTTTTTTTTTTTTTTTCAAAGAAAGCTAATACATATAAAGCACTTTATAAATCTTAAAGTTCTATGTAAATATTAGCTATTATTCCTCTGGCATTAGATTAGCTGCTTGTCATTGCAGAGGGGAGGGAATATTTTAGGGCACTCTAGGTACTCAGTAATTACTTCTTGAATGAATTAATGAATGGAAATCTGGGTGACTTTAGCCAAATCATTTAAGAATTTTAGAATCTATTGTATGACAGAGGAAATACTGACACAGGACCACTCAGCATGGCGTGCCCTCATCAGAGAAAGTGCTGTGCTCTATGAGTGGAGCAGAGTTGAAATAATCCAAAGAAAACATGAAATATGCAACATTAGAGAAGGTGCTCCAAATGTTCATATGGACTATTTGTGTCCAAGCTCATATTGATCTGATCAGCCACAGTCAGACACACTGTAACTAGATTTTTTTTCCCAGAAAATGACTGGATTGATTGGATTAGGCAATCAGTAAGGGCCCTTCTACTTCCATGTCCTACTAGCCTATCAATGAAATTAGTGACCTACATAAGAAATGATGCATATGTGTGCTTCAGAATCTTGATAAATTTGTAGGAAATAATGTAGAACAAACTTAATAGAACTAGAAAGACAATATAGGCTATGACTAGAAAAATGTAAATGAAAATAAAACTACAGTGCTGCTGAGATAAAATTAATTGAAATTCTGAGGTATGTATTTGATGAAATTAAATGAAATTTTTATATTCCCTGAGATAGCTATGGGAGATTATAGATAGTGAATGTTGCATATGTGGTAAGACACAGTCATTTTGTAAGCCACTTTTTTCTTAACTGCTTTTCTTTGTTAGGAGGAAGAATTTATAACAAATTTATATATTTTAGAAAAGGATTATGGCATAAAAAACAGAAATCAAAAATAGAATCAGGCATCTGAATCCTATGTAATTCCATTGCCCAGTTTTAGCTCTGAAGGAGAAATGAGAAAAATGACTTCTTTGTCTTTCTCTAGAGAAATGGCAGACAAAGTGTGTATAATGTTGCTTACACCACTAGACATAGTTGCTGTGTCTGTTCGTTTCACTTAAATTTATTTCTTTCAAGGGAAGGCTGACTGATAATAATGGTATGAAAAGATACTATATAAACTAATGATTGCAGTGTAAAAATAAAAGAAATCAATAAAACTGAAAGTGAACTAAAATATAAATATATGTATATATATAAAAAACAGACATATAACTATGTCTTTATATATAAATATCTGTACACATATATCTGTACATAAATCATATATGTAAATAGACATACTAATATATATCTGTGTGTTTATATGTATCTAGGTATATACATATACACACATATATACATATATAAAATATATTGCTTAAAGAAATAAAATTATGTATTTCTATGTATGTGTATAACTACATGTGTATTTATAGGAATACTTCATATAAAGTGTTATATTTAAGAAGTAGTAGAAATCTAGAATAAATCAATTAAAATTTATTAATTCTACATATGCCAAATACTTTTCTAAGAATTAGGTATACAAAGAAATGCAAATGGCAAGACCCTGACTTAAAGAAGCTTATAGTTTAATAAAGAAGATGATTGCTTGTCAAAGAACAATAGTCATACTATTTAAGGGATATGATTCCTTTATTTATACTTTCAAATAAAAAAAAAAGTTCAAACATCTTTACTTGGAGAAATCTAATGAATTCAAATGATTGTAGAAAAAGATCATTTGTTTTCTGAAAGAACTAAATATAAGCCTAGATTGAGAATTGGAAGAAACATTAGAGATCATCTGTTCAACATCTTCAATTTATGGATGAAGAAGCTGAGTTTCAGAGAAATTAAATTACTCAGGGTTATGTAGATAGCAATTAGCTCTGAAGTCAAGAAGATCTGAATTCAAATTCCACCTCAAATACTAAGTGTGTGACCCTGGAAAACTTACTTACTCCTATTTGCCCCATTTTCCTCATCTGTAAAATGAGCTAGAGAAGGAAATGTCAAACCATCCAGTATCTTTGTCAAGAAAACCTCTAATGGAATCATAAAGAGTCAAATACTACTGGAAAATGATTGAACAACAATTGAACATGCCTGTTTAAATGGATAGATGACTAATCATTCAAAATGCAGGATGTGAAATTTAAATGATTTCGGTGGAAATTCAAACTTATTGTCACTCATGAAAGTCAATAACTTAAATGAAGCAGGGTAGTTTACTTTATCTTCCACCATTTCATTGTGGCTGGGGGTGAAAAATGAGTGATCTTTTCATCTATGAAGGTGAAACCCTCTTCCTTACTTCAGGTAGCTACATTTCTGTATTCTTGTGGCCAAAACAAATTCTTCTCCTACTAGCCAATATATTGGTAATAAAAGTGTAAATTCAGAAAGGCAGTCTGTCCCCATATTTGCACTTGAAGTTTTTTCCACAGCAGTGGAAATTATTAATTCTTTTTTCTCTACTAGCAGTCCCTTCAAAGTTCCAAGGTCACCTCCCTGCCATGTGAAACTTTAATTGACTTAAACATTTGATAGCATGCATTAATCTTTAAGCAATCAGAAATGAACTGGCTTGAATAACTTCTAACACTCATAGCAAAGATTAATCTTATGCCCAGATCATTGGTAACCAACAAAGATGTTGGCCATAGTCTGTTCCTATTTCTAAAATATCTAGAAATGAATGTTGGTTAGTTAGAAACAATAGATTTGAGTCAAAAAAAAACAAACCAAAAAAAAACTAGGGCTGAGATTTGGGTTTTTCTTTTTGCTGGTTCTGAGAATCTGGACTTACTGACAATTGTATTCATCTCCTTCATTTGTAAAAGGGATGGTCATATTTCTACCAGTTATACCATAGGAGCAGTGTTTGGAAATTCATTAACAAGACATAGAGCCCTGGGAGGTATTATTATATTTCATCAAAAATACATGTAAAAAAAGAACCTTTTTCTGCTTCCCCATTACCAATAATTATATTTTATTTTTGACTATTTTATTTTATAAATCTCTAGTTTGTTCTCATAAATATGAAGTGTAAGTGACAAACATACTTAAGGATTAATTCTTGTAGATAAGAGTGCCTGAAGAACTATAAAAAATCTGAAATATCATATGGGAGGCAGAAACTGACATACAAAAGTTCCAAAGAAAAGGAAAAAAGAAAAATGACTATATGGTGAGACTTTACAAATAGCTGAGAAAAGAAGAAAATCAAAAGATAAAATGAAGGAAAAAGATGTACCCCACTGAATGCAAAATTCCATATAAGAGCAAGGAGAGAGAAGGTTTTCTTAAATGGGCAATTAAAAAATAGAAGAAAAAGAATTGATGGGAAAATAAATCTATTCAAGAAAATTAAATATATCAAAGGAATATTCATGCAAAAATGTGAATGATAAAAGACAAAAATGGTAGGGACTTAATGGAAGCAGAAGAAATGGAGAAATGGCAAGAATACACAAAAAACTATACAAGAAAAATCTTAATCTCACCAATAACTAGGATGGTATGATTACTGATCTATAACCAGACATCCTGGAGTGGATCTTAGGAAGCATAGCTCATAATAAGTCCATTGTAGGTGATGGAATTTCATCTGAGTCATTAAAAATCCTGAAAGACGATACTGTTAAAGTGTGGATTCAATATGCTAACAAATTTGGAAAACAGGTGTGGCCACCGGATTGGAAAAGTTCAATTTATGTCCCATTGCAAATGAAGGCACTACAATGCCAAGGAATGTTCAAATTACCAATTACACTCATTTCACAGATCAGGGAGATTATGCCTTAGATTCTGCAAGGCTTTAGCAACATCTGAAGCTGTTTTTTGAAGAGCCAGGAGAACAAGAAACAAAATTGCCAATATTTGCTGGATTATGAAAAAAGCAAAGAACTACTTGGGGAAAAAATCTACTTCTGCTTCATTAATTACACTAAAGCCTTTCTCTAAGTGGGTCACAACAAAATGTGGCAAGTTCTCAAAGAGTTAAGAGTATTAGATCATCTTATTTCCAGGTGAACCTGTAATTGTTTCTCCTTAGGTCTAAAGAGAACCATGACATCACAAAGATGATGCCATGACAAGCACACAAATTAGATTTAAATGAGGGAGGGTGCAAGGTCACCTGCCTCCTTTTCTCTTCTGGAACCATTTGGATCTAGTGTCAAGATATGGAAAAATTGGAGGCGACCCTGGATACAATAGGTGAACTTGGTCTTTTTAAGCTAAAATCTTTATTAGACTTCAGTCTGTATGAAGCAATGATTAAGGCTAGGTAAGAAATGAGGCAGGAAAAAAAAGTCAATCTGGGAGATAAAAACGTTCAGGGTGCAGATCAAGAAGCCAGCATTACAATCAAACAATGAAAAACTAGTTTAAGATTGGAAAAAAAAAGTATGTCAAGGTTTTATAATGACATCGTACTTTATGTTATTATTTATTTCACTTATATGCAAAATACATCTTGTAAAATGCCAGGTCAAATGAATCAAAAGCAAGAATTAAGGTTGGCTGGAGAAATATCAACAATCTTTTAAATATGCTGTTGATATCACTCTAATGGCAGAAAATACAAATGAATTAAGAAGCTTCTTTATGAGACTTTTTGATGGAAAAGGAGAGTGTAAAAGCTGGCTTATAGTTTCACAAAAACTACAAATGAAAAAAGATCTTGGTAACTGATGACATCACTTCCTGGCAAATAAAAGGAGAAAAAATTAACTAGTGTTAAATTTTATATTCTGGAGCTCAAAGATTACTGCTATAGTCATGGAATTAAATGATACTTATTCCTTACAAGGACAGTTATGGCAAATCTGATTAGCATACTCAAAGGCAAAAACTTCATTTTGCTGACAGAGGTCCTTATAGTCAAAGCAATATTTTTTTTCCAGTATCAAAGTTTGTTTGTGATAGCTGGACTATAAGGAAAGATGAGAACCATAGAATCAACACTTTTCAATTATGATGCTGGAGAAGAAAGACTTTTAAGAATCTCTTGCATAAGAGATCAGATCAGTCAATATTTAAATAAATTAATTCAGCCTATTCATTAGAAGATCAAACACTGACACTAAAGCTTAAATACTTTGGCTACATAATGAGAAGACGGGACTCATTGGAAAATATTCTGATGTTGGGAAAGATTGAAGGCAAAAACAGAAGGGGACAGGAGAGGATGAGATGGATAAAGAGTATCAGAGAAACAATAAACATCAACTTGGCCAGACTTCAAGAGTTAGTGCAGTCATAAAGAGCCTGGCATGCTGTGATTTATGGGATCTTGAAGAGTCAGACATGATTGAACATCTGAACATGAACAAGAAAAACTTAACCTATGTAATGTTTTGTATTGCAGTTCTTTATCTTAGCATTTTATCCCCAGTTAGCATGTAAGTTCCATGATTTTTAATTAATTAACTAATTAATTAATTAATTTTAACATTTTTTTGACAGTACATATGCATGGTTAATATTTTACAACATTATCCCTTGCACTCCCTTCTGTGCCGAATTTTTCCCTCCTTCCCTCCACTCTTTCCCCTAGATGGCAGGCATCCCCATATATGTTAAATATGTTATAGTATATCCTAGATACAATATATGTGTGGAGAACTGATTTTTTTGTTGTTGTTTGTTGCACAGGAAGAATTGGATTCAGAAGGTAAAAATAACCTGGTAAGAGAAACAAAAATGCAAACAGTTTACACTCATTTCCCAGTGTTCCTTCTCTGGGTATAGCTGATTCTATCCATCATTGATCAATTGGATATGCATTAGATATTCTCTTTGTTGAAGATATCCATTTCCATCACAATACATCTTCATACAGTATCGTTGTTGAAGTGTATAAAGATCTCCTGGTTCTGCTCATTTCACTCAGCCTCTCTGTACTCATCCTGCTGGTCATTTCTTACAGAACAATAATATTCCATAACCTTCATATACCATAATTTACCCAACCATTCTCCAATTGATGGACATCCATTCATTTTCCAGTTTCTAGCCACTACAAAAAGGGCTGCCACAAACATTTTGGCACATACAGGTCCCTTTCCCTTCTTTAGTATTTCTTTGGGATATAATCCCAGCAGTTGCACTGCTGGATCAAAGGGTATGCACAGTTTGATAACTTTTGGGGCATAATTCCAAATTGCTCTCCAGAATGGTTGGATTCTTTCACAATTCCACCAACAATGCATCAGTGTCCCAGTTTTCCCACAGCTCCTCCAACATTCATCATTATTTGTTCCTGTCATCTTAGCCAGTCTGACAAGTGTGTAATGGTATCTCAGAGTTGTCTTAATTTGCATTTTTCTGATTAATCGTGATTTGGAACACTCTTTCATGTGAGTGGATATAGTTTCAATTTCATCATTTGAGAATTGTCTGTTCATATCCTTTGACCATTTATCAATTGGAGAATGGGTAATGAATGGATGTCCATCAATTGGAAAATGGTTGGGTAAATTATGGTATATGAAGGTTATGGAATATTATTGCTCTGTAAGAAATGACCAGCAGGAGGAATACAGAGAGGCTTGGAGAGACTTACATCAACTGATGCTGAGTGAAATGAACAGAACCAGAAGATCGCTGTACACTTCAATTTTGTATGAAGATGTATTCTGATGGAAGTGGATATCTTCAACATAAAGAAGATCCAACTCACTTCCAGTTGATCAATGATGGACAGAAATAACTACACCCAGAGAAGGAACACTGGGAAGTGAATGTGAATTGTTAGCACTACTCTCTATCTACCCAGGTTACTTATACCTCCGGAATCTAATACTTAATGTGCAACAAGAAAATGGTATTTACACACATGTATTGTATCTAGGTTATATTTTAACACATGTAAAATGTATGGGATTGCCTATCATCAAGGGGAAGGAGTAGAGGGAGGGAGGGGAAAATTTGGAAAAATGAATACAAGGGATAATGTTATTTAAAAAATTTAAAAAAAGAGTACTATTCTTATTTAAACTTGGTATCTTCAGCATTTACTATGTTGTACCATATACATAGTAGACATTTATTTGTAGTAGAGGACACAATATATTAATTGAATTAAATCACAATTAAAAGGTTTGAGATAATCTCTAAAGTTCTCTCTAGTCCCAACTTTGATTATAAGTTGAGAATGAGTCAACCAGACTTAAATGGTATTTGCTAAATACTAAATACAGCAGAATCAGAGCAATTTGTAAGCTGCTCTCTCCCTTGGAAGTCTGGGACCTACTCTTCCACAAATATATGGAGTTGAAAGGAAAATAGGTTCATGTTAAGAGAGTGCATGTGTTATTCACAGCTCCTTGGGGCAGAAATCCTTTCCTCTCATTCATGCTGTGCTCTAGAAGTTCCCTTGAGGAATGGTGAATCAGGGTCCAATCTGTCCTCAGCACAAGATATTGACAGAAGTCACTGGCCTCATGGGGGGACAATATCAGGATGCTAATTAGAAGATTAGAAATTTAAAATTCTCCAAACCTTTTCAAATTTGGGAAGTTCTTCTCTGATCAAGGTCATTGTGGGTGAAGGAAGGAAGCCCTGAAGCCTTACTACTGTCTTAAGAAACAATAAGAAATCCAAAATCTTCTGAAACCTTTTAAGACTTAAAATTTTCTTTAGGAAAAAGGATAGGGTAGAAAGGAGGAGACAGATCTTGACAATACTGAAAATGAGTTTCTTCTTCTCTCTCCTCATCCTTGGACTCCCTGGGTGGCTCCTTCCCAGGAGGTATACTTGAAAGAGTCAGGATTTGCTCCAATTTTTGAAAACCCTTTATTCCAGTTAACATGATGTTTTTAAACAGTACCTAGAGGGAGTATGACAAATTGCCTGTCAGTTGGAACAGACTTCTTACCTAGTGTCATTTCACTTCATCAAATGGTTTTTAACTTCTTTTCACACTTAGTCTAAGGCCCAAGATTGAATTGATTGATTAGATATCTCCTCATTTATTTGAAATGGGGTGGGGTTGAGTAAATCAATCAACCCTACTTAACCGTTGTTCTAACCTTCTGTCTGCTAAGTTCACTTCCATTTTTGAAATTCCATGTTCTCAAAGAAGCTCTCAGTTTGGTGAAATCTTAAGAAACCTATTAAATTGTATAGACAAATGAAATGAAGGTGAATGGTTCCTTTCTGATTCATAGCTCTGTGTTCTGAGCTGATCACTTGTAATCCATGGTGAAAGAGGCTTATTAAGAGGATTGGACCAGATGGTGTTTCATTCTAAATCTCAGGTCCTATGATCTGATACTGCACACTGGAATTTTGAAGTTGTGGAACTGAAGATCAACATATTTCTTTCAAAGGAGACTTTTTAATTACTGCAGCTACAAGTTGACATGTTCTTCAGCATGATATTTTAAAACACAAAGTGTTCCAATGAATTGCACTCTCTTGGACTAATTCCTATGAGCTTCAGAATGAAAATATAACTAACCAAAGAAGGTGTTCATTAAACCTCACCTTCTCTGCTCCTACCTTGGTGACAGAACACGAGGTTCATCCCCAGGATACAATTGCTGAAAAGCCAAATGTAACATAAACCAAACACACACATTACCCAACGACCTGTGAGAACAGATGTGCAATTAGGGTTGCTCTGTGGGTAGCAATGCTCATGAGGTAAAGACTGTAGGTTTCTTTGCCCCCTGCCGCTCTGAGGAGAGCAAATCACCAATGTTTCCGACAGAGGTTTTGCTAGCTGGTAACCCATGCAGAGGCCTTGAGGGAGAGTTATGAGAGCAGAAATACAGCACAGGAGGTAAGAATGCCAAGAGGGATGAGCAACAATTGCTAGAGTTCTATTCAGAGGAGAAAATGAATATAATAAATAAATTATAATAATAAGTATTTATGTAACATTTTAAGGTTTGTGAAGAACTTTGCATCTTTTATTTCTTAATATCCTTGCAAAATCTTGTGAAGTAAATATTTCCATTCCCATTTCACTGATGAAGAAGTTGAGGTAGATTTTAAGTTAAAACATCCCAGTTAGCACCAGCCCTGAAGTCATGTGGACCTGAGTTCAAATCTGGCCTCAGACACTTAACACTTCCTAGCTGTGTCACCCAAGTCACTTAACCTCAATTACCTCAGCAAAAATAAAAGTCCCAATTAAAAATCTAGTGGTTAACTAATAATAAATATTCAATTATCTATCAGCTTCTTTTGTAACTGAAAGTACAAATATCTATAATTCCAAGCCCTGCAAGTTGTCTCTCTCTGGGGAGAAGTCATCCATTTTGAGCATATGACTGTCTTTTTGTAAAATATTATTAATTATCTAATAGGCATGATTTATGCATTACTTGATTTTCAAGTTAATTAAATCAAGAAACAAAACAAGCAAACAAACAAACAAAAAACCTTGGTTTTGGATTGTTTTGCATTAGAGTGCCCACTAAGGAATCTTTCTACCAATGCAGAGCTGTACCTGCTCAGCAACTCAGTCTTAGATTATTTTATTGAACCCTCAGAGTTTAATGGACTTATATGGAGTTAAATAGCTGGTATATGGAATTTTGTTCTTCCTGATTTTAAGATTGATTCTATGTATCCTAAACCACACTGCTACTCCATTTCAACATAGTTATATGTTTTATCATTTATTTTAATGCTTCAGTTAATATCTGTGATACATTACTTACATCTTACCCTTCTTCTCATGTGGTCAATAATTTAGTTCAAGACGGCACCATCCCTTGCCTAAACAATTAAAAGAGCTTCCTAAATGAACAACTTGTTTCTAGTTGCTGTCCTCTCCAATACACCCTTCATCACACTGCCAAAATAATCTTCCTCAAGCACAGCCCTGAGCACTTTCCTATCATGTTCAAGAATTTTTAGTTGCTTAATGTTATCTCTCCAGAAAATATTGTCCTCAGTTTGACATTTAAAGTCCTTTATATACTATGTCCAACTAACCTTTCCAGAATCATTTCATATCATGTCTCTTTATCACTTAATGTGCCAGCCAATCCTGCTCACCTCCTGTTCTCCAGAATAAGCATTTCATTCTTTTACATCTTGCTTCTACAGAGGCATAGGAGGGAGCTACATGATTCCCCTATAGTTCTCTCTCCTCATCTCTGCTTTTTATAATTCTTAGCTTTTGCTAAAGCTCATCTCAGGTGTCACCTCCTAATAGAAACTTTTATTCTATCTGTTAGCTTTCTCTTTCTGCAAATTATATGTATTTACTTATAGAAAAGGACCTTTGAGGTCATGTAGTCCAGGGGTATCAAATACTTTTTCATTGCTGCAAGTGTAACATTCCTGATAACAATATAATAGAACATAGATAATGCAAGGATCCTGTGTATGGTTTAGTGACCCCCATTTCTCTTTAAGTGTGACAACAATGTTAAAGTCAACACTTGATATTATGGATAAAAGAATTGAGGTCCTGAGATGTTAAACGATTTTCCAAAGATCACACAATTATTAAATAGCCTTAGAGTCTAGATTCAAATACATATCATCCAATTATTTCCATAACACCAAGGTATCTTTTTGTGCTTATTTATATTCCCTTATAAATTACAAGTTTCTGGGTTTTTTTCATTTTTTTTTTCATATTACAATCTTTATATCACCATTGGCCAGCCTAGTGCTTATACATAGTAACTATTTAATACGGTAGTGAAAGGGTGTCTGAAAAGATTTTTGGAACATTTTTTGTAAGATAATTTTTAAGGATTTACTATGTGCCAGATATTGTATTCACAGCTAAAAACACAAATACAAATAAGTAAGATAGCTCTCACCTTTTAGGAGCTTGCATTTGAATCTGGAGAATATATAAATATAAATGAGAGGTAAAAAAGTAAAGACATTGTAGTTGGTGAGAAGAAAAAGTCTTAAGGGAGATTCTACATTTGAGGAGTTTAAAACATGTCTAGAATTGTCTCTAACAGTGCAGTCTTGGGGACCTAGTTACTAATTACTAAGGGAGGGACTTAGGATGGAATATTCTTTAAGGTGAAAATTCATCAAGTAAGGAGGAGGAAGATTTTGCAACACTTGAGGCATGAGAGAAGAGAAAATAAAATTATTTGTTGAATTGAAAAAAAATGAATCTGCATGCACATTTCAATGTCTTTCATAATATATTATTTGGTGAAGTAGGGATAATCATTTTTACATCCAAATAATCTAATGTCATAAATCAATTGACTCTATGGCAAAGGTCATGTGAGCACCACTAGCTCAGTAGATAGCATTTATACTTTACCTCATTCTAAGTTTATTTTTATTTCCTTTAATGAGCCCAGAATTAAGGCATAATTAACATCAACAATCTTCAAATATAACAACTCACCCACATATGGCAGATTTGCCTACAAAAGAAATCCTTCTTTCCATTGTCCTTATTTCCCCCCAATCTTTTGGCAAGTGGCTCAAATAAAGGATTACATTTAAAAGAGAAATAGATTAAGAATCCATGGATTTAGAAAGCTACTCCAAAATAGACATAACAGAATTTAAAGAATTATGAAAAGTACTTCTCATGACTTATTCTATTTTGTTATGTAGGCCGTCATGCTGGCCAATTTATATTTACTTTGATAGATTTATGCTTTCCTTGAAGTAAGTCTACTCTCCAAGTTGAAGAAAATTGAAATTCAACCATTTGAATATGTGCATCCTAACATCTCTATGCTCTCCTAAAAATGATGACAGAGGGTGTTTTCAACACAATTCTTGACATTTGTGAATATTAGTAGAAATCAGATACTATCCATTGATTATCCCTCACTTTTAGTACTTAATAGAGTCATCTTTTTTCTGATGATACATTTCTATGTATGTATTGTAGAACAGAGTTAATGCTCTTCATTTAAAATTATTACAGGCAAAAATAATTTGCTTTTAAAGTATATTGCTATAGAGTTGAAGGAGAAAAGAGATGTGATTTTTTTTCCAAACAATTTTATTTTTGTGAGCACCACAAAATAAACTCTAGGAAAGAAGGAAAATACTAGAGGATTAATTTAGAAACAGTGTTAGTGACAGAAATATGAATTTAAAATGAAATGACACTTCATTTTACAATAGCACTACAGTACTTAAAGTACATCTTTATATTTCCTGTAAAAGTCCATTATTGAATCACTCAGCATTGAATATTATAGGACATATTTAAATGTATATGTTTTCAATAGTATAATCACATAACTTAAAAGCACAAAATCGCAGACTGCTACTCTTATAAAATTGTGGGCGAGTGTGGATTGAGTGAGATGAGACAGACAGATGCCTTTGAACCTAACTGTAGTGTTCTGATGACTCTCAGAGATAACCAAATCCCTGCTGAGCCAGCCTTACTGAAATGGAAGGTAAGGATAGAATACGTAGCCCTTATTCAGACTCCCTCAAGTTCATTCAGTTATGAGAATAGCATAAAATGGTAAATAAGAACAAACCAACATTTGGCAGTGATCTGTGCTGAAAGATCAAAGCTTATCCACTATATAAAGTGACAAAAATGTAGAAATCTGAAATGAGAAGAAATAAAGAAAATGTCATAAATAGGAAAGAGCCTGGTAACATACTTTATGATGTAAAAATAATTCTTTGGCTATGCCATGCCAAAATTTGTAATGCTATTTTAACCTTCCTAATGCCACAATCAGCTGGCTCTCAAGTGATTAAAACTCTTCCTAATTGTTTTTCTTTTCCTCCTCCCAGCTGCCAGATGGATATGTGTGCATCATTTCGCCACCACATCATCAACAGCTCTACTTAAATTCGAGTGAGTGCCGAGTGCTCTATTACCCATCGCATTCTGCCCCATTTGATCCAGGCACATTTGCCACTTTGATGCCTCCGCAGTTCAAACAAGGTGCACTAATCAAAGCTTTCCTTCTCCATCCTGTGGAAACCTCTCATCAGTTCTGAAGCCAAAATTCTTTTACCCAGCATCACCACTTCACTCTGCTCCCTTTGATCCCATCCCCTTGTCCCTTTGATCAATGCCTTGTACCAACCGCAGTCTCCCAAGCTTCCCACTTGCCTTTGTTTTCACAGATGGTGTGACAAAGATGATGGTATGAGGACTTTTGTCTTCCCCATTTTCACCCCATCCAGGATTGATTTCTTTTTGTTAAATCTTCATCATAAATCCTTTTATATTTTATTTAAGGGTGAATTCAGGTATGTTTGCATGTGTTCTCCTGTGCTCATTTACTTTGAAAGGTATTGGTTTGTTAGCTTCCAGTTAGGAATGACTCAAAATAAGATAATTTATCCAAACCTGTGATGCTTATATTCTTTTTTTTCTTCCTCAAGTGAAGCATTTTTTGAGTTCTTGCCATGCTCCAGGCACTGTATTAAAAACTGAAAATTCAAGTACAAGCAAAAAAAAGCCATGTTTTTGGGGAAGTCCCTGCCTTTGAGGGGGTTAATTTCTATTGGGGAAGATATTGCATGAACATGAACTAAAAAGTATTGAGGGATGCATGGGAAGGTACCCATTTGGAGACATGAAGGAGTTCAGAAAGTCAGGTGAATAGTTACAATATGGTGAAGGAGTAGTCATGTAGCTAGCCTGGGCACTTACTCAAAATGGTGGCTCTGGGAAGAAGTTACCAGTCAATGAACAGGTGTACAGAGTAAGATGGTCAGAGATAAAGAGGAATCTTTCAGGGTGAGAAGATGCCAGTATTTAGGAGGACTTTATATTTGATCAACATTTGTAAGCATTTCATGTCTACTTAAAAAAAGGAATGTGGATTGTCTACTTTTCTTCATTAATTACAAATTATTAATAAATTTTTCTTTAATATTTCTGCATTATTTACATTAGTTTTATTCATTAATTACCACCCAATTATTAATAGATTTAGATCTTCTATTTGAGTCTATCATAGTCAGAAAATATTATGTCTCATTCATTATCTAAGTCATTAAAGTCTAAATGTATTATAATTATTTTAAATTATTGTTTATTTACTTTGGAATATAATTTGTGACAGGTATTTGTAAAGATTGCTTTGATTGTAGAAACTGATGGAAAAACTTTTCAGTTTTAATTTTTGAAGTTCAGTACATGTATTTTGAAATTCCACATATGTATTTAGTCACTAGATGTCATTTTTTTCAGTTCCCTAATTGTCTTTTCTTTCCTGTTCATGTTTTAACTAATAGAGTAGTATTTTAATATATGCATTTAACTTATACTCTGTTAATTATTGCATCTTGTTTTAAGTCCTTTGATTTTCTTTCCTTTTAAAAATTAAAAAAAAATTATTTTAATGTACCTTTCTTTTTAAATTAAGTCCATATCTCCCTCTTTCAAATCTTCTTCCACACTAATTGAGAAGGGAAGTAATATCAAGTAATATTTCCATATTAATAATTTAAAAAACAAGAAATTAAAGAAAATTATACTTCAAATTCTACTCGGAGTTCACCAGTTCCCTCTATTAAAATGGATAACATATTTTTTCTTCTCGAATGTTTTTGAATTATCTTGGCTAATTGCATTTTTGAGAGTTGCCAAGTCATTCACAGTTGGTAATCATTCTGAAATTGCTATTACTATGCACAAGGATCTCTCATTTCTTCTTACTTCACTTTGCGTCAGTTCATGTAGGTTCCGTGACATTTTTTCTTCAACCCTGTAATAGCACAATAGTAGGACACCACTATCTTTTGCCACAATTTGTTCATTTTCCAATCAATAAGCATCTTTACTTTCCATTTTTTTGCCTGCGCTGCTATACATAGTTTTATGCATAAAAGACATTTGTATTTCTCTTTGATCTTTTTGGAATAAAGACCTAGTGGTGGGTTCACTGAATTAAAGGATATACATAGTTTTATAGCCCTTTGGTCATAGTTCCAAATTGTTCTTCATATTTCTCTACTTCTCAACTCCACTATTAGCAATTTATTAGTGTACATATTTTTCCTCTATCTCCTCCAGAATTTGTCATTTCTCAGAAGTATGGGGTAGTATTTCAGAGTTGTTTTAATGTGCGCTATTTCTCTAATGAATGGTGATTGAGAATGTTCTTATATAAATATAGGTAGCTTTGATTTCTTTTGAAAACTATTGCTTATATCATTTAACCATTTATCAATTGGGAAAAAAAAACTTATTTTTCATAAATTTTAATCACTTTCATACTCAATATAGAGTTGAGAAACAGACATTTTTCAGAGAAACTTGGATTTATTGTATTGCTTCTCTAACACTTTTTAGTATGATGCCTTGATTATCCCTTTGAAATAGGTTTGTTTTTGCTTTTGCCTTGTCTGAGATTATGGTAGCTACACCTATCTTTTTTTTTTTTTTTAACTTCAGATGAAGGTTCTTATTTTAACTGTGTGACTTTAAGTTTTAAGTGTGTCTCTTGTAAAGAACATAATGTTGGATTCCAGTTTTTAATATATTCTATCTGCTTCCATTTTATGGGTCACTTTATCCCATTCACATTAATACTTATGATTACTAACTGTGTATTTCCTCAATTTAATTTTATTTTGTTGTTTTATTTTATTTTTCTTTCTCTCTCCTCTTACCTTCCTTTCTTCCCTCCCTCCCTCCCTCCCTTCTCCTTCTCCTTCTCCTCCTCCTCCTCTTTCTCCTCCTCCTCCTCCTTCTTCTTCCTAAATTCTCGCCTCTTTGCTTTTATGCTGCTCCGAATTGTCTTGCTATTATTTAACCTTCCTCTGAACATGGATCCCTCCCTTATCTTCTGCCCTAACCCTTTGCTTTCCTGTCTGCCCATCCCTCCCTCTTTATTCCTTTATAGATTTTGGAGGGTAATATAAAGGTATTATTTTTTCACTATTTTTATACCTTTTCATTTTTATAAAACTCTTAATTTATTCTTTTTTCATAATTTTCTTTCATTACTCAATTCTTTTCCCAATAGGTCCAATTAGCATTTTTGCTTTGAGACTTTGTTTGCAATTGCTTTCACATTATTATTTTCTTTTGAATTTATTATAACTTGGTCTTTCCTGTTATCATAGTGCTTTTTTATAGCTTTTTAAATGTTGTTTGCTCTTTTAGCATCTTATTTATTTACTTTGAACTTTATGTTAAATTTGAGCTCTGCTCACCCATGACTAGGAAGAGACTATGCAAAACTTTAGGCTTTTTTGTTTTTCTCTTTTGAGAACTAGTTCTAAGGGTCTGCAGTTTTGGGGTATTAGTATTCCTCTTTGCTTTGGACCCATAACCTACTCTGATACCAACCGCATGAGTTCTGTAATGTAAAACTCTATATAGGAAATATAGTTGACAATTAGCATTGCTTTTACACAGTACTAACAAAAGATCCCCTGTGATGTCTTTATGTCCAGTTGTTTGACCTCATTACCATCTCTGGCTTGAAACCTCCTGAAGCTGCTGCATGCTGCTGCCCAAATATGAGGACAGGTCAAATCTGCACAATATCATCATAGACTTCTCTGGTTGTCCTAAGTTTTCTTAGGCTGGAAGAATTTCAACCTGAATTCTATTGGCTCTGCTTCTCTACAATTTGATCTGAGATATTAAAGTTTCTAGGAGGAATAAAAATAGCAATTCTACATAAATTAATCTACTTATTTTGCACCATACCAAACAAACTGTCAAGAAATTACAGAGCTAGGGGGAAAAAAAAAGTTCATCTGGAAGAACAAAAGGTCAAGAATTAATTAAAAATGCAAATGAAGGTGGCCTAGCTATAATAGCCCTAAAACTATATTATAAAGCAGTGGTCATCAAAACCATTTGATACTGACTAAGAAATGGAGAAGTTGATCAATGGAATACTTTAGGATCACAGGACAAAATAGTCAATAACTATAGCAATCTCGTGTTTTATAAACTAAAAGAACCCAGCTTTTGGGACAGGAACTCACTATTTGACAAAAATTATTGGGAAAAGAAAGGAAGGAAAGGAGACATTGATCAACATCTCATACCCTATACCAAAATAAAGTTGAAATGGGTTCATGATTTAGTCATAAAGATTTATACTGTAAACAAATCAGAAAAACAAAGAAGAGTTTAACTTTCAGAATAGGGGAGAAGGAAGGAATTTATGGCCAAATAAGAACTAGAATACATTACAAAATGCAAATAATTTTTATTATATTAAATTAAAATTTTGTATAAACAAAACCAATGCAGAGAGCATTATAAAGGAAGCAGAAAAGTGTGAAAAAAGGTTTGTGTCCTAGGCTTTTGATAAAGGCCTCGTTTCTAAAATATGTAGAGAAGTGTCTCAAATTTATAAGAATACAAGTCATTCTCTAATTAGATAAATGGTTAAAGTTATTAACAGATAATTAAAACCATTTCTAGTCATTTGGAAAAAAAAGTGCTTTAAATCACTATTGATCAGAGAAATGCAAATTAAGACAACACTGAGATAGCACTACATTTCTCTCAGATCAAAAAAACTCAGGCTTGTATTATAACTTTTTCTTCAGAAAGAAACACCTGAGCAGTGGTAATATACTTTATGAATACAGCCTCTATTTGAAGACCTGTAATAAAAGATGATCCATTGGTTCCCAAGGCAACTTGGCCCATTATTAAAATACAAAGGTTAAGGGATGATGATGGATAGAGATTTATGGTAAAAGGGAATAATGTCAACCCATATTTTTCAAAAAGCCAAGTTTTTAGTTTAAATGAATTATGATTGAATTGGAAGAAAAGATGTAGAAGTAGTTAGAATGAAAAAAAAAAGTTTCTACTCCTTTTCCTTTAAGTCCTATGCATACCAATGATTTTTTTTAATCTCTATTAAATTATTCTCATTGGTCTTCTCCTCCCTCACCTTTTATCAAAGTTAAAATAGGAGTATATTCCTATTTCAAAGTACATATTTACTGAATGCTGTGACTAAATATCTTTATGTATGAATGCTTTGCACTCTACTCCATTTAATTGAAGTATGTGCATGGACAAAAGTACACATCACAGTTTTCATTATTTCTCAATATTAATAAGGCCAAATAGTGATGCACAATAATAAATAAAGTTGAAACAACACATCTAAGCTTATTTTGTGAGAGCCATTTTGAGTCTTCATTATATCTTGGTGTATACATATATATATATATATATATATATATATATATACATATATATATATATATATATATATATATATATATATATATATATATATGGAGAGAGAAAGAGGAGAGAGAGAGAGAGAGAGAGAGAGAGAGAGAGAGAGAGAGAGAGAGAGAGAGAGAGAGAGAGAGAGAGAGAGAATTGTAATTTCATGACAATTTTTTAACAGGTAGCATTAACAACAATGCAAATATATGCATACATCAAAAAGAATTAAATATTGTTGCAATTACTCTTCATGTAACTTTGACCCTAATGTGTCCATATCTTTTTTGTTGTATTTTATTACAAATTTTAAGGATTTCAACAAACTAATTTTTAAATTTTTAATTATTTTTATCTTATTTATATAGTTTTTTATTTACAAGATATATGCATGGTAATTTTTTTCAGCATTGACAATTGCCAAACCTTTTGTTCCAATTTTTCTCCTCCTTCTCCCCACCCCCTCCCCGAAATGGCAGGTAGACCAATACATGTTAAATATGTTAAAGTATGTTAAATATATTATATATATATATATGTATGTATATACCCATAATTATTTTGCTGCAAAAGAAGAATCAGATTTTGAAATAGTGTGCGATTACCTGTGAAGGAAATTAAAAATGCAGGTGTACAAAAACAGAGGGATTGGAAATTGTATGTAGTGGTTCACACTAATTTCCCAGAGTTCTTTCGCTGTGTGTAGTTGGTTCTATTCATTATTGAACAAATGGAAGTGATTTGGTTCATCTCATTGTTGAAGAGAGTTGCATCCATCAGAATTGATCATCAAATAGTATTGTTGAAGTATACAATGATCTCCTGGTTCTGTTCATTTCACTTAGCATCAGTTCATGTAAGTCTCTCCAAGCCTCTCTGAAATACTCCTGCTGGCCATTTCTTATAGAAAAATAATATTCTATAACATTCATATACCACATAAATATTCAGCCATTCTCCAATTGATGGGCATACACTCAGTTTCCAGTTTCTGGCCACTACAAATTTTGCACATACGCCCTTTCCCTTCTTTAAGATCTCTTTGGGATATAAGCCCAGTAGTAAAACTTCTGGATCAAAGGATAAGTATAATCTGATAACTTTTTGAGCATAGTTCAAAATTGCTCTCCAGAATGGCTGGATGTCAGGAGGAATAAAGAGAGGCTTGGAGAGACTTAAATCAACTGTTGCTGAGCAAAATGAGCAGAACCAGAAGATCACTATACACTTCAACAACAATACTGTATGAGGATGTATTCTGATGGAAGTGGAAATCTTCAACATAAAGAAGATCCAACTCACTTCCAATGATGGACAGAAATAACTATACCCAGAGAAGGAACACTGGGAAGCGATTGTAAATGCACTACTGTCTATCTACCCAGGTTACTTATACCTTCGGAAGCTAATAATTAATGTGCAACAAGAAAATGGTATTTACACACATATATTGTATCTAGGTTATATTGTAACACATGTAAAATGTATGGGATTATCTGCCATTGGGGAGAGGGAATGGAGGGAGGGAGGGGATAATTTGGAAAAATGAATAAAAAAAAATAAAGTACATATTAAAAATTAGATGGTACTAAAAAAAAAAACAAAAAAACAGAATGGCTGGATGTATTCACAATTCCACCAATAATGTATCAGTGTCCCAGTTTTCCCACATCCTCCACCATTCCTCATTATCTTTCCCTGTCATCTTAGCCAATCTGATGTGTGTAATGCTACCTCAGAGTTATCTTAATTTACATTTCTCTGATTAATAATGACTTGGGGCATATTTTCATATGCCTAGAAATAATTTCAATTTCTTCATCTGTTCAAATTGTCTGTTCATATCCTTTGACCATTTATCAATTGGAGAATGGTTTGATTTCTTATAAATTAGATTCAATTCTCTATATATTTTGGAAATGAGGCCTTTATCAGAACCTTTGACTGTAAAAATGAAACTTTATTTTTTAAAACCTAAAAATGGCCTTGTAGTCACCACTAAAATACTTTGTCCAGGACAATTGAGATATAGGTTTTTTCGATCCAGAAAATAAAACTGGAGCTGGAGGAAGGCAGCAAAAATTAAGAAATAGGGTGGGGGTTTCTTAGGATACTTGGTGGTGGTAAAAATGTGATGAGACCTTTGATTTATCTATATTTAAGGCAATGATCATGATTGGCAAATGTTATAAAATGTATTTTTTCTAACAAATTAAAAAAATAAAAATAATTTAAATGACATAGCTACAATAAATTTATTGGAAAATACAAGCATAGTGTAGCATAATGATTCGGAACAAAGAGACCAGGGTTTGAATCCCAGAACAGCCATGTACTCCTTGTATGACTTTGGAAAAATCATTATACCTCTTTGAAATACTGTTTTCTGATTTTTAAAAATGAAGGTATAAGATTAGTTTACCTGTTCCCTTCCAGCGTTCCACAATCCTGTAAATATCCTAAAGTAAAAGGGGAAGATTGTGATCATTAACAAAATACCAATTCGGCAAGACATAAAGGTAAATAAGAAAACTGTAAGATTTACAGTAAAAACATTTCTGTACAGTAAAACAAAATCTATACCTACTTATTCCCTTATCATATGGTTATCTAAATTTAGGGGAATATTTGAAAGTTTTATGCGCCTTTGGATTGCTAATTTTTTTTTTTCAGAATAAATTTTGTTCCAAGGCCACTTAGCTTCTAAAAGGAGGATAATCTGAGGAAATAGAATGAGTGAGCTGTTGAAAGTATCTCTGCAGCATCTTCCTATCTGGCAGCTACACTTGTGAGCATATCTACTGAGGGTGAAGAGATACGAGTCTCAAAATCTATGTTTTTCTTTTTACCCCATCTTAGCAAATAAGGAGGAAAAATTGATGTCCCCAGTTCATATCTGCTATCTCCTTCATCCCGATTGGGCAAGGTTAGAAAGACCACTCTTGCATAAAAGTCAATAAACAACCAGATTCCTCTTTGGTAAGTCTTGAGGATTGGAAAAAAGGAAATGAGTTGAAATTTGCAATAAAAGCACAATAGGAATGTATAAAAGGAATATAGAAGAAACTCTGACAAAGACTTTAAAAAACTGAACTTAATTAGAGAGGATGTTTAGGGCATTTCATTCTCTGAAAAGAGGAATAAAATTTTTTAAATCAGACTAGAATTTCCTTACTCAAAGCAGTGGGTTGGAATATGACCCCTTTAGGCCAAATCTGAGTTGGGGGTCCATCTTTCCTGAAATGTGATTGCCAGAGAGAGACCCATTTAGGAAAATATTGTGTAATTAGCTGACTGGTGTGTGTGTGTGTGTGTGTGTGTGTGTGTGTGTGTGTGTGTGTGTGCGTGCATGTGTGTGTATGCACGTGAGTGTGTGTGCATATGCATGTATATGCTTAATATAAGAATGTGCAGATTTGTGACCTACATCCATCTCTTTTTTAACTCAACTAAGCCCTAACTGTACAACTGTGTCAGGAAGAGAGCATCATATATTTTGAGGATTTTCTCCCTAGGCAAAAGATATCACTAGGCTTGTGGAACCAATTACTTCTTTAACTACCTAATGACACATTTAAAGACTTGTAGATAGCATTTTACAATTTTCATATGCCCAGTAGGATCATTATCTTTATAAAATAGCTCATCAAAAATATCAGATAATATTAAAAATAAATAAATAAATAAATAAACACAAATCAAAGTTTTTGTTTTGTTTATAATTAAAGATTCCCTTCTTTGAGAGCCAATTATTTATTTTAGAACAATTACTAAGAAAACAAATTTCATATAATGTGAATAGTTTCCCTCATTTAAACATGACTTAGAAATTTATAGCTGAAATCTTTTAAATCTGAAGTTGTTAGGTAGATGAAATGAATTGTACTTTTGCCTGGGAAAAAAACAAGTCTTCAAAAACTATCATAGTACTCTCCCTCTAGTCAATACTGTTGGTCAAACAACTATAAATGAAACCAAGAGCTGCATTCATCAATACAGAGGAATTTTCTAAACTCATAAAAGTTTGAAGTAGTAAACCTATCTTTCCTGTAAAGAAAAGTAGATTTTGATTTTTGCTATATATAACACATATGACTGAATTTTGAGAGTTAAAATCATTTTTGTCATTGTATAAAGAACAGAATTCCATCTGCCTTGCAGCATGCCTATGATGTAGTTAATATGTTTGTAGTAAGGGGGTCCATCATGCTATTTGGACTCAGTGTGACAAAACTGTACTTATTTGTATAGAGACAAATCCCAAAAGGATGAAGTTAAGTAAAAGTGATATGGGCTGCTTTTTAAAGGAGACATTCCATTCACTTTTAGATCATCAAGTAGGGAATGGATGATCAAATGTCAGATATGTTATGGAGGGAAATATTTTTGAATATATATTTTGGGTTAGATCAATGGTATCCCTTTTAACTCTGGGATTCTATGGGTCTTTTTCAATTCTGCAAGCCACATTTTAGGAAGAACATGTATAAGCTGGAGAATATCCACAGAATAGTTAGTACATGAGTCTGGGGCATTTAGGGATTAATGAAGGAAATGGGAACATTCAGGTTGGAAAATAGAAGCTCTAAAATACTTTCTTTGAGTATTTAGAAATCTAGCACATGGAATCAAGAGAAACATTTTCAGAAAAGCTTTAGAGAACAGGTCTAAGAGTGATAACTGTAAATTACAAACAAGTAAATTAAGGAGAGTATTAAAAATAAATTTTCTAACAATTGTGCAAAAGTGGAAAAAATTCTTTGGGATTTAATGAGTTCTGGTTTGTTTGAAGACTTGAAATTAAGTCTAGAAGTTTATAAAGAAGATTCTTATTCAATATGACCTTAATTAGATCATCCTTAAAGTTTTTCCAAGTCTCAGGGTTTGAGATTGATTTTGTAATTTATGTGAGTGTCTGGTAAGAGTTGCATGAGATCAGGAATTGTTGGATTATTATCTGCCTTGTTAAACAATCATAGATCTAGAGGAAGAAAGAAGATCATTGTTAGGTTATATAACATATTATTGATAATATAAACAATTACCAAAATTTTAAATAAATTGCATAACAATGATGATGTAATACATGAAATGTATTATAGATTTATAAACTTTATGATAATATATTGTATTAAATATGTCTTAATTATATCTACAATATTTATGTCTATCTTCTCTATATCTATCTCTCTATATGTACACATAAAACATGTATTTGCATGCTGTACACATATACACATAAATATGTCTATTTTTATATATTTATACAATACGTTATATATATAAATATCTTTAGCCATGTACCATATGGTATAATAGATCTTCTTATAGCTAATTCCATTTTGGTGGATCATTTTTGAACATGTCCTGATTCAAACTCTTTTTCCTCTGAATTAATTAATTCATTCTGCAAACATTGATTTTGTGTCAAGCTCTTTGTAGACACTGGAGATAGAAAACTGAAACAATACTTTCCCTTGAGTAGCTTCCATTATGTGCACAGCAATAGGTGAATAAATATATATTCTAAGTGAATACAAAGCAAATATTCAGAATTTGGGCACTAGCAATGGTAAAAAGTAGGAATGAAAATAAGTTTGTTTTTTTTTGTTTTGTTTTGTTTTGTTTTGAATACAAAGCAAATATTCAGAATTTGGGCACTAGCAATGGTAAAAAGTAGGAATGAAAATAAGTTTGTTTTTTTTTTTTGTTTTGTTTTGTTTTGTTTTATAGATGAGGTTTCAAAATTCTAGTGTACTTTGAGATGCCTTAAATGATTATTTACCACATAGAAGACTCATTGAAGCTTTGGATATTACATATGTGTCATCATGATAGAAGAAAAGGTGTAAGCAAAATTAACCAAAGGTAAGCTAAGCAATGGGTGCTTCTCCCATGACCCAGTCTCTTGTTTTTACTTAGAAAAGTACTGGAGACAGATCTAAAATGCTAGGAAAGGAAATATTAGGAATTTGCCATAACTTGAGTTCAACAACAATAGTAACAGTTTGGGGCATGCCTCTTATGACTGAATGAAAAAAAGAATGTTTGGTCAAATCCATTTTGAGCAGTACAGTCTCTATCATTTGAACTATTAAGGAATCCATTCAATAATAAAGCTGAGAAGAACTAAATTATTTCAAGTAGGGACAGACACTTATTATTATGTCTAAAGTGCACTCCTCTATTGTGATAATATTTTTTTAAAACCTCTTTAATTCTCTCCTCATGTGTTATTCTTTCATGACATTTTGGTATTCCATGAAGTCAACAATTTGCACAGCAATTTTTTTTTTGTGGAATTCTGTGTTTGAGTTAGTGGAGTGGTGCTTAAATCTGGAAATGTAGGAGTTTAGTTAGGAAGGAAAAAAAAAAGCACAATAAGAGGTTTTGTCTCTAATGGTAGAAAATATTTCTGTTAAAAAATTTCATTAATCTGAGGCTCTAAAAGTGAAACCAATGCATTTTTCTAAATGATTTTAAGTTATTATATTTATCCATCTATCTATCCATCTAATTTCTATCTACTTACCTAATTTCTACCAAATTTCATATAAATTATTTACTATATGCTAACCATCATGTTAGGTATTCTACTCAAAAGTTTACTTTCTAACAGGATAGACAAATAAATAAATATATTAGCATACATAGTATATGTTGAATAAATAAAAAGAGAATAAAATTAAGCAAACACAAAGTAGTTAAATAAAAGGTACTTTGGAAAGGAAGAACTAGGAATGAGAGGTATCAGGTAGATTATAATACTTGAGCTATTTTTTGTATAAAAAGAGACTAATTATATGAAGTAGAAATGAGGAAATAGTGCCTTCCAATCATTGAAGTGTAAAGACATGTAGGCAAATGATTCAGTGTCTTGTGTGAAGAAAAGAGAAGGATAATTTGTTTATATTGCAGAAAGCATAGAAGAAAGAAATCAAACATAGGTTGGTACCACAAAGCACTTTAAAGGCCAGTGAAGGACTTTGAAAAATAAACAAAGGAGTTTGTTTTCTATTCTAGGAGCTATAGGAAGACACTGGAGTTCATTGAGCATGGAATTGGCTTAGATCTATACTTAAGCAAACTGACTTTAGTAGCATTGTGGAGATGGATGCGGATGGATAGATACTTGAGACCAAAAGATAAATTATGAATTGTTGATATAATCTATATGTGAGATGAAGATGAGATGAGCTAAGGTAGTTGCTTTTTGAGTAGAGAGAAGTTAAATGCGATAATAATAGAAAGAGTATTTGGTAACTAATATATAAATTCATTTTCTTCCACAACCTACTTAAAACCCCAAATGTCAGAAGGATCAAGAGGCAGAAATAGACAGAGAAATAGAAAACTAGAGTTGGAGCCAGCAGCACTCAGGATCTAGCTTAGCATTTGAGTAGATGGTTAAATTATTTAAACTCATATAAGATTCCAAGTTCTAGAGAAAGTTCCAATTTTCATAAGTAGAAGGGGTTTCTCATTTAGGAATTCTCTGTACTAATGAAATGACATATTTAGTTCTTTTCTTTCTGTCATGTTTATGTAAATACATATAGTAGGAAATTATTTGAAGAATTTGTGGGTTAAAATGTGAGGATAGAGGAGAGATTTGTTTTAGAACTTATTCACACAAACATGTAAACCAAGTAATAATGACAATTATCCCAATTAAAAACGAACAAATAACCTTATTTTTGGTATTTTTCTTTCATTGATTACCAATTCATCAAATTTGCTTTATATTTTCCTTAAAAAAAACATTAATTTTTAAAAATCTTTTATTTTCTGTTGAAAAGTGCATGCATGGTCTTTTAAACATATCTCAGCTTGTGTTCAAAACAAATATCTTAGTTAGAGAGGTATAATAAGGAATCCTTGTTTAGTAAGACACTGATTACACAATAGGCCAGAACATGTTGTGCAATGGACTTGCAGGGAGGGGTGTGTGTGAAAAACAAGGCATTAGTTTTAAATAAAATGTGAGAACATTAGGGACACTAAACTTTTGGCTAATGTATGTGTGCATGTGTGTGTGTGTGTGTGTGTGTGTGTGTGTGTGTGTGTGTGGTAAGGGAATGGGGGATTAGTTTTAGAGAAGAATATCGGTGAACAAAGTGAAAATTTAGGCAAAGTTATGAATGTGAAAAAGAGGTAAAAGGGAAATTGCACTTTGGAAGTTCAATCATATGTATTTTGTCTTTTAATATGTATAAATTGAATAAGGATATTTCAAGAGAAGAGAATTGCATTGTGTCTTCCTGCTGCCCCTAGAATTAAAAAAAAAAAAAAAAAAAAAAAAAAAAAGCTTTATTTAGTTTTCAAAGTACTTTATAATGTGAAGTGACCCTAATTTCTTCCTTCTCTGAAGAGTAAAGGATCATGTCTTGCTTTCATTTATTTAGTCCTAACCAGCATCTAGAATAGTCCCTTGTGTATAATAAACATTAAATGATTACTGATTAAATTAAATTAAATTAAATGAACTTGATAATCTAGCAATTATAGGATTTCAAAGCATTACACACACATACATATGCATATATGTGTTTGTGTATACACACACACACACACACACACACACACACAAATATACCTATACACATTCCCATTTGACCCTGAAAAATAGGTAGTAAATTAAGATAAAGAAATCTAATCTTAGCATGCTTTAGCTCAGATACTAAAAACAGGATTTTAATTAAAGTCCATCCTGACATCAGACCCAAGTCCCTGTCTCCTAGGCCACCTGTCTACCTCATTGCATTGGTCATTGTCCCCAACAGTGCATGCTTGGCATGGAGGCAGATAAAAGAATAGGATAAACGTCAGAAGACACAGATATTTGTTAAAACATTGGATATGGGTAACTTTTATTCTGTAAAGAAATCAATTTTAATTTGCCTTTAAACTTAAATATGCTGACAGCAAAATCACCTAAGAAAAATAAGAAAGTACTACAAATTTTTATGAAGTCATCTGCCATCCTGTTTGAGCTTGAGAGCTATTTGTGTTTCTGCCCTCTGCCCTCTCTGGTCTCCCTTTTCCTATTCAGAGTAAACATAATTATAGGAGAAGTGTGCAGTGTGGCCTAAGTTGATATAAATTTAGATGATAGTTATTTGTGAAATAATGACCAATTTCTTTGTTTCACCTTTGGGCATTAAGCTATTTCAACAATGAACATGAAATTTAAAATGTAAGTCAGTTTTTAACAGCCAGCTGCATAAAAATGAACTGCAGCTAATCATTTTGAGAGTAAGAGCTTTATGCCTGAAACATTTTTGGCCTATATTAGTTAATAAAAAAGGCAACTTTTTCATCTTCAATATCCACAAAACTCCCAAAATAATATTCCTGAGGCAAAGTATGACCATGTCACTTTTCTATTTATAAAATTTTCAGTGGCTCCCCATTCAGAAATAAAATCCAAAATCAGATTAATAATACTTGGCATTCTCCAAAAGCTGGCTCCCTGACTATGTGATATAGTAACAGAAATACTGGCACTCTAATCAGTGTTCAAATCCCCCCTTTGATATTTATTACCTGTGTGATTTTAGACAAATCACCTGAGGTTTCTTACAGACCTCGATCTATGGTCCTATGATATTCTTTTCAATTTTTTTTTAATTTCAAACTTTTAAAATTCTTAATCCTCAATAAATACAAACATTTCAATACACAAAGAATAGGAAAGACAATTTCTATTAAAAAAAAGAAATACCTGAAAACCTTTTGTATCTATTTTTAAGAGAAATATCTGCATATATGTGTATATATATAAATACAAAATAGTTTTTAAAAGTTGCCTGTTTTGTCCTTGCCTATTTTCCCCCTTTGCATTGTACTATCTACAATAATTGACCCTCCTTCTTATCCAGTTCTTCTCCTGTAAACAATCAACACATTTTCTTAGAATGCATCTCTTATTCTTTAGCCCTAATCTATTCTTGTGCTGCCAAGAGGTAGGAGGTCTATTCCTTTGGTTTAAAGCCTTAGTCAATAAACACTTATTAAATCCCTTCTATGTGCCAGGTACTGAACTAGCCTTACAAAGTCATTTGCCCTCACATTATTTTTTTCAGTCACTATGTAAATTTTTCTTTCTGTTCTACTCATTTTACTGTGAATTGATCATAGAAGTCTTTCTATTTCCTCTGAATCAATGATATTCATCATTTTTCACGGCACAATTATATTTCATTATATTCACATACTACAATTTGTTCAGATATTATGAAATTGATAGAGGCCTACTTTCTTTTCACTTTTATAAATGCTATAGATATTTGATCACATGTGGCTCCTTTTCCTTCTTGTTGTCTATGCTCAATAGCATTTTGATGATTTAAAGGGAAAGTTTAAAGTTTTTAAAGTTTCTATTGGAGTAAAGTTCTAAATTTTCTATGACATTTTAATCTTATTTAGTATTACTTCCCCTTATTATTTCTGTGCCTAGCCAAACTAGACTAGTAGCTGGTTTCCCAAATCAAATCTTCTTGTCCTGTCTCCATGCATGAAAGCCAGCCACCTCACCTTCAGTTATTCCTTATCTTCTAATTTGAGAATTCTTATTTTTATTCAAGGCTCAGCATGCGCTACTCCCTTTATGAAACCTTTCTCTACCCACTCAGTTGTTATTGTTCTCTTTTTAAAAGAAAACTTTAAAAATGAAATTTTACTCTCAGTACTCATATGTGTATATGTATCTATAAATACCTACATAATTTATATGTTGACACTCAGTATATTATAAATATATCTATCTTTTTATCTGTATATCACCTATCATCTATTTATCATCTATTTATCTATCACCTGTCTATCTATCTATATTTCTATGTATCCATCTGCCTATCATTTAATCTATCTATTTATCTATCTATCCACTTATCTACCTACCTATCTGTCTGTCTGTCCATCTGTCTACCTATCTTATTACCAATCTTTCAGGTATGTGTAGAGCCTTTATGTAGGTAAAGTAAAAAGGAAATTTGAGCAATTAGTTATCTTGCACATTGTAAGCTTCTCAAAGATGTTTTTGTGGTGTCTTATTTTCAGTGAATAACTTTTTCCTGATTATGGCCTTGAATGGAATGGTCAATGGAGAATACCAAGTCTTTCAGTATAGACATATGGAATATGAGTAATTAGTGATGAAATAGAAATAAAACTCATTTTTAGGTTAGATATTTCCTTTATGGAGTCTTTTATGGTACTGTTGGAGTTCAAACAGATAATCTATGGTGCCATCTTTGAAAGAATTCAGGACTCAGGCTATCTTCAAATTAAGTAAAGCCATTTATTAAGATTAATTGAAAATCATGAACTCAGAGCAGGCTGTGCTCCTTTTAGGGAATTTACCAGGAGTTAGTTGGAATTGACAGAAATTTACTCCTGGTAAATTCCAACAAAGCAAGACAAAGGTATTTATGGAATCTAATTACATTATGAGATATGTAGATTTTGAAGTTACAGGAGGAGTTTGCTAATATAGGCCCTAAAGCCTTATTGGAACTATGAATGTGGTTACCCAGAATGCAGAAAGGAAAGTCTACTAGGGAGGGAGATAATGATATAATGATTAGCCTGACTTTGTCATAATTTCACCTAAATATATTATAGTGCACAAGTGGAAAGATTAATTAAAGTTTTTGGTTTAATGTCCTGGTTTATATCCTGTTGCTACTTTCTTAATGGTTTATTTCTGTGGTATGTCTAGATTTGATGGATGATGGGATTATAGACAGTGTAGATCTGTATCTGTACCTGTCATTGAAGATTTCTATGTAGTTTAGGTTGGGGAAGGGTCAGGGTTGGATAGGAGGCAACAATCAGAATCCCATCAGTACTTTCTCTAGGTATATTTGTTTTCACAGAACTTTTCTTCTGAGTTTCTGAGTTACTTTCAGCAGGAAAATGTTCTATTCCATCTTTTTGGGTGTTCTGATGCTCTACAATTTGCTTAGAGTCATTATTTAAAGGTATTTGTAGCAGTGTAGAAAAGTTGGCGAATTCCAGCCTTTTCTCCACCATCTTTTCTCTCTATCTTTCTGGTGTAGAGAAAAATAGGATGTTTCAATGTTTCACTTTAGCTTTGTCCACATTGCCTCAACATTCAGTTGTCCATTGCCCTTTGCAAGAGATTAAAGTTCAGTGTTTCAAAGAAGATAGTACTACATGATACAACAAAAAGATAGACATTTATTTCACAAGGATTTTTGAATAGCTTCCAAAATTTGAAAGTAAATATTTGAGTAAATTCTGAATTTAATTCCACTTCAGCTTGCTGTATAACAACTCCCCAAGTATCTTCCCACTATATAGGCTTCTTACCCTTCCAAACTAGAAGAATTGAATTACTATGAATATTGATTCAGAAGAGGTTTTTATACATTAATATTGTTATTCACCTTGCCCTTTCTCTTGAGCAGAAAGGGTTCCAAGTAAGTTTGATAAAAATTCTTTGTGATGGGATGTGATGTCCATTGTTGAAGCAGAGCATTCTTTCATGGAATCTCAAAACTTCACTGGATCCTTCCAGGCCCTCTAATACAATCTCTTATTCAGAAAGGTCCTTTTTAATATAATCCCTGATTATATATATTTTTTCAATTATATTTATTTATTTTCTAAAATAATCCATGCCATAAGTTTTCAATTGTTCAATTTATGATTGAAGACCTCTTATGAAGCAATGCATTTTAGTTTTGGAAAACTGAAATTGTTAGACAATTTTTCCTTTCAGAAACCAAACTGTATTTTTTTTTAGTGTCTATCCAGGGCTTACAATTCTTTCCTTTCACAGAAACAGAAAGCATCCTTGCTTTGCAGAGCACTGGATAAGCATTCATTAGGCCACTTCCTCTCATCCTCCTAGTTGATCTGTATATAACTACATTGTGAATATTTGGACCCTAAAACTCTTTTATTCAAAAGAATCATGATACTTTGGTTTAATAAAAGAAGTTATTCCAGTTTTTATTTCACTTTGTCGAGGTCAATATAGACTTAAATATAGATTCCTCCCAAGGACTTAGAGATATTTTTACATATGCCTTTTAATGAATGGATTAAAAAAATGCCCTAGAATCTTAAGGAAATTCTTTATGGGGAAGAGGCAGATGGGAGGTAATTATTTTAAAGACAGAACTTTTGCCCTTGAATGTCTCATGATATGTTGTTTCATTGATTTCTTTTATATTGTATTTACCTATTTCTCCATTTTGTGAGAAGTCTCTTGTAACAAAGTAAAATACCAAGAAAAAACTAACAATTCAGTGACTGCACCTGAAACAACATGTCATATTAGTAGCACCTTGGTGACTTTATTTTTAATTCTTTAAAAATTAGTACAGATTTATTTTCTCTCCCTTTACACAGAAAGGCAAAAAATATTTTTATTAGTACTATTTCTTATTTGTATTTTTCATAGTTTAAGAGCCTTCTAAGCAAGTACTCTGGGATTGCAATTAAAGGAATCGATGACTGAGCCAATCTTTTAAAGAGTCTGAATGGATTGGATTGTATGTTCTCCAGAGATCATAAACTTACCTAATAGTCTCACTCACCTAAGCAATATATCAATATATGTACATTTTCCTCCACTAACTACTCAAAGGGAATGTCCTGCTTGCCCCCAAACTTTCTCTGCAACCTTTTTAGTGTTTCCTCCTATTGGGATATTAAGTTCTTTGAGGGGATGAACTCTCTTGATTACTTATATTTGTATTTCTAGCATTTAGCACAGTGCTTTGCATATGGTAATAAATGTTGAAGTTGATATTTTCCTTCCTTCTCAAAGCAAATCATAATTTCAGAAATGTAGTACCAGGACTTGCAACTAAATGGGATTTAAGTGAGGTAGGGCTTTGCAAAGTCACTAGTCTCATTCTCTCCTTCAGAGTTATCTGATCTAGTGCAAGATAGTATGCTTTATCTATCTGTCTAAACTTATATCTCTGGATGTCTAACTGTTGAAAAAACAGGTAGAAACTTCTGATATAAAAATTCTTTTTTATGTGCTTCAGCAGAAGCAGGGTTCATTAAGTTGACATAGAGCTTTTCCTAACCTTAACTGTACACCAAATTATAGGTTTAAACTCTATTTCTATGATAGGTATACTGAAACCACTTACTTCATATATAGTGTAACTTGTGTGTTACACTTTTTAAAATGTGCATGTTTTGGACCATTTACTTTCTTTTTAGAAAAGAAGCTAGTAATTCAATTTTTTTGGGTACAATGTCAGCAGAATTTGAGCTTAAAGTTATAACATATAAGTAATATGAATACTGAATATCCAACTCAATAGGAAAAAAAACTTTATTAATTCATGATACTTTTTTAGGGACACAGGTAAAAATGAGGACTGAAATCATAAAGACATATTCAATTTTCTTATTTCAGCTACAGCTAAGGACCTGTTATTATGGCATGAGACAAAACTGTTCTTTATGGAGTCTCTTAGACAGTCCTTAGCAAATCAAAGATCTGCATTTTCCTAGTTCTAGGAGCTCTTTCTAGCAGATCCCAAACCTTCTTAATATTGTGGTCATATGATTAGAGATTTAGAACCAAGATGATTTAGTTAGTCTAATTTCATTTTATAGAAAAAGAGAGACTTAGTAAAGGGATCTGTTTTGACCAGGAAGTTTTGAGTCCAAGTCCTCTAACTCTCAATGCAGGATTATATCCACTAAACATTTTACATTTAAATACAGCCTAAATTTCATTGAGCATGGATAAAATGGCCAAGATCACCTCATTCCTTAGTGTCAAAATAGGGATGATGATGCAGTGACTCAAATTAAGTACCATTAAAACTCAAATTATAGTAAAACAAAAACTTTGTGTGTCCTCTAAAATTTATAATATGTAATCTGAAATCACTCCACTTCTCCTTTCTTCCTTACTTATTTACTTCTCTTCGTATGAAATTCATGATGTTCCTATCCTAGTACTCAATCAAAATTTTGGTAGGAAGTGTTTAGAAGCCCCCACAGTATATGTCTCTTACTTTGTCAGTGAATTTTATACCTGGATTACAGTATATTCTCTCTTTCTCAAATTTTGCCTTAAGAGTAGAGAATTTTAACATATAGAATGAATCTTCCTTAAATATACTGACCACTTAATTTTCAATCTACTCACCTCCTTAGAGTTATTGCTCCACCCTTCCTCATCCACACACAAAATTAGTGATGTCTTTTTATCATCATGCACTTCCATGTTCAAGAATTCTGAAATCTCCTATTCTAACTATAATCTATTTTCTCTTCACCTTTCCTTCTGCCTTCTTTTACATAAATCAACTCTTCATTCTCACCTTTTGAACTCCAGTCCCTTGACCTGTCATTTTTCTCCCATCCATCTCCCTTGTACTAGCCAAATTTTCTTCTTCTCCTCCTCCTAATTCTTTGGTAAAACAATTCAACTCTGCTCTGCCAACCTTTCTAGGATCCCTATCCCTTACTCTGTCCAGCCAAGCATTAGCTTTAGATTGTTCCAACCATTTGTCACCTCTGTGCCCACACACCTGCTACTGAAAGGTGAATTATCACTCAATCATTCTGATTGGAAACCACTACACATTTATTTTACATAACCACAACTGAGTCTTCCCTGATGCTAGACAATCCTACCTTACCTTTCTTATTAACTCATTATTCCATTTTCTATACTGATTCTTCCAAACTTTTTTCATTTGTCCTCAAATCTCCTCTTGACTCCCCTTCCTCCCTGCTCTCTCAGCTGAGTAGAATGTTTTATAATTTATAGGAAAAAATAGAGCCCATTCACCATGAATGTCCTCTTCTTCTGTCTTCCTCATTTCCTTATTCAGATGCCTTTTGCCACTTTCTGTTCCTTCTCATCAATTTCATGTGATGAAGAGGATTTACAACTTACCTAAATTCTCTAGTTATTCTAGTGATTCCATCCTATCCTATGTTTTACAACAAATCGCCCACTTTGCCATCCCAACACTTTTATTTATTTTTAGTCTTGCACTTTCTACAGATTCATTTCATATTGCCTACAAACATGCTTATGACTATCTATTTTATGTCTCATTTGATTTTTCCATCCCTGCTAACTTTCATCATATATTTATTCTGCCTTTTGTAGATAAACCTCTCAAAAAGCTGCTCTATAATAAATGCTCTCTTCTCACTCTTTTCTTAGCCCCTTACATTCTGATTATTGACTTTGTTGATTCTATCAAAACTGCTCTTTCTAAAGTTGCTAATGGTCTTTCAGTTATCAAATCCATCAGCCTTTTTTTCCTGTTATCAGTCTCCTTGATATCACATATTTGTCATTCTCTCCTCTTTGATATTCTCTTCTCTCCAGATTTTTGGGACAATATTCTCCTGGTTTTCTTCCAACCTGGCAATTTCTTTTCTATCTTTTTGACAGATCATCCTCTAGATCATGCCTTCTAAACATAACCATCCCTCCTAACCTAACTCCTAACTCTCCAGGGTTCTATCTTAAGGCATTTTCACTTTTCCTGATTAGTGCTTTACTTGTTGACTTCATTTTATGCATTTAATTACTATCTCTAAGATGATGATTCTTAAATCTACCTCTCCTGTCCCAAACTACTGACTACCAATCTCACATCTTCACCTGCCTTTCAGGCATCTCAAACTGGATATCCAGTGGATATCTTGAACTCAATACATACAAAACAGAACCCATTTTCTTTTCCCCTAACCCCAGACCCTCTTAACTTTCTTATTTCTGTAGTGGGAAATATCATCCTCCCAGTCTCTCCAGGTGATAATGTAGGAATCATTCTGGATTCATGATCAACTCAACTCCCACATTCAAACTATGGTTAAGACCTTCCAGTTTCATCTTTGCCACATATTTCTTGTGAATATTTCATTTGGACCTGTTCTCTATTTTAATCAGTATCAATCGATTTGATATAACTCCATAGAGATAGTGACAATAAATTCTGCACATTGTTCCCAGAGCTGTGAGCTGCAGATTCTGGTACTTGCTGAATCATAAGAAATTAAATGGAGACCCTCTACCCTTGTTTTTCCTTTTCATCTTGATCAAGTCTAATGTGTCAAATAAATGGAAAGTTCTATTATTTATTTTTGTATCTCCAGATCATTATCTCATGTCCATCATGGGCAAGTGACCATCTTATGATCAATTTTTGACTACTTATTCAATAGAGTTAATAGAGTTATTCTTTGCTTCACCCAACTCATAATCCTGATTACATATCATTTTTGCTTATTCATCATATGTTAATCAAAGAGATTTTTCCATATTCGGCATAACCATTTTTGAATTTCTAGACTATAAGAATAGGGCCCTGAAAAGGGGTCATCTCAAATCATGAGGAGGATCTGAGGTCTACTTCATTAATCAGGGTTGATAAAATGCAATAGTTAGGGTGGACAGTGTTAATACCCACACTCTATTATACTTGTTCTTTACTTTGACACTGCCACCATTATAGTATGTCTTCTGCATACTTTATATCTTGATTATTGCAAAAACCTGTTGGTGGATTGGCCTGCTTCAAATCTCTCCCTAAACCAAACTATATTCCAATAGAATATTAAAGGAATTTTCCTAAGGCAACAATATTCTTCCTTCACTGTATTTTTAATCTTTTGTTTCTCCATCACCTAGCACAGGTCCTGGTTCATAGTAGATAATAAATATTTATTGAATTAATGAATAGATATATGACTCTAAGCATGTCACTTTATATTGTAACTTTAGTTTCTTTATCTGTAAAATGTGGGGATTAGACTAGATTTAATTGAAGTCAATTTAATAAGCATTATTCTGTCCTGGACACCAAGGATCTGAAAACAAAAACAAAATTATCCTTCAACTTCAGTTTTCTCACTTAATTAAAAAAAATACTTGTACAAGCTATTTCAGGAGCAGCTCCATAATGCAATAGAGAATGCAGGAGCCCTGAAGTCAGAAAAAATCATTTTCCTGAGTTCAAATATGGCCTCAGACATTTATAACTGTATTTTCCTGGACAAGTACCTCAACCCTGTTTGCCTCAATTTCCTCATCTGTAAAATGAGTTAGAGAAGGAATAGCAAACTACTCCAGTGTCTTTCCCAAGAAAATCCCAAATACTGTTATGAAGAGTTGAACACAATGAAAAATGACTAAACAATAATAACTCAGTCTTGATATGGTACATAGCAAGGTGTACTATACCATGTTCTATTTTAGTCAGAGATTCATAAAAACTTCACCTTCATAAGAAGTGGAAAACTGAAAGATTTTTTTTAAAATATTACTCAGTCAACTTAGAAGCCAAAATCACTGGAGCCTTAGTCCAAATCTCAAGGGCAAACTTGTTAAGGAAAATAACTTGCCCAGTTCACATCTAAATTCATCTTATTTTATAATTGGTGATGAAATATTAGAGGTGGGATTTGAACCCCGGTGTTCCTGGCTCCACACCAAGTTGTCCATCTGTATCAAAGCTTCTTAAACTGTGGATTGTGGTACAATATGAGATCATGTAACTGAATCTAGGGGTTGTGAAAAAATTAGCAACAGTAAGAGGTATCAAATATACTGCCAAGATTCAATTCTTTATATAAAAATAAACAAGCACATCTATTTCATTAGTATGCAAATCACTTTCGTCTTTAATAAATGGAAAATTATATGTATACAAAAGAATTATTTTAAAATAAAATTTTACTGAATTGTAATAAGTATATTTTTGATATGTATATCTTTTATATATGTAAAGATCTGGAATGTAAAAATATCTCAGGTAAAAATGGGGTCACAAATGGAAAAAATAATTAAGATGCCCTGCTCTATATAAAGCTAGACTCGACATTGTGCATTTTGATTTATATTGTTTTCATACTGTATCCTCAAGAATACATAATCAAAAACTATGCTTTTATTAGAATTCCACAAAATGGGGGGAAGGGCATTTTCAAATATGTGATGTGTAGGAAAGAATGGGGGAAAGAGATGGTCTAGAGCCACTAGTATATTACAAAACAATGCCAGTTCCAATGATTTTATTTTCTGTATAATTAACCTGGGTAGGGAACTTTTCTAGGTAGCCATCGAGGGTGGGAATCATTTACCTGAAGAACTCAGTACTTAAAAGTATCTCTTTGATATCTTTACAAGTACCTTGTATGTCAAACCCAGAAGCAAATTTAAAGAATTTCTAGTACAAAATATTCAGTTTACAAAGGTTCAGAGTAGGAAAGTGGCTTGTGGAATATCTAAGAGATTGACCTTATCTAACATTTACGGACATATTAACACTATTTATTGTCATCTGATAATTCTAAATAGAATCTTAAAAATCACATTTTCAAAGAGAGATGGACACAGATAATCCTTATTCCACCTCATCCATATATGAGATTTGGTGATGTCCAACTTAATAATATTCAGATGAAATTGGATTCATTGCATTGAAGTTTTATTGGAAGATGTTCTAGGAAGGCAATAAAAATATACTTTAGATTACCAGGAGATTGCATGAAGAAGTGAAAGAAAAGGAAAGCAGTGAGAGAAAAAGTACACAGAAAATATGTGCTAAACTCTTCTTGGAGATAGAAGTCTGTCATATTTCTTTTTTTCTACATGATACTTATAAACCAATTCCATGGATTAAATTTCATCGGTATATGTATGGCAAACATAGCAAATCTGTATTAATAATAAATCACATTGAAAAATATTTTAAAGTTTTTACATATTTTCCATATAATATTTTATTGCAGTCTCAAAACATCCCTGTGCTTTAGGCTAGTGTGTATAGTGTGGTAGTGGGAGAGACTGGAAATGAACTAAAATTATTATTTCCGTATTCCAAGTTTAGCACTCAGTTGTTCTTCATAACACTTCCAAAACCATTGCCAGATAAAGTTCTAAATTGAATCTAGAAATCTTATGTGTGTGTGTGTGTGTGTGCACATGTATGTTTGAAGGGAATAGTCACAGAGCAATATTGCAGTTGATATAAAAACTGAAAGATGCTACTTTTTGGTGGGAGAGGAGCAAGAATAGTAGTTATAACCACAAGGACATCAAAACTCCACAGTTTTAGCTGTAGAGAAACTGACCACACCATTTTCAATCATCATCACAGTCAGTGGTGGCTACCAATTACATAGAACAAGCAGAAATATAACCATTTTTGTTTGTTATAGATCAGTGGGAATATTCCTTTGTTGTTAGTATATCCCAAGATGGAAAGACAAGTGAAAAATCCACAATAATTCTCCAATTGCTCGAGGCAATGCAGAAGAACAATAACTAGCCATCGATATGTTTTAATATGCTTCACTCTTCAATACTAAAATGCATATGCTTAGGAATACTGTAAATCAGTATGGATTTCTCTTGTGAGAGACATCATTTATACCCATCTAAATTGTACAATTATGGATCTGGAAGGGGCTCACAGAGGTCATTAAGTACATATTCTTAACTTTGGGCAGATCTATATTCTTAGGGCTTTATTTTCTCAGTTTTCTGAATGGTAATAACCTATTTAAATATCTACTAACCCTGACAACAGATTCTTTAGGTTTCACTGAGAGTTGCAGTACAACTAAAATCGTTGAGCTAACTCTGTCATTGAAGAAAGTCACATAATATAGTAAAAGAACCGTGGATCCATTACCAGAGGACCTGGATTTGAACTTGATTTCTGCTACTTAATAATGCTTTTGCCAAATATGTGATGTCTTTGGTCCTCCTCAAAATGAAGGCAAACACTAACACTAATGTGGATTGTATTGTTAGTTTAGACCTCATTTTTCTCACTTACAAAATGCCCCCTCCTTGAATTACATTATACATCAGACCCCTTTCTAGCTCTTTGATCCTTCTTAATAGCTCACTGGATGAAAGCAAAGAACCAGCTTCCTTTAAATCTATATCCTGAAAACAATTCAATTCAATTGAACAAACATTTATCATATCCAATTCTGTTCTATGGGAGGAAATATAAAAATAAAAATAAAACAGTTCCTTTTCTCAAAGAGCTGACATTCTACAGAAGAGATAGATGTTTATTATATTGCAGAATTTTGATAAGTGGTATCTCCAGACTTTTTGCCTTATCATAAGCTCATTTTGGAAGGAAGGACACCAATGAGTAAATGAAAATATGTGCAAAATAAATTTGTGGCAGAGGTGAGTGCTAACAACTGAAAATAACCAGAAGATATCACTTAAACTGAACCTTGAATGGAATTGAGGTTGCCTAGAGACAGAGATGAAGAAGGAGGGGATCCTAAACATGAGATTCAGAGGTAGCAGTTAGACTGGGGACAGGAAGTAGGTCGCTTGAGACAAAATATAATACCTGACAAGTAGTAATAAGCAATCAGTCTGGAAAGGAAGATTGGAGTCAGATTAGGAAGTATTTGGAGGCATATGGAAAAAAAAAATCTCAGAGTTGGAAAAGTAATCACAAAGCCATTTTCTCTCTTATATCTTGCAAAAATCCCTGTAAAATCCCTTCTTTATCTAATCAATCAAAATTTATAGATATGTAATCTATATTTATATTTGTCATAGATTTCAGAGGGTCTATCAACTTTGAAGTAGAAAAATAATTTTATTTCAATATAATTAGTTTCCTTTTTAGTTTTATTTAATATTCTGATTAGGGTCCCATGGATGTTATAAGGCTGTAAAAGATTTCCAAATAATAAAAAGCTTACAACCTTTTGATGCAGTATACCTCATATGTTTAATTCTGTTGATACAAGAGGACAATAAACTTAAAGCTAGGATGAACCATGTGGCATTTATTCAAACTCCCTAATTTTAGAAATGATGAAAGTGAGACTCAGAAAAAATTATTAGACTTGCTCATGATTATAAAAGTAGCAAATAAGTGTCACAATCAGGATTTAAAACCATAATTTTATTCATGTAGAGAACTCCCAGTAAGGAATTTCCTTCTATTAATTTATATTAAAACTTTGCAAATATTTTGCAATCCCCAGTTTTCTCTGACTAAAGCTCAATTACACAATAGTAAGAGACAAATATACTAATATTTCCTGCTATATGGACTGGACAAGTTATTTTCCTTAAAAAGTTTGCCCTTGAGATTTGGACTAAGGCTCCAGTGATTTTGGCTTCTAAGCTGAGTGAATAATATTTTAAAAAAAATCTTTCCGTTTTCTACTTCTTGTGAAGGTGAAGTTTTTATGAATCACTGACTAAAATTTAATTTTAGAAAATAAGTTTTATTCTGAAATAGCCCATTAGACAGTTTTCTATTGATTTTCTGAGAATAGTTTCTTTTTAAAATTTTTTTCTGATCTAATCTAAATGAAATACAAGCATTTCAAATGTATTTCTCTGATGAAAATAGCCATCATCTTCATGGTCTCAAGTTTTATATTTTATGATTTCTTCTGGACCTAACCCCAGTGAATTGTTTAAAACAATAAAAAAAAAAGTTAAAAAAAAAAAAAGCACAATGGAATATTACCAAAAAATTGCATTCACACTACGCCTTATTGGAGTCTATTACCATTTAACCATTATAAAGGTTTGATGGCATGCTGGGCTGTTATTGCTTTCCTTCTGTCCTTTGCTATTAGTATTTTAAGAGAATTTCCTTGGCACAATACCTGGTAATTGGCACTACTCAATGTCCACCTGAGAAAATTAGTCCTGCGATTAAAAGTAAATGGACAAAGAAAGGGTCAAATTCTTCATGATTTCTCTAAAACAGAGCTCAGATTTCACTAAGCAAGGTGTGATTTGAAAATAGAAATAGTCAAGAATAGTGTTGCAGAGAAGTTGTGTTATCTAAATCACTGAATTTTGGGGGAAGGTCATTTTGTCTTAATTATATTTACTTCTTACTTTTAAATCAGTTGAGGAAGACTTTTAATCATTTATTTTGTGATCAGTTCAGGATTGATATTGATAAGTGCTTCAAAAAATATATATATTCTATGGATATCAATAGAAAAACCTAACAAAAAAAGAGGAATTTATTTCTAGTTCCAAGTAATAATGCAAAGCTGTTGTTTTCAGTACCTATCTTTCTACTAGGCCATCTGAAGTAAGTACTGAAAAATACAATTTAGGGCACATCAATTTTTTGGTAATATAGCTCGCAAAATTGTATTCAAGTATTTAAAAACTTACCACAAGATGCTGCTGCTGACTATGACACTGTGTTTCTTCTATCAAATTCAATTTAATGAATATTTTAAAAGTTTTTTTAAAGAGATATTATTTGCTGGAAGGTTACAAATTTAAAAATCAAATAATCTACTCAAACAGAGATTCTCAGACTTTTATTGTCACGACATATTTACAGTGTTAAAAATGATTGAGAATTCCCATCCCAGAGATTGTATTTTTGTAAATTATCTCTACTGATAGTTATTGCATTAGAAATTAAAATTCATATTCATATGAAAATTGTTTGACACTGAAACCCCTTCAAAAATTCTCAAGAATCTCCAATATCCTCAGTTCACACATTGCTCTGCTCTAGAATAATTCTTAATCTACTTCTAAAATAATACTTACTCCAATTTTCAAATGCTCAGAGTATCTGCTGGCTCATAGTTGGAGAAAAGTACATTCATTAAAAATATACAATATATGCAAAATAAATATAAAGGAATTTTGGAGTAGTGGTGGGGACTAGCAGCTGGGAACAAGAAGAAAATTTTTCTACAATGGGTGGCATATGAATATGCTTTAAAATGATCAACACATTCTAAGGAGCAGAGAGAAGAAATTTTGTTTAAAACAGCTGATAGCCTTTTCAAAAGCTATAGAGGTGGCAGATGAAATGACATTTCAAGGAAACATCAAATAGACTGATTTGATTCTATCATGTAATGAGTAAAGAGGAAAAGGCGGAATTAATCAGACAGTAAAGATAGATGCCAGCCATATTATAAAGCAAAATAAATGCCTAACAGAAAAGCTTATTTTTTTTTAACCTGGCGTCAATAAGGAGTGCCAGAGGTTTCTTGAGGAGTACTGTTACCTATCTTTAAAACTTGCAATTTGGTAACTATCTAGCAGCTTGATTGAAAAAAATGAAGAGACTAGATGCAGGGGTACTATTTAAATTTTTGTAATAATTTTGGTGAAAGAAAATAAGAATTTGAGTCAGAGTGTGAGAAGGGAGCTCAGGATAAATATGATGACTAGTTTGAAAATAGAACCAAAAAGACTTGGCTGCAGATTGGATGACTGAGCATGATGGAAGAGATAATGACTACAAGGATATTAAACCTGCATGGTTTTAAAAAAATGATACCCTTCATTCTCTCTCACCAAGACAATAGTAATCAATGTAATCACTGGTATATCATATGATTTTTGCATGAAGATGATTTTTGACTACATTAAGTAACTTACTCAAACAATCAAGAGTTGCTAGAGAGTTATATTCAAAGTCATGGAAGGGAGACAGCTAGCTACCAATGAAGGATCCCTATCAACATTCTTCTAGAACCTTTCTTCACATTTATAACTTGAATATATGATTTATATTTTGTATTTAATCAAATTTAACACACAAAATAGCTTGCATTTAAAATTTTTGATTTGGTAAGCCTTAATTCAAATTCTTCATGGTTCAGATCAACACACCAGTTTCATATCAGACCTTTCCTACCTTCAATGTGTTGTTTTCTATTTACTCATCTGTATAGATATTGTACCTGCTGTTGAGAGGAATCTTAACTGGTGAAAGGAATACAATAGTGCATAACTGTTCCATTCTCAGTTTTTTGCTTCTGTTCTCTCTGTGAAGAAAAAAAACTTTTGTGATTGTGATGGCAACAAAAATTAATAATAATGTTAATATAGTAGATCAATAAGAAGAAAACAACAGTCTGTCTTTCATATCTACAGGAACTAGAAAAATTAGGAACAACTGGTGAAAATTTCAAAGAGGTTAATTTAGAGTTAATATATATCCAGATCACCATATGGGCTCTTCTTATATATCATGATATAGTTATGTTATTCATTTTGTATGTAACTTCTGATGTTCTCTTTGGGTTTGGGAGAACCATTCTCTTATAGACAACTCTTAGAGGTTGAGCCAAGATGGCAGAGAAGACGCATGTTTCTTTCTAACCTCTTCCTATGACCCTCAGGCTAATTACCAAATCAAGCCTTTAAATTAGCTTTGGACTGGCAGAACCTACAAATATTGGAAATGTAAGAAATTTTCAGCAGAAGATAATTTTGAAGATTGCCAGAAAATGTCTCTTTCAATTGGGCATCAAGGGAGGCGTGCCAAGCCCAAGCAGGCCCAGCAGAGATGCCAATTCAGGAAATGCAGCCTGGGGAGGGGTGGGATACATATGCAGGAGAATCTAGGAGGAGGAATCTACAGCACTGTTGGCTACTCTGTCCTGTATGCAAGCCAGTGAATTAGCAGAGAAGTTATAAAATATTCAACACAAACACAAAAGATGAATAGTGAACCTGAAATGCCAAAATCTCATGGGACTTGGCCATGCTCACCTAGCACCAAGAGTGAGTTAGCACTGACACAGCACAGCTGCTGATGCTTGTTGAGGAAGCTCCAAAAATCTCCCTTGCCTGAAAAGCAATCACAACTTTTTTTTTTCTTTTCTTTTTTTTTAAATGAGCAAAAAACCAAATAGAACTCTGATCACAGATAGTTTTTATGGTGAAAGAGAAGAACAGATTTCAAACTTTGAGGAGACTAAAAGCAGATGATCTCTAGATGAAGTCCCAAAGAGTGTTTAGAAAAGGAAACCCAGAAATCATCTGAAGAAAATTCCTTACAAAATAGACTTAGTGAAATGGAAAAAGCATATAACTCCTTAAAAGTAGATTTGACAAATTGGAAAAAGAAAAGAACTCCCTGAAAAACAGAATTGGTGAAATGGAAAAAGAAAACAAATCCCTGAAGAACAGAATTTGTAAAATGGAAAAAAAAATTACAGAACAAAACAACTCATCTAAAAATTTAATTGGCCAAAAAAAATCAAAACAAACAAACAAAAAAACAAACAAACAAACAAAAAAAAACCCTAAAAGGTAAATTCACGAAAAATCAGAACTGAACAAATTGAAATGATTGACTCAATGAGACATCAGGAACCAGTCAAGGAAAACAAAACAAAACAAAACAAACAAAAAAAAAAATTTAAAAAAAAGAAGAAAATGTAAAATACCTATTTGGGAAAAAAAAAAAAAAAACTGATCTAGAAAATAGATTTAGGAGAGACAATCTAGGGATTATTTGACTTCCTAAAAACCATGATGAAAAAAAGAACCTAGATGTTTTAGAATCAGAAGGTAAAAGAGCCATTGCAGGAATTCACTGATCACATCCTGAAAGAGTCCCCAAAATGAAAGCTCCAAGAAATATTGTAACTAAATTTCAGAACTATTAAATCAAGGAAAAACATTTCAAGCAGCCAGGAAGAAACAATTTAAATACCAAAAAGCCACAATCAGGATTACCCAGGACCTAGCAGCTTCCAGTTTAAAGATCAAAGGACCTGGAATGGGATATTCTGAAAGACAAAGGAACTTGGAATGCAGCTAAGAATAAACTACCCCTCTAAACTGAGCATTTCCTTTCAGGGAAGAAACAATGCGAATTTAATTTATTTCTGATGAAAAGACCAAAACTGAACAAAAAATTTCTCCTCCAAATATAGAACTCAAAAGAAGCATAAAAAGGTAAAAAGAAAAGAACTTTTGAAAACTATATCTCTGTAATGGGGATATATACAGAGTGTATGTAGAATTTGATTTTACAGTTATAATAATAAAAAAAAAAAAACTTGAGGTGGAAAGGGGATTGTAATGGAAAAAGAAGAAAGTGGAGGTAAAATGAGGGAAATTACATCTCATGAAGAGGCAAAGAAAACCTATGACAATTTAGGGAAAGAAGGGAGGGGGCAAATATTTTGTGAATCTTACTTTCATTAGATTTGGCTCAGAGAATATTAGACATATTTGGTTTCATAAAGAAACTTTTCTCACTTTATAGGGAAGTTGAAGGGGAAAAGGAAAAGGAAAGGGGGAAGCTAAAAGAAGGGGAAAGTGAAATAGTAGGGGAAAGCAAAACAAAAATGGGAGGGTCTATAAAAGGGGAGATCTCCTTGAGACAAATGGAGCTCATAAGCAAAATATTGGGGAAGAGGGAAAGGAAGAAAAGAAAGAGAAAAGCATAATTTGGGGTAAATAAAATGTTGGGAAACAGAGAGTTGGTCATTTTAACTCTGAATGTGAATGGGGTGAACTCTCCCATAAAACAGAAGCAGATAACAGACTGGTTTAAAAGCCACAATCCAAAATATGTTGTTTACAAGAAACACATTTAATGTAGAGTAATAAATAAAGAGTAAAGGTAAAAGGATGGAGCAGAATCTATTATGCTACAGGCAAGTAAAACAAACAAACAAACAAAACTAAACAGGGATAGCCATCATGATCTCAGATCAAACAAAAGCAAAACTAAATCTAATTAAAAGAGTTAAGGAAGGCAACTATATCTTGTTAAAAGGTAGCATAGATAATGAAGAAATATCAATACAAAACATATATGCACCAACTAGTAAAACATGTAAATTCCTAAAGGAGAAGTTAGGAGAGCTGCAAGATGAAATAAAACAGCAAAACTATAATAGTGGGGGATCTGAATCATGCTCTCTCAGAACTAGATAAATCCAAACACAAAATAAATAAGAAACAAGTTAAGGAGGTAAGTAGAATACTAGAAAAAGTTAGCCATGATAGATTTTTGGAGAAAACTGAATGGAGACAGAAAGAAGTACACTCAATATATACTTATCCTGCTATTTGGGGGAAGGGGTGGGGGGAAAGAGGGGAAAAGTTGGAACAAAAGGTTTTGTAATTGTCAATGCTGAAAAATTACCTATGCATATATCTTGTAAATAAAAAGCTATAATAATGTTTTTAAAAAGTTAAAAAAATTTTAAAAAGAAAGAAGTACACTTTTGTCCTGGCAGTTCATGGAACTTATACAAAAATTGACCACATATTAGGGCATAAAGACCTCAAAATCAGAGGGTGGAGCAAAGATGGTGGAGAGGATACATGCATCTTCCTAAACTCTCCTTTACCCTCAATCTATTTTAATAAAATTCAGATTTGGAATTAGTGCTTGACTGTCAGAACCCACAAATATTACCAACTGAAGACAATCTCAAAATTCACCAAAAAAGGACTGCTTTGCTCATGTGTGGGGATGGAACAGGGTTAGTCCAAGTACAGATCTCAGGCAGGTAGTGAGAGCATGGGAAACAGTTCGTGCTGAGCAGACCTGAGGGGGACAGATTGTGGTCTCTGCTGGCAGAAAATCAGCTGGGAGAACTCTAATACAGTGTTGGCTACTTTACTGTGGCAGCAAGCCATTAGATCAGCAGAGAAGCTATAAACACAGGGGGTAAAGATTATAATCCCAAAACGTTAGTCTCTCGAGACCTGGCTATGTTCATCTAATACCTGGAGTAACTCAGCATTATCCAAGTGCAGCCACAGTTGCTGGTCCCAGTGCTGCCCTAGTAGCTATTTCAGCACAACTGCTAATCCCAGCACAGCCAGTGGGTGCTGTCCCACTGCCCCTTCTCTGCTGCTTTCTGTTGTCTGTAGAAGCAGCTTGGAAATACCCCACTGCCCCCCATAAGCAGACCATAGTTTTTTTTTTGTTTTTTTTTTTTTTGTTTTTGTTGTTGTTGTTGTTGTTTTTCAAAATGAGCAAAAAGGCAAAGCAGGCTCTAACTATAGATACCTTCTATATGGAAAAAAAGCAGACTTCAAGCCCTGAGAAGACTAAAAACAGTTTGTCTCTAGATCCAAAGGTGAATATGATTTATTACCCATCACACAAGGTTCTCATAGAAAAATTTAAAAAGGAACTTAAAAGAGAGCTAGAAGAAAAATGAGGAAAGGAAAGGAAAGGAAAGCTTTGCAAAAGGGTTAGGATAAGTCATGTTATTTATTAAAAGATAGAGTAGATAAAGAAATCAACTCCCTGAAAAATAGAATTTGCAAATTGGAAAAGATAACCCACAGGAAAACAGAATTTGTGAATTGGAAAAGGTAAACAATTCCAAGGAAAACAGAATTTGTGAATTGGAAAAAGAAAATGATTCTTAAAAAAAAAAAATTGGCAAAATGTAAAAACAATTCCATAGAACGAAACAATTCATTTAAAAACTCAATTAATTAAACACAATAAGAATTTTAAAAAAGTAAATGAAGAAAATAAGTCATTAAAAATCAGACTTGAACAAATGGAAATGAATAACTCAAGGAGACAGAAAGAATCAATTAAGCAAAACCAAAAAAATGGAAAAAATAGGAAAAAAAAAAGTTAAATACATACTTGGGAAAACAACAGACCTGGAAAATAGATCTAGGAGAGATAATCTAAAGATCACCTCTAAATTATCTAAATATTATTTACCATGTTTAATACATATTGGACTACTTTCCATCTAGGGGAGAGGGGTGGGAAAAAGATGGAAACTGGAACACAAGGTTTTGCAAGAGCTAATATTGCAGAATTATCTATGCATGTTTTGAAAAATAAAAAGCTTTAATAAAAAATTAAAAAAACATACAATTCTTGATATCTGACCATAAATAATATTAAACTTCCTAATAATAAAAATTACTAAAAAAGTAAGATTTCCTAAAGATGGAATGGGTTCTTTCTATTGAGAATTCTTTGACCAAAGACTGGAGGGTTCTTTCTCAAGTATGTTATAAAGGAATCATTATTTTATGTTGGAATACATAGATACTCAGGTTCTTCTAACTTTGAAATTCTTTGTTTCTAATATGTGGGAATTAAATAAGTATTTTGTTAATGGAAAGTTTTCAACTCCAGCATGCATTAATAAGATTCCTTTAGGGTATTTTCTTTCATATCAAATTCTAAATATAATTAAATCAATGCACAAAGGTTATAAATTGTTATCTCTTTGAGGTTTATGATTATGAGAAAAATGCCCATTTTAAAGAAAAAAATACTTTTTCATTTTTTATTAAATTAAAATATTTTAAATATTCTCCATTTATCTATGCTAATTAAATATTTTTTTTCAGAAAACAATTATCAGCAATGTATTTAAAAACAAAAACATTTTCCTTTTCAGTTGTAAAGTAGTTCTGCTTGGTTTGTACTTTATGAAATACCATGTCTTAGTCTGAGTATTTGTCCCAATTCTCATGGCATTTTCAGCTGTCAGCTGAATTATCTTTTCTCATTAGGTTATAAAGCTTTTTTTTTAAAAAGGTTTTTATTTTCAAAACATATCCATAGATGATTTTCAGTATTCACCTGTGCAATTTTTTCCTCCCTTCCTCCCACCATCTCACCTAGATGGCAAGTAGCACAATATACGCTAAACATGTGCAATTCTTCAGTTCATATTTCAACAATTATGATGCACAAGAAAAATCATATCAAAAGGAAAAAAAAATAAGAAAGAAAACAAAATGCAAGCAAATAACAATAACAAAAAGTGAAAATATGTTGTAACTCACAATCAGTTTCCACAGTCCTCTCTCTGGGTACAAATGACTCTATCAAAGGACCATTGGACCTGGCCTGAATCATCTCACTGTTGAGAAAAGCCAGGTGCATCAGAAGTTATCATTATGTATATTATAAAGTTCTTATAGGCAGGGTTTTTCTTTTTCTTATTTATGTCTCCAACAATTAGCAAAGTACCTGGCACATAGTGCTTGTTGAATTAAATATTTAAAATAGAAATTTTTAATAATTTAAAACAAGCTGTTTTCCTATTTATTAACTCTTTACACTTTGATCATCATTAAATAATCTTTCTTAACGATTCACAGGAAGAAAAAGTCATTGCTGCTTAAATTGATTATATATTGCTTTACATCAAAATTGCTAAAGTTTTATAGGAAAAATAAAAACAACATTTATCAAAGAAGGTCACTTTATGTTTGACTCTTCCAGGAAATTGGGCAATATGCTATCTTCTCTCTTCTTTCTGATTCATTCACTGTTCATAGAACCCATGCCAAGGCTCCTTCCCTTTGCTCTCCCAGTCAGAGTCAGTCCTCCACCCATTCCCATCACCACCATCCCCAGAAGCAGAGAAGGCATACAGTGTAATTACATAAAATATCAATAGCTACTCTCATTTTGCCTCTTCCCTTTCTCTCTCTGTCTCTTTCTATCTCTGTCTCTGTCTCTCTTTTTCTCTCTCCTCCCTTCTTTTTTTTCCTTACAATTAATAACTTTGTTTAAACCCTATCTCAGCTGAAAAAGTTAACTTCTCAGGAAGGGGGAAGCAAAATAATTTCCCTCTATTTGAATAAGAAATGGGGATTTTAGTGTACTATAAGCATAATATGTGTCACTACTGTAATATTGTAATAATAGCAAGAAAACCTACTATGATCCAAATAAAGCCGAATTTAAGGCAGCCATTTCTTATTACAGAAGTAAGGTTCTGATAATTCCATTGTATTCTTCAATTGTGAGTTCACATAATAATGTCTTAAGTCCCAGCTTAGAAATACACAGATAAACTAGAATGTATCTTAAAAAAGAAGGGCCTGGAGAGTATCACCATGAGGATAACTTAAATGAAAATAAGGACACAAATTTAGGCTGGACAAAAGTAGTGTTAGGAAAAATATATGAAAGAAGGATCCAGATGGCAGAGTCAGGTATACCTGATATATGTTGCAAAGAGGCAGATTATTTTACACAAGGGGGAAAAAAAAAGAATTAGTATTTAAGTGAAGAAAAACTGAGTACATGTTTCCATATATGCATATATTATATATGTATATTCATATATGTTCCTCTAATCATGACATATATATGCAAATATATATCTATATCTATATCTATATCTATATCTATATCTATACACACACATATACACACACAGAAACAAATAAATTATGAGTAGAAGAGATCACAAAAGCTCCTAAGGAGGAGGTGCTACCTGAGATAGGGTTTAAACAAAGTTATTAATTGTAAGGAAAAAGTGAGAAATGAGAAAGAAGTGAGAAAATACCAAGTGCCAAGTATCAGGGGCAGTTTATATAGAGTCATGGAGGTGGGAAACAAGAAGATATTTGTTCTTAATCTTTTCTTAAGAATGATCATACAAAAGTATCACCACAAATCTTTAATATCTGAATGACTCTTTGTTTGTATAAAAACACTATCCTTTCTCTCATCAAAAGTCCTTTTTTCATTCCTATTTTCTTTTAGTAGTTTTCCAAATTATACCTAATCAAAACAAGGGAAGCTAAATTCTCCAGAACTATTATTTAGTTGGAAGAAAACTCTAATGGGCAATATCATCTTCTGTTTATCATTTGGGGAAAATATCAAAATACTATAGAATGTAATATTTAACTTTTGTGTAGTGCATCATAGTGACATATAGTGTAATATTTAACTTTGAAAATATATTGACATTATAAATTTTATTTTGAAATAAAGAATATATGCAATTTTAATTTTAATTCGGGTCATATGCATTAAATTTGTGTAATATCTGTTTTGAGAATTTATAATTAAAGTATAATACAAATATTAACATTCTTCTTTTTAGAAGTTATTTTATTTCATATATTTTGAATCATAATAATAGCTCCATTATTGAATTTTGAAATATGAACTATGCCCAGAGGGTTTTTGTTATTAAATTTTTCACTTCCAATGATATCATATATTTAATAATATTCAAAATGTCCCTATTCTGTGTAATTATATAAAGCTTACAGTTTTTGATTATAAGAACTTTTTAAAAAATATAATGTGTTCCACAGTATTTAAAAGGGACTTCATCTTTTGCAAAGCTCAATAAATACAAAATTCTTATACCCTTTGAAAAAGTCTCTTTTAGTTTTAGATTTTGCCCTGTTATAGAATTCATTGAATTATAAGATGTAAGTGTCAGCATAGCTTTTGCCATTATTTTTTTCTGAGATTTTTGCAGTGCTCCTTTCTATCCTATAGAATAAAATTAAAACTCCTCAGTGAAGAAACCCAGAGTCTTTGCATTATTATCTCAACTATCATTTGTGTTTCATTCTTCTCTTTTTCTTCATATGTTCTATATTCTTACTGAATTGTAATTCTTCTCATTCCCTGAACTTGCTTTGCAATTTTCCACCTCTGTGCCTTTACTCATACTTTTTTTCTCCAGTTATAATTACTTTTCTGCATCTTACAAGTTCTTCAATTCATCACTTCATTCAAAAACTCTTCCATATTTTGGAAGTCATGATTGCTGATTCTTCTGAATTTATATATATATATACTTTGGTTTTATCTTACTTATGTTATTATTTTTTATTGTAGATTTCTTTATTGCAATTTATTTTATCTACTCTATTAGACACAATGTTCCTTCAGCATAGTTCCTAGTATCTTATCCATGACCTATCTCTATACCAACCCCCCAAGAGGTATGCCTTACCTTCTGCTTGACATCCTAAAATAAGAATATAATGATACTAATTAGAAGTCATTATAGATTGAAATGGTTAATAGATAAAATTACAATGTAGATATGCGATTTATAATTTACATCAGAAGTAAAATTCTTACTCAAATATAAAACTCATTTTTAATAAAATAGTTGAATATTCTCCCAAAGTTTATTTAATGACACCATGCATTGAGCAAATATTTAAAGGCTACAAAATCATATCTTTCTCATAATCTTTTCCTGCATTAATTATCACTTAAATTAATTTTAGTTTTATGTGTCAACTTTGATTAGGATAATATATCTAACTTACCCTTTGACATAATGGTCTCTTGAGACAGTTACAAGTCAAAAGTCTTTCTTGTTAGTGTTTCATCTATCAATAACCTTTGTAGTTTGGATATTTTAGTTCTAGAAATCATTCCCGTGACTATCTTCTATTATAACGTGTTGATGAAATCTCCCTGTAAATTCCCTAGGAGCAGAATTTGTTTTTCCCCTCTTTTGTATACCTGTTACTTAGCACAATGCCTAATACACAGTAAGCACTTAATAAATGTTTGCCTTATTGATTGTGAAAGACATTAATTCATCCAGATTTGGATACAACCCAGGATAAATCGAGCTTCAAGGCATTTAAGAGTTGTTTCTTACAATGTATGTAAATTCTCCCAGGAATCATTAAAATCATAAAATATAAATTCAAAAGGATCTCAGAAGACATTTAGTCCAACTTCTATTTAAATAAGAATCCCACCTGCAACTTTTCTGACAAATAGTAATTCTTTCTTGGTTGAAATTTTCTATTAGGAGGAAACTTGCTTTTTTGTAACACAGCCCACTGTACTGCTGGATGACCCAACATAACAGGGTTTTGTTCTTATTTAATCCCAACACTTAGCACAATGATAATACATATTCATTTTATTTTTATTAAATTTGTCTCTGTAACTTCAACTTCTTGCTGATAGTTTGGTATTCTGAAGCTAAACAAAATGTTCAATATTTATTTCTCAGAATAACCATTAAATTTATTGAAATCTGCTATTGAATTCATCATGTATTCTCTTCTCCATGGTGAATAGCCTCAGTTTCCTTAATCAATCCTTTTTTAACATGTTCTACTTCCCTCTTACCATTCTGGCCACTCTTTTCTGCCTGTCTTTGAACTTAAACTACATTATTTCCTAAAATGTGGCAGCCAGGGCTTGGATACAGTAGTCTAATGACCTAAATGACAATAGAGTCCCTAGAAATTATATCCTAAAAGTGGCTCTTATCACAAATCATCTCAAATTATTTTTTAAAAATTGAATTTGAATTGAAACAATCATGGGTATAAAATAGGGAATGGCTTGTTATGGAGGCTATGTAGCCAGTTTTACCTTGAAATAAAATGAGTATCTCATGTTATTCATAGGACGGTCATCCTCAAATGGATATGGTGACAGTGAAGACTGCAGATCTAATTAATTCAAAAAGAGAATCATTTTGAATAACAGAAGAATGTTAGGATATAGTGATTAGATTGACATTTTCCCTTATATTTTCAGTACTACAAACGATGATAAATATTTCTATATTTGATCTTCCCCATATCTTTGGGGTATTGTTAATAAGAGTATCCTATTTTTATAGATCATTTTGTAGATTCATAAACTGAGGCTGAGAAGTTAAATAATTAGGTTTAGTACCATAAAAATATATGTCACAATGTAGATCTCTACTAATTCTAAATCTAATACTGTCTCTTACTGCTTTTACATTTTGTAGACATGTATATACATGCATATGTGAATATACACAGATATATCCTTACACATAAATTATAATTCTGTTACTATTGGACTGATCTGATTCTGCTTTTGATAACATTTAAAATCAGATTTCAATGAGATGTTATTATCTACAAATTTTGCTTATATATGATGGTGTTGAAGTGGTTAGAAGAAATTCAAATTGAATGAAAAACTGCCCTTTAGCAGTTTACAATCTAATGTCTATTGTGATATTGAAGAAGTGATTTACATATCTCAGTCTCAATTTCTCCATCCTTCACAGGATGATGATGATGATGATATTAATAGCAATATCTAATTCACAAGGCCAAAAAACCCTTTGTAGATAATGAAAAAAAATTGAAAAACTATCTATTAATGAGAGAGAAAATAAAACAATGTGTCAAAAGGACTTGGTTCTATTTCTCATAAAGAGACAACCACTAGATGTCACATCTCTTCTCCTTCACTTTTTATAAGGCTTACACTGAAATATTTTATACTTTCTTGCTCTAAAGTTTATGACCAAGGAATTTGTAAAAAAAAGTAAAAAGTTACTAATCTTCATTTTATTATTGCAAATCAATAGGAAATCTTTCCATATGATCTTTTAAATAACAGATGCTCTTTAATCAACCTCTTGGTATAACAGATAAAATATCTTTTTTTAGGAATGGGCTGCTCTGCATTTCAACAGCACACTTTGATAAAGATTCACTTTGAAAGGTTTCTGTGTCTTCTTAAGATCATTACATTGTGTATTTAGAGCTTAAAGGGAACTTTAAGGTTAACTAATCCAATCCCTTCCTTTTATAGATGAAGAAAATAAGTCTCACAGAAGTGATTTTATTAAATTCACACAAAGCTCAAAGACTGGTTGGTTTGGAAATCAACAATTTCAATATAACAAATAACGAAGAATTAGAAATGCTGGAATGTTAAGGATTAAACAAAATCTTATATTCTATTAAGAGAGATTCTGTAGGATCCTAAAGCTAAAGGTAGAAGTTCTCCAGAAGAGAATCTTTTTTTTTTTTTTTTGTTTTTTTACATACTATAGTTTTATGAAACTCTTTCTAGAATTTGAAAATATGAATTACATGAGTTTGGGTATAATACAGCAAATTTAATCAAACATAGCTGGTCCTAAAGAAAAAAATTCAAAAATCTACTATGCTAGGGAAAAAATATGTCAATACATGCATGCTAACTTCATTGCTTAAAAATTAAGGAACATCTACCTTAAATCCATATGCCAAAATTCCTTAGAGCACACAGTCTTTTTTGTCCAATAATATATCCATTATTTTAGCAGAATTTATAAAAACCAATTTCAGGGAGAAAGATCTGAGAGCAGATTACCAGTGAGCAGTCATATGTACAAAGAAAGGGAGGTGATGATCTTGGTGAGATTGCCTCACATCTTCACTTTTTTCCATCTATCTAGAAACTCCAAAGCCTGAAAAGATACATTCACCATTATCTTTATCCCTTCGTCCCAAATGGACTTTGAATGTTGCACGGTCAGGTACAGAGATCTGGGAGCTCAGCAGATGCTTTCCACATGTTCTAACTGAGAAAGCTGGGATAATTGGAAAATGGGACTTCAAGGGAAAGTAACTTAATCCATCAAAAATTGTACTCCCCTTTGAACATCAAGCCTGCCATGGATGATTGACTTACCCCTGAACGGTACAAGGAACATGAAGATAAATTGAAAATGAACTGGAGCTCCCCTAGAAGGCTCTGAACAGTAGCATACAGGAGACAGAAAAGTATCAAAAAGGACATCAGATCCAACATTTTTAGGTTATATCTGATTGCCTATTTTATCACAGAAAAGTAAGGGAGAGAAGAAAGAATAGAGAAAACCAGTTGGCTGTTTGATAGCAATATTATTGCCACACTTTGTATAAGTGTTATAAAGAGATAGAACTAAGAAAGAGTCCTTGTTCTTATAGCTGAATAGAAAACTCACTGTCATAATAACCCCTAACATTTGTATAGAATTTTATGAGATGCAAAATAAATGATCTTATTTGATTCTTTTCACAAGTCTGTGTAGGTGAGTGAATCTATGATTACCATTTTACAAATGAGGAAACTGAACCACCATATTGCTAGCAAAGTATCTGAGGCAGTATTCTCAAAAATTCTTGACTTCAGGGCCAACTCTCTATTCATTGCACTAGCTAGCTATTACTAATACTAGCTACTACTAATACTCTTAGATGATGTGAAGAATGGAGTACCAATTACTTAATATTCTGTTGGCTTTAAAACAATTCCAGGAAGTAACAGTTAGCTTTTATGATTACAGTTTTCTCTGAATTTTTACCTTAGATAATATCTCTTTTAAAAGTAATGATGATAAATTAATGAAATAAACAAAACAAACAAAGCCAAAACAAGGATTTAGAATCCTGAAATTTCGGAGCTAGAAATAACCTTAGAAATCATATTGTGTCAATCTCTATGGCTTCAACTTCAGGACTTCAATAACAACAAACTTTTTATAGCCTGAGACTGTCCATTTTATTTTTAGCTCTTGTTTGAAAATTCTTCCTGAACATCAACTGAAATCAAATTTCATATAGTTTCCCCATATTCATCATAATATTCTCCTCTGATACCAAGCAAACAAGTCTAATCTTATTTTGTCCAAATTGCACAACATATCTAATTCCTCTTCCTGATAGAACTTGAAACTAATTATCATCTCTCACTTATATCTTCTCTTCCTTAGGAGACCTATTTCAAATTATTTTAATGGTTCTTCATAAAAAATGGTCTCAAATCTCTTCACTGTTCTGATTATACTTCCAGATCTAGATATGAGTCAGTTTGTTCTTTCTAAATTCTCATATCCAGAAGTAAACACAAAACTTCAGATATATTATCACTTGCTGACAGGATTGAGAGATTATTATAATAACTGTTTTGTACATTATATGCCTATTAATTTTTCAGTTAAAAACAAATTGATTCATGGACATTCACTTAACCAAAGTCTTTTTATCCTATATATTGCTACATAAATACCCCTGTCTTCTATTTGTAAAGCTGAAAAATTCTCTCTCTCTTCCCCCACCCCTATCGAGATATATAGTTTTATAATTATTTAAATTGATTTTCTTAAAAAATAATCCAGTTAGAATTACCTGACTTCAAACAATTTCAAGATACAGAGGAAGTAAGTTTCAGATATAGAGTATTGGTTTGTGTGAATGTACAATAGTCATAGAGAATAATAATGTTAGGGAACACTGAATCATTCTAGTTGACTAGACAATAAAAGTAAATAAATGGGAGTGAAGGTTAGAAAAAGTTAGAATCCAATTTCAGAGAATCTTTAACCCCAGGCAAGCAAGTTGTATTTTATTCTAGGCATTGGAAAACAATGATTAGTTAGCAGGAAAAAACAAGAAGCAAAGCAAGGTAAGCTTTGAACACATTAGGTAAAACATCTGTGGAAATGTTGGGGAGGAGAGGGAAAGGGAGGGAAAGGCAACAGAAGGGAGGGGAGGGACAGAGAATGAGACAGAGAGATGGAGAGAGATATACAAGACAGAGATAAAGAGAGAGAAAGAAACAGAGACAGAGGAAAAGACACAGAGAGAAAGAGACAGAAAGAGAAACAGAGACAGACGGTGGCAGAAAGAGAAGGATGGAGGGAGGGAGAGAGGGAAGAAGAAGAAGAAAAGAAGAAGAAGAAGAAGAAGAAGAAGAAGAAGAAGAAGAAGAAGAAGAAGAAGAAGAAGAAGAAGAAGAAGAAGAAGAAGAAGAAGAAGAAGAAGAAGAAGAAGAAGAAGAAGAAGAAGAAGAAGAAGAAGAAGAAGAAGAAGAAGAAGAAGAAGAAGAAGAAGAAGAAGAAGAAAACAGAGATAGAAAGGAAGAGACAGACAAATTTGGGGATGGGGTTGGATGGAGATGAGTACAGAGCAGAGAGGAGATTTGGAAGCCTGGTTGTGAAAAGCCTTGGGGATCTATTAAAGGGATTCATCCATAGCTTTGAAAGCTCAGTTGTGTTTGTGTAATATCAAGGTTAATGGCTCATTATTATGAGAAATCTCTCCTCTTTCCATCCTCTTCCCTTCCCATGAAACGATATGGGCTTAGGATGAGTGTATTCAATGAAAGTTTTTCTATCTTTCTTCTGTTTAATTGTTTTCAGTCCTGTCTGACTCTGCAATCCCTTTTTGGGTTTTCTTGGCACAAATACTGGAGTGGTTTTGCCATTTCTTTCTTCAGCTCATTTTACAAATGGGGACACAGAGACAACAGGGTTAAGTGACTTGCCCAGGAAGTGTCTGAGGCTGGTTTGAACTCAAGTCTTTCTGACTTTATACCATTCCACCTACCTGCTCTTTTAAAATTAAGATTCTATTAACAAATAAGAACATAATTATTGTCAGAACTATCCTAAAATTATCTTGTTTTGCAGTCCTTTAAAGTCAACTTGTGGGGTGTCCATATTGTTAAATAAGATTTGGTAAAATGTTGGTAGTGATGGGGGGTTGAAGTCCCTTTAAGATTCCTTTCTAATTGCCCAAACCATGGCTGAACTTGATTCACAAATCCTGGTCAAAGGCACCCTTTTAAATATCTGGGCCCAGCCCCCCACTCTCAGCTCAGCTTCCCCCAGCCCTCACCTGATCTGAGCTAACTGAAAAGCCCGCTGAGAACTTAGGGGTACCGCCCATCATCTTCTAGGTATAAAAGAAATGAGCTGGAACGCCCTCATGGCAGGAGCCCTCCCAGCCAGCACATGGTATCCTTCCAGCCATGTAGGGGTTCCTGTGCACCCAGTGACCAGCTCTGGCCCTGGCGTCTTTCTGATTTAACTTTACTTCCAAATTTCTACAATAAACCTTTTATTTATCAATCTAGGTTTTCCGGCCTGTAAATTCATTTTACAGGGGACACTGTGCCTCATGGGATTATCTTATTATTTATGCGCTGAGAAATGGGGTTCCCTCTTTCCCTTCCCTCATTAGTAGCAGGTAAAGGACCCGGATTCAATAAACCTTTCTTAGTTACAGTTCAGAGAGTATATTTAATAATCTTTACTTCTAGAGTCATGTTTTAGGAAGACATTTTTTTGGGCTATCGCACCTTTTCAGGTAAAGTTACTTTCAATGTATCAAGGAATTGGATAATAATAAGACAGGCTATTCAGAGCATGAACACTATCTCTCCTTTTGTCTATTTTTTTTGTTTTGTTTTTATCAAACACATATTTCTGAAAGATTGTTTCATGGAAAAAAATTTTAAAATAACATATATTTAATTGTAGCTGTTTATATATTATCCCATATTTTAAAGAGCAGATATTCTGTATTTTAGTAAATCAAAGCAATTGCATTTTCTTATTATAGATTGTATCATGAATTAGTTTACTTACAATTTATAAATGATTTCACGTATATCTGATCTGAATTAGGCACAAAAATTATTACAAATCCGGTTCCATTATTCTGGACCAGTTGAACTCACTTCGGAAAAAGAGTGGGAAAAATTGGACAGCATTTAAAAAAAATATATATATATATATATATATATATATATATATATATATATATATATATATATATATATATATATATATATATATATATATATATATATATATATATATATATATATATATATATATATATATATGACAGAGACACATATATATATATGATATTTCTTGGTATTTTCAATGACCAAGACTGCTTCCTTGTACCTAAAACTATCTTTAAAAATAAAATGAAACAAACACTTATACTTCTGTATAAGTCACAGTGCACTATAATCTTAGAAAATATACACTAATGGAAAATCTGAATGGTTATGAATAAACACATGATGAGTAGCAATATGTGGTATATAAATATACATATTGCCAATGATTACTTATTTGGATGTAGGTAGGTAGAATTAGGGTTGGAAGATGAGGATCAGGTCTGTATTTCAACCTTATTGAAATAGGAAATTCTTAGTACATTCTTCTTACCAATGTAGTGATTACAATTTTGGAGAACTTTCTAGAATGCTAAAATATTAATTTACATTCCAGATATCATACAATGATTATGTGTCAAAGAAAGTACTTGAAGCTAGTTCCTTTTGTTTACTAGACCAACATTCTATTTTTATAGCATGCTTTCACTGTAATGGAAGATCATGTTCCCAGAAATATGGTTGATTACAAAAGGGTATAGCTTAGACATGTAGTATGAAAAGGATTACAGGGACACAGTCCAAATTCTTCACACTTGCCCATAAAATGTTAAAAGCTCTAAAACAATACTCCAAAGACATTTGTTAGATAGTATATAGATATTATATCTGTTAGATATCCTATGTCTGTTAAATATTCTATAGTTGCATACAGATATTGTACAGGATGAGAAAACAGGGATTCAATGTTATTTATTGTTTTGGAAGAAACACCCACATCACAGAGATCATAGATCCACTGAAATATTCATGTATTTTACGTTGTCATATAGTATTTAAATATTGCAGACATTTGAAGACAGCTTAATTACTAACTTTTTACATTAGGGAATAAGGAGTTCTATTACCAACATTTATCAGATACTATTAAAAATTTGCCAGCAGACAATTTTGTCCATTCTACATCTCACTTCTGAATTTCCACCCTAGGTCATGAATTATAAATATTAATTTGGCAAAATTGTTAGCATGTGCTGTAGCAGTATTCAGCCATAGTGATTTGCTATTGGCAAATACACTGAAATGAAACTGATTTGTCATAAGTAGAAAAATATCATAAAAACTGACCCCAGAAAAAGGGAGTTTCCCCAACCATAAATGAAAGAATACCTCATCATTAATTCAGTCCAGATAGCATATATACTATATGGTAACCCATATACCATAGAGAATGGTACTAATTTTGTATATGAAGTCTTGAGAGGTGGTGTAATTTCAAAGTATTGTGTCTTCCCTATCAGAAAAATGACATCTACTTATTTAATTATCAAAAATTAGAGAAAATATCTGACATTATTTTATCTAGATCATTGCTGAACAGGAATTCTAACATGTGATCATGAAGTATCTGCTTGAATACTTCCAGTGAAATAGGGCCTTCTCTAAAGGCAATGCTTTGTACTTTTAAACAGTTTTTTTGCTAGGAGTTATAATTACTTTCCCTTAAATTGAATTGAAACTTGCCTTTTTGAAATGTCCAGTCATTCTTGCTAGTCCTGCCCTCTGGGACCTAGTTAATCAAATATAATTAATCTTCTATATCATCTTTCTAGTCTTATTTGGAGAGAGATCATAATCTTCCTTTGTTTTCTCTTTTGTATGAATATATATATATATGTATATATATATACATTGCATGTATATATATATACACTTAAGCATTTTTGTATGAATATATATATATATATACACTTAAGCATTTTTTTAAAATTCAATTTTCTTACTATTAGTCTATTTAATTGGTTAAAAACATTTTCTCTTCTTGGACTCAAGATTTTATGAAGATTAAAACTAAAAATACATTTCCCCCATGAAAATAAAATCATATACTTATGGAACATATAAAATATGCTTTATTATATTATGTATCTATTAACATAAAATAAGCCCCCAAAGGTACATTTATAAATGATTTTATTAGTTATTTTACTTAAATATGGTATCGTCTACTAAAAAGCAACATTAAATGTTTTTCAGCTTTAAGTCTTACATTAAGGGTGTTACTGCAGTTGAGATTAGATCAGAGTTAAAACACAGTTGATAACTAGGGTTCTCTAAAATTCAGTTAGATGAAAAAAAAAAAATCTACTTTTCTAACATCCACTCTGTTTCCTGGGCATGCTCTCCCCCCTCCAAGGTGATTGTGGAAAGGGGGAAAGCACTAAAATAGTGCAATAGAAACAACCTAATTTGTTTCTAAGACCTAGTTATTCCTCCAATTCTCTTTTATATCTTTAAGCCAAAAGAGCGTGTAAGTTATAGCTGATTTTGTTTATTGGTACAATATAAAAAAATTGTTCACGCTGAATTTAAAATACTGCCTCTGTGATTGTTACTATCTTATAAACCTCACCAGCCGTACTCTAGGCCATCATTCATGGGGCCTTATTAATAGATTTCTGGGTTGTCTCATAGCAGAGGACAACAAAACTAAAGTCCTTTTTATAGAGAGCACACTGAATCACCAAACATTATAAATTTAGCTTCACTTTTTATACAAGGCATTTCATTTCCATTCAACATGACCGTGCCCCAAATTAAGTACAATTCCCTGTTTGGGTCCCTTTCCACTGATACTTATTTTTACTTCAGCAGCATCACCTATCTTAGAGTTCATATTATTTATAGAGTTCATTTATTTATATGAATGTCATTCGCAATTACCAACCATTTTTAAATAGTAAATGTCCCATCTGTTCAAAAATAAAAATATCACTTAGCACCTCTACCATGCTTTGTTTGCTTAAATTTTTACTTGCTTTAAATATTCACAGCATTTTTGTTTTCAAGCATGATGCTGAACATTAGACCAATTAACAATGCCATCAAAATGAATTTGGTGGGTTCTATTTATCACCCTTACAGATTTATAAGGGAAAATTGCTATGTCATCTGTGTTCATAATTGTTTAAGATGTGCAATAATAGCAAATTGAATGAGATTGCTGAGACATCATTCAGACTATAAATTCTTAATTTAGCGCCCTAGGAGACTCCATTGTTTCCCCTTTTATTACTTATTTGCCTGACTCTTCCACATTGCATAACTAAAAATGAAGTGTTTTTAAAGCTTGTTTTCTCACAAATCTTGCCCTCTCTCTTTGCAGATGGCAATATTTTATCTGAAGCTCGATCGGATGCTTTATGCATTTCAAACATATATAGCCAACAAGATCATTTGCATGGTGCCAGCTGTATAGGCTTCATGGGAATGACAATGGATAACGATTTGGAGCAATAAAGATGAGATCACAAAAACCCAGCAGCATACCCTTTTTAGATGTTTCATGTGATTGGCAAATGGGCTCCACTTCTAATCCAAGATTTTACGAGACTGCCTCAGATAGAGGGGTTGTTTGGAGGGAAGCAATTAGGGTTTGGTCCCAAAAAGAGACAAGTGTTTCCCAAGAGATTACTTACAGAGAGAATCATATTTCAACAAATATCATTATTATGTTTGATTCTATTGAGTGAAGCTGATTCCATGTCCTGACCCATAATAATAGTGTTTTACTGATGTGAATACTATAAATTCTAATAAATGTAATTTCCTGTATAAGGCATGTATTCATGAATTGCAGTCTATTTTATAGTCAATCTATTTAATGAAAATGTTGAGATTATATTGTTATATTTGAAAATGTAGAAATTCTTAATAAACATAAACAAGTTTGCCAAAATGTCATTTCGATGTACTTTTTTTAAAACCCCTCTTTAAAAAATAACAGATTCTTGTGAAGAAGAGAAGGCTATTAATATGTATAATGGGGCCTGTCATAGAATTTCTGTCCTCAGATACTATCAGAATGACACAATAGGAAATGCACTATAGAAGGATGGGCAACATGAAGAGAGAACAAATGTTACACATTTCTGGGGAAATTACCCTGTACTACAATGGTGAGAAAATGGAAATCTGCAAATGGATTCAAACTGGATCTGGAATAAAATAAGGGAATCCTTGAGTATAAGGTAAAGCAGAAAAATGAGGGTATTAACATCTCTTTATTTCGATACCAATAAATTGAAGTTGGAATGTGCAGAAGACACCAAATAAAGCGAAGCCGGTTACATAGAATCAAGTTGATGTATCTAATTGTGCCATAGGCTTTGAGGACATACTAAGCTCTGATAATACTTACGTATTATATTAATTTATTATATTCAGACTTCTCAAAGAAGTCTGAATCATATGTGACCAGTTTTCAAAATATGAAAGGGTGGATATCTCTAATACAATGGGCATGAAGCTGTGGTTGGAGCCACAAATTTCTGACCATTTACCATAGTAGATTCCGGGGTGGGTGGAGGTTAGGGTGTCTCGGTTTAGTTGCCCTGGGATAGCATCAGCTTTTAGTCCTAGAGAGGGGATAGCTCATGTGTGAAGAAAGTCCTCTGATGAAAGTAGCATTTGAATTGGTAGTTCTATGGGTAGAACTACTCAATTGTCTACTTCTACCAGTTGAAATTGGCCAGGGGTCAAGTCTTGAGTTGGAACTATATATGAGTCAAATGAGAGCTCTTCATAGTGGGTGTACTCATAGCTTCAGTACCATTGATGACCAATGGCTTTGACTGTGAGGTAGGGGTTGTAAATCTTGTCTATCATGTATAAGATGTGTAGGGATGGGAGGGCAATTAGGACAAAGATGACTGCCGGTATGATAGTTCAAATAGTTTCAACCTCTTGGGCATCTTTGGTGCTTGTGTGAGTTAATTTTGTTGTGAGCATAAGAATAAGAACATACAACACTAATGAGCTGATTAAGAAGACGATTATCAGTGTATGATCGTGGAAATATATGAGTTCTTCTATGATGGGAGAGGTAGCATCTTGAAAGCCCAGCTGTATAGGATAAGACATAATAAGATATATAGGGCTTAAACCTATGATTTAATTATGGCAAAGTTATGTGATGATTGTTACTAATATCTTCTTGAGAAAGTCATAAAGGTTATGGGGTTGACTTGAAATCATTTTTGGGGGGGTTCGATTCCTTCCTTTCTCGTTTTAGGATTTAATGAACACAGGTTGCTCAAATGTGTGGTATGGGGGAGGACAACCATAGAGTCATTCAATATTAGTAGTAGTTAATTCTATAGAAGAATTAATACTATCTTCTTATTATTATATGCTTTGTTCTGGATTCTTTTCTTGTTTCACCCATTTCTTTGGGGATTGCATCAGCTCCCATAGGTTCAGTTAAACTTAGGCAGATGATTTTTGACACCTCATTATCCAGTCCTAGTCTTTTTGCTTAGTTGGATTTGCTGCCACTATCTTGGGGATATATTTTTTAACTGGATCTCCTGAAAGCATCTTAAGTTCAAAAGTCTAAAACAGAACTTTCCCCAAATACTTTCCCTTTCTGAATTTTGATACTATTATCAAGGGAACCACCTTTCTCTCAGTCACACATGCATTCATTCTCAAGTCTTCAATTTTCTTTACCTCACATTTACATCCAATATGTTTAAAAAATCATGTTTTTTTTCTATATTTCCAACATCAATTGCATACATCCCCATCATAAATTTATAATCCTAATTCAAGTCTTTGTCCCTATGGCTTCAAACTATTGCAGTAGCATTCTAAATCTTCCTTACCTCAAACCACTCTTTAATACAAGGAGATTTTTCTAAACCATAGGTATGATCATGTCATTTCCTCTGCAATGAACTTCAGAAACTTCTGATAATATAGTCATTATTTGGATTATTTTCTTTTATATATATATATATACATAAATACACATTTATATATTATACATGCTTATGTTGAAGAATATGGTTTTACCTAAAAACTTATTTTGACATAATAGTCAATCTTGTTGAATATTGAACAGTTTGCTTTTTGTCTGTTTATTGTTATGAAGCATAATGATCATAGATAGATGGTGCAATATAGAGAACACTGAGCCAAGGGTCAAGAAGACCTGAATTTAAATGTAGTCTCAGACATTAGCTAATTGTGGGTATGTAATTCACTAACCTTTTTTATCTGTCTCAGTTTTCTCAATTATAAAATAAATATAGTAATTATAGCTACCTTAAGGTTTGTTGTGAAGATCAAATGAGGTAATAACTATTAACCTTCTATCTGCCTCAGTTTTCTCAACTATAAAATAGGTATTATAATAATAATAGCTACCTTCAGATTTGTTGTGAAGACTAAATAAGATAATATTTGCAATCATAATGTCCAGAACATAGTGGGTACTTAATAAATATATTTTTTAAAATATTTAAATAATAAATATTATTTTATTCTTTCTTTCTCAAGATTTTATGAATTTAGTCACGGAATGAATATATGTTTTAAGGAAAATGAAGCACAGAAACCTTTAATCATATCTATACATGAAAAACAATATTCTCTATAACATATGCAAACAATGGATTTCAAGGCTTTATTTAAAAACTCTGGTGTTGCTGCAAGGATAGAATACTGGGCTTGCAATTAAATTCAGCTTCAGACAGTTACTGGGCAAATCTGGGCAACTCATTTAATCCTGTTTGCCTCAGTTTCCTCACCTGGAAAATGACCTAGAGAAGAAAAAGGTAAACCATTCCAGTCTCTTTTTCAAGAAAACACCAAATGAAGTCAGGAACAATTGAATACAACCAAGCAATTATAACAACCATCATTTTAAATAGATTAATTGCTTCAAAATAGCACCCAGACAGGTAAGTAGTGAAAATATATGTAGAGAGATATTAGATGTGTGATTTTACTGGTGTAGGATACATCCTATATCTTTGCAGTTGGGCATTTGCTCTAAATGTTAGTCTTAAGAGTTATACCCTGGAGAACTGTAAGATTAGGTGATATGTTCAGGATTATTTACTCAGTATGAGTCAGAAGCAGGATGTGACTGAATGTATTTTGAACATAGTATTTAAACCACTCTACTCTGCTGCTTTTCAAAGCACAAATGAGAAAACTGATCAGAATGGAGGGCTAGAACATAAGAACCTTTTTCAAAAGGAATAAGGAGAATCACTCATGTCCTAGTGAGCCAAAAGGTCTGAACTTTGAAAAGTATTTGGGATTAGAAGCCCTAAGCAAATATGAAATTGCAGTACAATTTATTTTCTGCAGTTCACAGGTTAGGATGTAAGGGATGAATGATATATAATGAACAGAATGAACTAATTTTATATTTTTTTGTCCTTTATTGTGCATACCTTGATTTTTTTTTTTGTTATAAACATTTCTAGTATAGAAGAAACTAATAGTTTTCTTAAGCCTTTAAAATATAGATTCTCTGATCACATTCATTTCATTTTGTCTCTTAATAAAGGTTAGGTTCAACTGAAATGAACATTATTTTGTCCAGAAGTTCAATCCAAGTATGTGTTGATGTCAGAATTTGAAGCCAAGTTTTATGATTTCAAGTTCCAGGCTTACCCAATTATTATATTATTTTTTAAGTCAGTGAACTTTGGAACTTTGTTAATGTGTGTGTGTGTGTGGTATGTGTGTATGGGGGGATGGGGGAGAGTGCAGAGAAGATGAGAGAGAGAGAGAGAGAGAGAGAGAGAGAGAGAGAGAGAGAGATGATGACGAGAGAGGAGAGAGAGATGGACTTCTTTGACATTTTTGGCAATATGTATGGATAATTTCCCACAGTAATAGTTTTAAAGGAATAAAATAAAATATATAGGATTATAAAGAAAACCAAACATATTAACATGTTTAACAAAAATAACATAGTTAAATATATATATATGTGTGTGTATGTATGTGTGTGTATATATATTGCCAGATTAAGAATCTATTGATATCACTTAAGTTTACTGTTCTGATTAATTTACATAGTAGACTAACATTTATTTACATGTATTGCTAGATAATTTATTTATATTGCCTGATAATAATATAGATCAAGTGTGACTATAGATTATTCCTTAAATTTTTTTCCTCTAAAAGAAAACACCCATCTTATTTTGTTAATATTTTAAATCCCTTGGCAGATAGCAGAGAAAGGAAAGAAGTACCCCTATGTTTTCATATATATGAGGTACTGCCAGAGTAGACACTACCTCCATCAATGCAAGGTATCAAATTCCTATTACAAGTCTTAATCTTAGAGTTATTTGGGGCACTGAAAGGTTGGATGATATGCTCATTATCACACATTTAGAGGGTATCAAAGGCTACATAAAAATCAGGTCTATGGAGTATTATCTTATTAACATTCTCAAACAAATGAGATTATTTTTCTTTTGGCTATTTTCCAATTTATACTTGAAGGAAATTCAGGATCTAGCTGAACATTAAGAAAAGTGATTTGCCATTTCAAAAAAAATTTTAATGAGCACTACTTTTTTTCCATTTACTAATGGATATAAATGTTTTTATTTCACTGCCCCCTGGCCTAATACATTCACATTAATTGATTGACTAAAAAGCATTTCAAATCAAGTTTTTGAAAAGAATAAAAAATAAAAACAATAAAGTTCATTTACATAAACTCATTCAATCTGCTTTCCTTAAGTGAAATTTACATAAAAATAAGTTTCTTCTGGACATAGGGAGGAGGAAGAAATATATCTTTACAAGGTCATTGATTAATTTGTTTAAATAATGGCAGAAAGGTATCATAATTATTCTAATACTATAATTCTTATGAACCCCTAGAATGAGAAATATTTGATTGCATATTGAAGATTTGATAAGGACCTTACTTTTTTGCCTTTTGTATTATATTGGCAGATTCTTTTGGATTATTTTATCTTTTGATGAGAAACAAACCTGTTGTAGTAAAGAGATAACAGGCCTTAAATTTAGGAAAACATAGTTTCAAGTCCTGTTTTTAACATATTCTCCTATGTCATGTGACCAAGGGGAAAATAACTTTTTTCACTGTCCTAGATAGATCCCAAATCGTAAAAATTATAAGTAAATTTCCTAAGGTCACACTAACCACTTCTTGGTAACAGTTAAATAAAGTAGAGTATATGCATGTAATAGGATGCTATTGCATCATAAGAAATAATGAAATGGAGAATTTCAGAAGAAATAAGGAAATTATCTATAAGGCAATTCATAGTGAAGTTAGCAGAACAAGGAGAATTTATGCAGGAATCACAAGATTATTATAAAGAAACGTAACTTCAAAAGACCTTAAAAATCTGATCAATGCAATGATCAACTATAAACATAGTATACTAAAGAATAGGTATGTTACCTATGCCTCCCAGAAGGGATGAACTTGAAACATGGAATGTTTTTGGACATTGTCAGTATGGAAGTGTGTTTTAGTTATTATATATATTAGTCATAATGCTTTTTCTCTTTTTTATTTTTAGTAATGGCATTAAATATTAATGTGTATTTAGATTATATATGTATACATATATATGTGTTTGTATAAAACATATATACATGTATATGTTTGTATATTTATATATAATTTCTTCAAATGAATTATATACATATATTATATACTTCTCTTACAGGATGTTCTACTCTAGAACTTATACCACTCTCATGAACTTATCATATATAAATTACAGTCCACCCTCCCAATGATCAAAGGGTTAGAGAAAGAAACTCCTTTTGGTAAGTAGATGATAAAAATAAAAGTTTATATATTTTAAAGAAATAATATGTGGTAGTTAAATGGCACAGTGGATAAAGTACTGGCCCTGACGTTAGGAGGATCCGACATCAAATGTAAACTCAATGACTTGACAGTTACTATCTGTGTGACCCCAATTACCTTGAGATATATAGATATAGATATGTGTGTATGCATGTGTATATGTGTATATATATATGTGTGTATATATATGTATGTATAGGATATGTATGTATGTGTATATATGCCTGTGTATGTATATGTGTGCACATATATACACATATAGTATAAATTTAAATAAAATATAAATATAATTAAATAACAAGCAACAATAATAATATAAATAAAAGCCTATAAACTTCTTTACTTTAAGTAACTGTTATATGATTATCTACCATTTTCCTACCTAGCCAGTAAAAGAAAATCATAACAAATGTTGCATAATTAACATAAATTGTACTTTAAAGGCTGATTAGGTACCTATTTCTTGGACTGTCTAAATATTGTACACTTAATATCTTGTGGTTAAAGCAAATGCTTTATTTTATAAGAATGGGAAAATGATAGAAGAATTAGAATATAGCAGCCATCCTCCTGAGCACAATAATCTGCCTTTCCTATCTTAATTCTCAGGCCATGATTCTTAGATTTATCACACAGGCTGAGGTTTGGTCAGGGATGCTATTCTTTTGCCCCCACTTAATAAGCCATTTGAACATATTCTTTCAAATGAATTTGACTCCTGGGTTTTAGATGCTGACCTGGAATATACAGTTGTTCTCCTTTTTGCCCTCTCCTAAGGCCTAAATCTCCTAGCTGATTCTGTAATCAGATTAGTTGTTAACTATTGGATTTCCTGAAGAAATATGCAGGTACACCAGGTCAATTGTATAAGAATACTTCTATAATCCATTTCCAGAAAAAAATATTAATGCAATTAATCTGTATTTAAACATTTGAAGATTACCAATGTCAGATATTCAAGTTATAAGTGGATTACAAAAATACAAGATGACTTTAAAATATATTTTTCTATCTTATTTTAAGAAAGTCTACTGTCTTATAATTCTCAACCATCTTGTTACGAACTTCCTTGCTACTCTATCTTCAACTACTAATCCTTCTCCCTCCAATTTTGGAACTATATTTAAGTCAATGCTTCCTTTGATACTGGAAAGGATATGTGCTCATGTATCCCCTTTGTACTACTCATTATCCTTGTATTTTTTCCAAATTAAAATATTCCTCCTTGGTTACCATTTCCCTATGTATTTTTCCTAACTGTATTGGAATAAAAGATCCTTGAGGGAAGGAACTGCTATTGTTTTTGGATTGCATTTCCAGTGCGCGAATTGTACATTATTTGGCACATAGTAAGTACTTAAATGATTTTGTTCTTCACAGTCACTCTAGTAGAGAAAAGAAGAATATGCATCATAGAATTGTAGATTTAGACCTAGAAAGAGGAGGGGAATGCATTTTTATACCTACTATGTCCCAGGAACTATAAACAGGGCTTTACAAATATTATCTCATTTAACAGATGCTGTTATCATCTCCATCTGCAGTTAAGACAGCTGAGGCAAACAGAGATGAAATAACTTGCCAAGAGTACAAAATCAATTAATGTCTGAGGATTGCCTTGGACTCAAGTCTTCCTAGGAAGATTGAAGGACTTTAAAAATTTTCTAGTCCAATATCCATCATTTTATAAATGAGAAAATTAAGAGAAAGAGAGTCTATATGACTTGCCTATGGTCACAAGTAAAATGAATGGGATTTAAATCAGGGTGGAATTGGATGGAAGATCAAATATTTCAAAACCCGGAATCCTTTCTCCTCTACCACACCAAATTAATGTATCACATCAGCTTCTAAGATGGAAATCTTCAATAAAAGATGCTTAGGATTCATTGGTAAATAAATGCTTCATTTGGAGCTATTTCTGATGAATAGCATTTTAACCTGTTCACAAGATCGAAAGGGGTGAACTAGGCCATCATGGAAGAAGTAAATATGCAAAACCTAGGAATCATAAAGTATGATTAGCAATTACACAGGTGTCCTTGTTCCATTAGAAGCTGTTCAGCATTTGCTTGTGATAGATGGTCTTACAAATCAGGAAACTGACTGAATGGTGAAATTTCTGTATCTATTAGCGGTCACTAAAGATGCTCTTGTACTCTAAAGATTTATAAAGTTACCAGTAACCTCTGAGTCTGTGGCCTTTTTCCCAGACAAAATGTTCACTGTAATTTCCTTTGCAAGAGATAAAAGTCATCACTTTGTCTTATCAACTGAACGGAAGTCACCAACAACAATTTAAGCAATATTTCTATGTTATTACTTTTAGAATTAGACTTACTCCAATATTTCAAGTATCTATGATTTCATCTGTATGGGTATTCTTTTCACAAAGGCGAAATGTACTCCCTTTGTGCCCTATTAGATGTCTTTTATGAACTTCTGTGACTGAAACAACTTATTAGTTCATCTACTCTGATGAATCTCTCCAAATCTAGCTAGGTTAGTATTTTGGCTTTCTGAAAGAATCCTTCCTATATTGTCTTTTAGAACTTAGGTTTACCTTTGTGACTCTATGATGCATTGGGTTTGGATAGTATTAGGGAAATGTATTCCAAATAGACCCACAGCTCTTGGAGCTAGAAGGGATTTCAAACAGTTATTAATGGCAACTTTCTGGTTTTTTGAAAGCTCAAATTTCCATGTAACCCTCTGCATCCAACCTTCTTTTAAAGATGGATTTCACACTTATACACCTTCCTAATCAAAATGGCTGCCTTATTATTTCCCTCACTAATCATTCTATCTCCCACTTCCATGACTCTGTATAGGTTGCACTTAATATAAATCACTGATTTTTAAAAATAGAAAATAAATACATGTTTATCATCCTCAATCTGTACAATGATTTGGAAAAGGAAGTGGCAAAACACTCTAATATCTTTGCCAAAAAAACCCCAAAAGGTCTGACAAAGAGTGAGACAAAACTAAAATGAACAACAATGGGATGAAATCAAGAGGTTATGGGATGATAAGAACTTCCATGACTGAGTTTCAATCCACTTCCATTTCTTAGAATCCTTAGCTTCCTTTTAAGGATCAGTTCAGTAGTTTCCTTCTAGAGGAAGTCTTTCCTAATCTCTTTAGTTCTTAATGTATTTTCTCCCTTCTCAAATTGCCACAAAATCCTTAATTGATTAGCTCTTCTACTTTCCACAATTGTGTGCATTTTTGCTTATTATTCTCACAATTATCCAAATGCTCATCTTGAAGGTTGCTTCATCCTCTGTGGAGAAAATCAAGGTTATCCACTGAATTGTTCTTCCCTCCCACCTTGTTATATCACAATCTCTTGATTTCATCCCTCAGTATTGGCATTGTGGTTCAATCATTTCAGTTTTGTCTGATTCATTGTAATGCTATTTGGAATGTTCTTGGCAAAGATACCAGAGTGTTTTGCCATTTTCCTTTCCAAATTATTATACAGATGAGGAAAACAGACAAGATTAGGTGACATTCCCCAAATCACACAGCTAGTAAATGTCTGAAGGAATATTTGAACTCAGGAAGATGATTCTCCCAGATTCCAGGCTTAGCTCCATATGTTTTCTCCCCTGTCTGAGATTATATTAAGTGTCTGTCATTTTCTTTCTCCAGAATGTTGGCAGTAGCTCTGTTGTAGTAGTAGGGGACCCTTGTTTAGCTCAAGGTATAATTTTGGTAATCTTTCTATTCCTGCCAGGAGTGTCAAGTGAATATTTTAAGGGAAAAAATAATGCTTTTTTGTTTGAATTAGTATAGGAATTCAAACCTAAATTCCCCTTGTTTTCTAGTAAAGCAATTTTGATACAAGGGGTAATCTAGAGAATGTAAAGACAAAATTTCATTAAAATATATTTGAAATGACTATGTTGAAAAGGAAATGAAAACTTTACCCATTCATCAAAGAAAATTATTTCCTTTTCAAGTTTTATTAGCAAAACTTCTCCAACTCATCTTTTTGTGGTTTTATTTGCAACATTTTTAAAGTACCTTAATATACTATCTCCTTTCATGTTTATAATAATCCCATGAGGTAGTTACTATAAGTATTATCTTCATTTTATAGATAAGAAAATTGAAATTCAGAGAAAGACTTAACAATACTAACAGGAAACATCAAAATTGAAACAAGGGTTGAATCTATCTCAAATCGTATACTTCATCAATTTCAAGAAGATAGCCACTGGGTTATTTTAATTGGAAAAGTAAGGAAACATGCTGACTTATATTTACTGCCTGGAGACTGTCCACTGAAATGTAATTGAAACATCATCTCACCAACATTTCAAGTAAGCACTTTCCAAACCCATTAATTAATTTTTTTTTCTGTTTCCTGTAACCTTTTAATAACTTGAGACCAAATGATACTTATAGGTATTTATTTTCTATTATAAAAGAACAATGATTCATATTATCAATTTAATTGAAATGTCACCTAGTACAGGAAGACAGAGAATGAGAAGTTAAATGGGTCTATTTGCATTTTGACGTTATCAATATCTTATTTTTATTCAGATTTTTAGTGATATGTTTCAATATTTGTCCATAATGTTAATAAATATATATATATTCAGGGTTGCCACCTTACTTACTAATTACTTAGCTCTTTTACTAAACTTGGATATATTTCAAAGATGAATGAATGCATTATATAATGAATTGTATATATATATATATATATATATATATATATATATATATAATTTGTATTTCTAAAAGCAGCTATTTGAAGGTATATTATATACTAAAATATACTAAACTTGTATACTAAATGATTATATCATATTGACATATAATTTAAATTAAAAACACTTTTCTCATGATTTTAGATCATACAAATATTATTTCACAACTCAAAAATAAAATTCAAGGAAGGAAGTCTAGTATCACATGGTTACAATGGAAGAAGGGCTAGTTAAAGCAAGAGGATAGAAGACTACTGTCTCAGGAGAAGATGGTAAAATGTTGGTGGTAGTGGAGGAGTGGGTTTCTATGCTGTATTTACTGCTAAGAACTAGAGGGAGAAGACATGCACTTGGAATTTCAGGAGTAAGGTCCTTTCATTTGACTTACCAAGGCATATGTACACTGAATGAGCAGTTTGGACAATTCAGTTCCCATAATATTTTTCACATTTTAAACATCAATCCTCTAGGAAGGTCTAACAGCAATTAGGAGTTATTGTATTGTATCTTAATTATTTGTCAACCTACAGTTATGAATCTATTGTGTATTAAGATTTTTGTTTGAGATGAGGGAAATGAATACTGTCTTATAAATGGCTTACTTTGTCCACTGAGAGTGTGCTTTAGAGAGATCCTGGTAATCCCTTTTAAATAGAATGTAGATATGCATTCCCAAATTTAACTATTGTACCCAGAAGTGTACTTCAGATTATGTGTATGATGAGACAAAATACAGGAAGAGCTCTATTCTCCTCTTTTTTGATGAATTTGATTCATGTGACTCTGAACCTTGAACATCTTAAGACTAAGAGTGAACCTCAGTTACCCTGATAAGTGGATCTGCTAAATCAACAAACTTGAGTGGAGTAGGTGAAGATTAAAAGGTTTTTGATCAGTGTCACTGACCAGTAAAGATCAAAAGTGATCTAGCACCAAGATTAGGGGCTATCTTTGAGATCTCAATGTGAAAGATAAGCAGTCTGCATGAAAAGAATATCAGGCCTAATGTCAGATGGCTGAAGGTAAAATCCTATTTCTGCTGCTTAATACTAGGGTATATTTGGGCAAATCTTCAGTTTACTCAGTCATAGTCCCAATTGAAAAAGTTGAATTACATGACCTTTGAAATCTTTACCAAATCAAAATTTCATAATATTTATCAATATTATCCTTATAGCATTTTAAGGAATGGAACTTCAGGCTTTAAGACTCCAATTCCAGTAGTCTTTACAATGTACAACACTGACTCTTCCATTTGCCATTAAATCTTGAATTGCATTTAGACACAGCAAGACTTTATTAATTATTTTCCATGTATCAAAAAAAAAAAAAAAAAAAAAAAAACAAGAAAAAAGGATATAGTTATCAACTTAGAGCTTCTATTCTTTGGGTAGATAGAATGGGTAACAAATACAAAGATTAATAAAATAAAAGAATGTAAAATGCACAGAAAATGGGTAAAAAAGGATTTGGAGTGTAGTGGGAATTTGGGAACACTAACACAACTGCAGGAATTAAGAATTTTATATTATGTGATGCTTGAACTGAACCTTTTAGGAATATAGAGTTTTTAAGAGGTGGAAGTTAAGAAGAAACATGTTCTAAACATGAAGATTACCTCTGTAATAACTTGGAGACAGAATATGGAGTGCCATGTATGGGGAGCATAAAATACAGTGTACATTTTCAGAGTCCTTATTCAAAGCACTGCACAATAGTCTGTATTTTGGACAAATCAAAGCCTTTTCTGATTATACTGATTTTTAGTGCTTTCCAATTCTTAAAATTATTTTATTTGTTGGTTTGTTTTTATATAAACTTTATGTTTACTCCTTCGGGTACATATTTTCTAGACATATGTTGCTATTACTCTTTTTTACTCCACGTCAATAAAATGAAAACTCCTTGAAGTCAGATGTGCTGTTTCTTTGTTTGATTTTTCCTCCCTCCCTCCCTTCCTTCCCTCCCTCTATCTCTCTGCTTCTTTGTTTCTTTCTCTCTCCTTCTCTCTCTCCTTCTCTCTCTCTCTCTCTCTCTCTCTCTCTCTCTCTCTCTCTCTCTCTCTCTCTCTTTTCTCTCTCTCTCTCTCTCTCTCTCTCTCTCTCTCTCTCTCTCTCTCTCTCTCTCTCTCTCTCTCTCTCTCTCTCTCCCTCCCTCCCTGCCTCCCTCCTTCCTCTTTCTTTCTTCCTCAACACCTAGTATAACACCTGTCACATGATGGGCACTCAATAAATGTTTGTTGTATTAAATTAGCATATTATGAGAAGCAAGATATGATTCAAATCCCAATAAAGTTTTGAAATCAAATCTAATCCTAAATAAGTAGGACATGTGTTTGCACAGCACTCCATTCCATGGGTTATTAATTCTCTGTTTAAACAAGCAAATAGGGTGAATCCTACAAAAGGAAGTCTGATCTGGATGACATAGAACAGTTATAGCAATTCAGTACCTTAAGAAATGAGAAAATATAGAGTATCTTTTATTTTTCCTATAACTAAATATACTGACAAGTTCTCAAATTGATCTTTCCAAAACTAGTCCATATTCTTTTAGATTAAAATGATTTGAGTATGATAATCTTTACAAATCTATATTTCTTCCTTACTACACTTTAGTTTGAATATCTATTTTTAGGCACTATATAGCTTTTTATTTACACTATTTCCATGTACGTCCATAGAAATATTTAACTTTATCTAGAATGCAAAGAGTAATTTAATTTGTATGACAGCTAGGAAGAAAAATCTCTTATCTTAATCTATCTAATCAAGATAATCTTTTGCTAACAGATGAGGCTTTAGGTGATTTTTCAGTGAAAGAGGGGACATTTTGAGGAGATGCATAGAAGTGATAAATTGAAAGCATTTTACAGATTCCATCCTTTATTGAAACTTGGAACATTTAGCTGATGCAGATTAATCTCTTGTGTGTAGTTTATAATCTTAGAGAATGGTCTAGGTGCTTTGAAAAGCCAAGTGACTATGGTCATGTTATTACTAACACAAAAGTGGTACTTGAATTCAGATTTTCTTGGTTCCATGGATGGGCCTCTCTATCTATTATATTGTGCATCCATCAGGATGTGAAGATTGTTCAGGATGAAGAAAACTGTAATTAAAATAGAAAGAAAGGTAAAGCATTTATTAAATGTCTATTATGTACCAGATAGAATATTGGGCACTAGGGATACAAAATGGAAAATGAAATGATCACTGTTTTCAAGGAGTTTGAATTCAATTAGGGGAAATGAGCATTCACGTGGCTAATTACAGTGAACTCTAAACTAATTGGGATAAAGTAGACTGGCTTTATTTTGAAATACATTTTTTTAATTCTTAAAGAAAACAATTATTATATAATGTTTCCATCTTGTTTACATCATTTGTTTCTGTAAACTTTGAACTCTCATTTAAATCCATCTACAAACTATATATTTCATTGCATTAAATGTCTTTGACCAACAATCCATTTTTCTATATCTAAGCTTGATTAAATTAAATTAACTTTTTTATTTTTATTTAAAATTATTTTAAATAAGGTGAGTTGCCATGTCATTAAAATCTACTACTGTTGAAGGTGATCTAGGTGTAACTGATATAAAGCTATATTATATAGCAGCAGTCATCAAAACCATTTGGTATTGGCTAAAAAATAGACCAGTCGATCAGTGGAACACATTAGGTACAAAGGACAAAAAAGGGTACATCTATAGTAATCTAGTGTTTGACAAACCCAAAGATACCAACATTTGGGATAAAAATTCATTATTTAAAAAAAAAAAACTGTTGGGAAAACTGGAAATTAGTATGGCAGAAATTAGATATGGATCCACAATTAACACCATATACCAAGATAAGATCAAAATGGGTCCATGACTGCATAAAGAATGAAATCATAAATAGATTAGAGGAACAGAGAATAGTCTACCTCTCAGACCTGTGGAGGAGGAAGGAATTTATGACCAGAGGAGAACTAGAGATCATTATTGATCACGAAATAGAAGATTTTGATTAAATCAAACTAAAAACTTTCTGTACAAACAATACTAATGCAAACAAGATTAGAAGGAAAGTAACAAATTGGGAAAATATTTTTACAGTTAAAGGTTCTGATAAAGGTCTCATTTCCAAAATACATAGTGAACTGACCCTAATTTATAAGAAATCAAACCATTCTCCAATTGATAAATGGTCAAAGTTTATGAATAGACAATGAAATTATATCCATTCATATGAAAGAGTGTTCCAAATCACTACTGATCAGAGAAATACAAATTCAGAAAAGTCAGAGATATCACTACACACCTGTCAGATTGGCTAAGATGACAGGAACAAATAATGATGAATGTTGGAAGGGATGTGGGAAAACTGGGACACTAATAAATTGTTGGAAGAGCTGTGAAAGAATCCAGCCATTTTGGAGAGCAATTTGGAACTACACCCAAAAAGTTGTCAAACTGTGCATACCCTTTGATCCAGCATTGCTGCTTTTGGGCTTATATCCCAAAGAAATACTAAACAAGGGAAAGGGACCTGTATGCGCCAAAATGTTTGTGGCAGCCCTTTTTGTAGTGGCTAGAAACTGGAAGATGAACGGATGTCCATCAATTGGAGAATGGTTGGGTAAATTATGGTATATAAATGTTATGGAATATTATTGTTGTGTAAAAAATGAATACAGAGAGGTTTAGAGATACTTGCATGAACTGATGCTGAGTGAAATGAACAGAACCAGAAGATCACTATACACTTCAGCAACAATGCTGTATGAAGATATATTCTGATGGAAGTGGATATCTTCAACATAAAGAAGATCCAACTCACTTCCAGTTGATCAATGATGGACAGAAACAACTACACCCAAAGAAGGAACACTGGGAAGTGAATGTAAATTGCTAGCACTATTGTCTATCTACCCAGGTTACTTATACCTTCATAATCTAATACTTAATGTGCAACAAGAAAATTGGATTTACACACATATATTGTATCTAGGTTTTACTATAACATATGTAAAATATATGTGATTGCCTGTCATCGGGGGGAGGGAGTAGAAGGAGGGAGGGAAAAATTTGGAAAAATGAATACAAGGGATAATGTTATATAAAAATTTACTCATGCATATATACTGTCAAAAATTATAATAATAAAATTTTAAAAATAAAAATAAAAAAAATTAAAAATCTGCTTCTGTTGATCTCTTAGTTATTTTCTTTTCTTTTTCTTAAATGAGCACAAAGGACAAGTCTTATAAAAGGAAATGTGATCTTATTTGATGACAGTTATAGCAATTTGTATCATAAAAAATAGGACAATGCATAGTATCCTTTATTTTGCCCATAAACTAAATATACTGACAAGTTCTCACATGTATCTTTCCCAAACTAGCCCATATCCTTTTAGGTTCAAAAAATGACTTAAATAAAATAATCTTTATTTATCTATGCTTGTAACCTTTCCAGTGTGTGAATCAATGAAAGCTTTAATCATAGCATTCCATCTCTAGTTAGGAAATTCAAGTATTCCAGAATAATTCTGCTTCTTGGGATAGCAATATATTTATCAGATTTCATCATTCTTTCAGTAAGGGCCAAACGTTTATGGCTGTTGAAAGTAAGAAAATTCTAGTAATTTTTTTCTTTGTTTTACAGAGGTAAAGGGAGAGGCAGTAGGCTTGAAGAGAGTATATATGTCAGACTCTGAAGAAAATACTTAGAACTTCTAAGTTTACTTGTATTTCTAACAAAGATATAAAAATATCTATCTATATCTATATCTATAATCTATAGATATAGATATACTTGAATGCAAAAGAAAATTTCAAGAGTAAAAATTATTTTTCAAGTCTTTAGTATAATTAGCCTTTTATTACTTTGCCAATTAAAAGACTTTTATATTTTCTTCATGGTAATATTTAGCAGTTTTTAAAATTTTTATTAGTCCTGTAATTCTGCCTACTTAAAAAAAATTGCACTTTAGAGGATTCAATAAAAAGCCACCACAGCTGCCAAATCTCTAAGAATCATTTATTTATTTATTTTTATGACAATTAATTAGTTTTTTTTTTTTCTTTCTAGCAATAGCTTTCAGTTGTACTAATTTTTTTTATTTTTATTTTTAATCACACCAATCTTTGTGCATTAGGGCAATATATTTCATTTCAATATGTGCTTTGGCGAACCTTGAAACACTTGACTACCAGATACAAACAGTAGCTGATATAACAGTACTATTCACTGAAGTGTGCTCTTTAGGAGCTAAAAGTTTTGCATATTTCCTTAGGCTGATATATGTGTATGTGTGTGTGTGTGTGTGTGTGTGTGTGTGTGTGTGTGTGTGTACACAACAAAAGAAAATAAAGAAGTTGTAATGTGCATATTCTAATATTCAGCTGATAGAGATCTGAGGGTAAATGTGGAAATCAGTTTTCTCTTCAAAGTCAGACTGAGTCAAAATATTGTCATTGGAAACACATGCACACATGTATCCATTGCTGTCACAAAATAAAACAAAAAAAATTGTATTCCCAAAATATTTTACAGAACAATGCAAATATATAAATATATTCCAAAATAATTTCTTATGTAGAGGGCAGACAAATAATAACTGAAGAAATTAATAGAGTCTTAGGTTTCCAAGAAATGGGGTTTATACAAAGACAGTGACAGAAGATGGGACGTCATATACAGGAAAGAGCAAGTAGTTGAATTTGACTGGAATATAAGAGTGCAAGAGGTGAAATAATGTTCAATCAACTTGAAAGATTGGAGCCAAACTGAGAAAATCCTATACTATTACTGGTAACCATATATTATAAATAAAGTCTAAAATACTATTCTCTGACATCCATGTGTTTTTTTTTCTAATATTTGCAGACAAAATAAGCAAATGTCCCATCCCTTTGCGTCTATAAATGATTATATAAATCCTCCTCTGTGTAATGATTCTGACAGATGAGTGGTATGGAAATATAGACAAGTCAATCCTCATCAATCTTTCCAATTCTCAGTTAGTTACAGATTTCCTGCCAGGTTTACAAGCATATAAATCATCAAACTTAATGGATCACTCTGGTAGCTATTTCTCTGGGAAAAGTCTTTCCTCACAGTCCACTCTCTTTGGAAAAGAAATAGCATCTTTGTGACTATAAATGAAGTTAATGACTGTACTTAAACCCATCTTCAGCACATTGCTGGTTAGCTAATTATCTTATTGGCATCATAATTTCCAGCCTTATATTTGTTCACATATTTATCCTATTGAGACTCTGAAAAATGGATTAGAGAGATAAAAGTGAAGGAGGGGTTGGGAACTGATTGTGATTGCCATACTGGCAAGTTATTATTATTAAGGACAGTCTACTGTTTCATAGCCATCTCGATCCAATGGCAGGGGAAAGTGAGATAGGTGACCTTGCCCAGCCCTCCCTCCCTTACATGCAATTCACTTACATGTCATGGCATCATGGTCCTCCATAAGGAAGGACAAACAACAACCTTTGTGAATAAAACTGACCTGGAAAGGGTCAGTTAGAGGACTTCCTCCCTCCCTTCCTCCCTCCATCTTTTTTTCTCTTCCTTCTAATGGAGAAAGTGAGACAGGTGATCTTGGCCAGCCCTCCCTCACTCAAATTCAATTAATTTGCATGTCATGGAATCACCTTCCCAAGACTATGTCATGGTCGTCTTTGAGAAAGACAAACAATAATAACAACTGTTATATAAGACTCAGAGTTAAAAATGTGTGTGCGTATTATCCAGCATTTGTAACTTTGGGCAAAACTATTTAATCTCACAGTCTCATTTTTTTTCATTAATGAAATGAAAATAACATTATTTATGTCACTTCAGTAACATAAATGTGTCTAAGGATCAATTAAAATGCTAAATACAAAATGATTTATATCTATAAAATGCTTATTATTTAACCTTCTGTTGTCTTATTCTCCCCATCTTGAAATATGTATAGTAATGATAGCTACCATGTGTATAATGTGTAGCATAAAAGTGCACTTCACAAATACTATCACATTTAATTCCCAGAAGAACTGCAGAAGGTAGGGAGTATTTTGTGTCCATTTTACAGGCAAGGAAATTGAGTTACTAAGAAATTAAGTGATTTTTCACGGAGATTCAGCAAAGAAATATCAGAAATCAATTTTTTTTCCTGACTTCTTATCCACAACTTTTGCCTGTAAATGTGACGTATAATTGTAGTATAATAATTAATTAATTTAAAATTAATAGACAGAATAGAAAAATTATCTGCCCATTTTATTAGATTATTATCAACATCCTTACACATTTTGACAGAGAAAACCCTAACCAATATTATGTGTTCCCCCCCTACTACATTTTTCCCCCCTTGGCATCACAAGCATGCCATGGGCTGTGATACTGTCAAGTTATGATTTTCGGTTGTCACTTGGTCAAACTGTCAGCTTTTTTTTTCATTATACAATTTTATTACATCCTTTCTTCTGGTTCTTCTTTGAAGTACTTATTTTGTTATATATTGTAATGTAACTATATGCTTCAGTTTTACTTTCTCAGTTGTACTTAAAAGAATCAAGGCCATTTACTGATAAGGAGGTGACTCCAAGGAATTTCTATGACTCACACTATACAACAAGAGTGGTAGAATATTGGTATTAAAATTAACCTTTATTTCTGATAATTTTTGAGACTATTAAATGAATTTTTGCAAATTTTCAAATATTATCCACTCTTCACTTCCTATTTAATGCTTAATGAAGAATTTATGAATCAGTTTTGTGAAGTACACATGAATTAGCTTCCCCCCAATTTATTCTTAAACTAAAAAATCATCATATTTGGATTTGAAAGGACACATGGACATCATCAAGAATTTTATTGTTTTACAGTGGAGGTAATTGAGTATTAGGGAAAGAAAATAAACTGTTTAAGGTGACAGTTAGCAATGGGAGAAGATATATCACTTAAGGACATTTTTCCCCACTCACCCACAATATGCAAAGCTGTTTGATGTGCAATAGAATTTTTGAATTTAAATATTGGAGTTTATATTCATCCATGCCTGTTATGTTTCCCCTTTGGATTTTAGTCTATGAGAAAAAATGTTTAATATATCATTTCTTCCATTAATTATTTTTTCCAGAGTTTTCTCATCTGAAATTATGAAAAAGCATATTGACATAGTAGGATTTACAGTAAAAATATCTAATTTAAATCCTGTATCATTCCCTTATTATTATAACTTTAATTCACAGTCCTTTTAGGTTTCAGTTTTCTCATTTATAAAATGAGAAAATTATTCCATATTATCTTTAAGACTTCCAACTCTGAATTTCTACATTTCATGATTTAAAAAGTTGAACAACACAAACAAAAGAGTTTATTCTACTAAAGACCTCACTATAACACCATGACAGAATTACCAATTAATACTCTTTGTTAATGATTGTTATATCATCTGTGATTATTATTATTATTATTATTATTATTATTATTATTATTATCTAGCCTACATTTCAATAAGTTGGCAGCAAGGACATCATATAAACATTTGTCAGGATGATTTCATGATATCAAAATGCTATGAATTTCACTTTCTGTTTTTCAGTTCTTAAGTGGCTTATAAGTACTGTGCAAATTTTATCTCTTATAATAAATCTTTCATGTTCAAAATTCTCCCCTGCATTGTTTTATAACTCTCCTCTCCAACACCTTCACCCCTAAGCATATTATAATGTTCACTGTTTTATCTTGGAGTCAAATAAAGCAGAATAACAAATAAATAGTAAAGAGAATATAGAGATTTTGGCAATAAAATTTTGATTTTACTTAAATAGCTTTGTGACTTTGGCAACAAGGAGTAATGGAAAGAGTTTGAAGACTAATGTTAAGAACTTGACTTTGTTCCTTAACACCATGTGATACAAAAGTGGTAACTTAAATCTCTGCTTCATCAATAAAAGTAAGATATTTGATTAGATATTTTAGATTTTATAAATGGTCAGACATTATCTGTTTCTAGATTCTAGAAACTTATCAAAGCCAATTTTATTTTATTTTATTTTATTTTGACCGATTAATTTTAGGATCTAATATTCCCTGATATTTTATTTTGTTAATTGAGACATTTACTTATTGACAATATTCTGGTGCATCTGCTAGACTCTACAATTTATCAAAGATGAGCACCAGCAGTTTTGAGATTACTTCTATAAGTTCTTTCAGCAAGTGGAAAGTAATTGAACTTGGACTGAGGCTTAGAATTTATTTCAAGTAGATAGGTAGTTTCATTAACTTGGATTGCAATTGCCTCTTCAGCTTTCTTCATTGAATCATTGTTGTTTTATTATTCATTAACATTATGTCATTTTCCTCAAGAGTGGGTCTAACCCTTGCCTGACTGAATGGTACATATTATCATAAATTTGAAGTTGGAAAGGACCTTAGATGTCATCTGGTGTGACCTCCTCCTTTTAGAGATGAGTAAAGTGAGGCCATGAGAAGCCAAAAGATTTGCCTATAGCAACTAAATAGAAGAACATGGAAAATAAAATTTTTCAACTTCCAAGATAGTGATCATTTCACTGCACCATATTGCATATGCTATACTTAAAGTCCTTAGCTTTGGCTCAAACATTTTTTTCCATGGGTCTTAGTGTAATGGGAATGTTTTAGAAGGAAATTTTTTAAGGCTGCACTAATTTCAATTAGATATCCTATGTGTTAGAAGTTAAAGGCCATATAAAGAACAAAGGAATAAAAAGGGTCCTCAGGAGCTTATCTTCTTCTAGATAGATGGCCTTTCTCTGAAATTTTGTGATTCTAAATTTTATCCTTTAATAAACTTATACTAATAAACTCATTCAGCATCTGCCATCAATGCTGTGATACTCTTCTCTTTGGTATCTGTCATTTAAATTATCTGACTATTCCAGAGACTGTAGGAGTCAGGTATGTAAAAAAAGGGAGGTCTTCTATGTCTTCACAAGATAAGAAATGCTAAAATGGAAATAAAAATGGAAATAAAATCTGGGGATATGATTCCAAACATTTTTAACTTCTATTTCCTGCCTATATCTTTATTATCACTCTTATGTTCTTCTCTTTCTATAAAGTTCTTAGAAAAATTTTGAATGTTTTCATTAATCTTTAAACTCCTGAGATACAGTATTGGAAGGAAACATTGTTTTAACTTATAGTCAAAAAAATTGAGATAGAACAAGCAAATGACTTTCCTAAGCCTAAAATACTTAAGGTGGTTTTGCTTTTTTTTTTTTAATTGGGGTGAAGAAATCACTGGTAATGATATCTTATAATGCATTACTATTTGTGGTTGCTCAGCGACTTAGATTTGAACTCTAGCTAATGTGAAAGTAGAGAACACAAAAACAAACCAAAAAACAAAACCTCTTCTATCAAGGTTATTTTGGTCATTTACTTAGAAACGTTCACTCTGAACTACAGAACTCTTGCTAAAGGGAATATTAAACATTCCACCTATCAAAGATCTTTGTCAAAGTCTTCAGCTTAATTTTAACTAAAGAATCTTCATAAGGAGATACTCAGGAACACCTTTTCAATATATCAATAAAGACAACCCAGAATGTTTATGGTCCACTGAGGATAGAATCATCCTGGTGATTTAATTCCTTGAGCACTTTGGAATTTAATCTCAAATACTTCCATTTCAGTATAATTCTTTTTTTTAATTTTTTATTACTTTTATAATTATACATTTTTTGACAGTATATAGGCATGGTAAATTTTTTTATAACATTATCCCTCTGTATTCATTTTTCCAGATTTTTCCCTCCCTCCTTCTACTCCCTCCCCTAGATGACAGGCAATCCCATACATTTATACATATGTTACAATATAATATACAGAGACTTTTTAGTTTGGTGTAATCAAAATCTTCTATTTTATGATCAATAATGATCTCTAGTTCTCCTCTGAGTCATAAATTCCTTCCTCCTCCACAGGTCTAGAGAGGTTAGACTATCCTCTGTTCCTCTAATCTATATTATGATCTCATTCTTTCATGCCTAAATCATGGACCCATTTTGATCTTATCTTGGTTTATGGTGTTAAGTGTGGGTCCATATACTAATTTCTGCCATACTAATTTCCAGTTTTCCCAACAGTTTTTTTTTCAAATATTGTATTTTTATCCCTAGTGTTGGTATATTTGGGTTTATCAAACACTAGATTGCTTAAGTTGTACCCTTTTTTGTCCTTTGTACCTAAGTTGTTCCACTGATTGACCAGTCTATTTTTAGCCAATACCAAATGGTTTTGGTGACTTCTGCTATATAATATAGTTTTAGATCAGGTATACCTAGACCACCTTCATCTGACTTTTTTTTTTTTTTTTCATTAATTCCCTTGAAATTCTCGACCTTTTATTTTTCCATATGAACTTTGTTGTTATTTTTTCTTGGTCACTAAAATAGTTTCTTGCTAGCCTGATTGGTATAGCACTAAATAAATAGATTAGTTTGGGGAGTATTGTCATCTTTATTATATTCGCTCGGCCTATACATGAGCACTGAATGTCTTTCCAATTATTTAAATCTGACTTTATTTTTGTGGCAAGTGTTTAATAATTTTGCTCATATAATTCCTGACTTTTCTTTGGTAGATGAATTCCCAAATATTTCATACTCTCAAGATTTGTTTGGAATGGAATTTTTCTTTGTATATCTTGCTGTTGCATTGTGTTGGTGATGTATAAAAATGCTGAGGATTTATGTGGACTTATTTTGTGTCCAGCAACTTTACTCAAGTTGGGAATTATTTCTAATAACTTTTTATTAGAATCTCTGGGGTTTTCTAAGTGTACCATCATATCATCTGCAAAGAGTGACAGTTTGATTTCCTCATTACCTACTCTTATTCCTTTAATCTCTTTCTTGACTCTTATTGCCAAGGCTAACATTTCTAATACAATATTGAACAGTAATGGTGATAGTGGGCAACCTTGTTTCACTCCTGATCTTACTGGGAAAGGTTCCAGTTTATCTCTATTGCTTATTATGCTTACTGAAGGTTGTAAATATATGCTCCTGATTATTCTAAAGAATAGCCCATTTATTCCTATACTCTCAAGCATTTTTAGTAGGAATGGATGTTGAATTTTATCAAATGCTTTTTCTGCATCTATTGAGATGATCATATGTTTTTTTATTAATTTGTTTATTAATATGGTCAATTATACTAATAGTTTTCCTAATATCATACTAGCCCTGCATTCCTGGTATAAATCCTACTTGATCATAGTGTATTATCCTGGGGATGATTTTCTGAAGTCTTTTTGCTAATATCTTATTTAAGATTTTAGCATCAATATTCATTAAGGAGATTGGTCTACAGTTTTCTTTCTCAGTTTTCGATCTACCTGGTTTGAGTATCAGTACCATGTCTGTGTCATAAAAGGAGTTTGGCAAGACTCCTTCATCCCCTATTTTTTCAAATAGTTTATATAACATTGGGGCTAGTTGTTCTTTAAATGTTTGGTAGAATTCAAATGTAAATCCATCTGGTCCTGGAGATTTTTTCCAGGGGAGTTGATTAATAGCTTGTTCTATTTCTTTTTCTGAAATGGGACCATTTAAGCAATTTATCTCCTCCTCTGTTAATCTAGGAACCCTATATTTTTGGAGGAAGTCATCCATTTCACTTAAGTTATCAAATTTATTGCATAAAGTTGGGCAAAGTAACTCCTTATTATTTCTCTTATTTCTTCTTCATTGGTGGAAAGATCCTCCTTTTCATTTGTAAGACTAACAATTTGATTTTCCTCTTTCCTTTTTCTGATGAGATTTACCAAAGGTTTATCTATTTCATTGGCTTTTTCATAAAACCAACTCTTGGTTTTATTTATAAATTCAATAGTTTTTTTTTTTTTACTTTCAATATTATTGATTTCTCCTTTTAATTTTAGTATTTCAAGTTTGATTTTTGGTTGGGGGTTTTTAATTTGGTCTTTTTCTAGCTTTTTTAAGTTGCAGGCCCAATTCATTAATTTTCTCTTTCTCTATTTTGTTCAAATAAGCCTCTAGAGATATAAAATTTCCCCTTATTACCAATTTAGCTGCATCCCACAGATCTTGGTGTGATGTCTCATCATTGTCATTATCTTGGGTGAAATTATTAATTGTTTCTATAATTTGCTGTTTCACCCAGTCATTCTTTAGATGAGATTATTCAATTTCCAATTACTTTTTGGTCTATTTATCCCTAACTTCTTATTGAATGTAGTTTTTATTGCATTGTGATCTGATAAGAAGGCATTTAATATTTCTGCCTTCCTGCATTTAATTTTGAGATCTTTATGTCCTAATATAAGTTCTATTTTTGTATAGATTCCATGAACAGCTGAGAAGAAAGCTGAGCTTTTCTATCACCATTCAGTTTTCTCCAAACGTCTATCATACCTAGTTTTTCTAATGTTCTATTTACTTTTTAAATTTTTTGTTTATTTGTTTTGTGGTTTGATTTGTCTAAATCTGAGAGTGCAAGGTTGAGATTTCCCACTATTATAATTTTACTATTTCTTCTTGCAACTCTCTTAACTTTTAACTTTAACTTTTCTTTTAGAAAGTTAGATGCTATACCACTATACCATACATGTTTATAGTATTGATATGGCTTCATTGTCTATGCTACCTTTTAGCAGGATATAATTTCCTCCTTATCTGTTTTAATTAGATCAATTTCTACTTTTTGCTTGATCTGAGATAAGGATAGCTACCCCTGATTTTTTGGCTTTACCTGAAGCATAATGGATTCTGCTCCAACCTTTTACCTTTACTCTGTATGTATCTCCCTGCTTTAAGTGTGTTTCCTGTAAACAACATATTGTAGGGTTCTGACTTTTGATACAGTCTGCTATCCATCTCCGTTTGATGGGAGAGTTCATCCCATTCACATTTACAGTTAAAATTACTAATTCTGTATTTCCTGCTATCATATTATCCCCAGATTATGCTTTTTTCCCTTGACCCCCCTGAATCCCTTCCCCAATGTTTAATTTTTAGACCCCACTTGTGACGCACAGCCCTCCCTTTTAAATATCCCTCCCCCCTCCTTACAAGTTCCTTCCCTTATTCCCGTTTTCCTTTTCCCTTTTCCTCTGCCCCCTTTTAATGAGGTGAGAGAGAATTCTCTGAAAAACAAATATGTCAATTATTTGCTCTTTGAGACTATTCTGTTCAAGCTCTTAACTACCCCAAGGTGAAGCCCGGACAGCAGAAAGTGGCTGCACAGCCTTGCTGAGATCCATTAGGTCATTTCCAGATTGGGGTGGTTCTAGTATCTGGCTTTATATTTTAAAGTGGCTTGGTCTTCTCTTCTCTTCTGAACTGCTGTTTTATAAGCAGAGAAGAGCTAACAGCCTGTGCCAGATTCTTCTATCTCAGTGGCTTCTCTGATCCCAGAGTTCTCCCCAGCTCGATTGTCACAGTGTGCTAGCACCTAACCATCTGTGCTGGCCTATTTTCTTCCTCCCCTGGGAACCAACCTTTTCTGTTGAAACTCCAGTTTCTCTTCAGCTGGTAAGTCGTGCTTCCAGTCCTTCTGGTTTCTATCAGTCCAGCGTTATTTTTGAGGCTGATTTAACTAATTGGTAATGAGGGAAGAAGGGAGCTTACAAATTTGCATGTATCTTCTCCGCCATCTTGGCTCTGCCCCCATTTCTGTATAATTCAACATGTATTCTGCAAAACAAAGGAAGGCAAGCAACATTTATTATGCCCTTACTACATGTGAGGGAATACATTGAGTTATGAGGATACAAATGCAAGCTAAAATAAGATAGTAGTGTCTAGGTTGTCAGCAGCAGAAGGACTGCAAGGATAGCTGCCTGGCTTGGTTTTTTTCTCAAAACAGAGACCCTGTAAGGAATTAGCAAATAGAAAAAGGCAGATATGAAATGGGGGAGAGTGTTCCAGAGTAAGAAGGACTTAAGTGAGGCAGATGAATGAAGAAGCAGTTCAGATAAAATTTTTGATTCCCCCCCGAAATAAGGAACAGATCCAGGAAGTGATTAGAAAATGGTGGCAGATTCTCCAATTGACAAATGGTCAAAGGATATAAACAGATAATTTTCAGATGATGAAATTAAAACTATTTCCACTCATATGAAAGAGTGTTCCAAATCACTATTGATAAGAGAAATGCAAATTAAGACAACTCTGAGATTTCTTCACACACCTGTCAAATTGGCTAAGATGACAGGAACAAATAATGAATGTTGGAGGGGATGTGGGAAAACTGGGACATTGATGCATTGTTGGTGGAGTTGTGCAAGAATCCAACCATTCTGGAGAGCAATCTGGAATTATGCCCAAAAAGTTATCAAAATGTGCATTCCATTTGACCCAGCTGTACTACTACTGGGCTTATATCCCAAGGAAATACTAAAGAAGGGAAAGGGACCTGTATGTGCCAAAATGTTTGTGGCAGCCCTTTTCATAGTGGCTAGAAACTGGAAAATGAATGGATATCCATCAATTCGAGAATGGTTGGGTAAATTATGGTATATGGATGTTATGGAATATTATTGTAAGAAATGACCAGCAGGAGGAATACAGAGAGGCTTGGAGAGACATCAACTGATCCTGAGTGAAACGAGCAGAACTAGGGGATCATTATACACTTCAACAATGATACTGTATGAGGATGTATGCTGATGGAAGTGGACATCTTCAACATAGAGAAGAGCTAATCCAATTCCAATTGATCAATGATGGACAGAATCAGCTACATCCAGAAAAGGAATACTGGGAAATGAGTGTAAACTGTGAGCAATGTTTTTTTGTTGTTGTTGTTATTGTTGTTTTGTTTTGTTTTTCTTCCCAGATTATTTTTACCTTCCGAATACAATCCTTCCTTTGCAACAGCAACAACAACAAAATTCGGTTCTGCACATATATATTGTACCTAGGATACACTATAAGATATTTAATATGTATGGGAATGCCTGGCATCTAGGGGAGGGGGTGGAGGGAAGGAGGGGAAAAACTCGGAACAGAAGAGAGTACAAGGGATAATGTTGTAAAAAAATACCTATGTATATGTACAGTCAAAGAAAATGTTATAATTATAAAAATTAATAAAAAATAAAAAAAAATAAATTAAATTAAAAAAAAGAAAATGGTGGCATGTACATTGAGAAAGTTAGAATACAAAGACAAAATAAAACTCATGGAGTGTACCTAATTTTTAGGAACTTACTGTAAACTTCACAGACACTCTCTCTCTCTCTCTCTCTCTCTCTCTCTCTCTCTCTCTCTCTCTCTCTCTCTCTCTTTCTCTCTCTCTCTTTCTCTCTTTCTCTCATATTTATATTCTAAATCCCATAAGACTGGGTGTAAGGAAGTGTTAGCATAATAATTACTGATGGTTTGAAATAGAGAAATTAAAGCAAAGACAAGAAAATGACTTGAATGACAGTTAGCCCATATTTATCTACATTTTCTCTAACCCCTTGGTACTTATTTCCTGAACCACACAATTAATACCTTATTACATTCTGCCTTCTAATTATTTTTAGCCAAAAGCTTTGCATTTTTCTTAGAATGCATAAAATGTAATTTCATTAGGTATATGGCTTCCCCAATTAAGTTGTACATAAAAGATCATATTTAACTACATTGTTGTTTTAGTTCTTCTTAATAATTGTGTTCTTAGATGCTATTAGGAACACATAGGGCATTCACTAATCTCTTCTATCTTTTACTATTAGTAAATAGGAGACCTGATACCTATTTCACTAGTTTCACTAGTTTGTCCATCAATCAATTAATTAATAATAACTTCCAACTTAGAGAAATAAGTACATTCTTAAAATACTTTCTTAGAACTTTAGTGATAGAATTAGAAGATTAGAACACTCAGTGATGAAGAAGTTTGTATTCACAGAGGTTAAATGACTGGTCAATATAATGTCAGAGCTGGTCTAATTCAGCTTTGCACTCTAGATCCAATCATTTTTAATTTTAAGGAGATGATTCAATATGAGCAGTTATTATTGAATATTTTTTTACACAGAAATACATATTTGTGAAATGTTAGTATATACATAACCTAATTGTGGCTTAATAGTTGAATTCAATAAGTAAAATACTGTGCTCTCGATGGGTATTCATGATGATCCTATAGGAATTGATAGTCAGGATATTAAAGAAAATAAACTGTTCTTCTGATTATTATGGAAGAATTTTGGTATAATTTTATTTTCTTTCAATATCACCAGTTAGTTTCTCTGTCTGAATATTAGTTCTTGGGCTTTTCTCAGAATAGATTTTCTTACTGGTTGTGAACCTCAAGAGATCCTCTTATTTACTCATATGGCATCACATATGGCAAATACACTCTCTGATCTCTCCAGCTAACTCTGACTCACTATTCAAATTCTTATTTCCCTCATCTTCCTTTTTGAGATAATTGTGTTGTATTTCCTTTTCAGGTACTATGTGCCAAGCATTGTGAAAATTATTGGACATATACTTGGAAGAGACTAAGAGCTTTTAATAAGCAAACTCCAAAGAAACAAATAGACTATCTAGCTAAGGAATAGAAAAGGCTTTTTCACCTAAGAACAGACTGCTAGACAAAGTTGGTAAAGCTTAGAAGGTGAGAAGTCACAATGGCATTTAGGGAAAACATCTAACTCTGACATATAAAAAATTAAAGTGAATTATAAGCAAAATTTGTTTTAGTAAAACCTGAAAATAAAACTGTTTAGTCAAATATCCTAAATTTAGAGAAATAATGGTGTTATAGATCATCTATTCCAAACCTAACTTCTCTCCACATCTACATCCACACTCTACATTTGAGGAAATTTGACCCAGAAAAAATTAAATGACTTATTCATGGTCCGACATTGTCCCACAATTCTAGAATTAGAATTTGAAGCCATAGCTCTTACTCCCAAAAATATTAAGTGCCCAATTATGTTTACACACATTCACCTACATGCATACACCCACACACCCACCCACCACCAGATTCCCCCCCACAGGAATGTGTGTATACCTACAATTTCTTTACAATTATATTGCAGTGTATAGGCAATTGTTAAAAAGAATTTATTCAGGGCAGCTAGGTGGCACAGTGGCTAGATCACCAGCCTTGAATTCAGGAGGACCTGAGTTCAAATCTGGTCTCAAACACTTAACACTTCCTAGCTGTGTGACCCTGGGCAAGTCACTTAACCCCAGCCTCAAAAAAAAAAAAAAAAAAATTCCTGGTGAAGAATTTCTTCACCAGGACTCTCCTAAACAAACAAAAAAAGAAACAACAACAAAACAAAAATCAATGGTATAGTAAAAAAATATTGTAGTTACTTTTAAATTATATTAGATGTACAATGGTTAAAAAGGAAGTACCTGGATTGAAGGTCAAGAAATCTGTACTCTAGTTGCAATTTTACCATGAACTTCTCTTTCTGACTTTGGATAAATGAACCATTTCACATTGTCTCATTTCTTCTTACCTATAAAATTATGGGGCAGAATACAGTATGTTAGATAACATCTAAGTAAATGCCATCTAGCTCTGACACTCAGATATTTTGAAATCTTATCTTTTAAATAAAATGTTCTATTTTTGCTTTATAAAAAGGTGGAGGTGATAGAGGAGAGAGGTTAGAACATTTTGGTTCACTAATCCTAGGCACAAATGTAAATGTAGCATTTTATTCATAATTCAGGTATTATAATCCCTCTCCTGGTGGCAGTAGAGGATAATTGATGGCAAAATTCTTTAAAAAGAAATAAACTTTCCCAGTACTTAAATACACACACATACATACATACACACACAAACATATACATATATATATGTATATATATATATGTATATATATATATATATATATATATATATATATATACATACATGCATATATACATATAGAGAAAAGATGATAAGATGTTGAATTGTATATAGAAATATGGATATCAAGATATCTATCTATCTATCTATATATACACACACATATGTACAAATACGTTTTGTGCATGCTTGTGCTTATAAATTTCCTCTGATTCAGTTTTTTCTATCATTTTGTTTCTGTTTGTATTTAGTTTTTATTATTTTGTGAGTGTACAATGGGAATTTCAAAACATGTCGTGCAGAGAATGCTAAAAGTCAACTAAAATCATATTTTAGCTATAAGCTATATTAAGGCCAAATACACTAATCAGTAGCAGGAAAAAAATAAATTACAAGAATACATTCTATAGATTATATGTGGCGATTTTACTTTCCATTTGACTATTTCTATGGATTTTAATTTAAAAAATCTAAAATAAAAGAGTTGTCTTCAAGTTTTTGAAGGGCTACTACTTGGAAGAAGAATTAGATTTGTTTTGGTTGTCCCCAAATAGAAGAAATAATAGCAATGGATATACGTTATAGAAAGACCCATTTTGATTTGATGTGAGGAAAAAAAAATAAAATTATTTCAACATGGATTGGGTTTTCTTGGAATGTAATTGGTTCCCTCAATTTGTCAGTCTTCTGGGGAAGATCTTGTAAGAGGATTCTTGTTCAGATATGTTTTGAGCTACTCAAGTAACTTTGTACTCTAAGATTCTGTAATTCAAATGCAGTTCTATCAGTTTGGGCATAGTTTAAAGAGAGATCATATTTTCAATAGATTCTTAGGTTATTTTAATCTTATGAAAGAGTAGTATTTGATTATGGGATTCTTCAAAGTTCATGGCAATTTTAAAAGATTGTGCATTAAAGCTCTACAATTAGTAAATGTGGCTTGATAAATGCCAGCCACTTTATATGCAAACTATTAATTTTTTCACTGACTTCTCAATGTAATGAGGCTGCTCTTCAGCTCTGTTGTATACACATATATGAACACCCAGTCACCCATGAATACATACATACACATGACTTTTTAAATAGACACTGATAGAGGAATACATTTTGTTTACTATAACAGGGGGGAAACTACTGAATTAATGGAGAGTAATGAAAGGGGAGAAAAAGCTTCTTAATGCTTAAGTCAAATTTTTATCGTCTAGAAGATGAAGAATTAATTTTGGTCCTGTTTGAAATAGATACAGATAAGCTTTGCAAAGGTCACAGTTTCATCTTTTTACCTGTGAATAAAGTAATTTAAAGAGAATGGGAAATTTAGGTTATTAAATATTTTGTGCCTTTGAAATTATGTAAGGTATGTCTTTTAAAAACTAACAATAAAAAGTAAAAAGAAAAGAATTCAAGAACTTTGCCCATATAAATGCAATGCAAACAAAACCCTTGGTAATTCCTCGGTAAGGAATAAACCTATATCTAGAAGTATATAAACAGTGTCTTATTAAGATGTAAATGGATTCCAACTCTTTTCTTAAATCATTTTCTCAGTTTGCTCTAATCTGCATTGCTCTATCTAAAGGATTTATCAAAGGTGGATAGCATGTTGCAAACTGAAGTGAGCAGAAGATTGGCTCACTATTATGTGATTTCTGCAACATCAAAAGTTGGCCATACTATATTTTAGAGGTGTTTATATTCTAAACTAACTCAAACTCCAAAATATCAACCCCAGGTTACTCAGGGGGACTCCATTATCACAATCTGTCTTCTCATCCTTATTTGTTAATAATTATATTGCACTTACTTATTGTCAAGAGCTGAGCAGAGTTTTTTTTTTTTTTGTTTTGTTTTTTACAATTGTCATCTCATTCAATTCTTTCAACAATCAATGGAAGGTGGATTCTATCATTATCTCCATTATATAGATAAGGAAACGGAGGCAAACAGTTAAGTGATTTGCTCAGACACAGCTAGGAAGTGACTAAGAATAAATTTGAACTCAGCTCTTCTTGATTGTTGAGCCAGCAACTTATCTACTGTGCTACTTACTAGCTCAGAGTATCTCTGTGATGCTTTGAATACTTTAGGAAGTCAATACACTGTGTCCTTGTGGCCACTAGACTATAAAATGAATCAGTGTGAAGTTTTGCCATTTTGTGGATGTTGTGCTGTGTACCTGTTGTAATGCACAGCAAGAGAGAGGAGACAGATTTTATAATAAAGAGCATCATTTTCATGCTTGGGTTTTATTAGATGGATGGTAGAAATCCTTTCTAACAATCCGATTTTTGTTTTTTTTTTTTTTTTTTTTTTTTTTTTTTTTTTTTTTTTGCTATGGTGGTTTGGATTTTCCAGGTGTCTGACATCTTTCCATGTGTTAACCCTATTGAAAAGGAAAACTAGTCAGAATCAGTTTAGAATGATTTGAATTAGTCAGAATTGGTTCCAACTGGTCAGAATTCCATTTAAATTGGTCAGAACTAATTTGAACAAGTCAGAATCAACTTGAACTGGTAAAAACCTATTTAAACTTGCCAAAACTTGTTTGATAGCTGTTTAAGCTAGTCTTTTGGACTGGTTGAGACAAGTTTGAACTCATCATTTTGTTTAAACTTCTCAGAACTTGTTTGAATTGATCAGAATCAATACTCATAATTTGAACCCATCAGAATTAGTTTGAATTGCTTAAGTATCTATTTAGTGCCAGGCACCAGATGTTGAGAATATTTTTGCCTATATATTTGACACTCTTCTCTCTGTTCAGCAACAATGATTTATAATCATTTTATGTATTAGTTCCTATATGCATATATTTAATACATATAACTATATATGTAAATAAATGCATATATAACACAAAGTATCTTTTCATTGCTATCTTGTGAGATTATATTGCAAATATCATTAGCTGTTAAAGATTTACAAGCTAGAAGTCATAAATTTAAGTGAGGATTCTGGGATCATATGGATCTTACATGCTATAGACAGAATTCAATGATCTTCTGACTTTAAGAACAAATTTTTCATTTTTTTTCCTGATCTTCCTGCTCTTAGCCTCTCTAGTCTATTTTTTTTTCATATCTGGTTGCATAACCAGGGTGAAAAGACATCCTTCAATTTATCCTTCTTGTGACTCTGACTATAGAAGATAAGGAGTTATTTTATGTTCTTCATGAAGTGTGTCAACAATTCATTTTCTTTTTTAAACTAAATAAAGAATAAGAGAAGAAAACAGAATAGAACAAATAAAAACAGAAAAGGACAATTAAAAAATTGCCATGTATTTAGTAGATCAGGAAAGATTCAAAATATGTAATAATAAAATTTCATTTCAAGGATATATAATAATATAATAAATTCATGAGTATCCTTCTTTTCTTTGCTTCCCTATAGGTTATTCTTTTATACTCTTCTGAGAACATTTATTTTTTTTTACCCTTTCATTCTTCACCCCACTTTTTCCTTAGTAGGCTACAGTTAAGCATGTATGAATGTATGTATATAGGTATATACACACAGACAGACTCACACAGTATACAAATATCTATATACACCTATATGCATACCCACCCACATATACTCAGACATATATATATATATACATATATACATATATATATATATATATATATATACACATATATACATATATATATATGCATTTGCATTTACCCATATCTAGACATGCATCTAAGACAGTAATACTATGACTGACATAGAATGTATATTTCTCTCTTGATTGAATCTATAAATTAGACTTTGTCTAAGATCAATGTCTTTTTTTCAAATAAATTCTACTTTTTTAGTGTTTTTGTATATATCTCATTTCCTATAGGTATTTACTTTTCTACTTTAATTCTGCTCCCTAAGTTGCCTTGCTATTATTTAACCTCTCCCATCCATCAATTCCTCCCTTATCTTCTCCCCTGACTCTTTCCTTCTCTCTTTATCCCATTCCCATTAATCTATATACCTTATCCCATTGTTAAACATCCTTCTATAACTTACTTTATCTTATGCTACCTTTCCCACCCTCTTTATCACTTAATGTACACAGCTTGTCCCTTTACCTTTATTCTATACAGCTTTCTGCAACCCACCTTATCCTTTATCCTTTTTCCATTAATCTGCATACCTTGTCCCATTTCCATAAATATACACATCCTTCTAAATCCCACCTTATCATATTCCCTCCTCCCTCAGGGTGAATTATCCTTTCTTTATAGATTTTGAAGAGTGTTATGCTCTTCATAGTATATATGTAGTGTTGCCTTTTTGAATCATTCTTAACATGAGGACGTTTTTAGAAATGAGCCCTCTTCCCCACCTATAATGCCTCTTTGTCTATTCTTCCTCTGCATTTCGTTTGTGTGACATGATTTTTACTAATCAATTTTTCTTTTTAAGACCAGATCACACCCAATTCTGCTTTTAGAGTTACATAATCACTAATGGTAATTAAAAAAACATAAATAATTTGTCCATGTATAGTTTTTTTAAATTAATATTTATTATTGACTCTTATTAATTAAATTTCTTTTAAGTTTAGATTTATTTAAAAGTCCTGAAAATCTGCAGATTCATTAAACATCTATTTTTTTTCCATTCAATATTGTGGACAATTTTGCTGGATGTGATATTTTAGGACCTTTTTGATTCTCAGTGTATATGATTGTAAGGCCTATGGCCTTTTATTATGGCTACTGCTAAGTCCTTTACAATTCTAATTTCAGCTCCAGCATATTTGATTTTTTTCTTATTTCCTGCAAAATTTTCTTTTTAATTTTGGGTTTTGAAATTTGACAATAGTATTACTATGTGTTTTCCACAAAGGATCTCTTTGATTTGTGGGTTTTTTTTTTTTTTTCTATTTTTACTTTCCCTTTCTGTTCCACCACTCCAGGACAATTTTCTTCAATTCTTTCTTGTATTATTGTGTCAAGATTTTCTTTAGTCACAGCTTTTAGATTGTCTAATTATTCTTATATTTTCTCTTCTTGATTTGTCCTCTAGATCTGCTATTTTTCTTATAAGATGTTTCATATTCTGTTCTATATTTTTTATTCTTTATATTTTTGTAATTTGTTGGTTTCTTATAGCTTTGCTGGCTTCACCTTGCCCAATTCTAAATTTCAAAGAATTACTTTCTTCTTTAAAACACCGTATCTCCTTTTCTAATTGGTTAAGTTTGTTTTTTTTTTTTTTTCCCCCTCAGTCTCTCTCACTTGATTATTAAGGTTTTATTCTGATTTCTTATATAAATTCTCTCTGCACAGTGAAACATTTCATGTTACACTTTGGGGTAGAAGAGGCTTTTTTTTTTTTTTTTTTTTTTTTTTTTTTTAATTCGCTGTCCTCCTTGAAGATGAACCTAGGTCTTCCAAATTCTCATAGTAAATTTCTCTTATGGGGTTCTTTCTTCTTTGACAATTCATTCTCTTAGTCTTTCCAGACTCATCCTGTCACTCCCATCCCCATTACTTACAGTGTCCAGGAGGTGAAAGTTCATATGGTTACCACTGAGGCTGATGGCAAACCCAGCTTACCCCATGGCTGGTCACAAAGTATTTCTAAGGATCTAACCCAGAGATGTTTGCACTTCACACGGTTTAATCCCCCACCTAAGGGCTTTCTTGGGATCTTCTTGTTTGTGCCGGCTGGATCCTAGTTCTGCCCCTAATCTTGTTTGTCTTTCACTGGTCTATATTTGCTCACCCTGAGGTGCAAATTTGTTCTGTTTGTTGGGAAAAACTGAGAATTTGAAATTTGCTATTCTAATTCCACCATCTTCCCAGAATCTTCCTATCTTCTGTTTTCTATTGACTTATGTTTCTCAAAAGCATCCTCAGGTTTCTTTAAACATTGAAAAAAAAATTTATTACACCCTACCATCCTCTCAATTGGTTGTCCCATATTTCTCTTACCTTTCACAGGCAATCTCTTAGGAAAAGCCTTGTCATTTCCACTTCTGTTCTTATTACTAACTTTTAACTCTTGCTAGTTTTGCTTCTCTTCTCATTGCTTGGCTTAAACTATTATATCCAAAGTTACTAGTGAGGTCTTAACTATAAAATCTCAAAAACCCTTTCGTTAGTCATTATCCTTCTTGTAACATCTAACAGAGTTGTCCTCTCTTCTTCTGGATTTTGTTGCTTTTCTCTGGGCTTTTATGATATTTTCCTTTCTTAGATCATCTTCTATCTGTGTGAATCATCTCTCTTAGTGTCTTTCCTGTGTTAAATTGTCATTTGACTTCCATCTGTTAATTGAATGTTTCCTAGTGTTTTAATCTCTGATCTAATTGTGTCCTATGAGTTCAAATATTATATCTATGTAGATGGCCCTTACCTCTAAATCTGAGCTTCCCTAAGTTCTAATTCTTCATCAATAGCTGCCTTTCAGAAAATTTGAGTTGGCTATCTTGTAAGGGTATGAAATTTAACATGATTATAACAGAAGTTCCTTACATAAACAATAATTTGATATGTAAATAAATTTTTCAGAATTTACCATTCTTACATTGAGAACCTGACTTTAAAGAGTATTTGAAGATTAAAAAATATGCCCCCACCAAGAACAAATGGAAATTCACAAAATCTTATTATTAGATGGTTGTTTTGCAGTTTAATGAAGATGCCCATATCTTTCAGGGTATATTTTTCAATAGGGAACAATATAACCTTAATTATTTAATAGCCTTCCTTTAAGCCAGAAAGATATGATTTCAAGTTCTACCTCTAACACATCATCTTTGTGTTCTAGGCATATGGCAACATTTCTTTCTTTAATTAATGAAATGAAATGCTCCTAAAGTTTGTATTTATTTATGTATGTCCAGGGCATTTTCTTCATGGAACATAAGCTTCTTGAGAGTAAGAAATTTTCTTATTTTTGTTTTTCTTTAGTAATCCAGAGTAATGTTTGACATACATTAGAAAATAAATAAATTTTAATTAATTGCTTAAGGATATGAAATAAAAAACAAAATTTCTTTTCAAGAAACTACCATTTTTGGGTGAAGGCAAGAAAATACAACTCACAAACAGAATAAATATAAAATCTGTACAAATAGAAACAAAGTGATGTTGAGGAAAAGAATGCTAATACTAGAATGTATAGATAGAGCTATAGCTATAGTTATAGCTATAGCTAGCTTGCTTGCTAAATATAAAGATACATAGATGAAAGGATACATAAATATATTGGAAGAATACTAGAAACTCTTCAAAAGCAAGAATAATTTCCATATTTTTTCTGTGTCTTTTGTATTTCTGATGTCTCAGATTCAATTCTAGACACTTATATTGTGCTTAGATTTTTATACAAATGAAAGACTTTATCAGTAAGATCCGAAATAAGTGTCATGCAGTGATTCTTAATTCATAAGAAAAGTTTTCCCACTTTCAAGCAAATTCTTTTCTTCATTATGATTTTCATTATGATTAATGATGAGAGAGATTATGAGGGTGTCAACTTGTCAACAGACTAAGGAACCAAGTACAACAATTTCTTCATTTAGAATGTATATATAACTTGTAATTATTAATATTTGAGACAATGAAATTCCCTTACTTTGTTACTATTTCTTTCTGAAATATATATTTTTTTATTGTGAACTTACAAATTATCATTAATATTTAAATACAGAAAGAATATGTGCTCTATGAGATTGCATTCCGTTTTAACTATAAATGTGTTGTGTGTATATATACATATATATGTGTGTATATAAATATATATATATATATATTTACGTATGTATGTACACACACACACACAAACACACACACTTTTTTTACATGTAAATTCCTCTAATAAAATATAACTTCCTTGAGGATGAAGTCTACATATTTGTTTTCCTGAGACTTGACACGAATACTGGCACATAATAAGTACTTAATAATGTTTATTGATTGATTAACTGATTAGATGATACATACAATTGAGAATTTATGAATAATTTAAAGAAAACTTCATATATTGTTTAAAATATAATAAAATTCTCTTTTTGTTTCCATTTCTGTGTTTATTTTTTCTTCCACGTTTAAAATATTTTTGTCAATACTTTCTTATTTTTATTACAATCTACGAATCCACCTTTTAAAAACTTTACATAGCCAATAAAGCATAGCAACACATTTGTCTGAGATATTTCCAGCAATATGTAGGTATGCTATTTGCTGCCATTGCATACCTATGACAGGAGTTGATAAATATTTATTCTAGTAATAACCAATTAACTTTATTATTGTACTTTGCTTTAAATAATTTACTATTCAATTACTTAAGTATTATAATGTAAAGCTGAGTATGATTTGGTAGTTTTAAAATTAATTTTATATGCATTTATAACCTACCCTTCATGTCCCCTCATATACACCAACACGTGCACACACACACACACACACACACACACATACACACAAAAGTGGGGGAAGAAGGAACAACCATGAATAAAGAAAAACAGAACTATCATACACACATGCAGTCCAGCAAAACCACTTCTCACACTGGTCATACCTAAAAATACATGTCTTTCTCCATATGGAATCCCTCACCACTCTGTAGCACATTTCACCTTAAATCTTCTGGATTATAATTTATGACTATAGCAATTGGAAAATTAAAGTCTTTCAAAATTATTTTTGTTTTCAATGTTATTGTCATTTTCTAAATTATTCTAGCCCTGCTCACTTTGTGATCACTCTCACCTTAAAAATTGTACTATATATGTTTTTGAACACATCTCCTTCTTTCCCCTCTTTTCTAGATCTTTTTATGATATAGTCCTGGCATTAGTCAAATTATTTCAAAGTGTCTACTTAGTTCATAACTGTTTAGATATAGATAAAGCAAAAGGTTGATTTTCAAAAATTCTGGGCTAATTGAAAAACTCAACAACAGGACACTATCTTCTTTTCTATTAGCCCTTCCAATTTCTTTGTTGTTTTCCTTTTTTTTCCATCTCTACCAGTCTCATTGTTATAAGCTAGAAACTTGAAGTTACTTTAATTTTAATTTCTCTAATTATTACTAACTTAAAGTATTTTGTAATAAGATTATTGATACCTTGAATTTCTTCCTTTGATAAATACCTATTTATGTCCTTTGACTTTTTTTTAAATTGGGGAGTGGACACTCATTTTTATCAGTTTTAGTTAGCTCCTTGTAAATTTTGGATATATTTAGGCAACTAGGTGGCACAATGAATAGAGTCAGGAAAAACTGAGTTCAAATCTGATTTCAGATACTTACTAGTTCTGCAACCTTGGGCCTCTTTCTGTCAAGATTTTCCAAATGGAAATAATAACAGCTACCTGCCAGGATTGTTGTGAAGAACAAAAATAATATTTGTAAAGTATTTTAAATAGTTTCTATTATATTATAAAGGCTACACAAAGGCCAGCTATCATCATCATCATCATCATCATTTAGTTATTATTATTACTACTATATAATTATATGAATGAAATGTATTGCAGGTTCCCTCCATTTACTTGTTTTTCTCCCAATTTTAATGACTACAACTACTACCTTTACTACTACTACTACTACTACTACTACTACTACTACTACTACTACTACTACTATTACTAGGAATAATACACACACACACATACACACACACACACACACACACACACATATTGCTTTAAGATTTAAAAACTCATTTAAATGTCTCATTTTATCTTCACAGGAACCCTTGGAGGTAGGTACTATTGATATACTCATTTTTCAGTTGAGGTAACTGAGGCAGATAATGATTAAATGATTTAGTCAGGAAAACATATTTAGGAAGTACCTGAGACTGGTCTTGAACTAAGGTCTTCCTAATTCCAGATCAAGCTTACTTTTTACAGTGCTTAGCTACCTATTTATAATAGATCTGTGTTGTGTAAAAGCTCATTTTTATATTATATAGTCATATTTTATTTTATTGTCTGTGAGCCAATTTGCTGTATATTTAGTCATGAGCAATTTTCCTTTTTCTTGATCTGAAAGGAACTTTCTTCTTTGTTTCTGTAATCCTTTTATGATATTATCTTTTATATATAGGCCATATAACTATTTAGAGGTTATGTTGCTGGCTCTTACAACTTTTGTTTTATGCCCTTACATTTATTTTTAACTTATCATCAGACTGATTTGTTTATTATTTACATTTTCAAGCAAATTAAGTATTCAGCATTAGCTCTTTCCCCTATTTGTTCTGATTTTCTGCTTTTCAATCCATGAGATTGTCCATTGTTTCTTCTTTTTAACCTCTCCTTTTGCCACTAATTTCCTCAGCTAATTCTTGTCTTACTCCCTGACTCCTGCCCTTATGATGTTGTCATTAACCCCAACAATGGAACTTTGTCAAAAATACTTTCTAGAATAGAAACAACTTTGTCATTTCATTAGCAAATATGAAATTGTGTTCTGAGATATTTCTTATTTTACTCTTGAAGGTCAGTCTATCTTTCTAAGTTTAACCATTTGATTTCAGGACAAAACTTTTTCTCAAAGAGATCAAAGAAAAAGGAAAAGTACTTATATGTGCCAAATACCTATAGCAGATTTTTTTATGAAGTCAGAGAATTGTTAATTGAGAGTATTTCAATCAATTGAAGAATGACTGATAAAGATGTGATAGATAGATAGATAATTATGATACAATACTAATGGGCTATCAAAAATGATAAGCATGATAATTTCAGGGAAAAAATTGGAAAATTTGTATAAATTGATGTAAAATGAAGTGAACAGAGCTAAGAACACTGGCCATAGCAACAGCAATGTAGAAATGATTAGCAGATATGAAATACTTAACCACTCTGATCAATAAAATAATCCAAGAAAATTCTAAAAGACTCATAATAACAAAAAATGTTATCTACCTTCAAAGCCACAACTGATAAACTTTGAGTGAAATTTAAAAACTTTTTTTTCACTTCATTTTTCTTGCTTTTTTTTTTGTTGTTGTTGTTTTGTAACATGGCTAATTTAGAAATGTTTTGGATGACTTCATATGTATAATTGCTATCATATTGCTTGATTTATTAATGTGTACAAGAGGCTTTGGAGGAGAGAAGAATACTTGGAATTCAGTTTAAAAAAATTTTTTTGAATTAAAAAACTAAAAAGAATCCTACCCTTTAATTTTAATTTTGTAGTTATCTTGTACATAAAGTCTAATGAGAGATTCAAACTTGGAATAATTTGTGAATTATGAAATCATAAAAAGTTTGTGATATTTTTTGTAACCCCTTCCTTAAAGCAGAAAATATATTGTGATTATTACTAGAAAGATCATTATTGTTTTGGAATCTATTATCTTTTGTTCTTCCTCAAGGTAAGAGGCAGCATGTTATCTATTACTAATGCCCTGTGACCATGCATTTCGAAAACAATTTAGTCAACTTTTAGCAATGAGTCTATTAGTACCTAATTGAAATATATTTTATTTTTTTAAAGATGTATTTTTATTAGATAGGTATTTTCTAATAAAATACAGGCTTACAAAATATAATCTCAATACAGTTAAGCAAATTTGCCTCCTCATAACTGCTATAAATATGACATATGTTACTTTATATTTGTAATTTATAGATTATTTACAGAAAAGAACAAAAAAGCCTTCAGATTACTAACACTGAATCAATACTTTCCACTCCATTTTATAGTTTTATTATTATTATTATTATTTTTCAGTGTTGAACTTATTTACATTGTTGTAGTTATTATGGAGATAGTTGGTTGTGCTCCTGTGCCAGTGTGAGTCTTTTCATATTTTTTCTAAACTCTTCATGTTTGTAATTATTTGTAGTACTGTGAGACACCGTTACAATGGCATACTATAATTTTTCAAACAATAGTGATTTTTGGATATTTTTGTCATCACAAATTTTTATGATATTAATAGCATACATATGTGTGTATCTATCTATATAGATAGATATGCATGCACACATACAAAGTTGTGTATGGTCTTTTCTTCTCCAGCATATCATTAGAAAAGCAGAAGTAGTGTGACATCATATATGAGAGCTGGCCTCAAAATTAAGAAATCAGAAATTCAACTTTTTCCTCTGATATATTCTGGTGTGTTCTTGGCAAACTGCTTAACACCAGACAGTACACCAGACAACTCTGTCAGATTAAAATTGCATAGTGGGTCCAATCAGCTATGCTAGAAGGAATTTCTTTACTCAGAGTGACCAAATCAACAAAAAAATAAAATAACTTTTTGCCCACCAACCCCTAATATTATTCCAAAAGCAGTAAATACAGGTAAAAACAAATAAACTGGAAAATTTAAACACCATTAAAGAGTGACAACATGAGGGCAGAACCTAGATGGCAGAATAAAGACAGAAACTTACAAAAATTCCCTCAAACTGCTCCAAATTCCTTTCAGTAATAATGCTAAAAAACCATTCAGAGCATCAGAACACCCAAAACAAAAGACTAGAACATTTCCAGTCTAAGGAAATTTAGAAGCTCAGCAAAAAAAGGGGTCCTTTACATCAGGGTGAGAGTCCCGGATGTAGTCCCACAGGGCATACTGTAAAAACCTGGATTCAGCCTCAGCTCCAGCCTGGACCAATCCTGACCTCTGAATTAGTGGCAGTACTATTGATTTCCAGACCTCTCAGCACAGAGATAGCAAGGAGGACCTGGAAGGTCAGCAGAAAAGGTTTCTGGAACCAGAGTGAAAGCCTAGTCCCCAATTCCAGGGCAGGCTCAGCCTTGGCCCCAGCTCTTCTTCAGATACCATCATCAGCAAATTAGGACCTCTGAGTCAGTAGCAGTGCTGGAGACTTCTGGACCTCTCAGCTTGGGGATACCAGTGAGAACTCAAAACATCCCTGGAGAGGGTTTGTGACAATGGAGTGGGGGTGGTCTGTGCAGCCCAGTTCAGTGGAGCCCTGGGCTGGCCAGCACACTAGATCTTACACCTACAGGGGGGAAGGAACACAACAAACAGCTCTAAGGCAGAAAAGAGTGCTTGTGGTCAGATTCCTAGAAGGATTTCTGAAAACAGTTGCACAAAACCCCTGAAGATTGGGACTATTCACCTTCCTCCCTGGACTCAGAGCTATACTTTAATAAAGAGTAAAAAGCCAAGTAATAAACTAGTAAAATGAGCAGAAAACAAAACAAAACAAAAAAATGATCATTGAAAGTTATCATGGTGACAAGGAGGATCAAAGCACATACTCAGATAATAAAAAAAAAAAAATCTAATTTACTAAGTTACTATGTCAAAAGCCTAATAGAAAAATAAAAATTGGGTTCAGGCCATGGAAGAGTTTACTAGGAACTTTGAGAATTAAATAAAGAAATAGAGGAAAAATTACAAACAAACCAAAAAAAAAAAAAAAACTGAGAGAGGTGCAAAAGGAAAAAACTAATGAGGAGAAGAATGCCTTAAAAAGCAAAATTGGCAAATTGGCAAAACATTTATAAAAGTTCACTGAGAAGAATAATTCCTATAAATAAATAAATAAATAGAACTGACCAAATGGAAGCTGATGACTTTGGGAGAAATTAAGACACAATAAAGCAAATCTCCCCCCCCAAAAAAAAAAAAAATGAAAAGATAGAAAAAAGTTTAATATTTTATTGGAAAAAAAAAACTAACCTAGAAAATAGATCCAGGAGATATAATTTTAAAATTGTTGGTCTACCTGAAAGTAATGATCAAAAAAAAAAAAAAAAAAAGAGCCTGAACATCATCTTTCAAGAAACTGTCAAGGAAAATGGTCCTGATTTTTGGAACCAGAGAGTAAAATAGAAATAAAAAAGAACCTCCTGAAAGAGATCCCAAAATGACAACTCCCAGAGAAATTATATCTAAATTCTGGAATTCCCAGGTCAAGGATAAAATATTGCAAGCATCCAAAATGAAACAGTTCAGGTATAGTGGAGCCATAATTAGGATAACACAAGATCTAGCAGCTTCTATATTAAAGGAGGGCTTAGAATATGATATTTCAGAGAACAATAGAGTTAGGATAAAATATTGCAAGCATCCAAAATGAAACAGTTCAGGTATAGTGGAGCCATAATTAGGATAACACAAGATCTAGCAGCTTCTATATTAAAGGAGGGCTTAGAATATGATATTTCAGAGAACAATAGAGTTAGGATTGTGACCAAGAATCACTTATTCAGCAAAATTGATTACAATCCTTTGGGGGAAAGATGGATATTTAAGGAAATGGACAACTTTCAGACATTTGTAATGAAAAAAAAACAGAACTGAATAGAAAATTAGATTTTCAAATATAGGACTCAGAAGAAGCATGAGTAGATAATAAGGAAAATGATATCATAAGGGACTTAATAAGGTCTTATTTTAATAAATAAAAATTTCCTACATGGGAGCTTGATACTTGTAGCCCATTAGAAAGTTCTCATTATTATGGCAGTTAGAAGAAGTACGTATAGACAGAAGGTATGGGTGTGAGTGAATATATGAGTTGAATATATATTTTAAATGATCAAATTAAAGAGTGAGAGAGGAATGTACTTGGATAAAGGAAAAGAGAAAAGTAGAATGGTACAGATTATCTGCAATAAAAAAGAATCAAGAAAAAACCTTTACTATGGAGAGAAAGAAGAAGAGGAGAGGGAGAGTGAACAATATTCTCATCAGAATTAGCTCTAATATGAAATAATACACATACTCAATAGGGGTATTGCAATCTATCTTACCCTGCAGGATAACAGGAGGGGAATGGGATATGGGAAGGAGGGAGGAATAACAAGAGATAGCATATTGGGGGAAGGAGTGATCAGAGCAAAACACTTTTGAGAAGGAATAGGGTGAAATGAGAGAGAGAATAAATGGGAGGAAATACAATTAGCAATAGTAATTATAAAAACTAAATTTTAAAGCAAATTTCTTTGATAAGACCTCATTTCTCAAACAGAGAGAACTGAATCAAATTTACACAAAAATAACAGCTATGCTCCAATTGCTAAATGATCAAAAGATATGATTCCAGCCCAAAAAGCTGTAAATTCATGGACATCCATTAACTTAAAACACTACTATTAAGCATGAATGCCAAAAGAAATTGGGGGAAAAAAAGGAAAATTATCCATATGCACAAAAATGTTGATAGAAGCTCTCTTCTCAGTACAAAACCATTGGAAATTCAGCAGATACTCCTCAGAGGAATGCTCAATAAACTGTGGTATGTGGTTGTGATGGAATATTATTATTCTCTAGAAACTCTTAATCAGGATGTTCTTAGAAAAAATCTGGAAAGTCCTCCATGAAAAAAAAATTAAATATAATGTGCACAAATTAATAACAATGTTCTGGGATGGCTAACTATAAAACACTTTGCTATTCTCAGCAGTTCAACTACTCTGAAGAAACTATGATGAAAAATCTTACCCATATCCATAGAAGGAACTGGTTGTGTCTGAATATACACTGAAGTATTCCCTCTGTTGCTGTCTGTCTCTGTCTTTGTCTCTGTGTGTATCTCTCTGTCACATTGTCTCTCTGTCTTTGTCTGTCTCTGTCTCTAATTTAATTTTTTTAATGTTTTCTTTCACAACTTGACTTTCATGGAAATGTTTTGTGTAACTTCACAGAGTTTTTTTTTTTAATTGTAAGTGGGGATAAAGGATAAAACTTAGAACTCAAAAATCGTAAAAAAACAAATATATAAAAAATAATTTTAATGCAACTGGAGAAGATAGTCAATTAATACACTAATTTAGAAAAATCCAAAACACTGAGAACACAAAGCTGTACTTGTTCTATGTATGAATGAATATGAAAAACTCAAAGAATTTCCAATAGACTTGGAAAAGAGGCATCTGCATGGAGAGAGACAACTAAGTAGACTGAATGTGGATCAGATTTCACCTTTTTGTTGTTATTGTTTTCTTGTTTTTTCTCATTTTTTCTCTTATCTAATTTTTCTTGTGCAACATGATAATTTTGAAAATATGTTTAGAAAAATTGCACATGCTTAACCTATATCAAATTGTGTTTGTTCTCTTGGGGAGGGGGGAGAGGAAGGAAAGAAGGAAGAAAATTTACAAGAATGAATATTGAAAACTATCTTTACATGAATTTGAAAAAAAAAGGCTTACAAAGAACTTAAAAATAAAATGAAATATCAGAATCTGTCTGATAGTCTAATATGGTAAGAAAACTAAAGTTCTGTGAACTCTCTGTACACTATGAGAATGAGAAATTTAAGAATAAAAAATCCAGAGAGTTGGACAATGTATAAAGTTTAAAACTGGAATATATTCAATCTCTGTGAAATGTTATTAGATTGACTTAAATGTCCATATTTCTCATGAAAACCTCTTTTTGTTAATATTTCTGTTATTGTAAAAGTCACAAAACTATTTCCTTATAGTTATATTATCTGTTAAAAAAAGAATTTGATATAAATCTTTTTGTCATGAATCAATTGGTGTTTTCATTGCTATTAGAATCCCTACTTCATTAATACATTGAAGTCTTTTTTTCAGTATAATATAACACTTTTAGTGTAATATTCAATAATTCAATAAATATTTTAAAAATATGTATCATGTATTACATGCAGTAAATGCTGTCCTCAAATAACAGACAAATAAATACCTGATGATTTGTAAAAGAGAACATTAGCCACTAATGGGATGGATGAAGTCTTACCATATTCAGAACAAGGCACTTATAGTTTACCTGACTGAACATTGAAGAAAGTAATTCTTCCAGGAAGGAGATGATAAGAAAGACTGAATTTAAGGTATGGAGAACACTCTCAAAAAGTCATGGAGCAGATGGAATATTGGGTTTAAGGAGTACCAGGCAGGGCTAAAATATAAATTGTGTGAGGGGGTGGTGAAGTAAGTCTGAAAAATCAAACTCAAGCCAGAGTGTGCTGAGCTTTAAATATCTAGCTGAGGAATTTGCATGTTACCATAGAGGCCATGGTGATCTACCGAAGCCTCTTAATCATGTGAGTAATATGCTCAGGTCTTTGGTTTAGGGAAATTCTGTTTGTAACAGTGTGTGTTTAAAGATGAGGAAAGAGACAAGAAGGCTCTTGGAAGAAAAGACTTTCCAAAATATAAAAGCAATGTTGCAATAAAATATCATCATTATAATTTTATTATTTTCCCTCTAAAATAACATTTAAAAGGTTTGCTGACATCTAAATAATGAAATATTTCCTTGAGGGATGAAATGGCTTTTGCATGAAGAAAAGACTATCTAGGGTCATATTTGTTTTGTGTGGCTAGAGATATCATATTACATAGAGAAATGTTTTCCCTCAATGTAAGTTTTCATATTTGACTTTTAAAATGTCTTTATTGAATTTTATTCAGCTATAATATAATACTAGTTGATTGAGGGATCATCTGGCATTTTTCATTGTTTAAAAGAGGTTATCCACAAAGCAAATTGCTTTGTAAAAGCTATTATCCATGATGAAAAGTCATCCTGTGATCTCAGATTAAATCACAAAAACAAAATGCTGGCATTTTGAACATGTACTGAGACATTTGCAACACTCTTCTTCTCCTTCCCAAGTGCCCTTTTTCTTCTTTATCATTGAAAAACACTGCTATCAAAACTTTACTATAAACACAAGGCATCCATTGTGAATACGAAGATTATGAGCAAAACTGGAAATTTAATTCAACTACTTTCATCCTGACAGGTATGATTATACAAAGCTGTGAACTTGTCATTCTTAATAAGCACAGGATCCCCCAATATTGTATCCAAAAAACAAATAAGAACTTTTCTATCTGACTTTCTCAAAGGGACAAACTATGTGTGCCCTAAGCCTGTGTGCTCTAAGAAGTTTGGAAAAAATAAATCTATATAGATCAAGATGGGTGACCTAGACAACTGAAGCTATGATCAGCAAACAAGCTTCTTTTGCTTTTAATAAAACTCTTTCATTTTCACTTTGTCATTCAGTTTACCTATAATGGCAAAGTACTTTGAGGAGGCTAACTTTCTCCTGGGTGAGGTATTCCACAACCTAGATGAAGAAATTGAGACATAATGAATTGTGATTTCCAAGAGTGAATGAGATAATAACTTTCAGAGGCGGAACTCAAACCAGCTTTCTCTGATGTTAAGATCAGCTCTCTGGAAATGATAGAAATTATTTTTATTATGGTATCTTAATATTATAGAGACAAGTCACATAACTTGTCACTTTGATTCCAAAAAGAAGAGGAAGATTATTATTATCATTATCATCATCATCAATTTATGGAGGCAGAAGAGAGAAGCAATTAGGGAGGCAACATTTCAATCTGATCCTTTGTTTAAATGAGGTAGAGAATCACTACATTCTAGCAAAAAGAAATGAAAATGTTTTCTTGTTGTAACTCAGGGAAAAGACAAATAGGCAGATTACCACCTTGGAACTGGAATGGCAGTGCCGATTCTTACTTTATAGCAAAACATCCAAAATTATCCTTCCATTCTGTCTTTAGTTATTTAGACCAAAAAGGTTAGGGGACTATTTCTATTTGGCAATTGCTTGATAGTCACCTTGTACAGTTGAGCTAAAACTAGACTTTAGAAACCTCAAGTCTAAATCCTAATGAGATGACCTCAAAGGGTTCTTCTAACTCTAAAATTTTATGAACCTGATTTTTAAAAGGTCACCTAAAACATAAATCCCAGTTTTCTTACTCTGTAAAATGAGGAAAATGTTACCAGTATTCCATGAAAGTCTCTATATATTTTATGTTAGAAATCATAATTGTCATATGATTTATTATTTTACAACTATAGCTAATTGGTCAAGATTACATTTGTTAATCAACATATATGCATTTACACATAAATAGCTCTGGTTTTGGAATGATGAAAGTCGCTACTTTTTGAAAGTAGAAAAAGCCCATGCTCTAGCTTAGAAAACTCAAGTTCAATAATAATTCTGTCACTTGCTATGTGTATAACTTTAAGTAAGTCATTTCCTATCTATAAACCTCAGTTTCTTCACTTTTCAAATGAGGTACTTAAATTAGATGATTACTCTGATTTCCTTCCAGCTCAAGATCAATGATCCAATTAATTGGCTCCTTCTTTCAGCCGTTCTCTTCCTGTTCTTGACCCATCATTATCTTGTCTCTCTTCCTGTGGTCCAGTTTGCCTTTCTCTCAAAAGATACAATGCTGGACAATTAAGCCAATTCTCCCTAAGAAACATTATAGATATTTCCTCTGCAAAGGTATTTTGCATTACAATTTTTAAAGTCTCTTGAGAGCTGAAAAATCCTTAGAAACCAAAGGAATGAATTTCAAGCCCAGTGACAGTTCATCAGGGAAGCCCAGTGACAAAAGTATTTAAGAGCAGATTATCAACCCTAGTGTCAAGACCTGGTGCCAGTCATTAGTCACTCATTCTCTAAGGATGAATAAATGAGTTCAATAGGTAGAGGTGGGTTATCCAGCACTCAGAGTCCATCTGTGACATATATGATTGCTTAGATCTCTTTTTGTTTCTTTTTTTGTGAGTAGTTTAATATCATAGTGGATAGAAGGCTGGAGATCAGAAAATTTGCTTTAAATTCTATCTCTAGTACATACAAAGTGTCTGATTCTAGGCAGATCACAATAGAATCTGAGAGTTATTTTTTCCCCTCTAAAATGGGTCTACATGCATCCTAAAACATGTGAAATTAAAAGTTAGAAATCCATGTGAGATGCATTGGCTGCTTTAAAAGCAGGGTTTCTTAAAGTTTTTCCATTAGAAATCCCTATTTGCCTGCAAAAATTTTATATGACCCTGGGTATATTGGTATTCTATAAGTATATAAAATGGGTATACAAATCAAACATTTATGATAATAAATCATACAGAAATTTATTTTAAAACTATTCTTTGATATATATATATATATATATACATATATATATATATAATCTTACAATTTACTAAAGATGAAATACAATTTGTATACTGATGAGCTAGATATGCTTGTTTATTTTTAAATAAAGAATTAAATTTTGGCAGAATATTTGATACCTGTTACAGTTGCCAAATTTTTCTCAACTTCTAAATTTAGTTCACAAGATCCCAAATGAGTCATGACCTTCCACTTAAGAGTCTTTGCTTTAAAAACTTTAAAAACATTAAGTAAATGTCTGTTGTGGCTGTTCTCCTTTTGAACATGGTTGTATAGTGCAAAGGGAACTGGATTTTGACATATGAATACTTGCTTTAAAATTCTGGCTCTCAATTTTTATATGTTCTTAAGCCAAATATTTAATCATTATGGGTTTTAGTTTTGTGTTCTTGACAATAAGGGATTTGAACTAGAGAATCTCTAATGTCTTTCCTAGTCCTCAATCCTATTGGTCTGTGGCCAGATAGTAAATAATTTCATTAATGTGGACAAACAGAATATTCAGGTAAAAATGAAGGCGATCTTTGAGAGAAATGATCATTCTCTTTTAGAGTTGATGATAAAAAAGAGGTAAATCTGATATGCACCTTAGATTTAAGGAAAGCAACTTTCAAAAGGTTTTTAGTATGTATAAGTAAAGTACTGTGAACTAAAATTCTATTAGGCAAATAAGGTTTCCTTGTATGGGAGCAGTGAAATATCCATTTGGGTAATCAATTACACATTTGACAAAAGCAAGCATACAATTCTGTTTCTTGAATTCCTTTAAAAAAAGATGCATCTGAGAATACAAAAGATTCTGAGACCAAAATAATTAAGTTACCTAAAGATTTCTTTTTCAAAGATCAGCAATTTGACATTTTGTACCTGTTCTCTTACTTATGCTAATTCACTGAAAATCCTCTCTCCCAATATAAGGATATGTTGGAAAGCACAAAATTGCCAGCTAGTCTTAGCAATGTTCCTCAATCCCTACACTTGCTCACTACCGACAATCTTCAAATTACATGAGCTATGTATTTGACTATATCATATAAACTCAATTCTGAATTTCTAAAGTTTCGTTTGTCACATTTACCATCATTTATATTTTCATAGAATTACAGTTTAATTTATATTTTAAACAGTGAGTTTGGTTACTAGGTCAATTCATTTAACCTCTATGAGCTGCAGTTTCCTTATCTGTCAAATGAGGATAAGGCTTTTTTTTTTTTTTTTAAACCTCATAGGGTTGTTGTAAGGACTCTGTATGTAGTCCTTTGTAAAATAGAAATTGTCATTGAAATAGTATGCTATTATTAATGCAAAATGGTAAGGAAATGAGTTGTTTGAACTATATAGAATCCAAGATGCATTAGTTTGGTGGAATGAGTTCATCAAATGGTTCTGTATTGTCTCTGAGTTGACAAGGTCAATGGATACAGATAAACAATCTATACAAATGTCTAAAGTTCAGGAAAGCAGAACTAAATGTCCTAATATAAAGAGGTTTCTTTACGCTTTTAAGTGCCACTGGAAACTAGGAAGATGAAACCCCTGAGAAGGAAAAGGCTTTGGATGGAGTTACCTTATTCAAAAGTAATAAAATGGATTAAAATAAAAGGGGAATGTCAATTGTATATATCAAGAATATATGTTCATATGAACAAATCTAGGAACCAATGGGGAAAAACATATATAATATATAATGTATTTGAGTGGAGGTCACTGGAAGAAGAAAAATAAGCTATTCTGTCACTGAAATATTCTATGTCAGAATAGGCAGAAAAAGGAAATAGATAATGAATTCAGGACACAGATTACAAGTCTGAAACAGAGTTAATATATAGAAGATATATGAGATATTGGAGTTTGAACTTCCAACAAAATTAGAATAGCTAATATTTCTGATTTGTTGAAAATAATTTAATCCTTTAAAAGTGGATAAACCAACAAAGGAATATTGTGTGTGTGAGTGTGTGTGTGTGTGTGTGTGTGTGTGTGTGTGTGTGTGTGTGTGTGTGAGATTAACAGAGCTGAAGTGAATGCTGGATAAAAATGATGAGGACTGTGAGAAAAATACCTCCCCACAGCCCTCAGAGTTTATGACAAAGGAGGAAAAAAGGCTATGCTTAAGACTTAAGAAAAGCAAATTTCAGAGAAGTCCTTGAAAGCATAAATAAAATCCCATGAACTAAAATTCTACTGGGTAAATAACCTGGGTAAATAGCCCTGGGAGTATAGGAGCTATCATAATTGAGAAAAGAAAAGGCAGAGATGGTCAAGTTTTATTTTGAATCTGTTTACCAAAGGGAATGACTTTTATACTAGCAACAGCAGATTCAAACTGGCCAAGCTGATACCAAAGATAAATAAGAAAATACCAAGAAAGCAAAAGTTTCCCTTGCTGAATTTAACTCACCTGGCTCAGATGAACCACAAATACTGAAATAACTGTCAAATGTGATTTCTAGGTCATTGTCAGTGACATTTGAACAATCATAGAAAAAGAGAGTAGTATTAGAAGATTGGAGGAGAACAAATATTGTCTTGTTATTTTTAAAGGGAAGAAAACAGTATGTAGAAACTATAGATCAGAAAACTTGACTTTGATTCCTGTGAAAGTTATAAAGTGAATTCTTAAAGTTATGGCTAGTAAATACCTAGAAAAGAAATGGTGATTATAAAGAATAAGTGACTTTAGAAGGAACAGATTGGGTCAGACTGATTTATTTGTCTTGCTGGCGGCATTACTAACCTAGGACATGAAGGGAAATATTATAGTTACAATTTGTCTAGATTTGTTTTGGTAGAGGTATATTGGATATTAATGAAGAACTAGAAGCTTTATATGAGGAGTTGCCAAGGCTTTTTCAGAGCTTCTCATCCTCTTTTGGAGTCTACTTATTCAACTCTCACTTGTCGTTCCAAAAAGTTATACCATGTTCAGCAGCCACATCCAAGTAAGCTGTTTCAACAGAAAAACTAAACTAGGTTGAGTATAACCAACAGTCCTCAGATCCATAGAAGGAGGTCTTTCCTAAACACACAAAGGCTTCTCCTGGAAGGATACTAGATAAGAACAATTTTTTCAGCTTCAATAGGCATTGTAGTGTACTTTAGAGCTTGGTCAGACATTGAAGACTGTAAGGTTATCCTTTGCAACCCAGGTTATCATCAGTTATCTAGACTTTTGCCTTATCCTAGACTTTGATGATTGGGAGAGGCTGATGACATTTTGCTATTTGCCTTTCTTAAACCTAATTATTTACCAAATCAATACATCACCTCATGATGTCATTGGGCCTCTTTGAAAATAAGGAATAAACAACAAAATACTTTTTTTTCCAAAACATTTGATAAAAGTATCTTATGTTATTCTTCTTAAAAATATGGAGAGATATTGACAAAACAAAATTGATGAAATAAGATGTTCTTAACCTGGGATTCAGGAACTATTTTTAATATTTTTAACTATTTTAAACAATTTGAACTTCTTTATGGTTGTAGGTATTTTTGTATTACACTTAGATTGTTCAAAAAAGAAGTGCATAGACTTCATTTTATTGCTAAAAGGGTCCATGACAGAGATGATATTAAAAAACTCTGATTTAGATGGATTTGAAATTATGTGAGTAAGGGAACTCAAAGAATGTTATTTAGTGCCTCAATATCAACTTGAAAGGGGATGTCAAGTGGAGGGCATCAGGCATCTGTGTTTGGGATAACCATCATTTGCAGAAAATAATAGAATAAATGGCTAAAAAACATATTGACAGAGGCAAGATCCAATAAATCCTGGACAGGTTAAAGCATTAGAATGAATCTATTAAGTTGTAATTCATTAATGATTAATGTAAAGTCATAGAATTATAGATCTGAAGCAAATAAGCCAAGAAATGGGAAGGAATTAAAGGCAGAAAAAGAGATAACTCAAAACCGAACCTGAGATATTTACACCAAAATGATACCAGGATGACAATGAACTAGACAAGGAGTTTGTTTCATTAGTACAAGATTGAAAAAAAAGCAAATGAGAAACAAATAAAATATCAAACAACAAAATGATAATGCAATTTTATGGAAACCAAGGCAGAAAAGAATACCCAAGATTTAGAAGATTGATGTATAATAGAGTGGAATCATTCAAAAAATGTCAGAGGGCAGTATTGTCTTTTGACTGTTTTTATGGTAGGAGGCAAAGTCATTTATTGAAAAAGAGATGAATAGAGATTGATTTGAAAAGCTTGAAGAGAGAGAACAAAGTTGGCAAATACTTTTTTAGAGGTAATGATAAAGAGCCAATGAATGATGAGTAAAAGAATTTCTGCATGACTGTGAGAGTTCAATTAAAGTTCAACATTTTGGAACTAGTTGGTGTGAATTCTTAAAATTCTCTAAAAGCAATAGAAAAGAAAAATTATCAGAATGGATTAGAACTTAGAAATTTCCCAGAGAAAGGAGAAGTGATCAAGGAGTTCACATGTGAAAGGTAATGATTTCTTGAATTAGTCAAGATTGTGAAGGAAATAATGCAGTCCAAAAGAGAAATCATTCACTAGGAGAAAAAGGAGATATCAAAGAACTATGGGCTGCATTGAATATGAAAATTAAATTTAGAATGAATTAATTAATTGAAGTAGAAAGCCAATTGATTGGGATCAGAGAGAAGTGCTACAGAGATAACAATCATCCATCATAGTAGGACAGTTTTGGATAATAAAGAGACCTATCTATGACATCATTATCCCTATGGTCAGCTGAGGTAGAGTGGAAATGGAGGTATGAGAACTATGGAGATTACTGATTTGAGAGATTTGATAACTAACTTCCATAATGAGCTCACCAAAATTGAGTAAAGATATTGAGATAGAAAGTAATAGTATGTGCCAGGTAGAGATCTCATTGATGAGGGAAAGCAGGAAATGAGAAGTCATCATATGATATCAAAAAAGATCTAGACAGGTTCTTGTGATCTGATGGATTGAATTTCATAGAAGTATAGATTGCTGAGCAACAGTTATCGTGGGAGAGGGTGTTTATAGCAATGGGAGGTAAGGATCAGTTGATGTAGTGAAGTATAACTAGTGCACAGCACAGTAGCTCCATTGGTATACAAAGTATTTGAGGAAAGCCTTAAATATTGGGTGGGCTGACCATGCTGAATTCAAATGAAGCGATACATGGGTAATATTCATATAAGATGGAAAAGTATCTGGGGTTTTGATATTTCTCACTGGAGAGAATTCTCACATTTATTAAGATTTCAGTTAAGAAAAGAATGAAACAGAGCTTGTTCTAGAAAACCAAAAATGGGACAGTGGATCCAAGATGGCGGAGAAGATACATGCAAATTTCTAAGCTCCTTTCAAATCAGCCTCAAAAATAATGCTAGACTGATAAAAACCAAAGGATTAGAAGCCTTACCAGCTGAAGAGATTCTGGAATTTTGACAGAAAAGGTTGGTTCCGAGGGGAGGAAAAAAAAAAAAAGATCAGCACAACAGTGTTGGATTGGGGCTAGCACACTGTGCCAAACGGGCTGGGGAGAACTCTGGGATCAGAAAAGCCACTGAAATAGAGGAATCTGGCATAGGCTGAGAGCTCTACTCTGCTTATAAATAGCAGATCAGCAGATAAATCAAAGTCAAATTAAAGCAATAGCCAGAAAATATAATCACCCCAAACCAGAAGCAACTAACAGATCTTGGCAAGGCTGCACAGCCACCTGGTGCTGTCTAGGGCTTTTCCTTGGGGCAGTTAAGAACCAGAACAGCGGGGGACACAGCTTGGGGCAGCCTCTAATCCACATAGTGTGGAGCTCAGTCTGAGGCAGTGGAATTCTCCCTGTAGCGAAACTCCAGCAGCAGAAATAGAATAACAGCAGAACCTTCACAGTAGGGACTATGGTTTCTGGGCAGACACTTCCGGTTTGAGCACAGGGGCTTTTCACATTAGCTGCTAATATCCATGGCCCCACCGGAGGCTTTGGCTGGGGTTTGTGACACTTTTACTGTTCAGCCTCTAGTCTCAGGGCAGTCACAAGGCCATATAGTGAGTCCTTGATTGGGCACTCCTTGCAACACAGCTGGGCTAACAATCTCTAAGTCACTTCTGGGGGGGGGGGGTGGACTCTCTGCCAGAGCTCTCTCTCTTAGTCCATACACAGGATAGTGGCAACCTATCCCTGTCTGGGAGGAAGCTGACAAATTTCCTAACCAAATTGCAGACCCTACACAGAGTGTTAACAATGAGTAAGAAACTGAAGAGAACGATTGACACCTTCTATTCAGAGAAAGAACTGGAATCCAACCCCAAGGAGGTTAACAGCAGACAGTCTCCAGATAACACCCTAAAGGGGAATGACACCTGCCCCCCATCACATAATTCAGGTTTGATTTTGGGTTGGGGGTTTTTAATTTGGTCTTTTTCTAGCTTTTTAAGCTGCAGGCCCAATTCATTGATCTTCTCTTTCTCTAGTTTATTCAAGTAAGCCTTTAAAGATATAAAATTTCCCCTAATTACTATTTTAGGTGCATTGCACAAATTTTAAGATGATGTCTCATCATTGTCATTATCTTGGGTGAAATTATTAATTGTTTCTATAATTTGCTGTTTCACCCAGTCATTCTTTAAGATAAGATTATTTAGTTTCCAATTACTTTTTGGTCTATTTACCCCTAAGTTCTTGTTGAATGTAGTTTTATTGCCCACTGATCCGAGAAGAAATCATTTAAAATTTCTGCTTTCCTGCATTTAATTTTGAGATCTTTATGTCCCAATATATGATCAATTTTTGTATAGGTTCCATGAACTGCTGAGAAGAAAGTATATTCCTTTCTGTTACCATTCAGTTTTCTCCAAAGATCTATCATACCTAGTTTTTCTAATGATCTATTTACCTCTTTAATTTCTTTCTTATTTGTTTTGTGGTTTGATTTATCTAATTCTGAGAGTACAAGGTTGAGATCTCCCACTATTATACTTTTGCTGTCTGTTTCTTCTTGCAACTCTCTTAACTTCTCAAGATCTGGCTGCCTCCATATTAAAGGATGAAAGGTCCTGGAACCTGATATTCCAAAAGGCAAAAAAAACTAGGACTGCAAACAAGAATAAACTACCCAGCTAAGTTTAGCATTTTCTTCTATAGAAGAAGATGGACATTTAATGAAACAGAGGAATTCCATTTGTTTCTAAGAAAAAAACCAGACTTAAACAAAAGATTTGATCTACATCCACAAGACACAAGAGAAGCAGAATACAGTTTCCTTCCTTATCTCTTTTAATTAGATCAATTTCTCTTTCTTTTGCTTGATATGAGATAAGGATGGATACCCCTGTTGTTTTGGCTTCAACTAAAGTATAATACATTCTGCTCCAACTTTTTACCTTTACTCAGTATGTATCTCCCTGCTTTAAACTGTTTCCTGTAAACAACATATTGTAGGGTTCTGACTTTTGATCCAGTCTGCTATCTGCCTCGGTTTTATGGGAGAGATTAGCTCATGCACATTTACAGTTAAAATTACTAATTCTGTATTTCCTGCCATCTTATTATCCCCTGATTATGCTTTTTTTTTCCCCTTGTTCCCCCTGAACCCCTTCCCCAGTAATGAATTTATGGACAACACTTGTGACGAAGAGCCCGCCCTTTTTAGTATCCCTCCCCCCTCCTTATAAGTCCCTTCCCCTTTCTTGTACTCTTCCCTTATTCCTCTTTTCCTTTTCCTTTTTCCTCCCCCCTTTATAATGAGGTGAGAGAGAATTCTCTGAAAAACAAATATGTCAATTATTTCCTCTTTGAGCCTACTCTTATGAGAGTAAGATTCATACAATGTTTCTCCCCCTTTATGTGAAATGGATGACTTCCTCCAAAAATATAGGCTTCCTAGATTAACAGAGGAGGAGATAAACTGCTTAAATAGTCCCATTTTAGAAAAAAAAAATAGAACAAGCTATTAATCAACTCCCCAGGAAAAATTCCCCAGGACCAGATAGATTTACATGTGAATTCTACCAAACATTTAATGAACAATTAGCCCCAATATTATACAAATTATTTGAAAAAAATAGGGGATGAAGGAGTCCTACCAAACTTCTTTTATGACACAGACATGGTACTGATACCTAAACCAGGTCAATCGAAAACTGAGAAAGAAAACTATAGACCAATTTCCTTAATGAATATTGATGCTAACATGTTAAATAAGACTTTAGAAAATCATCCCCAGGATAATGCATTATGATCAAGTAGGATTTATACCAGGAATGTAGGGCTGGTTTAATATTAGGAAAAGTTTTAGTATAATTAAACATATTAACAATCAAATAAAAAAAAAAAACATATGATCATCTCAATAGATGCAGAAAAAGCATTTGATAAAATACAACATCCATTTCTACTAAAAACACTTGAGAGTATAAGAATAAATGGACTATTCCTTAAAATAGTCAGGAGCATATATTTAAGACTATCAGTATGTATAATATGTAATGGAGATAAACTGGAACCGTTCCCAGTAAAATCAGGAGTGAAACAAGGTTGCCAACTATCACCATTACTATTCAATATTGTATTAGAAATGCTAGCCTTGGTAATAAGAGTCAAGAAAGAGATTAGGGAATAAGAGTAGGTAATGAGGAAATCAAACTGCCATTCTTTGCAGATGATATAATGGTATACTTAAAGAACCCCAGAGATTCTAATAAAAAGTTATTAGAAATAATTCACAACTTTAGCAAAGTTGCTGGATACAAAATAAATCCACATAAATCCTCACCATTTTTATACATTACCAACAAAATGCAACAGCAAGAGATACAAAGAGAAATCCCATTCAAAACAAATGTTGTTGAGAGTATAAAATATTTGGGAATCCATCTACAAAGAAAAGTCAGGAATTATATGACCAAAATTACCAAACACTTGCCACAAAAATACAATCAGATTTAAATAATTGGAAAGACATTAATTGAATAGGCTGAGCAAATATAATAAAGATGACAATACTCCCCAAACTAATACCAATCAGACTCCCAAGAAACTATTTTAATGACCTAGAAAAAATAACAACAAAATTCATATGGAAGAATAAGAGGTCGAGAATTTCAAGAGAATTAATGAAAAAAAGTCAGATGAAGGTGGTCTAGCTGTACCTGATCTAAAGCTATATTATAAAGCAGCAATCACAAAAACCATTTGATATTGGTTAAGAAATAGACTAGTCGATCAGTGGAACAGATTAGGTACACAGGACAAAATAGGGTACAAGTATAGCAATCTAGTGTTTGACAAACCCAAAGATACCAACATTTGGGATAAAAATTCATTATTTGAAAAAAAAAACTGTTGGGAAAACTGGAAATTAGTATGGCAGAAATTAGATATGAATCTACACTTAACACCATATACCAAGATAAGATCAAAATGGGTCCATGATTTAGGCATAAAGAATGAGATCATAAATAGATTAGAGGAACAGAGTATAGTCTACCTCTCAGACCTGTGGAGGAGGAAGGAATTTATGACCAGAAGAGAACTAGAGATCATTATTGATCACAAAATAGAAGATTTTGATTACATCAAACTAAAAAGTTTCTGTACAAACAATACTAATGCAAACAAGATTAGAAGGGAAATAACAAATTGCAAAAATATTTTTACAATTAAAGGTTCTGATAAAGACCTCATTTCCAAAATATATAGAGAACTGACTCTAATTTATAAGAAATCAAACCATTCTCCAATTGATAAATGGTCAAAGGATATGAACACAATTTTCAGATGATGAAATTGACACTATTTCTACTCATATGAAAGAGTGTTCGAAATCACTATTGATCAGAGAAATGCAAATTAAGACAACTCTGAGATACCACTATACACCTGTCAGATTGGCTAAGATGACAGGAACAAATAATGATGAATGTTGGAAGGGATGTGGGAAAACTGGGACACTAATACATTGTTGGTGGAGTTGCACAAGAATCAAGCCATTCTGGAGAGCAATTTGCAACTATGCCCAAAAAGTTATCAAACTGTGCATACCCTTTGATCCAGCAGTGCTACTACTGGGCCTATATCCCAAAGAAATACTAAAGAGGGGAAAGGGACCTGTTTGTGCAAAATGTTTGTGGCAGCTCTATTTGTAGTGGCTAGAAACTGGAAAATGGATGTCCATCAATTTGAGAATGGTTGGATAAATTATGGTATATGAATGTTATGGAATATTATTGCTTTGTAAGAAATGAACAGCAGGATTAATACAGAGAGGTTTGGAGAGACTTGCATGAGCTGCTGCTGAGTGAAATGAGCAGAATCAGGAGATCACTATAAACTTCAACAACAATACTGTATAAAGACATATTCTGAGTGAAGTGGATATCTTCAACATAAAGTAGATCCAATTCACTTCCAGTTGATCAATGATGGACAGAAACAACTACACCCAGAGAAGGAACATTGGAAATTGAATGTATACTGTTCACACTACTGTCTTTCTACCCAGATTACTTATATCTTCAGAATCCAATTCTTACCGTGCAATAAGAAAATTGGATTTACACACATATATTGTATCTAGGTTATACTGTAACACATTTAATATGTATGGGGTTGCCTGTCATCTAGGGGAGGGAGTAGAGGGAGGGAGGGGAAAATTTAGAAAAATGAATACAAGGGATAATGTTGTAAAAAAAAATTACTCATGCATATGCACTGTCAAAAATTATAATTATAAAATTAATAAAAAATTAAAAATTAAAAATGAATATACAAAAATATCTTATTTATTCCAGAGATGAAATATATATATATATATGAAAATTCAGAAGAACAACACTGTGTGCCAGGTCTTGGGAACCTGAATATTAGACATGAACTTAGACTGAAGAAGTTTATAGTCTTATAAAGGTGAATAGACACATATACACATTTTAAGGTAACTAAACAAAGAAATCTCCTGTAGGTATAAAAAATCAAAATGAAAGACTCTGAGGGAAATAAAAAACATCCAAGCAAAACAAGAAGATTATGAAAAAAAAGTTAATCAACTAGAAAAGGAGATAAATGGGAAAAAGGGGAGAAAGTGTCTACAAATGGGAAGTAAAGAATTTGAAACACATAGTCTTGACAAAGAATGGGATGTGATAAAGAAAGGTAGAGGTAAAGGTCAAAAGTTATACTATGGTCAGTTAAGGGAATTTCAAAATTATTTTTTTTTCCTAGAATATTATATTTTAATAATCAAAAAAAAACTAAGGTTGTGATTGAAAATGTTACACCTCGCAAAAATAAGTATAATATTAAACAAAAAAATGTACATTCAACAAACTTTCAAATATGTTTGTTATTTCTTCAAACAAACCTCAACTCAATAGGAAATCTTTTTTTTTTTTTTTTTTTAATTTTTTTTTTTATTATATATATATATATATTATAATATTATCCCTTGTATTCATTTTTCCAAATTACCCCCCCTCCCTTATTCCCTCCCCCCGACGACAGGCAATACCATACATTTTACATGTGTTACAATATAGTCTAAGTACAATACATGTGTGTGAATATCATTTTCTTGTTGCACAATAAACATTAGAATCCGAAGGTACATGCAACCTGGGCAGACAGATATTAGTGCTAACAATTTACATTCCCCTCCCAGTGTTTCTTCTCTGGGTGTATCTACCTCTGTCCATCATTGATCAACTGGAAGTGAGTTGGATCTTCTTTATGTTGAAGATTTCCACTTCCATCAGAATACATCCTCATACAGTATCGTTGTTGAAGTATACAGTGATCTTCTGGTTCTGCTCATTTCACTCAGCATCAGTTGATTTAAGTCTCTCCAACTCTCTCTGTATTCCTCCTGCTGGTCATTTCTTACTGAGCAATAATATTCCATAACTTTCATATACCACAATTTACCCAACCATTCTCCAACTGATGGACATCCATTCATCTTCCAGTTTCTAGCTACAACAAAAAGAGCTGCCACAAACATTTTGGCACATATATGTCTCTTTCCGCTCTTTAGTATTTCTTTGGGATATAATCCCAGTAGTAGCGCTGCTGGGTCAAAGGGTATGCACAGTTTGATAACTTTTTGGGCATAATTCCAGATTGCTCTCCAGAATGGCCGGATTCTTTCACAACTCCACCAGCAATGTATTAGTGTCCCAATTTCCCCACATCCCCTCCAACATTTGTCATTATTTGTTCCTGTCATCTTAGCCAATCTGACAGGTGTGTAGTGGTATCTCAGAGTGGTCTTAATTTGCATTTCTCTGATCAGTAGTGATTTGGAACACTCTTTCATGTGACTGGATATAGTTTCAATTTCTTCCTCTGAGAATTGTCTGTTCATATCCTTTGACCATTTATCAATTGGAGAATGGTTTGGTTTCTTATAAATTATGGTCAGTTCTCTATATATTTTGGAAATGAGACCTTTGTCAGAACCTTTGTTTTTAAAAATATTTTCCCAATTTGTTACTTCCCTTCTAATCTTGTTTGCATTAGTATTATTTGTACAGAAACTTTTTAGTTTGATGTAATCAAAATCTTCTATTTTGTGATCAATAATGATCTCTAGTTCTCCTCTGGTCATAAATTCCTTCCTCCTCCACAAGTCTGAGAGGTAGATTATCCTCTGTTCCTCTAATCTATTTATTATCTCCCTCTTTATGCCTATATCATGGACCCATTTTGATCTTATCTTGGTATATGGTGTTAAGTGTGGATCCATATCTAATTTCTGCCATACTAATTTCCAGTTTTCCCAACAGTTTTTTCCGAATAATGAATTTTTATCCCTAATGTTGGAATCTTTGGGTTTGTCAAAGATTAGATTGCTATAGATGTACCCTTTTTTGTCCTTTGTATCTAATCTGTTCCACTGATCTACCGGTCTATTTCTTAGCCAATACCAAATGGTTTTGGTGACTGCTGCTATATAATATAGCTTTAGATCAGGTACACTTAGACCACCTTCCTCTGAGTTTTTTTTCATTAGTTCCCTTGCAATTCTTGACCTTTTATTCTTCCATATGAATTTTGTTGTTATTTTTTCTAGGTCATTAAAATAGTTTCTTGGGAGTCTGATTGGTATAGCACTAAATAAATAGATTAGTTTGGGGAGTATTGTCATCTTTATTATATTCGCTCAGCCTATCCAAGAGCACTGAATGTCTTTCCAATTATTTAAATCTGATTTTATTTTTGTGGCAAGTGTTTTGTAATTTTTCTCATATAATTCCTGACTTTTCTTTGGTAGATGGATTCCCAAATATTTTATACTATCAACATTTGTTTGGAATGGAATTTCTCTTTGTATCTCTTGCTGTTGCATTTTGTTAGTGATATATAAAAATGCCGAGGATTTATGTGGATTTATTTTGTATCCTGCCACTTTGCTGAAATTTTGAATTATTTCTAGTAGCTTTTTAGCAGAGTCTTTGGGGTTCTCTAAGTATACCATCATGTCATCTGCAAAAAGTGATAGTTTAATTTCCTCATTTCCTACTCTAATTCCTTGAATCTCTTTCTCGGCTCTTATTGCCGAGGCTAGCGTTTCTAGTACTATATTGAATAGTAATGGTGATAGTGGGCAACCTTGTTTCACTCCTGATCTTACTGGGAAAGGTTGCAGTTTATTTCTATTGCATATTATGCTTACTGACGGTCTTAAATATATACTCCTGATTATTCTAAGGAATAATCCATTTATTCCTATACTCTCAAGAGTTTTTAGTAGGAATGGATGTTGGATTTTGTCAAATGCTTTTTCTGCATCTATTGAGATGATCATATGGTTCTTATTAATTTGATTATTAATATGGTCAATTATATTAATAGTTTTCCTAATATTAAACCAGCCCTGCATTCCTGGAATAAATCCTACTTGATCATAGTGTATTATCTTGGAGATGATTTTCTGAAGTCTTTTTGCTAATATCTTATTTAAGATTTTAGCATCAATATTCATTAAGGAGATTGGTCTATAATTTTCTTTCTCAGTTTTCGATCTACCAGGTTTAGGTATCAGTACCATGTCTGTGTCATAAAAGGAATTTGGTAGGACTCCTTCATCCCCTATTTTTTCAAATAATTTATATAACATTGGGGCTAATTGTTCTTTAAATGTTTGGTAGAATTCACATGTGAATCCATCTGGCCCTGGGGATTTTTTCCTGGGGAGTTGATTAATAGCTTGTTCTATTTCTTTTTCTGAAATGGGACTATTTAAGCAATTTATCTCCTCCTCTCTTAATCTAGGGAGCCTATATTTTTGGAGGAAGTCATCCATTTCACTTAAGTTATCAAATTTATTGGCATAAAGTTGGGCAAAGTAACTCCTTATTATTTCTCTAATTTCCTCTTCATTGGTGGAAAGATCCCCCTTTTCATTTGTAAGACTATCAATTTGATTTTCCTCTTTCTTTTTTTTTGATCAAATTTACCAAAGGTTTATCTATTTTATTGGCTTTTTCATAAAACCAACTCTTGGTTTTATTTATTAATTCAATAGTTTTTTTACTTTCAATTTTATTGATTTCTCCTTTTAATTTTTGTATTTCGAGTTTAATTTTTGGTTGGGGGTTTATAATTTGGTCTTTTTCTAGCCTTTTAAGTTGTAAGCCCAATTCGTTAATCTTCTCTTTCTCAATTTTCTTCAAATAAGCCTCTAAAGATATAAAATTTCCCCTTATTACCGCTTTAGCTGCATCCCAAAGATTTTGATATGATGTCTCATCATTATCATTATCTTGGGTGAAATTGTTAATTGTTTCTATAATTTGCTCTTTCACCCAGTCATTCTTTAAGATGAGATTATTCAGTTTCCAATTACTTTTTGGTCTATTTACCCCTAACTTTTTACTGAATGTAGCTTTTATTGCATTGTGATCTGAGAAGAAGGCATTTATTATTTCTGCCTTCCTACATTTAATTTTGAGATCTTTATGTCCTAGTATATGGTCAATTTTTGTATAGGATCCATGAACTGCTGAGAAGAAAGTATATTCCTTCCTATTGCCATTCAGTTTTCTCCAAAGGTCTATCATACCTAGTTTTTCTAATGTTCTATTTACTTTTTTAATTTCTTTCTTGTTTGTTTTGTGGTTTGATTTGTCTAAATCTGAGAGTGCAAGGTTGAGATCTCCCACTATTATAGTTTTACTGTCTATTTCTTCTTGCAGTTCTCTTAACTTTTCCTTTAGAAAGTTAGATGCTATACCACTTGGTGCATATATGTTTAGTATTGATATGGCTTCATTATTTATGCTACCTTTCAGCAGGATATAGTTTCCTTCCTTATCTTTTTTAAGGAGATCTACTTCTGCTTTTGCTTGATCTGAGATAAGGATAGCTACCCCTGCTTTTTTGGCTTTACCTGAAGCATAATAGGCTCTGTTCCAACCTTTTACCTTTACTCTGTATGTATCTCCCTGCTTTAAGTGTGTTTCCTGTAGGCAACATATTGTAGGGTTCTGCTTTTTGATCCAATCTACTATCCGTCTCCGTTTGATGGGATCGTTCATCCCATTTACATTTACAGTTAAAATTACTAATTCTGTATTTCCTGCCATCGTATTATCCCCAGATTATGCTTTTTTCCCTTGACCCCCCTGATCCCCCTCCCCGATATTTAATTTACAGACCCCCCTTGTGACGTGCAACCCTCCCTCTTTTTTTTTTTTTTTTTTTAGGATCCCTCCCCCCTCCCTCCAAGTCCCTTCACTTATTCCCCTTTTCCTTTTCCCTTTTCCTCTCCCCCCTTTTAATGAGGTGAGAGAAAATTCTCTGAAAAACAAATATGTTAATTATTTACTCTTTGAGCCTCTTCTGATGAGAGTAAGATTCACACAATGATTCTCCCCCTCACTAAGTTCCCTCAGATATGGTGTATTTTCTATGTCTCTTCCTGGGATGTAGTTTCCCTCTTTTTATCACTCCTTCCCCTTTTTCTGAACCGACCTCCTTCCCTTTACCACACCCCCCCCTTTTTTTCTTTTATATCAGTAAAATCAAATTATCCTTGAGTATTTTTTATATACCCACAACAGAGTTACAGTTCTCAAGGGTTCTGTGTACCTTTTTCTGTTTCTCTTCAGTCTTGTGGATGTAGATCAAATTTTTTGTTTAAGTCTGGTTTTTTTCTTAGAAACATATAGAATTCCTCTGTTTCATTGAATGACCATCTTCTTCCATGGAAAAAGATGCTAAACTTAGCTGGGTAGTTCATTCTTGGTTGCAGTCCTTGATCTTTTGCCTTTCGGAATATCAGGTTCCAGGCCCTTCTATCTTTTAATGTGGAGGCAGCCAGATCTTGGGTGACCCTTATTGTGGCACCTTGGTATTTAAATTGTTTTTTTCTAGCTGCTTGCAGGATTTTCTCCTTTGTGTGGTAATTCTGCAGCTTAGCCACAATATTCCGTGGTGTTCTTTTTTTAGGGTCTATTTCAGAAGGAGTTCGATGAATTCTTTCCACATCTACTTTCCCTTCTGTTTCTATTATCTCTGGACAGTTCTCTTTGATAATTTCCTGTAAAATAGAATCTAGGCTCTTTTTTTGGTCATAGTTTTCTGGAAGTCCAATAATCCGCAGATTATCTCTCCTAGATCTATTTTCCAGGTCTATAGATTTTCCCAGTAAGTATTTGACGTTGTTCTCCAGCTTCTCATTTTTTTTGTTTTGTTTGACTGATTCTTGGGTTCTCTGTGAATCATTCATTTCTATTTGTTCCATCCTGACTTTTAAGGAGTTATTTTCTTCTTTCACAGTTTTTAGTTATTTTTGTAAATGCCCAATTTCGTTTTTAAATGAATTGTTTTGCTCTATTGAATTTTTTTCCATTTCCCTAATTTTTTTTTTTTGAGAATTATTTTCTTTTTCCAATTCAGAAATTCTATTTTCTTGAGACTTTTTTATCTTTTCCAATTCAGAAATCCTACTTTCCTGTGTTTTTTTAACCTTTTCTAATTCACTAATTTTGTTTCCCTGCATCTCCTGTGAATTCTTTATTTTTTCCAACTCCAATTTCAGGACGTTGTTATTCTCTATCATAACTTCCCTTTCCTTGCCCCATTTTTCTTCGATCTCCCTCAATTTCTTAAGAGCTTCTTCTAGGAGAGAGTTATGTGATGGGGGGCAGGAATCGTTCCCCTTTAGGTTGTTATCTTCTGAATCTTTGCTGTTAACTTCCTCGGGGTTGGATACCCGCTCTTTCTCTGTATAGAAGGAATCTATAGTTTTTCTAGCTTTTTTGCTCATACTTAAAAAATGTTTTGGGGTCTGTCCCTGGGGTAGGAAATTATTTACTTCTTTACCAGCTTCCTCCCAGACCGGATGGATGCAGCGGCCCCTGCGCCCGCGCTAAGAGAGAGCTCTGGGAGAGAGTTCCCTACCCCCTCCCTGGAAGTGCCTCAGAGGTGATTAGCACTACTGTGCTTCGAGGGCGTAGAATAGTGAAGACAGCAAGAAGCTCAGCCTATGTGTCCGGGTGGGGAGTGGACGTCTGCAGCAGGTGACGTGAGAAGCCCCTGCGCTCAAACTGGAAGTGTCTTCCAGAAACCGCGGTCCCTAGTTCAAAGGTTCCGCTTCTCTGGGACTTCCTGGAGCTGAGTTCCACTCCCTCCAGCTAAGCTAGGCAGTGTGTGTTGCCTTGGGCCGTATCCACCCACTTGTCTGTCTCTTAACTATTCTCAGGAGGTAGCTGAGGCCACACCCCCTGGTGCCTGAGTCACCCCCAGGGTCCGGGGAAAATCTAATCTGAGTTTTAAAATATTTTGGCTTTCTCTTCTGAACTGCTAAATAATTAGCAGAGAAGAGCTAACAGCCTGTGCCAGATTCCTTTACCTCAGTGGCTTCTCTGATCCCAGAGCCCCTCCCAGCTCAATGGGCGCAGTGTGCCCCTACCCCACCGTCTGTGCTTGTCTTTCTTATTCCTCCCCTGAGAACTGACCTTTCCTGTTGAAACTCCAGATTCTCTTCAGCTGGTAAGTCGTGCTTCCAGTCCTTGTGGTATCTATCAGTCCTGAGCTAATTTTGAGACTTAATTTATCTAATTGGTTGTGAGGGAGTGAGGACGTTCACTGAGTCGTGTGTTTCTTCTCCGCCATCTTGGCTCCGCCCCATTTCAAAATTATTGAATATAGAAATGGAACATTTGTGATTGATGGCAAGATCAAAAGAATGATCATCTTTGCATATGGTTTGAGGTGGGTTGGAAAAATAGGTCATGGAAAGTGAAAAGGTTGAAGAAATAAGTGTTTAGGGTATTTGAGAAAGAGTCAACATGTACACTGATGTCCCCTAGTATGAAGGTACAAATTAGGGAATAGAAGAAAAAAGATTATCAATCATATACTTAAAGTTACTGAAAAGGAACAAGAAAGTGACCTGGAGAACTGTAGAAAACAGCTATGAGGATTTTGATAAATATTACAGATTATGAGATCTTGAATCTCAGAAGAAGCAAGGTCACTGAATGAGGGAGGTTAAAGCAAAAAGCTGGATGTGGCAATGGAAAGCAACAAATATTCTAACTTTCTCACCTCAATCTGTGAATTAGTGAAGGTGCAGACAATGCAGGAAAGGATGGCTGGAGAGGCTGTCATCATCTGGGAAGCTACATTTCAAAAATATACAGAAGATGGAAATTATAGGAGAGGAAAAAAATAAATGTATTAAAATATTTTGTTTATGGAAGAGTACTTCCAGAGAGCATATTAGAAGGGGTAGGTAATGTTTGTTTGGAGCTTTGGAGTGGAATGATTGAGGTTGATCTGAGTAAGGAATTAAGTGATAGAGAATGGGATAATGGTGTTAAGATAATGACCTACAGATTGAAAATCGAATCACTGGGATGTCTAAGTTATTATCGGGCATGATGATGTTCATAATTGAATGGAAGATGTCACTTCTTTTGCCGAGAAAAGCTGGAAATGAGGTCATAGACATATATAATTCCATAGGGAAAGCACCCAGTAAATTGACTGATCTCATCATATCACTACTAATGGTTAAAAATTAGGAAATAGCCTAGTAGGAAGAGTTTGAACCTCTATGATAGGAGAAGAAAGTCCTCCTTCCCACCAATTTTCCTCTTTCTCTTCTCCCAAAAGGTTAGGTAGAGCAGAAGATTGAACGCCTGCCTTTAAAGGGAAAGTTGCTTCTCTTGATCACATCAGCAAGGTAGCACAAATGGGGTCAGCCCAATTGGCCCCTTGCCACCTTCCTTCATCATCCAGTGCAAAAGGAAATGGAAGTTGCCCTGGAGAGCCTGATTTTCAACAGAAAATAATAGATTTAGCATTTACTACGCAAGTACAATGTGCAAAGCACCCAAATGGTACCAGACATATGAAGGCAAGACAAAAAGGAAAAATCTGTGTCCTCAAGATTATATTCTTTGTGAAATGCAAATTATTGAGAAGACAAGAAACGTCATATTAACATATCTACATAGTACTAATGTTTTGCAGCTATCTAGAAAATATTTGATTATGACAAATAATTTACTGTATATATATATATATATATATATATATATATATATATATATATATATATATATATATACATATATACATATATACAGAGAGAGAGAGAGAGAGAGAGAGAGAGATGTAACTTAAAATTCAGAATGCATCAAAAATCTTAGTGCAATTCTAAGATTTAATAATTATTTGATAAACAATTTTATTAAACTAATTTAATACACTAACAAGTTTGTTGCACTGATTTAATAAACAAATAAGTTTATCAAACTGCACTTTGTCTTTGGGGACATGTTAAATGTTGCAGGGTTATTTTATGTGGTTAAATTCTTACTAAATTGGTTATAGTAGTATACTTGGAATCATGAGTATCTGCCTTAGGGTCTTGCCTTAGACTTATTAATTTATGTCCCTGAGGAAGTTACTTAATCTCACTATATCTCAGTTTCCATATCTTTATTCAGAAATGTTTGGACTCCATGGTTTCTGAGATCCATTCCTATTCTATATCTATATCTATTTATCTCTGTACCTTTGATTTTTATTATTATTATTTAATTTACTTTATTTGGAAAAAAAACAGTAAGAAAAACAGAAAAGAAATGCAAAAATAAAGCAAAGCAAAAGAGAACATTGTTATGTGCCCAGCAGAACATGAGGAAGGATTCAAAATATATAACTATAGATACTAGTTAAAGAAAAAACTATATATATATTATTAGAAGAAATTATATTCATGAATGTTCATTTTTTCTTTAGTTCTTTGTAAATGGTTTTATGATTCTCTGCTTGGCACATTATTTACTTTATTTCCCCCCCCCTTTCATCCCCACCAACACTTCCAAGGAAAATACAATTAAGAAAAAATATATTCATGTGTACATATACACATACATACCCCACATACACACACATGCCTTTCCAATCACTCTCATATCTTTAATTAAATTCTGAATAATTTGTCTTGCTATTATTTAACCTCTTCCTACCCAAGGATCACCTTTTATTTCCCCATTAGCCCATCCCGACCCTCCCCTTATTTATTTATAGATTTGGAGGGTGGTATACACTTCATGGTATATTTGAAGTGTTACCTACTGAAACCATTCCTGATGTGAATAGGTATTCAAAACTATGAGTGTAATTTCGTTAGAAGCTTTTTTTTTACTATATTGTGCTTCTCTGAAGATGAACCCCAATCTTCCCTATTCTAATAATATGTTTCAATGATGGGGATCTTTCTTCTTTGTCAGTTCATTTCTCTTTTGAATAAGAAGTATTATTGTAAACACTTGTAATTGTTGGGTGGGGAAATGGTGCCTCTAGCTTCATTTCGGCTCTCCCCTCTGATCAGGAACCACAAACCAAAAGCTCCACTCTCCTTCATGTGCTCAGAGCCTTTGGTGCCCTGCCCCACTGTTTCTGCACTTACTATGTCTTGGTTCCTTCTTTCCCAGAACAGCATCTCAGCAGCACAGCTGGGTCTGGTGTTCCTAATCAGCCAAGATTCCCTCAGTCTTACCAGACTAAGACAGTCTGGGAATTGAAAGACTCTGTGGTGCCTGCTGAGACCCCAGCAAGACTTAGTGCAAAAGCTCCCCATTTGATGTTTCTGCTGTGCTTGCTGTAGGTGTTTAGACTGCAGAAAGGTTAATCCTGGCCAGGGGTCTTTCTTCAGATCTTCTTGGGTTGCATTTAAAGGAGCCCTGATCTATCCAAATATATATATTTTTAATTTTTTATCGGTCTATGTTTACCATGAGATGCAAATTTGTTCTATTTGTGGCAGAAATCAGATCTTAAAATTTACCAACCTACTCTACCATTTTCCCAGATCCCTCCCCATACCTCTGATTTTTGATAACATGAATAAAATAATTTCCTTTGTATTTTTCTAATCTATTATCTACCTTATAGAATTATTTCAAATCTATTCTGAAATCTTAGGGAGTGTTGAAAAATAAGTGGAATGACTTCAAGATTTTTGGATCTCAAAGAATATTGTGAATTTGAAATTTTACTGATAGATTTATTCTTGTCAGACAACAAAGTAAAGTCCTGACTGATTTGATCTTAAAGATGTTTTTAATTCTTTAAAGAAATCATTTTAATTCTTTTAAATGTTTGCTTTTTTTAAACCCTTTGAGTGTCACTGAATTATAGAGAAAACAAATTTATTTTTGCTTTTCAAAAGAATCATAGCTGCTTTATTCATATTGCTGAGGAGAAAAAATGATGCTATAATTTTACAAGCTGATGTAGAAAAAGAAATTCCTTCATGAGAAAGAAATACTTGTTGGAATAGGTAGGAGGAAGGAGAGGTTTTGGTGTAAGTAGTAATGCATAGAACACTATGAGTTAATATAGACAATATTTCATTTTTCTGGAAGTAAAATCATCATTCCTTTAGGATGTTGGGAGAAGATTAAGGCCCCAAAAAGTATCATAATAAAAAGGAATGAGGACTCTGGGGCTTACATAGGAATGATGGTCATATGACCATTCAACATTGGTGGAAACTATATTGTTCCGGTTGATTTTCTGGAGGTCTCTGGAACAGCCTTTATTTCAGCATATTAATCACCACAAGAATAGCCAGGGATAAAGTCCAAATTCTTTGTCTCCTTGTATAGGGCCTGGGCTAGCTTGGTCTGAGTGAAGGAAATGCAGGAGAACAGGCCAGCCACCATAGTGGTGAGAGATGGAATGAATCTCTCTTCTTGGTTCTGAGAGCTTAAGCTCCCATCTCCAGTCCTTTGTCTCCTCCAAGTATGACTCTGGATGAGTTTGTCCCAGCTTATATGCTCTATTATAATTACATCATTTATAGTATACTGATTAGAAGTCAATCATTATATTACTAGGGAACCATTATTTGTTGTAAGAATAAATCAATCATACTGAATTAGAGAACTATTATTAGAGAAACTAGATAACCATTGCATTATCAATTCCAATTAGTCAGAACCTTGTAAGAATCCTTGTTTCAAGTACAGAGTTCTGGCTCATAACAGATGTATTATGGTGAAGTTATTTTCCAAGCTATCTTGAGGATCAAGTGCCCTCCCTCTATGTACTAAATCCTGAACTAAGTGCCCATTTTCATGCTTTAATTACAGCTATGTAGACCAGTTATGATTATTATTATGTTTTTTAAAATCAGAATGTGGAAAAAAAACAGGAAGTAGGGAAGTTCAGTAGTATTTTATAGAACATAGCCCTCATAGGCTATTAAGTATAAGAGCACTCTTCTGTCCAAACTAGTGAAGTTATGAATATATAGATAATGATGTACCAATGTTAATATAGTTCTTGTCCCCTTAGGCAATATTGTTGATTCATGAATGTTTATAAAGTTGTCACAGGTATGCTGAACTGGAAAATACATTATTGTTTTATTGTACTATAGCAAAAATGGAGCCTGAGATAAATATTTTTATAAACAAAGTATGAATACACATACATACATACACACACAGAGACTACAAATACACACATACACATATTTATACACATATATGTATGCATAGATACACACATATATCTATGAATATATGTGTATACATGCATATATAGAAATGTGTGTGATTATATGTGTATGCATATATACTTAAGTATATATGCAAATTTATATATACATATTTATACATAAGGAAAAAAACAGAACTCATATCACAAAACCATGTGTTTTTTTTTTGTCATTTCCCTTCTACATATTTGTGTCTAATGAAGGGTTCATTTGTGTTTACTTTGAAATAAAAACTTCCTTTGAAGCAGATTTAGTCAAGAAAAATTAAAATATGTGAAGATATGGTAGTTTTATTTATTGTATGTACACTTAAATATTTAATGATCTTTTAGATTCTATTTTTTGAGGGGATGAATCATTACTATTATTTTAGTTATAATATATGAAAGAAACCAAGGAACTAGGCTCTGCCATTAGAACCTTATCTGTGATTTCCATCAATTCCAATAGAGGTTTCTTGACAAATAGCCAAAGTTAAATTTAGCCATAGTAAACATAATCCAAGTTAAAATGAGATGATTTTTTATTTCTCATCTCATAGAACATGAAAAACTAGCTCAACTAATTTATTCTATAATGTTCTTTTCTTCATATAAACTTCCATCTTTCTGTAGCAAGTAGATTTTTACCAAGTGGGGTAAGCTTATTAAAGCAAATACAAAAGCAGTCAGCATTGAATGATTATGAGCTTCTTTGAAATTTACCTTGACCTAAAAAAGATTAAAGAATAAACTAAAACTATGGAAAATATTTAGTGGCTTCAACTTTATAATGATTGAGTCTTATTTGTGAAAACAACAACAAAAACTCAAAGCAATTTCACACGCATTTTTTCCTTGATTCAAGATTAAAACAAGCATCAGTAAAACTTATAGAAAAGATCAGTTAGCCATATAGGGAGTAAAATTAACTTCTTTATTGCACAAAGACATTCTAAAACTCTGAATGAATTCTAGTTTTGATTTGAGAAACAGTCTTAGGCTTCTGAACTAAAAAGTACTTATATATTGTGATTCAATCATTAATTCATTTTTAATTCTTTGTGACCATATGGACCATATTGTCCATGGATTTTATTGAAAAAAATCCTGGAGAGATTTGACATTTTTTCTCTAGTAGATTAAGAAATTAAGTGACTTGCCCAGTGACATACAGCAAGTAAATGTCTTAGACTAGAATTGTATTCAGTTTTCTTGATTTCACATTCATCACTCTATCCACTGAGCTATGGAGTAGACGCCCCTTAGAAGTGTTAATAGTTTCCATTATTTTTAATTTTATATTTATAAAATTTTTTGACACTATGAATGCATAAGTAATTTTTTATAACATTATTCCTTGTATTCATTTTTCCAAATTTTCCCCTCCCTTCCTCTACTCCCTCCCCTAGAAGACAGGCAATCCCATACATTTTACATCTGTTACAGTATAATCTAGATACAATATGTGTGTAAATCCAATTTTCTTGTTGCAAATTAAGTATTGGATTCCGAAGGTATAAGTAACCTGCTTAGATAAACAGTAGTGCTAACAATTTACATTCACTTCCCAGTGTTCTTTCTCTGGGTGTAGTTGTTTCTGTCCATCATTGATCAACTGGAAGTGAGTTGGATCTTTTTTTATGTTGAAGGTATCCACTTCCATCAGAATATATCTTCATACAGTATTGTTGTTAAAGTATATAGTGATCTTCTGGTTCTGCTCATTTCACTCAGCATCAGTTCATGTAAATCTCTCCATTCATCTTCCAGTTTTCAGTCACTACGAAAAGAGATGCCACAAACATTTTGGCACATATAAGTCCCTTTCCCCTCTTTAGTATTTCTTTGATAACATTTTGGGCATAGTTCTAAATTGCTCTCCAGAATGGCTGGATTCTTTCACATCTCCACCAGCAATGTATTAGTGTCCCAGTTTTCCCACATCCCCTCCAATATTCATCATTATTTGTTCCTGTCATCTTAGCCAATCTGACAGGTGTGTAGTGGTATCTCAGAGCTGTCTTAATTTGCATTTCTCTGATCAATAGTGATTTGGAACACTCTTTCATATGAGTAGAAATAGTGTCAATTTTATCATCTGGAAATTGTCTGTTCATATCCTTTGACCATTTATCAATTGGAGAATGGTTTGATTTGTTATAAATTACAGTCAGTTCTCTATATATTTTGGAAATGAGGTCTTTATCAGAAACTTTAATTGTAAAAATATTTTCCCAATTTGTTATTTCCCTTCTAATCTTGTTTGCATAAGTATTGTTTGTACAGAAAATTTTTAGTTTGATGTAATCAACATCTTCTATTTTTTGATCAATAATGATCTCTAGTTCTCTTCTGGTCACAAATTCCTTCCTCCTCCACAGGTCTGAGAGGTCTGTTCCTCTAATCTATTTATGATCTCATTCTTTATGCCTAAATCGAGGACCCATTTTGATCTTATCTTGGTATATTGTGTTAAGTGTGGATCCCTATCTAATTTCTGCCATACTAATTTCTAGTTTTCCCAACAGTTTTTTGCAAATAATGAATTTTTATCCCAAATGTTGGTATCTTTGGGTTTGTCAAACAATAGATTGCTATAGATGTACCCTTTTTTGTCCTTTGTATCTAATCTGTTCCACTGATCGACTGGTCTATTTCTTAGCCAATACCAAATGGGTTTGGTGACTGCTGCTATATAATATAGCTTTAGATCAGGTACACCTAGACCACCTTCATCTGACTTTTTTTTTTTCATTAATTCCCTTGAAATTCTCGACCTCTTAGTCTTCCATATGAATTTTGTTGTTATTTTTTCTAGGTCATTAAAATAGTTTCTTGGGAGTCTGATTGGTATAGCACTAAATAAATAGATTAGTTTGGGGAGTATTGTTATCTTTATTATATTCGCTCAGCCTATGCATGAGCAAATAATGTCTTTCCAATTATTTAAATCTGACTTTATTTTTGTGGCAAGTGTTTCGTAATTTGGCTTATATAATTCCTGACTTTTTTTTTGGCAGATGAATTCCCAAATATTTTATACTCTCAACTTTTGTTTGGAATGGAATTTCTCTTTGTATCTCTTGCTGTTGCATTTTGTTGGTTATATATAAAAATGCTGAGGATTTATGAGGATTTATTTTGTATCCAGCAACTTTGATAAAGTTGTGAATTATTTCTAATAACTTTTTATTAGAATCTCTGGGGTTTTCTAAGTATACCATCATATCATCTGCAAAGAGTGGCAGTTTGATTTCCTCATTACCTACTCTTATTCCTTTAATCTCTTTCTTGACTATTATTGCCAAGGCTAACATTTCTAATACAATATTGAACAGTAATGATGATAGTGGGAAACCTTGTTTCACTCCTGATCTCACTGGGAAAGGTTCCAGTTTATCTCTATTACATATTATGCTTACTGATGGTCTTAAATATATGCTCCTGATTATTCTAAGGAATAGTCCATTTATTTCTATGCTCTCAAGTGTTTTTAGTGGGAATGGATTTTGTTTCTTATCAAATGCATTTTCTGCATCTATTGAGATAATCATATGATTTTTATTAATTTGATTATTAATATGGTCAATTATACTAATAATTTTCCTAATATTAAACCAGCCCTGCATTCCTGGTATAAATCCTACTTGATCATAGTGGATCATCCTGGGGATGATTTTCTGAAGTCTTTTTGCTAAAATCTTATTTAAGATTTTAGCATCAATATTTATTAAGGAGATTGGTCTATAGTTTTCTTTCTCAGTTTTCGATCGACCTGGTTTAGGTATCAGTGCCATGTCTGTGTCATAAAAGGAGTTTGGTAGCATTCCTTCATCCCCTATTTTTTCAAATTGTTTATATAACATTGGGGCTAATTGTTCTTTAAATGTTTGGTAGAATTCACATGTAAATCCATCTGGTTCTGGATATTTTTTCCTGGGGAATTGATTAATAACTTGTTCTATTTCTTTTCCTGAAATAGGACTATTTAAGCAATTTATTTCCTCCTCTGTTAATCTAGGAAGCCTATATTTTAGGAGGAAGTCATCCATTTCACTTAAGTTATCAAATGTATTGGCATAAAGTTGGGCAAAGTAACTCATTATTTCTCTAATTTCTTCTTAATTGGTGGAAAGATCTCCCTTTTCATTTGTAAGACTAACATTTGATTTTCCTCTTTCCTTTTTCTGATCATATTTACCAAAGGTTTATCTATGTTATTGGCTTTTTCATAAAACCAACCCTTGGTTTTATTTATTAATTCAATAGCTTTTTTACTTTCAATATTATTGATTTCTCCTTTTAATTTTAGTATTTCAAGTTTGGTTTTTTGTTGGGTGTTTTTAATTTGGTCATTTTCTGGCTTTTTAAGTTGCAGGCCCAATTCATTAATCTTGTCTTTCTCTATTTTGTTCAAATAAGCCTCTAAATATATAAAATTTTCCCTTATTACTGCTTTAGCTGCATTCCACAAATTTTGGTATGATGTCTCTTCATTGTCAGTATCTTGGGTGAAATTATTGTTTCTATAATTTGCTGTTTTACCCAGTCTTTCTTTTTTCTTTCTTTTTTTTTTAATTTATAATTTTTTCACAGTATATATGCATGAGTAATTTTTTTTTTATAATATTATCCCCTGTATTCATTTTTCCAAATTATCCCCTCCCTCCCTCCACTCCCTCCCCTTGATGACAGGCAATCCCATACATTTTACATATGTTACAATATAACCTAGATACAATATATGTGTGTAAATACCATTTTCTTGTAGCACATTAAGTATTAGATTCCGAAGATATAAGTAACCTGGGTAGATAGACAATAATGCTAACAATTTACATTCACTTCCCAATGTTCCTTCTCTGGGTGTAGTTATTTTTGCCCATCATTGATCAACTGGAAGTGAGTTGGATCTTGCTTATGTTGAAGATATCCACTTCCATCAGAATACACCTTCATATAACATTGAAGTGTACAGCGATCTTCTGGTTCTATTCATTTCACTCAGCATCAGTTGATGTAAGTCTCTCCAAGCCTCTCTGTATTCCTCCTGTTGGTCATTTCTTACAGAGCAATAATATTCCATAACCTTCATATACAATAATTTATCCAACCATTCTCCAATTGATAGACATCCATTCATCTTCCAGTTTCTAGCTACTACAAAAAGAGCTGGCACAAACATTTTGGCACATACAGGTCCCTTTCCACTCTTTAGTATTTCTTTGGGATATAAGCCCAATAGCATCAATGCTGGATCAAAGGGTATGCACAGTTTTGATAACTTTTTGGGCATAGTTCCAAATTGCTCTCCAGAATGGTTGGATTCTTTCACAACTCCACCAACAATGTATTAGTGTCCCAGTTTTCCCACATCCCCTCTAACATTAATCATTATTTGTTCCTGTCATCTTAGCCAATCTGACAGGTGTATAGTGGTATCTCAGAGTTGTCTTAATTTGTATTTCTCTAATCAGTAGTGATTTGGAACACTCTTTCATATGAGTGGATATAGTTTCAATTTCATCATCTGAAAATTGTCTGTTCATATCCTTTGACCATTTATCAATTGGAGAATGGTTTGATTTCTTATAAATTAGGGTCAGTTCTCTATATATTTTGGAAATGAAGTCTTTATCAGAACCTTTAATTGTAAAAATATTTTTGCAATTTGTTATTTCCCTTCTAATCTTGTTTGCATTAGTATTATTTGTACAGAAACTTTTTAGCTTGATGTAATCAAAATCTTCTATTTTGTGATCAATAATCATCTCTAGTTCTCCTCTGGTCAAAAATTCCTTCCTCCTCCACAGGTCTGAGAGGTAGATTATTCTCTGTTTCTCTAATCTATTTATTATCTTATTCTTTATGCCTAAGTCATGGACCCATTTTGATCTTATCTTAGTATATGGTGTTAAGTGTGGATCGTTATCTAATTTCTGACATACTAATTTCCAATTTTCCCAAGAGTTTTTTCCAAATAATGAATTTTTATCCCTAATGTTGGTATCTTTAGGTTTGTCAAAGACTAGATTGTTATAGATGTACCCTTTTTTGTCCTTTGTATTTAATCAGTTCCACTAATCTACTGGTCTATTTTTTAGCCAATACCAAATGATTTTTCACCCAGTCTTTCTTTAAGATGATATTATTCAATTTCCAATTATTTTTGGTCCATTTACCCCTTACTTCTTATTGAATGTAGTTTTTATTGCATTGTGATCTGAGAAGAAGGCATTTATTATTTCTGTCTTCCTGTATTTAATTTTGAGATCTTTATGCTGTAATATATGGTCAACTTTTGTAGAGGTTCCATGAACTGCTGAGAAGAAAGTATACTCCTTTCTATCTTCATTCAGTTTTCTCCAAAGGCCTATCATACCTAATTTTTCTAATGTTCTATTTACCTTTTTAATTTCTTTCTTATTTGTTTTGTGGTTTGATTTGAATAATTCTGAGAATGCAAGTTTGAGATCTCCCACTATAATAGTTTTTCTGTCTATTTTTTCTTGCAAGTCTCTTAACTTTTCATATAGGCAGTTAGATGCTATACCACTTGGTGCATATATGTTTAGTATTGATATGGCTTAATTATCTATGCTACCTTTTAGCAGGATATGGTTTCCTTCCTTATCTCGTTTAATTAGATCAATTTCTTCTTTTTGCTTGATTTGAGATAAAGATGGCAACGCCTGCTTTTTTGGCTTTACCTGAAGCATAATAGATTCTACTCCAACCTTTTACCTTTACTCTGCATGTATCTCCCACCTTTAAGTGTGTTTCCTGTAAACAACGTATTGTAGGGTTCTGAGTTTTGATCCAGTCTGCTATCCACCATTGTTTGATGGGAGAGTTCATCCCATTCACATGTACAGTCAAAATTACTAATTCTGTATTTCCTGCCATCATATAATCCCCAGATTATGCTTTTTTTTCCTCCTTGACTTCCCTTAACCCCTTCCCCATTAATGAATTTATGGACACCATCTGTGACAAACAGCCCTCCCTTTTTAGTATCCCTCCCCCCATCTTTTAAGTCAATTATTTACTCTTTGAGGCTAATCTTATGAGAGTAAGATTCACACAATGTTTCTCTCCCTCTCTAAATTCCCTCAGATGTGATAGATTTTCTATGCTTCTTCCTGGAATGTTGTTTCCCTCTTTTTATCATTCCTTCCCCTTTTTCTGATACTATCCCCTTCCATTTACTACTTCCCTTTTTTTTTTTTTTTTTAATATTATATCAGTAAAATCAAATTATCCATGCGGACTTTCTGTATACCCACAACAGAGATACAGTTCTCAAGAGTTCTTTTTTCTGTTTCTCTTCAGTCTTCAGTCTTGTGGATGTAGATTAAATTTTTTTTGGCCCCACATTGGGCGCCAATTTGTAACATGCTGTTGTCTCTAAAAGCTGCTGATTGCTCTCTGGGAGGAGATCTGCTGTGTCAACTCAAATTTCTCAAACAGATTCTTTTTCCTGTAGAGAACCGTTGTCTCCAGACAGTTGCCGTTAACTCTGGTCCAGAGTATTGATTTACCTCTTTTATCCTCCCAGAGAATGGGCGTGGGATAATGCAAGGGCTTCTGGGAAAAATTACTTCAACCAATGAACTTGCTCCTCCTAAGCATGCAAGCTCTTCCCCAGAAATTCACAAGTAAAACTCCCAGTCATGTCCGGAACTAGAGAATTCTCAAGTACCGAACTTAGCATTTAGTAAGAACCTAATATCTCATTATCTCATTAGCACTTAGTAAGAACCTAACAGTTTAAGTCTGGTTTTTTTCTTAGAAATAAATGGAATTCCTCTGTTTCATTAAATGACCATCTTCTTCCATGGAAGAAAATGCTAAACTTAGCTGGGTAGTTTATTTTTGGTTGCAATCCTTGTTCTTTTGCTTTTTGGAATATCAGGTTCCAGGCCCTTTGATCCTTTAATGTTGAGGCAGCCAGATTTTGCCTTATATGGTACCCTAATTGTGGTACCTTGATATTTTAATTGTTTTTTCCTCTCTGATTGCAACATTTTTTCCTTAGTCTGGTAGTTCTGCAGCTTAGCCACTATGTACTGTGGAGTTCTTTTTTTAGGGTCTTTTTCAGAAGTTGTTCAGTGAATTCTTTTAACACCTATTTTCCCTTCTGTTTCTATTATCTCTGCACAGTTCCCTTTGATGATTTCCTGTAAAATAGAATCTAGGCTCTTTTTCTGAACATAGTTTTCAGGAAGTGCAATGATCCTCAGATTATCTCTCCTAGATCTATTTTTCCATGGCTATAGATTGTTAGGATTACTAGGTGAGAACAGCACGCTACAATAGATATTCCCAGTAAGTATTTGATGTTATTCTCCAGCTTTTCATTTTTTTGTTTGTTTTGTTTTGTTTTGTTTTGTTTTGTTTTGTTTTGTTTTACTGATTCTTGGTTTCTCAATGAATCATTCCTTTCTATTTTTTTCCATCCTGACTTTTAATGAGTTATTTTCTTCATTCATATTTTTTTAGTTCTTTTTGTATCTGCCCAATCGAGTTTTTAAATGAATTATTTTGCTTTGTTGAATTTTTTTTCCATTTCACTATTTTTTAGTGAGTTACTTTCTTTTTTCAATTCAGAAATCCTACTTTCTTGAGAATTTTTTATCTTTTCCAATTCACAAACCCTACTTTCCTGTGATTTTTAACATTTTCTAATTCACAAATTTTGTTTCCCTGCACCTGCTGTGAATTCTTTTTTTTTTTTTTTTTCCCCAACTCAAATTTCAGGAAGTTGTTATTCTCTATCACAGCTTCTCTTTCCTTTCCGCATTTTTATTCAAACTCCCTTAACTTTTTAATAGTCTCTTCTAGGAGAGAGTAATGTGATGGGAGGCAGGTATCGTTCCCCTTTATAGTGTTATCTGCTGACTCTCTGCTGTTAGCTTCCTCAGGGTTGGATACCCGCTCTTTCTCTGTGTAGAAGGTGTCAATCATTCTCTTCAGTTTCTTACTCATTGTTCAAAATCTGTTGGGGTTTTCCCTTTGGGTAAGAAGTTTATTTATTTATTTACCAGCTTCCTCCCAGACCAGGATGGATGCAGAGTCCTGTGCCTGAGCTAAGATAGAGCTCTGGGAAAGAGTTCCTCTCCCCCCTCCTTGGAAATGCCTTAGAGGTGGTTAGTAAGGCTGTGCTGTGAGGAGTGCCCAGTGAAGGACCTAGCTATGCGGCCTAGAGACTGCCCTGAGGTTTAAGGCTGAACAGTGAAAGCATCACAAACCCCATCCAATGAGTCCCATGGGGCAGTGGATATCAGCAGCTGAAGTTAAAAGCCCCTGGGCTCAAACTGGAAGCGTCTGCCCGGAAACCACGGTCCCTATTTCAAAGGTTCTGCTTCTCTGGGAATTCCCCTGCTGCTATAATTCCACTGCCTTAGGCTGAGCTCCCCACTATGTGGATTAGAAGCTGCCTTGGGCTTTGTCCCCTCTGTTCAGGCTCTTAACTACCCCAAGGAGAAGCCCTGTGCAGCAGAAGGCAGCTGCACAGCAGTGCCGAGATCTATTAGGTCACTTCTGGTTTGGGGTGGTTCTAGGATCTGGCTTTATATTTTAAAGTGGCTTGATTTCTCTTCTGAACTGCTGTTTTATAAGCAGAGAAGAGCTAACAGCCTGTGTCAGATTCCTCTATCTCAGTGGCTTCTCTGATCCCAGAGTTCTCCCCAGCTTGATTGGCGCAGTGTGCTAGCACCTAACCCTGTCTGTGCTGGCCTTTTTTCTTCCTCCCCTTGGAACTGACCTTTTCTGTTGAAATTCCAGATTCTATTCAGCTGGTAAGTTGTGCTTCTAATCCTTGTGGTTTTTACCAGTCCAGCATTATTTTTGAGACTGATTTAACTAATTGGTAATGAGGGAAGAAGGGAGCTTACAAATTCGCATGTATCTTCTCCGCCATCTAGGATCTGCCCCCAGATTCCATTTTTATAGTTCATAATAATACAGAACTTTATAGTTATGAATTCTTCTACTTACATTATAAAGTAACTAGATTCAGCAAACAATGTATATGTTTGTGGATGTTTTATTTTGTTTTAACTAAGGAAGTAAGTAATCTGCCCAGATCAATTTAAACTAGTCAAATTAGTTCTGACCACTTCAAATCTATTGAGATTAATTTCCATAACCAACAGGTTATATATGTTATTCCTTCTTTGAGCCAATTCTGACCAGTATTAAGTTCCAAGCATTGTCCTCAAGCCCAATTTCTATTGTAAAAGCTCTTCCTTTAGTAACTCTTTAATTGAGATGAACATTCTTCCTCTCCCTTTCCTCCTCTTCTATTTCCTAAATGTTTTTTTCTAAATCATCTCATCCTAGTCAACTCACACCTATGCTTATTATATACTTCTTCTAACACCCCCCATAATGATATTATTCTTATGAGTTTAAATTATCATCTTCCCATGGAGGAATGTAAACATTTTAACCTTATTCATTCCCTTTTTCTCTTTCAGGTTTATTTTCTGTGTTTGAATGTCAAATGTTCTATTAATCTCTAACATATTCATCTCAAATGTTCCATATGTATCTCCGACAGATAATTTCTCCAATTTTCTCCTAATTTGCTGATGGTATCACACCTTATTCAAAATCATGTACACATTTTGAACTTATCTTGGTACATGGTATGAGATGGTCTATGGCTAGTATGTTCCAGATTGCTTTCAGTTTTCTCAGCAACTATTGTCAAATAATGAGCTTTTGACAGAATAGACAGGATATTTGGCTTTATTAAACATTAGATTATTGAGCACATTTCCTTGTGTCTATAGTTTACCTAATCTTTTTCTTTTTAAACATTTTATTTATTTTATTTTTAATTTATGGATTAAAACAAGCAGTTTTATAACATAGTGTCCTATATATATGTACATGTACATATAATTGTACATATGCAATTATATACAATTGTTCAAGAAACATTAACTCTATTATATACAATTTGTTATATCCATGAAATACATAAGTTAGCATGCATATTAATTTTTTTCCTTTTCTCCTCCCTCCATTCTTGAGATGATTACCATTCAACACAAATGTAGATACACACATACATATAAAATACATATATGTATTAATATGTATCATCATTCTATCTATATTTTTATTCATTAGGTTTTTTTTTCCCTCTGGATGTGGATTCAGTCTTCAAATATTTTTGTAGTTAATTTGGATATTTTTAATAGTTAAAATGATTTAACTTCTCAAAATTGTTCTTAAGATAACATTGCTATTACTATATGGAGTATTCACTTGGTTCTAGTCATTTTATTCTTTATTATTTCATGCAAGTCTAACCTTGGTTTTCTAAGATCACTGGGCTCGCCATTTCTTATAGCATAGCAGTATTCCATCACTATCATATACTACAACTTGTTTAGCCATTCCCCAACTGGCAGTTATTCCCCAAATTTCCAGTTCTTTTCTATCACAAAGCGAGCTGCTACAGATATTTTAGAAACATTTAGATGCTTTTCCTTTTTCTCTGATCATCTTTGGAAATAGGTCTTGTAGTAGTATTGCTAGGTCACAGGGTATATGCAGTTTAAAAACTCTGGGAATAATTCCAGATTGCTCCTCAAAATTGTAGGTTGTCATAAGGTAACAACAGAAAATACAATAACAACAAAACTAACCACTGGTATTTATGTGGTGTTTTAAGTGCTTTACATCCTTTATCTTATATGAAATTACAGCCCTCCTTAGAGTGTATCCTTGATCTGACTGGGAAATAAAGCTGAATATTTAACTTCAGCTTAGATTGGACTGAAGTTGGCAAAGCAAAGCAGAGTTTCCTATAAATGTGCTAATCCAGAACACATGGAGGCCAAATAATTTTGTCAACACTCTCCTTGATTAGAATAAACAAAATAAAATGTGAGAGTTGGTGGATGCCACATGATGTCAGACGTTCATAAGTAAAATCAACACTATTCTTGGTACTTCAAACTACACATTCCAATTATTCCCCCTTTGGGAAGGTACCTGACCTAACTACTCTGCATCAAAGAGTAATAATAATTGCTTGATACCCAGCTGAAAAGAAAGGCGGGAAGAGAGAAGTGATTTCTCAGAAGAAAAGCATCACTAAAGATGAAGAATTATGTATACAGAAAAACTAGGAAGTATAAGTGGGCATTCATAGCAGAGCAGGGGTTTCCAAATGTAAAGACACAAAGTAGAATAAACTCTCTGTGCCCTGAAGCTAATAACCATGCTGTGTAAAAGAGGCTTTATTAATTCTGGTTTGTTTTATATGCAGAATAAGAGCTTCTCTGTCTGCTGGAGAGGAGGAAACAGTTGGATCCTAAAGAATCAAATGGTTCTTTTTGGCAGTTGCTAATAGCATGCATACACTTAGGAAAATATTACTTTTCTCCCATTACAAACTACTTGAAAGTACAGCCGTAGGCTGTTTCTGATATTTAGGGGGACATTAGTATTCTTTGCTTCTATGTATAGACATATTTCTTAAGAACTACCTGTTAATATTTTTTTCAGTATTTCTTTTACTTTCATTTAATGCGGTAAAGGAAATATTATGAAGTTCTGAATTAAAATTAAGTGGTTCTAGGTTTGAATCCTTGTTCTGACACTTATTGTGTGACCTTGAACAAAAACTCAACCTTCCTGGCAATCAGTTTCTAAGACCTCAATTTCAATCTGGAAAATAAAAGGGTTAATCTAGACTAGAGTTTCTTATAAAGTTTAAATCTAAGATATGAGACCAAAGGATAAAAGGGATGGTAGCTAGCATTTGTATAATACTTCAAAGTTTGAAAATACCTTTACAAATTTTATTTTTTATTATCCTTGCAACAATCCTGGAAAGAAGGTGCTATTTTTTTTTCTTCATTTTATACATAAAGTATCTGAATTAGTCAAGTGACTTGCATTGAATCATACATGTGATTAAATGTCTGAAGTGGGATTTGAATTCAGGTCTTCCTGAGTTCAAGCAGTTTGCTATAGTGGAAAGTATCCTAAATTTTGGAGAGAAAAAAATCTTCTCTACTATCTATTGTCAATGTGACTTCAGAAATAACATTTAAATAACAACAATAACAACAACAGATTTCTCAACAGATGCTATCATCCATAGTAAATATATTTCTAAATTTCATTAATCTACTTTCCTTCCTCTTATTCTATTTATATTTATTAATTTTTAATATTCATTTAAATTGAATTACAAATAGTCTCCCTGTCTCTCACCTTCCCAAACCATTCAAAGAGCAATATAAATTATAATACATAATATTTATAAATATAAATTATAATTTGTAGTCATGCATAAAATGTTTATACACTAGTCCACACTCCAAAAATAATCAAGGAAATCAAGAATCATAGTGATTGTGGTGGGGAGTATGTTTTAATTTGCCCTGAGTTATATCAGATCTCTTTTAGGAAGTAGATAGTAGTTTTCAGCATGTGCTTTCCAGAATGTTCTTAGATCATTGCACCAATCAGAATAGTTAAGTTATTCAGATAGTCATTGTCACAATGTTACTGTCACTATATACAATGTTTTCCTATCAAGTGAGTTTTAATCACTTTATTTTGCATCAATTCATTAGTTTTCCCAGGATTTATTGAAATTATCCCTACATCATTTTTTATAGCACAATTTATTATTTCATTACCAATCACATATCTCAGCTTGTTCAGTCCAATTGATGGACATCCCATCAATTTCAAATGCTTTGCCATAACTGAAATATGAGTACAATAGATATAAAGGTGTGAGGTAGAATCTCAAAGTTATTTTAATTTGAATTTCTCTAATCAAAAAGTGAGTTTCAGGTGACTATTGAAAACTGATTTGTTTTTTTGGAAATTGCCTATTTATATCCTTTGACAATTAATTTGGAAATGGTTCATATTTTTATCATTTAACTCAGTTTACTATGTATTTGAGAACTAAGGCTTTTAGCAGAAAAAAAATTGATATACAATTTCCCCCACTTTCTTGCATTAAACTCTAATATTGGCTTTATTACTTTTGTTTGTGCAAAATCTTTTAAATTTCATGCAATCAACATCATTTATTTTCATTTTCCTGAGCCTTTCTCCTCCTGGACACTTTCTCAACTTTGGGTTTATCAATACAGTTCTCTCTCTTGGTTCTCCTTCTACCTGTCAGACCAATGTCTTTTGCTAGATCCTGGTGTAACCTCACCATGAAGCAGTTGCAGTATGTAAGAGTAGAGTCCTTTTCTTCCCAAAGATATTAAACTCGTTGCTGTTTTATTCTCTAGTTTATTTTACAAATGGGAAAATTGAGGCAAATAGGCTGAAATGACTTGATGATTATACAGCTACTAAATGTCTTTGCCCAGATCATCAAGAAATTGAATCTTTCTAATTCTAAGTTCAGTGCACCATCCATTGTATCACTTAGCTATACATACATACATACATATATATATATATATACATACATATATATATATATATTTATATATATATATATATATATATAAAATCACCTAAATATAAAAAATAAATAAAATCCTTGAAGCTAGAAGTGAAATAACTTATCCACAGTCACATGATTAGTAAATGTCAAGATACAGTTTGAACTAATGTCTCACAATCTTCCCTATGTAAAATTGACTCTTGAAAGGGTAAGAAAATATAATAATACATTTATAGGAGATATTTTTCCTTCCCTGTCAAAGACACACACACACACACACACACACACTCACATACACACACTCTTAGGAAATCTGAAACATTTTTATTTCCATTACTAAATTCCAAAATAAGTTTCCATTGGTCTTAAAACTTTTGCACTACTGTGTCACTTTCTCTAAATTGTTTGAAGACATAAGATTGGTTTGCCTTTTCTCTGGGCACTATAGAATGGATAGTAGATATGTTTAATCATATTCGTTCATCTAGTATTGATTCTATAGCCTTATCTACTCCTCAACAATCTCTTTGTCATGTCATCCCTGGCCTTTCAAGGAGGTGGAAGTTTCATAATTAGAACTGTGTACACCAGAGTTACTGGAGAGATCGATGGCCCTCACAGTTCATCTTGAGATATGGAAGCAGCTTAATCATTGGACAGCTTCTCACATTATTCAAACATCTCTGAAATCTTATCTAATCATGAAACTACATCAAAATGCATCTGTTCTCTTGGTGTGAAAATTGATTTCCCTTTGAAGCTTTGAAGTACTCAGAGTATCTCTGTGTTTGCATTATCCATCCTTTCTCTTACCTTTATCTGAACACCTCCAATCCTGACCTCAAGGATGGATTATTGTAATTTCTCTTTTGTTGTGACTTCAGTGATATTGATCTATAGCACTGCCTGCAATTTGAACAAAATTTATTGTCATGCAGTTTTATTAATACCAAGCACATACCACACACCCAGAATGTTAACTGCAGCTGTTAATAGCAATACATTAACTGACTATGTTTTTTTAGAAAATAATCCTTAATGTCTATGTGCAAATTCCTCTTGAAATTTTATCAAGATAGATTTGTATTTTAGATAATTATATGTTTTGCTTTGTAGTATATTTTGGGGGGAATTCCTTTAAACTATGTTCACTAGTCATTATATATATATGTATATATATATATATATGTTTGTGTGTGTATATGTATTTCCCCCTTTTATAACATAGCAAGTTGTAAAATATAATTTGGAATTTTAAGAATAGGAATTCTTAACCCATGCTCTGTGATATATGTAATATTTTGATAACTATCTCTTTTGAAATAGTTTTGCTTGTAATTATATATATATATATACACATATATGTGTGTGTATACACATTTATATATATGTATATATATATATACATATATTTGTATATGTTTACATAAAGCTATATATATATATATATATATTTAGGTTCATGCATTTTAAAACAAGATTCAGAGGATCTATAGGCTTTATCAGAAAGTTAAAGAGGAAGGAATGAAGTTTCTTGGTTAGAATATTATTTATGCAACATATTTTTCTAAATATTGGAAATAATCTAGCTCTCTATAATTGTTATCATATTAGTCCTGGTACTTTCTCTGAATCTGGGAAGAATGAAGTCAATTCATCTTGGAAGATACATATTCTTAACCTGGTGTTCAGGATTCTATAAACAGATTTTAAGGCATCTTTGAACTTGAATGGGGGTGAATGCATATTTTATTTCAATGTAATTGGCCTCTGTTGTAATCAGGTGCATTTTTAGTGCCTTTAATACCATGATTCTGATAAGGGACCAACAGATTGCTTTGAAAGAGGTTCAGGATAAATTAACAAACTAAGCAGCATTTATTAGGCAATTTCTATGTGTCAGGCATTGTGCTAAACATTGGAAATTTAAGCACAAGTAAAAAGAAAGATAGGAGAAGAGAGCAGTCAAAACCAATAAGATATAGAAGTCTGAGAACCTTTGGTCTAAGTTAACATGAGCAATGAATGGGTGAGGTGGGATTCCAGACAAGGTCCAATGGTCACAAATATAGAGTCCTTCAGACTACACCAAAGAATCAGAATCGGAAGAGATCTCAGTTTAACCTAACTCATACCTGATGAAGAATTCCTGCTCTTTTGAACATCTCAACCTTCACTTAATATAGACCTCCAGTGAGGGGAACTTACTACTTATTGAAATAGCCCATTCTACTCACCAATAGCTCCCACTCATTGCTAGGCAATCTTTTTTACATGAAAGAATAAAAATGAGATTTATTCTCACAACCACCCTGAATGATGGTAATTGAGCACTCTATGGAAGACTGTCATTATCATTCCCATTTTACAGATGAGGAAACTGAGGCAGACAAAGATGAAGTGAAATGTCCAGTTTCACACATCTACTAATTGTTTATGGCTGTTCTACTCTAGGTCCAACCCTCTTTATCTATTGACTTACCTGGAGAAGGCAGAAGAATTAGAATTCTAGGGATAATGAGGAGTAAGTAGAGAAGATGGGGGAGATCCCCAGAGGCGTAAAGGAAAATGAAGATTGAAACTACAGTTTTAAATGTGGCTTACTAGTGAACTTAGAGAGACAACAACCTTCTTTTACTAGCTTGGGAGCTGAGAAGCTTCTGTTTCTCACTTCAGGATCTCCTTCACTGTTTCTCCAGGACCTTTGATCTCTGCCTTCCAGACTAAGGCCCTGTCATGTCTGATTCTCTGGGTTTTCTCTCACGTGGCACTATCTCCCTAGCCTAAATATCTCTCTCCCACTGGTTCATCACAGCTCTCTGAAAATCTACCATAAAAGATTAATTTGATGGTATTGGCTTCTATTCAAATGTGAACATCCCACAGAAGGGAAATGTATTAAGGACCTGTGAGCTCTTAATAATTGCATTAGATAATTAGGTTCCCACAGTATCCATCCCTAATTCCAGCTATGCTACTTACTGGCTCTGTGGCTTTAGGCACATTCTTAGGTTTGGGCGTTGACAGGGATCTGTGAGACAATCTGATCCAGTATCCTAATTATATAAGTGCTTGCCTTCCTTTGTAAATTGGGGGGGGGGGGTAATTGGGAGCTCTAAGATACTACTACTTATTAGCAGAGGAGATCACTGAGTCTGGGACGGAGAAAGGTAAGCATCCCAAGAAATTTTGAGTTGCTTATAAAAGTCAACCTGCCCAAGGCCAATCCTGGGCTAGCTACCTAGTGCTCTCTCCATATGGTGACACAGGCCCAGACCCAGGGAGTCCCAGGCAGTGGGCAGAAAGTCTGGCCTTCCCTTTCAGCAATCTGAAATGTGATTTTCCCACAGGCCTTTGTGTTCTTCATGAACCTCCCAAGCAAAGATCATGAGAGATGAGAAGATGGGATCCAGGACTATATATTGGCGAGAAAAAAACTGATCATCTTGAGCCTCTGGGTGATAGAAGTGGAAGATATCTAAGAAAGATTTTGGATCACAGTGCTATAATAAGAAGGAACTTCTAATGTTGAGTACAAACCCCTTATTTTCCTTACGAAGAAAGGGAATCTCAGAACAGGTAAGAGACTGGACCAAAGTTATAATGTAGTAAATGATGATACCAAATCTAGCAAAATAAAGGGAAAGGATGACTCAGGAAAGAATTTCAGAGAAACAAGGAGTTTCAGGATTCAGGATTAAGTGATGGTGATGGAGAGATATATTCTCATTGATTGCTGTGTGAGTATGGACATATGTAGAGAACAATATCTATATCTAATTTATAGCTATCTATCTAGAGTACACTCTATATCTAGATACCTAGATATGTGGATAGATCAATTTATTGTTTAATTGATGAACAGATAGATTGGTAGAAAGAGAATAAATTGAGGAGAGAGAGGACACAAGCAGTTAGAGGAATCAGAAAAGTCCACCTGGAAGAAGTGATATATCAGCTTTGAAAGAAGACAAAAATTCAAAGATATAAAGGTAAGAAGGTGCTACTTCCAAAGCCTTAAATACAGATCCTGCATCAATAGGATCTTTGTTCCATTTAAGTCATGTATCCCTCAATGTAACCAGTCTTCTCCTCTATATTCAAATTTGTTCCTAGAGTTTGCCCTTGTATTTGTAACCATCAGCTAAGATGCTCTTACTTCAAGGCCCCATTTATATTCCAGGTGCAAAAAAAAAAAACAAACAAACAAACAAACAAAAAAAAAACCTGTTCCTCCAATTGAAAGCCTGAGGCTGGGAAGTAGGCAAAAGGGTCTGAGGCAAAGAGAATGAGCTGGGGCTATAGACATGGTGCTGAGGCTGGGAATTAAAAATCAATAGGAAACACCTGAGGCTCTGTTCAGACCCAAGCTGTCTCAGAATTCTTAAATGTTACAGGGAATAAGCTGGGTAGAAGAGGGGAGCTGGAAGAGGAAAGTCTAAGATGACTGCCCCAATCTGTCCCATAAGTGAGCACTCACAGGTCTCTCAAGACAATCTCCCCAAGACTAACTGCTCATAAATCAGATGGTGTTACCTTTTAGTTTGGAGAAGAAACAACATCCCTGCTTGACTCTCTTCTCTGAATTTTAGCTTCATGATTGTCCTGCTCAACCTGTGAATGTTCCCTCCTTCACCTTTCATTCATCCTAAATGAGTTCCTAAAAAGAGAGAGAGAGAGAAACTAGCATCAAAGGATTTACAGCTGGAAGGAATATTAATAGTTAGGAGTGGATATACAGTTTTTTTACACAGACTTGGAAATTTTAGTGAACTGGAAGAAAAGAAAGGAAGGAAGGAAATAAGAAAGGGAGGGATAAAGGAAAGGAGGGAGGTAAGGAAGGAAGAAGAAAGGAAGGAAAAACAAAGAAGGAAGGAAGGAAAGGAAAGAAAGTAATGAAGACAGGAAGGAAGATAGGAAGCCAGGAAAAAATAGAAAGAAAGAAAGCAAAATAAAGGAAGGAAGAAAGAAATAGAAAGAAAAAAGGAAAAAAGAAAAAAGAAAGAACAAGGAAAGAAAAGATGAGAAGGAAAAAAGGAGTGAGGGAAGAAAAGAAACAAGGAACAAAGGAAGAAATGGGGGAAAGAAGAAAGGAAAGAACAAAAGGAGAAAGGGAAGAAGGAGGAAAAAGAAATAAAGGAACTAGAAAGAAGGTCCCTAGGAGCCAAAAAAGCCTAAGTTTTGGACTCAAGATCTGAATTCAAGCTCTAACTCTAAAATTGTTGAGTTGTGTGAGAGCCTTAGTATATCTGTTTCATAAAAGACAAGCCAACTTCTCTAAACTTCAGTGTCCTCATTTGTCAGATGGAAACAAGACAATTTCATAGAACTGAGGGAAGGAACCCTGGAACCCCCTCCTCTTCTATTGGACAATGTAATTTTTTTCTTTATGTTTATAGCCATAGTACCTAATATATAGTAGGCCCTTTATAGGAAAATATTGATTAATTTATTGCTATACATTTTGCATATATTAATGAATGTATATTTTATCTCTTGAGATAGCATTTAATTTCGGTAATGGCAGTTGCTAGCTCATTACGCTGCTAGTGTCCAGTGCTCTGAGAAAATGTAAAGGATTAAGCCCTGCCACTGCTTCCCATTCGTTTAGGAAGATGCTCTTTTAAGACAACCAAGTCCATGGAAGACATTGTCACAATCAGAGGGTAGAACATCATCTTCTCTCTCTTTCAATTATCTATTCAATTATGGCCCACTGGCCAGCTCTATACCTCCTGAATGGTGTCTGACAATGGTAGTTTCAGGGTTCCAGGCAAGAGCAGGGCAGCCAGACTAATGATCATGAGAACATATCCATAGATGAAGAGGAGTAAAGGGCTGAACTTTAGCAACCTTGCTAGAAGCCCCTGAATAGAACCCAAGTATAAGGTCATTTGGCCCCGATCAAGCAGATATTCTTGGAAATCAGGTTGGTCAGGGGAAAGTAGGACAATGTGTACAGCCCTGTTCAGCCCCAGCTGTCATGGAAGAAGATGGGGGCTACTGAAACCATGTTCTGATGGAGCTTTATGCAGAGAACTACTATTATTGACCATTCCATGGAGGTTCTGGCACTTCCCAGGCAGGAGCACAGTCTCTGAGTGTCAGAAGATTGGGACAGAGTTGGGAGGCACGGCTGTCCCCAGAAACCCCAGGTACAGAGGCAGCCCAAGAGGCAAGCTGATGAACACCTCCTTATTATTTCCCCAGAGGCATTCAAGTGTGCCAGGATAAAGAAAGCTGCACGTGTGCAAATGGTAAAAGAGACAGGTGGTGACTGTTCCTGGGGAATGAGAGTCATGAGGGAAAAGTATGTTAACCGGCCTGGAGAGAGTGTTTGGTTAGTCCAGGGAGGGTATGGAGATCCCAGAGAAGGTGGAAAATGTAGCAGCCAATCTTGTCACTTTAGGGTATGTGTATATGAAAGAGAGACAGAGAAAGAGACAGAGAAACACACAGAGAGACAGAGAGATGGAGACAGAGAGAGACAGTGAAAGAGAGAGAGAGTAACAGAGAGAAAGGGAGAGAGAGAGAACAGAGAAAGAGAGAATGAGAGAGAACTAGAGGAGAAAGAAAGAGGAGAGGGAAATGAGAGAGAGAGAGAGAGAGAGAGAGAGAGAGAGAGAGAGAGAGAGAGAGAGAGAGAGAGAGAGAGAGAGATAAGGAATAGGGGGAGGATAAGGGAGAGGCAGAGGGAGATGGAGAGGGGGAGATAAGGGAGAGGGGGGGAGGGGGGAGAGAAGAGAGGAATCTGTTTCCTTATATAGAAAATAATAATACATGGTTCATATCAGAAATTTGTAACATTGTTGTGTCATGGACCCATGTGGCTTCCTACCATACCCTTTTTCAAAATTGTGTTTTTAAATAATTGAGGGAAATGCTAATAGTGAAAATATAGGTAGTTTATGGATTCTTTAAAGAACCCAATTTAAGGAACCCTGGATCAGATGTTATTTAAGGCTCATTTTATTTCTAAACCCTGTGAACCAATGAATCACAACTCTGCCAGACATGTGACATTTCATTTCTGAGTCTCAGTTCTCTTGCTAGGATTTGAATTCAGGTGTTCCTCTCCCCAAATTTATACTCCCCGTTATTTCACCCAGCTGGATAGAATGTCATCAACAGGGAAAAGCGGGTGAGACAATTTAACTAAAAGGTAGATTGCACATGGAGAAATAAGCTGATATATCAAAGGTCAAAATCAGATTGTGAAAGATTTTAAATACCAAACAGAAGTATTTTTCCCTAGAGGTAGCCAAAGTAAGTGGCAGGTTCTATAACCAGGAAAGACATGGTCTAATCTGTGCCTTAAGAACATCAGCTGTGGAGAGAGGGAGAGTCTGGAGGCAGAAAGGCCATTTAGGAGGATGTTAGGAATGTGGGAGTGAATGAGGCCTTAACGAGGGAGATGACTGAATAGAAAAAAGAGCCCAGATGTTTATTTGTTTATGTCATTTCCTCAGAAAGGTTGCAGCCTTGAGAATAACCAAATGAATGAAAATTTATTAAGCACCTATTTATTATCTACCAAGCACTATGCAAAAGGGTAGAGATAGAAATATAAAAAGCAAACACAATCCTTATCTCCAAGGATCTCACATTCTAATGGGGGAAATCATACACAAAGGTTAGTGGTGGCCAGGGATGGAGCACTTGGGTCCAGGAAGTTATAAGGTGAATAGGTGAGTAAGTTGATATATCCCATCTAGAAAAAGTGATAGTGTTAACCTAATCATGGTTCCTGATGGTAGAACTTTAAGGGTTGGGGTCAGAGAGGTGTGGAGGGCAGATACATAGGATGCAGGTGAGATGACCAGTAAGGAGATTGTGGAAGAGGTAATCACAGAGGAAGGATGGAAAGAATCATGGCTGATTGAATTAGAATACCGTAAGAAGCAATCACCTCTTAGGATGTGTTACCCTAGAACAAAAGTTCTTCTTGGGCAGGGAGTCAGATATAGGACATGAGATGGAAAGAAGTCTGAAGATCAGTTTGTTTTAGGTCACACTCATCTTATACATTCCAGCTCCTACCTCAAGGCAGTCCTTCCTGACTTTCCTCCACAAAGTCTTTTGTTTTAAAAGTTATGCTCTACTATTCCCCAACTAATAAGTGGTCTTGGAATATGAACAGACTGTTTTTAGAAGATGAAGTAAAAGTTGTCAATAGTCTCATAAAATATATCCTAAATCACTATTGATTAGTAATATGAAAAATAAAAATATCTCTAACATACCATTTCACACTAATCTGGCTAGTTAACACTAAAGAAAAAGAAAATGACAAATAATGGAGGGGATGTAGAAAAACTGGGTCACTGATGTATTATCGGTAAAGTTGTGAACTGGTCTAAGCATTCTGGAGAAGGATTTGAGACAGCACCCAAAGTGCTATAAAACTGTACACATCATGGGACTGCAGTGGAGAGATTAGCTAGGTCTGAGGCATCCCTTGACACTACTTAGTTCTTATCTCTTCTCTGATGACAAGTGATGAAGTGAGAAGGGAAAATGTACCTAATTAGTTTAGGCTTATGACATAGGTAATAATGAGGTGAGATGATATAGCACTTTGTTAACATTTCTAAGGCTGTCATTTTGGGATAAATAGGGTTTGCAACCTGAATTTCTTTATTAAACAAGATATTTAAGTTACTCTTTCCTTTCTTCATTTAGATGTGAGAAAAAGAAAATAGGGGAATATCTGGTAAAATGAGAGATTGACACCCTTAATGGATTATATCTCTTATGGGTATTTTATGCTAGCAAAAGAAGTAACATTTTCACACACTGGTGTAAAAGGTTCTCAGTCCATCTACTTTGTGGTTTGCAAGATTTATAATAGCTTTTTATTTATTTATTTTTTGCTCTGATGTTGCTATGAGGGCAAAGCAGCCAAAGGAAGAAATTTACATATTGTACTTTTTCAAGGTAAATCTATCTTTAGTATGCCTTTATTTTCTTTTTTCATTCAACTCCATCTTTGCCCAGACTGTTGCTATGTCACATTAACATATCCAACATATTCAAAATCCAGTGATAAACATGGTTGGTATTTTATCCTTAATAGTATTTATGACTGCTAAAAAGGAGTTGCCTTGTGATTTCATTTGTGCTTTGTTAAAATTCTTCTATATACCTTTCACGGCAACAAAATAGAATGTCTATTAATATAACATCCTTGTTATTATAAATGCCAGTCTGTAATGTCAAGTTGTATTTCACAGTGTTCTCATTGGCCTCCATTTGTAAAGCCAGTTATGTGGAATTTTGCCCTATTTGTGAAGTCTGTTTAAATGTCTCCCTAAAACTGATTACTTGAATGGAAACTAATCCAATATATATCAGGCATTTCTTGTACCTATATTTGTAATAAAAATGTCTAATATATGGTCGATATAAGACATGATTTCCAATTAAACTTTTCTTACTGTCAAGCTCAATCAAGTTTTTATTTTTAATTACTCTTAATACATATTACATCTCTGACCTGAGAAAATTTTAGGAAGGACAAGATATATATAAAAGCTTGTTTCAAAGAACAGAGTGTTAACACATTTGGGAATGTATCAGAATAAGAAAGTAAATGCATTCTCTAACCACATGGACTAGGTCACTTTGTCTTTGTAGAGCTTGATATTTTCCACACATTTCTCATTAAATCTTCACTATTAATATGTTGAATTGTTTTCTTGTGATAATTTTGGGGAAAAGGGCAGATTGTTGTAAAGATACAGGATGCCCTAGGACTTTCTTCATGGTGTTATAATAGTAAGAAGCAAACAACAACAATAAAAAAGATTTCCAAAGTGTATTGTTTTATTAAGTGCTCAAATTTCATTAATTCAATTAACGATAGTTTTTAAAATAGTTCCTGAGCTTTTTGACTAGTTAATTGAATCAATTAGTCAATTTTTTCAAATATCTTCAAATATCAAAATGTGTTTATCCAGGATGATTTCAATAGTAACCTAGTTACTTTATAAGAAGAAAAACAAACATTTAATTGGGTTAGATTTGATGGTTTTACTCTGGCTAGTTTATTGACTTCCATAAAGAACATAAGGAGGCAGATATAAGGATACCATTTTGACTATTTCTGATTTTGCCAGCACTACAAAAACTCAGTTTATATGTGCCTCCTGGCAAGTTAATAACCAAACTAAACTATCTTTATAGTAGAATGTTACTATTATTTCTGGACCCATTAGTGATAGAGGTAGGAGATTATGAGTGGTTTATATCTCTCATTTCATTGGTTCAGAAAATGATCATTTTAGGAACTTTTGTGGAATTTATGATCTTAAAGAGTTAACCTGGGAAGAATGAAAGGTTATATGAGTTGCCCATAATTGAATAGCCATTATATACTTTAAAAAAACATTTCAATCTAGATCTTCTTGACTTAAATGGCAATTCTTTCTTAGACTGCCATCTATTGCCATTTCTGTGTTTAAGTATGTAATAAACATCCCTTGTTGTATTTTAAAAATAGAAGAATATTTGGTCCTCAGTAATTTATATCTGCCCACTATGCAGTTCTCTTCCTACCTACAAGAACACATCAGTTCTCTCAAGACCATCACTAATATTTTAATCAGGTAACCAAATATGGATCACTTCCATAGAGTGATATAAAATATACCAAGTATATTGGTATATTTGACTGTAACATTTCTTATTCTGGGACCCTCAACAAATGGGATGTCTAGCTTACAATTCCATCTCAGTGAATAATTTCAAAAAAAAGGAAATAAATGCATTTCACTTGATTTGGCCTGCATATATAGTACCACACAGGTACCTATTTATCAGAACTGACAAAAGCCAAAATCTAATTGAAATTCCAAAAGGAAAAAGCTTGCAGAATAATTTGAAGCTGGTCTTTGCCTACTAAATTTCTTAGATGTTTTCAGCAACAAGGTTGGGATTATGATATAAATTGATTTTAATGTTCAGTGAATCTTAGGACTGGGCATGTGCATAGGTCTGTGTGTGGGTGTGTGTATGTATGTACCTGTATGTACCTGCATGTACCCGTGTTGGGGGAATTCCTGTCATTTATAATTAGTGTGCTTTTGTAAATTGTGACCAAAAACATAATTTTATATGTATAAATTAAATTATGCTCCTCACCAGTTTAGTGCTCACATATTGTATTCAGATTTATATCACACAAATGACATTACCCTAAACTACCTATTAAAATCATAACTGCATGCGATTCTAACGCTTTTTCTGACACTATTAATTGCAAAAGACATATTTACCTATTCATCTATATAGCAAGCACCATTCTTAATGGGAAGTTCTTTTGGTTGTTGTTGTTTTGTTATTTTTACTTATTTTTTTTTATACAAAGCATTTTTTCTTAAGGGCATTACCAATCCCTGAAGAAATAGAATTCGAAATCTGTTTGGGATTAGTATAAATGGTATAGAAATAATCTTGTCCTTTGGGTCCCCCTGCACAAAAAAAAGCATCTTTCAAAGTACTTGCTCTTCCTTAGATCTGGGTTTTTTGGTCAACTAAAAGCTAAAGTAGTAAACTTAAATGAGTAAGTAAGATCTATCAGGAAATTAAAAGCAGGAGTGGGGTGGGGGAAGGGATATCACAATCATCTTCCACATGTATAAGAAATGCTTTCTTATTATTCTTTTTCATTGTCTTTTCTTTATATCTTCCAATTCTAATCAGACTATTTAAGTCTATAGACTTTAGGGTAATTTGGAGGGAAAAAAGCATGATTGAAGAAAGGAATTTCAGATTTTATTGGTTTGTGACTAATTGTCAAATTTTTAGTTTTAATGTAAGCTTATTGATACATATAGATAAACTTCATTGTAAAGGATCTAGAATAGTGTGCTTAACTTAAAATTAGATATAATTTTGTAGTTTAAGGGTTTCTTTTATTTCTTTCTTTGTTTTTCTAGTTTACAGCTATAATTTCTTTAGTGTAGGGAGCTCCCTATGTGGGGGGAAAAAAACCAAAAAACTTCACTGATATAGATGAACAAGTTATGTATAACTGTATACTTCTTGCAATGTTATGGAATCACTTTAGTTTGCTAAGGATTTAAATGATTTGCCCAGGATCACACATCCAGCATGTGTCAGGATTATAGCTAGAGTAGATGATTAGTACTTTCTATCAGAGCATTGTTTGTAGAATGTTTTAAAAGCAGATACAGCCCATCAGTAGTATAAAAATAACAGAAATTGGTGCTCCCCCCACAACTGCATACAAACTACAGAGATGGCTTGACTCTCACAGCAGATGGAGGGGAGTTTTCCCCTAGTTTTGTTTGATTCTCTAGCTTTGTCTTTCTCAGCTCTGCATTTGCTGCTCTCTACAATTTCTTTCAGATGTTTCAGCTTTAAAAAGTTGATCTGAAAATTAATTAGTCTAGGATTTGTACTATGCTAGATGCTAGATGAGGCTGTGCTGGCAGAACTTTAATATAATGCTGGCTTCTTGTGCACTACCCTTCACTGCCTTAAGTCCCAAAAGGTTCCATTTGTAGCAGATCCTTCAGATTTCCAAATGGGCATTTGGAATTTCTTAATTAAAGGTTGAAGTCCAGTCTTGCTTTGTTGTAGTGTTTTCATCATGAGGATTTTTTTATATGTATATAATGAGAATCCTGGCCCCAAATGTTCAATTTCAGAGACATTCTATTACATCAGTAGGTTTTTTCCCCTTCTGAATCAATTGTGTCCCTATAAGATAAATAGCCACAAAGCTTAAAGGGTGACAAGAATTTTTTCATACTTGTAATTGCCCCATTCATTTCAAACAAGGGCAATTCTCTGAGAAGTCTATAATCCAACATTTCTAGTATGAGCTGAAGTAAACATACAATGGAAAGGATCTTTTTGTAGAAATTCAAATGTTCATCTTGACAGCAGTTCTGTGAATAACACAGGAAATACGTGATATACATGAGTTTCTCCCTTTTAACTTTTCATAGCTCAGAATTCATTACATAAGTATGTATAGAATTTGCCACAAAAGTACATAAGCCTTGAATAACAATCTACATTAGATTTCAACTTGGCCATTATCTTTCTGGTGTCCCCATAGAAATTATTTCTGTCAATATTTTATTGTGATGTGGCATGGATGGTAGATAGAAGTAATGGCTAATCTAAGCAGGTGCTGTCAAAAGTAGCATCCAGCCATTGATAACACTGAAAAAAAAATCAGGCTAAAGGATTTTTTACTCCTTCATCCCATGCCATGACTAGCCAGAAATGATAAATTATAAACAAATAAAAGAAAATTCAAAATACAAAGGGGGGGGCAACTATGCATGAAAGACAAATAGAGTGAGGAAAAACATTCTAAAGAGATGGTAGATATTGATTGGAATTGTGATTATTGCTCGACCTTAAACAGTCAATGAATATTGATATGACTACAAGCATGGAAATCGACATGCACATTATCCCTAGGAATTGATCACCTCTCACTGCCTGAGCTATTACAAGCATGATTCATTTTGACAGGAAAAAGGGAACATCTTTTCAGCTGCTCCTTAGTTACAGATATATCAGGATATCAGGTGGGGTCCAGTCTACCTTGCATCAATAAACTAGATGAAAATAGTCAACTATGGCTAACTGGGAAGTGAAATGTAGCAGAAATTACTAAAATTGGGCTTCCTGGACTCTGTTTTGGTCACAGATACTAGAGGAAAATCTATCAGGTACTCAAACTAAAAGATAGATCTCAAATTAACAATATTTGAACAGATTTATATTGCACATATAAGAAAGAAATGAAAGTCGATCCTAAAGAGGATTCAGGATTATTGTTTCACATTATAAAGCATTTCATTTAAAATGAAAAAAATTCAGTGGTTTGACTGCCTTTAAATTCAGCTGAAATTATTAAAAGAGATAGTTTTTTTCTCTTTTACCTCATGGGCAATGTTTTTAAACCTTTTGGAACAAGAATGTTAATAAATTATATAATTTATGTTTTTTAATTTAAAACCTCAATATCTTCCCATGTCTATTGTTTCTAAAAGATTGAGCATAGAGAGAAGCAACTTTAAACAGTGGAATGAGAACTCTCATTTAAGACAGGACACTTGGATACAAATCCTGACTCCTATACATTTTTGTTCTGTTTATTTTTTTGAGAAGGTCACATAATTTTTCTCAGTTTCCTCTTCCTGATTTGCAAAGAAGGGTAACAGGTGTTGACTAGGGTTGGTACAAAAAATGTACCAAGAAATGCATTCTGTAAATCTCAAAGTACTATATAAATTATGAGTCTTTGCCTTTAAGTAACCTCTAAGGACCAAAATTAATATGCAGTCTCAATGGACCAGGTTTTCATTTTCTCACCCTGGAGCTTTGAAGGAGAGGCAAGAGACGGTTTTATAGCTTGCTGCCATCATGTTTGGACCAAAGGAAACACCGAGACCCAAGATGGATTACTCAGAGTAGTTCTGTACCGTAAAGATACATGCAATTTGAAATAGTCTAGACCAGTAGTTATAAGGAAACCCTGGAGTTTTAAGGGTACACATTTGATCCTAATCCTAAAGTGACAATTGTCTTTCTTAGTGAGATTGAGAAATTTAACAGGTTCAATATAACAAGTATGGATTATGTATCTACCATGTGCTAAATGATTTGTAAGTTCTTAGGATGAAAGATAAAACAAAAACAACAATTCTCTTCACTTAAGTTTATATTCCACTTGAAGAGATGTACTTCACACAGAACTCATCGTTGCAATGAATGTTATAGCAACAAGAAACAAAGAGATGTGAAAATTAAATATTATCTCATCCCAACACAGTTTTGTTTTTTTGGAGTGCAAGGGATATATCAAGAAAATCTTCTTACAAAGCATGTAGACTCTATAATAGACTCTATAATATCACCTGTACGAAGCTTTCCTCATCTCTGAAATGGGTATAATTACATTTTTCTAAATATTGCACTGAATATCTATAAAGAAAATGTTTTCCCATAGAAGCAAAAATTATCATTATTGACACATAATTTAAAATTCTTTAAGGGATCTTATATTTCTATATCTACAGTAGTGTCTATCATAGCGGGAAAGAGAGAGAAGGGGAGAAATTACATTGTGTAGCAAATATCAATATTTTCATTCCAGTAAAATTAGGATAAAAGATTAGTTTGTAAAAAAAAATTAAATGAGTCACAAATCTTATCTGGCATTATACAGTTGATTTTTTTTAATTCTATTTTTTATTTAAAAATAATTCTATCAAATGAGATCTTTTCGAAGTTGACTGCTATATCCATCATTAGTATAAAGAATCCTGTTCTATAGCCAACAAAGTGACTCACAATCATTTAAGATCTAGTACAAAAGTTCCAGGACTAGAGAGTTTTCTGAGAGACAAGGTTAAGCCACTTGCCAAGAGGGGTATAACTAGTTAGCAATACAATTGGGGTTTTCCTTGTTCCAAACCCCCATACCTAATCATTAATCCAGGATACCTCAACAAATTTGTTTTAATATTAAACATTATGTAATATTTAACTAATTGTGATTTTCATGGCATCACCATGAGCTAGCTACTCATTAGTGCTTGGACTTGAATTACAAGGTGCTGACAATGATTATTGATAAGTAGTTTCATCTATCATCTATCTATCTATCTATCTATCTATCTATCTATCTATCTATCCATCTATCATATATTTTTTTGTGTAACCCCTATCTTGAAGCTAGTGATACAGGATTTTCTCCTAATTTGGGGAGAAGAATATCCTGCCCTGCATGGGGAATGGGAAGGAATGAGAGAAACAGATAGAGAGAAACAGAGATAATAAGAGGCCAAACCCACTTTGGATTGCTGAAGGAAAAGACTCTGAAAAGAAAAAAAGCAACAGCTGGCACTTTCTGCCATATCCCTATTTCTAACTTCATATACTAGAGACTTTAGGGAGTTTCCCTTAGATGAGAACTTGGACACCCTCTTGGTTGAGTTGTTACCTTTTTCCCAGTGGGAAAGCTCCTCACTTTGTATTGTCTCATTTATGTTTTCATATGAATACTTTTGCTGATTTGTTTTACTATAATTTGATAAATGGATTTCCTTGTGATTCAATATGTGTGTTCATAATTGTGGAACTGGTTTTTGGTGGGAATGAGGTCAAGTTTTGGATTTAAACATGGAGTCCTCCTTCCTAATGTGAAAAACAGTGATCAAAAGTTTAATTGAGCCTCATCATATTTCCTAGACTAAATACCATTCATGGGAGCAGATTGATATAATTCTAGATCAGTACTACCTCTCTCTCAAGAGTGTGGAGTGACAAAGAGAACTAAAGTTGACTATTTGATCTTTCTGCAACCCTCCCAAGGACACTCTGATTCTACTGCAGATAAGATGCTATTATTGCCTTCTCAATTCATGGGAACATTTTAGATGGGCTTACACTTCAAGGTCAATGATAAGAAAACTTCCACATATAACAATATATAATTAGAAGAACTCTAAAATATCTAAATAAAAATAGAAAAACAAAACCAAAATCTAATAAAAAATACCAAGAACAAAAAACAAAATATTTTTATCACTAATCACATGTGATTTCTTTTGAATGATTTCATTGCTACAAGTAATTCATGAAATAAATTTCTTTCATCAATGCACTATAGTAATAATTTTATAATTTATAGTTTTAAAGAGCTGTCTGAGGCATGATTAGTTAAGTAATTTGCCACGAATCACGCAAACAGTATATTTTGGAGGCCAGACTTGCATGCAGGTCATCCTGATTCTAAGACAGGCTCTCCATGAACAGCTGCCATGCCTTCATGAACATAAAAAATAACAATAAGAAATTATGAGAAATGTTGCATGTATGGAAAATGTGATAGAGCGAAGAAAGGTTAAGATTTATGTGAATAATCAGGAAATAACTTTTAAAAATATTTTTTCCATTTTTAAGAAATAGAAAAAATAGAGCGCACCTATACTCCAAAGAAAATTAATAGAGTCTAATAAGTATTTGGAATCTCTTCAAATATCAACAATAGAACTATTTTTACATTTTATAATGTATCTACATTGTGCAATATAATTAGAGCACAATGGACAAAATAAATATCATGGACTAGTAAATAACAACACCAAATTCTATTTTTATATATTATATAATTTGTTATGTGAGTAGATTTTTTAAATTTTTATTCCAAATGTAATTATATATATTTTTAATCAGTTACCTGGAAATATTTATTTGAATTCCAGTATGTCAGTTTTTTATACCTATAACACATTATTAAAAAAAAAAGTGTTTCTTAGAAGCTCTAAAAATAAGGTAAAAAACTAAGTTTTCATTTTGCAATATAGTAGGATAGTTTATTGACTACCTTCTTTCTAACTCCACAAATCTGATTCCTCCAAATCATTGTTTCTGCTGATGGAACCTCATTTTCTTATTTCACATCTGTGAAATGTAATATCACTAGAAACCGAGCTCGGGTATGCATAAATCAATATTTTTAAACTCTAAATGCTTTTTTCTTAGGCATTGCTACTTTCTGATTTGGAAATCATCAGGACTCAAGAAACTGCCTTATTTTTTGGTGGCATATAGTGTATTAGCAATGAAATAATCAGCCAACTATGGGTCAATGAGCAAGTGCCTGTTTACTCAGTGGATTCTTAAATAAGTATATATGTGATATTCCCATCAGATAGAGCTTATTTTTTAGGAATGTTATTAGGACTATATTTAAATAATATAAAAGAATAATGCAAGCAAAAAATAAGGAATATTTTAAAGGAAGGAGTTGAGATAATAAAAGTACCAAAGGAAGAGCTCCAGTCCATTGGGTAGGTCTTCTATTCTGTTAAATGCAACACAAATTATCATGTACTTAATGTATGTCAGAAAAGGTCCTGGGGGGATAATTAAGGCAAAATCAATGAGAGACAGACAGACAGAAAGAAGAGAAATAGAGACAGAGAGAGGTAGGAGGAGAGGAGGGAGGGAAAGAGTTTCTGCTTTTAAGGTGCTTGCATATAAGGAAGGGAAAAAAGAAAATATACATAGATCAGAATACATAATGAAAGAGCAAGTATATGGAAAGAAGAAATATAAAATAAGAAAGAAAATATAGAACCAAAACATCTTCTATCTAGAGCTAGAATGGATTTAAGAAGTCATATAGTCTGACCACTTCATTTTATGAGTGAGGAAGGGAGAACAGTGAGTAAGCATTTATAAAATACTCACAAAACGTAAGGTGGTGTGCTAAATGCTTTTAAAAATACTTCCTCATTTGATTCTCAAAACAATCTGAGATGTAGGTGATGTTATTATCTTCGTTTTACAACTGAAAAAATTGAGGTAAATAAAGGCTAAGTCACTTGGCTGAGACCCCAAGAGGATAAATAATTTGCCCAAAGTCACAAATGAATATAAGAGTCAAATATGGAGAGGACTTTAAATTCCAAATATGGAGAAGAGGAATATATATGTGTGTGTATGTGTGTGTGTATATACATATATATATATATATATATATATATATATATATATATACATATATATATATATTTCCTCTTGGAGTGATGACGGAGGAGGAAGCAATACAAAGATTTTGAAACAGTGAGGGATGTATGAGAAGGCATATATAATACTTGTTAAAAAAGAGAAATTATAGGTAGTTTACATAGGTTGAGAGATAAAATTATCTACAATATGGTGAAATTGTAACTGATTGAGTAGTTTTTTTCCTTTCTTGGGATTTTTGTTTCTTAATATTTGATAGATATCCTGTCTATACTTTTCAATTCTCTAACAATTTATTTTGAACAATCAATGCCAGATATATGTTCCAGTACTGGGTATTTTTATTGTGGCCACAGAGAAAGGAAAATTTAGGCTTGAAATAGGGGAAAACCAAAACAAACAACATTTACCATAAACTGGAGTTATTCAAAAGGCTTCCTTGTGAAATATTGAATTTTCTCACCTCGGTGGTTCTTAAGCAAAGGAAAGATGATCACTTATGCGGTTTGTTAGAGTAGAGGTCTTTGAGGTATGTCTTGGACTAGATTGAAGCTACAATTCCTTTCTAATACAACATACTGTGAGGTGATATAATTGTGTTCTCTCTCCTTTCTAAAACTAATTAGTAACTGCTCTGCAATTTTTGAAGGCACTTAATTGTCTTCTAAATAATCAATTATTAAGTTATTAAATAATATCTCTTTAATAGGATGTCTGTTTACTCCCTATATGTACAATGCTAACATAGTAGAGATTAATAACATTCTTGTTGAACTGACTCTTTAGAAACCATATAAAATTGCTATAAATGCTCATTCTGATTTAATGTAAAAAAATTTACTCAACACAGGAATGAAGTTGTACAATTATCTTATGATCTAAACCAAGTAGAGGGAGTAGGAATTTGGTCAAATTACATCCACATAGCCACTACTGATTTCCTGATACTGAATGTTACTAATATATAATTGCTGGCCATTCTATGATTTTCCCCCATGATAAATTTAATTTTGTAAAACTAGTTTGCATTAATGTGGTTGAAACCACAAGACTTATCTATCTTGCACTGAGTCAAGTAATATTCACCAGCAGGAATCAGAAGATATTTTCCCTTCTGGCATACTACTGGTAAATTGGGTGCCTAATGACAAGAATGAGAAAAGGAGGGATACTTTTTTCTCTACAGGAGGTATCAGTAGGACACTAAGTGAAACTTTGAAATATGATGTTTTTCTATGTCTTGTTTTGTGTGTGTGTGTTTGTGTGTGTGTGTCATTTAAATAAAACAGTAAAAATTGGAACCTTATGTATTAATTTAACCATGCAATTCAGTTCAATTCTAATTAATTTTGTGAATGATTTATGTTTTATTCTCCATTTTTGAATATTTTTCTCTTTATTTTATGCTTAATGAAAATCTATATATAAAATAGCATTTCTTTTGAAACATAAATTGACCTTAAAAATACTCTAAATTGGGGGGCGGAGCCAAGATGGCATATGGATCATAACACAGTATTTTTTACTTTTTATTGTTTCCTTGAATTTTGTTTTCTTTCTCATTTTTTCATTTTCATTCTGGTTTTTCTTGTGCAGCATGATAAATGCGGAAATATATAAAGAAATTTGCATATGTTTAACCTATATTGAATTATTTGCTGTCTAGGAGAGGGGGGTGGAGATAAGGAAGGGAGAAAAGTTTTGAAAACAAGATTTTGCAGGGGTACATCTTGAGAATTATCTTTGAATATATTGTGAAAATAAAAAAAATATTATTAAAAAAATGTGATCTTTATTTAAAGGGCAGCAGGAAACTACTGAGGTTTTTTTGTCCAGTAACACGATATTCCTAAGAGATCTGAGCTATATATTAAAATGTTTGATTTGGCCTTGAGTATTGCGTGAGATGGTTTGGAGCTTGGAAAGACTAAAGAGAGAGACATTCTTTAGAAAATGAATTCAAAATTGTGGAGTAGGATAAGTTAGATATTTTTCCTACCATAAGGATCAGAAAGATTAATAATAAGAGAAACATGGGAATAATTGCATTTACTATTGTAGGATGAAATAAACACAATCATAAAATAATAATTTATATGGTAATTATGCTAATAAAGACAAAAAAATAAAGAAAATAAAATAAAACTCTTTTTGTACAATTACAATGAAGCCAAAGGGGGAAAAATGAAGAACTATACTTCCATACTTGGTTGTAAAAATTGGGGGTGGGACTGTGGGTGTATGTATTACATAAGCTGACAGATGGTAGAGTAAGATTAGATGATCTTGATCAATTGAATTTATTACAAGAGAAGAATCATGGGGCTTTGGGTGGAGGGCAAGTTTAATATATACAAAAATGATTGCATTATAAAAACACAAAGAATATCAATTAAAAGTATATTTACTGCAGGAGGTCAGGTGAAAGGTAATAAAATAGGGTGAAGAGAGTAGGATAGAAATGTAAAAGTTATTTCAGAAATAAAGTTAAAAGGATTTGGTAATGTATGGGGGATAGTTGAGAAAGAATGAGAAATCACAGATTTCTGAGCATGAAAGATGAGTTTGCTTTTGTATGGGAAGTAGGCTTTCCTTCTGTCCTTTGATCAGTCCTGTGATTTTTTTTCCCCCTTTTGTGCCTACTATCTTATCAAACTACTTGGAAAATCCCTTTATTGATGTACATATATAGGTTTAGAGAATTACCTTGAGACTCAGAGGTTGCCTATTCTTGGATATACACCAAGATCATATAGGACTAGCTAAGTGCTTTTAGGAACATAAAAGTGTCTTAAGAAGGCAGTAAATTGATTCTCTTGTGCCTTGAAGCTCCTCCCCTGGGAAAGACCATGAACTACTTGGTGGCCTTCAAATAGCTATTGAGGTCCAGGAATATGAACCTTTTAACCCTGAAAGGAACACAACATTAATTTAAAAAACAATACTTAAAGCTCAGATTTGCCCTTAGGGCAGAAGGCTGTAGAATATAGTTGCTCCAAAGGACCTGAGTTAATGCTTATATAGGAAAGAAGAAAAAAATACTGGGCAAAAACAGTCATTTCTTCCTACACATATGATTAAAAGCCTCTGGAGGGAACCAGAGCAACAAAGAATACAGCTATTATGAAATATATTTTTAGATACAAAAAAAAAAAAAAACAAACAAACAACAACTAACAATGTGGGAGATTGGTACCAGTTTGAGAAGAGATGATACATAAATCTTCAAGGGTCATCTCATGAGAATAAGGTAATTACTATTTTTACATTAATTGTATAAACTATACATTTAGCTCTAGATGGCCCTTTGACTCAACTCCTTCATTCCATATTTGAGGAAACTGAAAGACAAAGAGACAAAATGATCTTTCCAGATTCAGTAAACTTTGAAATGGAAAAATGTTTTGTTTTGTTTTGTTTTTTTCTGTTTTACTATTTACTATTCTGTTTTACTAATATTTACAATATTAAATGAAAGAGTACCCCAATGTGGTATTCTCTTCTTGCTCTGAGTTCCTATAGTACTTATTCATACCATTAATTTTTAGTACTTAATCATCTAGGCTGCTTAATTAATGTTGTTATGCTAATATCTACATATTCATATCTTTCATGACAAATGTGTCTGGGTACACTTTAGAATATTTTTTTTTTGTTTTGTTTTGTTTTTTTAATCTCATAGATCCCACCCAGTACAGGCAGCTAAATGTAGAAATGGCACCTTTCTATCATACCAAGACCAATTCTTTCTTTGGAAGCATATAGTTCTCAGTGGTATAAATAGAGCTAACTAAAAGGAAGAAAACAGAAATCCTTCAAAAAGCTCTTAGAAAATAAACCATTCTCTACTAAGCAGCCCTTACCAAAGGTCCATGGAGATTCTGTCATATACTATAATAACTATGCAAATCTCTCTCAAGTTTTGAGACAATTCTAACTGGGACTCCACCTATTGAGGAGAGAAACTGTTTAATCTCTCTTTAAATCTCTAGTATTTAATTAGTATGTACAGTGTCTGGGACATAAATAAAATGCTTATAGACTTACTGATAGAAGCTATTTCTGTAGAACTACAATATTAGGACTTTTATATCTTTACTACTATCTACATATACTTGCCATAGTTTTCACTTGTCAAAAAAGAACACAACCAGAGATACGACAGCTCTTGGAGATCAGAGCTACATTTATCTGTTTTTGTATACAAATACTTACCTGAATAACTAATTCATATTAGACATTTAATAAATATTTTTGGAATTGAATTGAACTCTACATATAAGCATATTATTTCTAAATCATACAAGATATATACATTAGCAGATTTTCTATTCCTGATTTGAAATATTACAACCATTGCAATGAGTTGTAGAGTGTTCTGAAAGTTGAAGGGGGAAGCGACTTGAATGTGTTTTTATGTAAAATAGCATTCATCCCTGTCTTCACTAGGCTCACATCAATTTCTTTCAATTCATTTTTGTATCAAAGTCTTAGACCTTGACATCTTCTCTTTATATGTATTCACATAAGCTCCATTTCAGATTCTTGGGATGCACTTCCTTCTCAGCAATCTCTTTAAGAATTCTATTCTTTCAAGCCTTAAATTAGGTGCCCTGTACCACATTAAGTTTCCCTGGTGCCATCAGATCAAAGTGTTCTTTCTCATTTAAAATATTAGAAATTTGGTATACACATTTTAAAAAATTTCTCATCATACTTTAGCTTTTATTACATTGAATTATATGCATATCTTTTCCGTTCCATTAGAATATAAGCTCATGGATAGAACGCTTTGTTTATAACAGTTGTTTACAATTTAAAAAAAATATTGACAATTACTAAGCAAAAAAATAATGTTTTGTTTTTCTTTTTTCTTTTAATAATTACAGGACTCTTTTGGGGATTAAGCAACTGCCCGAAATGGTCAAGAAAATCATTCTATTTAAATATACATACATACAATTTCTCCAAGTTGAAGGTTATTTGTTTTTGAGGGGGAATGTGGGAAGGGTTAATTTCTTTGTTAATGTAAATACCTCCTCAGAGGAACAAATGTTTCTAATTTTCAATGTGTCTGATGGCAATTAATTTTTTCTGTAATACCTAATAATGATGACAATATTAATGATGAACATTTATACTTTAAAATTTGAATATCACTTAAAAAGTATCCACGCATATGATCCTCATACCAATCCAGTGTGATAAATGCTATTACTGTCATAATTTTACAAGTGAGGAAACTGAAGTTCAAAGTCATGTTTCCTTAGTAAATCTTTGAGATAGGACTTAAACTCACATTTTCTTAACTCCAATCCTTCAGCTTTCTATTTAGCCATCATCTAGCTTCCATTAAATTTGATTTCCAATTGAGATTAACTTCAGTGAGTTGAGGATTTTGAGTGGGATTAAAAGGTAAAAAGAATAAAAGAGAAAAAAAATTATAGAACCTCTCAGCTATATTTCACCAACACCTCCTATTTCTCACCAACTCCTCCCTTCATGTACTTTCAAAATATCTTACTTGCTGAATCATGTACAGGATGCTAGAACTTTTCTCTGTTTAGTGAAAGTTGAATCAAAAATTTAGTCAAAATCTCTTGGAGCAATTATTTTTCTCATCCATATCAAAGGTTACCTTGTAAACAAGAAATGCTACAGAAGATGAATTGGCATGCCATGTCATGCAAATGATCTCAATGTAGCAAAATTAGTTGTAACACTTATGGTCATCAGGTAATTGGTTTCAATCATAATTTATTTTCTTCACCTCTATAAAAGACAATAGTAATATTCCTCATTTTTAGGAATTATTAAAGATTAAAGGGTTAGTGATTATAAATGAATAAGAATTATTTATTATAGATCAGCTATTACATACTCTTTTATTAGGAATTCAAAAAGAAAAAAAATGCATCAAGTATTCAAGAGATATTTATAGAAATAATAAGTTGATAACAAGAAGACATTTAAATTCCTGGCCATTATTTACTTCTTGGAACAGAAGAAAACAACAGCAAGAACAGCACAATTAATTAGCTGGGATATAACTGTATTTCTGGGTTTAGTGACTCATCTCTTGCATAGAATATAAACATTCTGAGAGCAGGGAAGGTTTAGTTTTATTCTTTATATTCTCTGGGACTTCACCTAGTAGACATTTAATAAATATTCTTTATTTTTAATTATTTTTATTTAGTATTTAATCCTTACAAATGCCTTCATTATAATTTACTATATTATTAATATTGTTCTGTTGTTATAATTACAGTGGTAAAATTAACAATAGATGAGAAATTTCCAATAAAATTTTGTAACAAGTTAGAGAGTATGAAAGTAGTAATAACTCTGATCTTGTTTGCTGGATGAGAAACTTTAAAAAAAATAGTCAAGGGTAAGAAAGGGTCATAGGGGAGATATAGAATATGAAACACAGGAAAACTGAAAAGAATACAGAATGAAGTTAAGGAAATGTGGAAAATGATAAGAAAAGCAAAAGGGGAAAATGAAAGAAAGATAATAACACAAGATAGGACTGGAGGAACAATAGGTTGAGACAAAGTATTAGGATCTTTCAAAGGTGGCGGTGGTAATTTATTTATCAAAGAGGTAGAAATAAATATTCCTAAAAATAAAATTAACTCTTTGTGTCTGAAAGGAGAGTAGGTGTTTTGTTTTGTTTTGTTTTGTTTTTCCAGGAGAAAATAACATATAGAAGAATATCTGAGTTAAGTATTTATTTTCCATTGCTATGGTATATAGTTGGGAGTACAGGGGTCTATGAATGGTTCAAAGATGGGAAATGCATACATTACAAAAGAACCAAATTAAAATAAATTGGTTACATATATACCCTTATATGCAGTGTAAAGAAAAGATTAGAGGAAAAATAAAAGAGATGTCTGCTTGTTTAATATAAGAATATGATGAGTGTAATTTCATCTGTGTCTGAAATCCCTGCTATCAGGGAAGGTTAAAATTCTTGGGCTCAGGAATTCTGAGTTGTAAGAGGGCAAAAGTTGATAAGATGTATACATAAAGTTCAGGATCAGGACCAATATGATGAACTCCAGCAAAGTCCTTCAGGAGGGGCTGATCTACCCAAGTAAGAATCAGAACAGGTCAGATCCTCTAGGCATGTCAGCAATTGGATGGATTGTTAGTGACCAATGGACTTTCAGTCTGGTGATATAGGAAAGCTTAGTTTAAAAAATATATTTATTCTCCCCTCCCCCCAAGGCTGGGGTTAAGTGATTTGCCCAGGGTCACACAGCTAGGAAGTGTTAAGTGTCTGAGACCAGATTTGAACTCTGGTCCTCCTGATTTCAGGGCTGGTGCTCTATCCACTGCGCCACCTAGCTGCCGCAGTTTAAAATATTAAATCAATAATATATGAAGAGAAATAGAATGATATAATCATAGAATTTCAAACATGACACTTTATTCCAATTTTTAATTTTTACAGATCAGGAAACTGAGTCCCAACACCATTAAGTGATTGACCCAATATAATAGGAGTGGCAGAAATGGAACTAAAACAGTCTTCTAACTGAATCAAAACCTAATACTTATAAGGTGTTTTGGTGATGAAAAAATCTTAGAGCATCACTAACCCTTTCTGTACCCTATTTAGTGACTGATAAAGTAGGTAAAAGAGCCAGTGAACTAAAATTCTACTGTTGACTTCTTGGTTTCATGACTTCTAACAATTTTCCATAGACTTATAAATTTGGTTCAAATCTTTGAGAGAACCTTGATAGTAACATAGAATTTTGGAGTTACAAGGGTGCATTTGTCTAATGATGGATTGATAGACAGACAGACACAGACAGATTGATTGATAGATTTAGAGAAGAGATAACAGACTGACAGACAGATACATACATAGATAAATGGATGGATAGACAAATAGGGAACTATTTAATTTAACTTTTTCATTTTTATACATGAACATGAGTCTCAGAGAAATTAGATGACTTTTCACATTGGTAAGAAAAGGCAGAACTGGTTTTGGATCCCAGAGTGTTCCTTCCATTGTATTTTGCTGTCACTTCAATTCATTCTTCCTTTGCTCTCCCCCAAGGCACTTGTCATAGCATTAAACTTCTGAGTAAACTTCAGGGAGATAATAGACTTCTAATGCTGAGCTTTGCCACCTATCTAGGGACCAGCACAATTCTTAGGATATTTCTTCTGTTCACATAGTAACTGAAGGGCTGTTACTTAATTCAATTAAACTCAGTAAGCATTTGTTAAGTACCATATGTGCCAGGCACTAGGAAAGCAACAAGTACCACTAGTTTTCTTAGAAGTCATCTCTATTTGAATTGGCTAGTAACAACATGTACCAAAGAAAAATAAATATAAACTATCTCTGCTGAAAATATAGTCACCAGGAATGTGGTAGCCCTAATAATAGATGAGATCAGACAAGGCCTCATAGAGACGTAGAACATGACATTTATTGTAAACATATCCTCTCTCTCCCCCCTCCCAAATAGGAGTGAGTTATAGAATTATGGTATTCTGCCTAATTACCTGTTTATACTTCAATGTCTCAATACTCAATTGGAAAATTAATTTACTCCTATTTTAACTTAAATTTTAGGTCTGATTTACCAGATATTGCGTATATTAACTTTGTTTTCATTGCAATTCTTTAGCAAAAGGAGTTTTTTATAAAAAAGGTATTTTATTATCTATCATCTATCATCTTATCTATCTATCTATGTATTGTTGTTATTTCAATAATGTCTGACTCTTTGTCTCTCCATTTTGGATTTTTCTTGGCTCACCATTTCCTTCTCCAGCTCATTATACAGATGAAGAACTAAGAGCAACTTCCCAAGGTGACTTCACAGGTTGTAATAGCTTAAGGCCATAATGGAAAGCATGAAGATCTATCTTCCTAATTCTAAGCTCTCCTAGCTGGCTTCATAATAACCCTATGATGTGAGTGTTGTTACTGAGTCATTTCAATAATTTTTGATTCTTTGTGACCCCATTTGGCATTTTCCTGGCAAAAATACTGCAATGATTTGTCATTTCCTTATCCAATTCAATTTACAGATTAAAAGACTGAGGTATAATGGGTGAAATGACTTGCTCAGAGTCACATAGCTAATAAATGTCTGAGGTTGGATTTGAGCTCACATTTTCATGAATTCAAGTCTGGGCTCTCTGCTCTGTGCCACCAAACTGTCCCAGAGAAGTATAATTTACTTCACTAAGAATTATTTACTGTTAATATATAAATACATATATATGTATAATATACCTGTATTTTAATTTATAAAAAGATAATTTTATGTAGGTAACTCACTTCCAAATGTAATTTTTCTTCCTAAATAACATAAATAATTTGTATGTGTAGACTCAGCTTACACCAACAAAAAAAGCAAATTTTCTCTAGAATATTATAAAACTAACTCATAGTCCAAACAAACAACAAAAACAACAACAAAAAAAGCCCGTAACAGTCTCCTATGAGCAGAGTTCATCCAAAAGGTGACTACAATAAGGACATTAAATTATTCAGCAGAGAGTACCATTGATTTATAAATTTAAAAATCAAGTTTGTGAAATTAGCTTTTCATATTGAAATAAAGAAAGAAGTAAGGACAAGAGATTTCAAATGAGGTATCACTCTTGCTTATCAAGATTCTTAAGGGGACTGGGAAGAGAAAACTTTATGGAGCATAGTTGGTAAAGAAAAATAAGAACTTGAAGGGAAAGGTCCCCAATATGAGAAAAATGCAAATACTTTATTAAGTTACAGTAGTTGTTTTTCACCTTTATAAGGAAATAACATTTTGTTGAAATAATCTAAAAATTTTATAAAGGTCATTTTATGGTATATGAGACTAAGTATCTGTGAGATGGTATTTGAAAGACACCATATTCATTTATCCAAAACCAAAAATTTATTTATAATGGTCAGCGACATAAGATGTATATTGTGAAGTAAGTTCCATATATCAGGTATTTTCTTTTATATAAGTAAGGGACTTAAAAGCTAAGTTTGTAGTATTTTTTTTTCACCATTAAAACAAGGCCAAAACATCTTTATGTTATTTGATGAAAATGGAGAAAAAAATCATTCAATTTATTAAAAGAGTAACTTTTAACATTTCAAGGAATCTGTGATTCATCCTTTATAACTACTTCCTCCAACATTCATAAAACATCTATGCCCAGCCATGCCTTCTGACATTGATCTGTGTTGTCCAATAATTTCAGCACTGGGCTGAAATTCTGCATTAGTGCATTAGTAGAAATTCTGCATTAATAGACCTTTATTAAATTTTCTACATGTCACAGTGATGTCAATTGAAAGATTATTCATCACTTTCATTCTGCTCTTATCACTGACAAGCCCAGAATTTTTTGATCATATGCTTTAACAATCTCCTTTACCCAAGTCCTCTGTAAAGTGTATAATTCCTTCTGTCTCTGTCTTTCTGTCTCTGTCTCTCTTTATCTATGTCTATATCTATATTTAATACACCGGCACATACATATATATTCTCTTTATATTTTACATATGCATATGTATATATATATATGTGTATATATGTAATATATATGTAATATGTATATATGTATATATATATATATATTTTGTTCCTTGTAAATTGCAGTCTGTTATTGCCAACCATGTATCATTCCATTTCTTTTCAGTGATCATCAACTTCAATTCAGCAGAAACTGCAGTGTTCTATGACTGATAGAAAAATGTCACCAAAAGAATATAGAAAAAAAAAACAACAACATGGTCCTTTCTTTCATAGAGAATCTTATTGTGATTAAAAATTATTTTGCAATTACTCATAATCCTTCTAGGCCTTTCTGCTTCTTTTCTATTTTAATCATGGCTCCTTGATCAAACATCACCTGTGTCCATTACATATGTCCACAGAGTTCTTTGGATTATCAATATAACTACATAAACTAGTCTGACATTCTGGCACAGATTTATCACTATTGTTCAGCCATTTTAATCATGTCCTACTTTTTGTGACCCAATTTGGCATTTTCTTGGCAAAGACACTGGAGAGGTCTGCCATTTCCTTCTCCATTTGAGTTTATGATAAGGAAATCAAAGAGAAAAGGTTTAAATGACTTGCCTAGGATCTTACAGTTAACTGTCTGAGGTCAGATTTGAAAATAGGTAGATAGACCTGACACCCATCCACTGTACTACCTAGGTGCCCTCTGTTATAGATCGTTTAAGTAAAATTATTTTTTTAGGTAAATTCTTTTTATTTTTTTTAATTTTTAAAGCTTTTTATTTTCAAAACACATACATAGGTAGTTTTCAACATGAATCCTTACAAACCCTTGTGTTCTAATTTTTTTCCTCCCTCTCTTTCCCCTACCCCCTCCTATAACCAGCAAGCAATCCAATATATGTTAAACACATGTAATTCTTTACATATTTCCACATTTATCATGCTGCACAAGGAAAAAAACACATCAAAATGTGAAAAAAAAGGAGAAAGAAAACAAAATGCAAACAAAGTACAACAAAAAGTGAAAATACTATGTTGTGATTCACATTCAATCACCCCAGTCTTCTCTCTGGGTACAGATGGCTCTCCCCATCACAAGACTATTAGGATTGACCTGAATCACCTTGCTGTTGAAAAGAGTCACTTCTGTCAGAAATGATCATCATATAATCTTGCTGTTTCTGTGTACAATGTTCTCCTGGTTCTGCTCACTTCACTCAGCATCAGCTCATGAAAGTCTCTCCAGACCTTTCTAAAATCATCCTTTTGATGGTTTCTTATAGAACTATGCTATTCCATAACCTTCATATACCATAACTTATTCAGCCATTCTCCAACTGATGGGCATCCATTCAGTTTCCAGGTTCTTGCTCGCAAACATTATTTATTGTACATGTGGGTTTTTTCCCTCCTTTATGATCTCCTTGGGATATAAGCCCAGTAGAAACACTGGTGGATCAAAGGGTATGCACAGTTTGATAGCCCTTTGGGCACAGTTCCAAATTGCTCTCTAGAATGGTTGAATCCGTTCACAGCTCCACCAACAATGTATTAGTATCACAGTCTTTCCACATCCCCTCCAATATTCATTGTTAACTTTTCCTATCATCTTAGCCAACCTGAGAGGATGGTATTGGTACTTCAGAGTTGTCTGAAATTCACATTTCTCTGTAGGTCAAATTCTTGAGGGTTTTTTTTTTTTAATCTTATGCAAAAAGCCCTCTGATGTTCCTGGGTTAGATGTAATCACCACAATGTAATCTTCAGAAAGGAATATCTATGGAAAATAACTCTTTGACTTGTACATAGTACTTATTTTTTTCCTATGAATTGGAATATGCCTTTAGAAATATCTATCTCCGTTCTTCCTCAGTTGATTTTAATTTCCAATAGATTGTCAAGCAAGATTTTTTTTTATTGTTAAATATTTAAAGTAAGCTATAAATTTTTTTTCCAGATACCGTGGAGACATATTTTGAAGGTGAACCTAAAATTTGTCTTCTTTTAACAATTTCAACAAATAACAAAATCTAAGCACAGTGAAATTTTCTATTACTGATAACTTTCAGTTAGTGTAATGATAGAAATAAGGTTTATTCTGAAATTTTTTTCTTGAGAAAACTTGTCTTTTCCTCTCAAATTGATACCCTCAATGCAGACAGATTTCTCAAATATAAGTGGTATATGAGAAAGTATTTCAACAGATTAATCAATTAATAAACATCAATTACATGTTTATAATTTTCTAAGAATTTTGCTAAAAGCCCTAAAACAAAAGACCCTGAACTCAAGGAGCTAAAAATCTAATGGAAAAAGCAACATGCAAATGAATATTCACAAAGGAAATATTTAACAGAGGGAAAGCATGAGAATTAAGAGATATTGGGAAAATTTCTCAGGGAAGGGAAAGTTTTGCTTTCAATTTAAAGGAATCCAGAGAGGTGAATACAGTAGAATGACAGCTAACGAAAATGCCCAAACCTGAGAGATGAAGTGTCTTGTTTGTGGAATATCCAGTGGGTCAATTTTGATAAAGAGAAGAGTTCATCTCAAGGAGGCAAGTCTAAGAAGATTAGACAATTAAGAAAGAGCTAGATTATTGAATACAAAGCATTATTTGGTTCTAGAAATTATAATGGAATTATTAAGAAGGATAGTGACATGAAGCAATGAGGACCTGCCCTAGAGTAGTAGTATGAGAGGATACAAGTGGATGTATTCAAAAGAAGTTGCCAAGGAGACAACAGATTGGTTATGGGAGAGAAGGATGGTGAGAGATAGCAGAGTGTCCAGGATTACTTCAAGACTGTAAGCCTGAGGGACTGGGAAGATGGTGTTGCCTTTTATAGTAATAGCTAATGTGTGGGAATCGTGGAAAGATTTAAGAGGAAAGATACTAAGTTCTGTTTTGGATATGATGACATTAAGATTTCTACTGAAAATTCTATTTAAACTGTCTGACAGTTGGAAATGCAAAACTGAAAGCAACAGAGAGTTTAAAACAGGATAAATTTAATCATCAGCATAGAGATGATACTTAAATACATAGGAACTAATAAGAAGCCCAAGTGAAGTAAAGAAGAGGGAAAAAGAGAAAAGGGTAGAGGATGGAACCATATGGGATGCTTACAGTTTGAGAGTATGATATAGAAGTGAATCAAGCAAAGGAGATAGAAAAAGAATCATTTAAGAAGATTGAAAACCAGGAGAGAACTAGGTTTTTGGTGTCCCAAAAACCCAGAGAAAAAGAGATAATTAAGGAGGAGAAAAAATTTATTAGTATACTCCAAATCCTTTTATTGATGATATTGGTTTGATGGTTTCCCTTAAAATCTTATTACCAGTGTTTACCTTGCCTACAATGTCTTAGTCTAGTGTAACTACTTTCCTTTTATTGTTGTTGCTGTTTTGTTTTAATTAGAGACAGTTTACTTCAGAAAGCACATTTTCGATTTGATATTAGAATATAAACCTGGTGGTTCCAGAATTCTTCGTGGTGATACATATTTTACTATGAAAAAATAAAAACCAGATAACAAACACTAAATTTTGTAGTTATTATCTATCTTTTTTTGTCATTCTTTAAGGCTACTTAGATTTGTCCATTACCAAGCTTCTTACAAAAGTTTTTTCATCAGATGGCTCCTTACTTTTGCAAGAGGTAATACACTGCATAATAAAATACCATCTTTCCCTGTAATATTTACAAATGAGTTTATGTTCTAAACTGAGGTTGTCTATACCTGTGATCATTTCACTTAGCCAGTATAGCATATCTTACACTAGTTGACTAAGGTAGTATTTAGACATTTTGATATTTTCATTAAAAATTGCTCCACACAGCCCTCTTTGTGGTGACCAGAAACTGGAAAGTACGTGGATGCCCATCAATTGGAGAATGGCTGAATAAATTGTGGTATATGAATATTATGGAATATTATTGTTCTGTAAGAAATGTCCAACAGGATGATTTCAGAAAGGCCTGGAGAGACGAACTGATGTTGAGTGAAATGAGCAGGACCAGGAGATCATTATACATTTCAACAACAATACTTACTGTATGATGATCAATTCTGATGAACTCGGCCCTCTCCAACAATGAGATGAGCCAGATCAGTTCCAATAGAGCAGTAATGAACTGAACCAGCTACACCCAGCAAAAGAACTCTGGGAGACGACTGTGAACCACTACATAGAATTCCCAGTCCCTCTAATTTTGTCTGCCTGCATTTTGGATTTCCTTCACAGGCTAATTGTACACTATTTCAAAGTCCGATTCTTTTTGTTCAGCAAAACAACTGTTTGGTCATGTATAGATTTATTGTATTTAATTTATACTCTAACATATTTAGCATGTATTGGTCAACCTGCTATCTGGGGGTGGGGAGGAGGGGAAAAATTGGAACAAATGGTTTGGCAATTGTCAATGTTGTAAAATTACCCATGCAAATATCTGGTAAATAAAAACTATTAAAAATAATAAAAAAAAAAAAAGATTGCTCCACATTGGTTAAATTTCAGTATGAAGTTGGTATAATCAACAATGATATTTTTCCTGTATTCATTTCCTATTTTCAGTGGGGATCTCCACAATCCTACTCTAATGTCTCATTATGCTTTAGAAATGATTCTATTTCCTTAAAGGGTATTTCATTAGGCCACAAGCCCTGATGGGTTCTAACATGGCAAAAACAATCTATTTTCCTATCTTCTGATTTTGTGTGAAGCAAGAACATTGAGATTTATAAGATTCTCTCCCCCAAGTTGATTTTATATTTGTGAGTAAAGAGACCACTAGCTGATATTTTGAGATATTACCCACTATAATAGTGGAAATTTAATATTTATAGATAGTTTTTGAATCCTGAGTAACTTACTTTTTCTTGGGGATTCATTTTCCATATTTACAAAATGAGAAGGCAGAACTAGATGACATCAAAACTCAATCATTTGTAACTTGAAATCATATACATGGAATATTAGCAAAATTTTACATGTTCCCTGCTTCACAGTACCATTACTGGACCCAAATTTTGCCAGATTGTATACATGCATGCCTTAAAGAAAAATATATCTATCAGTCTCTTGTTCTCATATTAAACTCTTGCCAAATAATTTATCCTGAACCAAAGGCAAGCATTAATGAAGGTAAGGCATTAATTGAAAAGCACCATAAGAGACAGTTACATTTATAGCAAACAGCAATCTACAAGAAATAGGATTAAAAATATGTGTCTCACAGGTGTGATGGCTGAGTTGATAAACAGCAGCTGGAGTCTATGTGCATTCTCCTGATTAGAGAATTTTAAAAAATTAAATTTGAACATCTGTATATATATTTTTCTAGTACTGTACATTAAATTAAAAATAGTTATATCTTAACATCTAAAATGCTAATATGGTTCATTCTTCTTTCACTATACTAATGAGAAATAGAGATAATATCTATAATCTTAAAATTATTGTAGTCCAAAAGCTTCATTTTTTTCTTCATAAGAGTTCTATATCACTGCTACCAAGAAGGGTCTCAATAGGCTCTGGTAGAGGTTTCAACAAAGGAAGAAATATCCTGAGAATGACTTCATCCTCCTCTTCCTCCTTTTTCCTCTCCCCCTTCTCCTTCTTCTCTTTCTCTTCTTGTTCCCTTCCCCGTCCTCCTCTTCCTTTTCCTTCTCCTTCTCTTCCTTCTTTCTCCTCCTTTTCTTCCTCTTTCTTCTCCTCTCCTTTCTTCTCCTACTTCTCCTCCTTTTCTCTCTCCCTCTCCTCCTCTTCCCCTCTTTTTCCTCCTTTTCCTCAAAATAAGCAGGTTTAGCCGCAGCAGGTGGTGCATTATCTTTCATTGTAGGACTTTAAGTTGTTTCTTCAGGCATCTTGTTTCAAATGGACCTGACAAATGATGACTTATTTCATCTCCTTTTAAAGCCAATATAGGGAGTGTGTCACTAAAATCATTTTCATTTAAAAAAAATATAAACTTTCTTTTCGAAAAGGAACATCCTATGCCTATTTTATTCCAACAGTCTTAGCTCTGCATATTATGAATATTAAAGGAGCTATAGTTTATTTTTAAAATATTTGTGATTACATGGAAAATATTGAAATGAAATAAATATTTATATTTGCTAAGTGTTGAGAGTTTTTTCCCCCAAATGCTTTATGACTTATTGTGGTAAAGTGGTGGCTTTCATTTTTTTTTAAGTGCTAAAAATGAAAAAAAAAATCTGGAAAGAAAATAAAAAAGCCACTCCCAAAACAAACAAAGCAATTTCTGTAATAGGAAATGCACATTTATTTACTTATTCATATAAGCTTAAAATTTACTTCCTCATCCTCAAATCATAAACATTAAATAAAAAAACATTAAAAAAATAAAAATAAATTAAAAATTTGACAATTTACTAAATGATATCATGCCACATCTTAATTATTTTGTGAAGTACTTTTTTCCTGTTGTATAAAGATGTATTTCCTAATTGCTCCCAAATTGTTTCTTTCATAAATTATGCTTTCTATTGGCTTAGCATTAGCTGCTTAAGTAACATGTTTCAAAGACATGTCACTTCAGGTCAATCTTTTATTTTTCTTTCTCATTTCCATAAAATCAGGAGTCATGCACATAGGTATGTAGATAAGTAAATAGGATGATAAGAGCAATCTTTCCTCAAAGGCTTAAGCCTGAATAGTTCAATGATAAAATTTCTGATTTGGAAGGAACCTTAGAGATTATGTAACTCAAATAATTTCTGATCAAGATCTTGTCTACAAAATGATCATCCAATTTTGAAAGAACTCCATTGAGGTAATACAGTAGCGTTGAATGCACTAATTATTAGATAAGCACAAATTATTAACTCAATTTTTTGTTTATCTTTAATTATTAGAAAAGAGGAAAGATCTACTATATTCATAATCTGCCCCCTACTCAAGTGTATATTTTTTTTTGTTGTTTATAAACAAGTGAGAAACAACTTCAGTAATTAGCCATCCCTGGTAAATGTAAAAGGCAAATGCATGCTCTCATACTTTAACCGAGATACCTCACATTGATTGTCCCATAGATATAAACAAAGTCTGATTATTTCTTTTGCTGTGTTGGAAAATCTCTTCTGAATGTTTTAAGATAATTCATCTAAATTTTTTAGATAATTGCTTCAATTCTTCACTTTTCAAATATTTCTTCAAGAAAAATGCCTAGACATTCAAAGACTTTAGTGAATTTCAGAATGTATTAAAAGCTACAAAAGTCAGCAGTTTTTACTCAGTCTTTGATTAGTTTGCTTTAAAATATCACTTAACTAAGAGAATCATGAGGAATGCATTTGAGACCTTGATCTTCATATGTAAAGAGTACATTCATAGTATGTGGGACAAATGGTGAATAAATATTTTAATTGATTTTATTTTCTTCTCCATATCATGTATGTGACAACATGGGCTCCATTCTGTAAGGATGATTTCCACAATACTGTCATACATTCGTCAAATAGGCAGGAGAGATATGCTTCCTCCATCACCCTTTCTCCTAGATCCAAGAATTTCTACAGAAGCATTTTGATATATTGCACATTGCTTTGGACTTGGAGCTAAGAAAACTGATATTCCAATTTTGCTTCAATAACTAGTTAGGTTTGCTGACCCTGAAAATTCTGATTAATCTTTCTAAACTTCAGTTACTCTTCCTATAAAGCAGAAATTGCAATAATAACACTAACTTTTCAGTATTGTTATAAAAATATATTTTATAAACTTTAAAGCAGTACCAAGAACATTATCATTATTGTATGTCCATTACTACATATGTGTATATGCACATTTAGACACAGACACATAGATACACATATAAATACACACATGCATAAATCTATCTATCTCTCATTATTACTAGAAATTCTATATATTTGGGGGCATATGCCACTTATTTTTCCCACCTAAAAACTTGAAGAGAGATACAGAAACAGAGACAGACAGAGACAGAGAAAGAGACAGAGACAGAGACAGAAAGACGGAGACATACATACACAGAGAAACAGAATAGAGAAAAAAGACAGAGATGCTCCATCTCAGGGATTATCACAGTTAACAATAAGAAAGTTAAAATGATCTAGCATTGAAGTAATCAACCCACAAGCATTTACTATCCCCTACTATGTGCTAAATACTACACTAGGTAATGGCAATACAAGAAAAAAATAATGAATGAGTAGCTATTCACAGTGAGATTATATTTGATTGGAGGAGATAGCATTCATATTGAGGTACACACAGCAGAAACATAAATTTGTAAATAGAATATATATGCAAAGTAATTAAATGCCAGGTACTGTGGGAAGGAAGGCTTTAGCCTGGTCTAAATTTCCTCATCTGTAAATTCAAGAATTTAAACAAAAGGTTATTTAACCTCCCATCCTACTTGATATATAATTCTTAAGTGTTTGCTCATGTACATCACAATTCTGCTTCTGGGCCCCCTTATTTTTGTAAGTTGATAAATGCTTACATAGCTAAAGAGTAGGATAGAAAAGTTAATTCACTGGAGTCTTCTTTGAAAATTAATTGATATTGTGTTGCCACTTTTGGATATATTTTTAATTTTTAGTTAATCCAAATGATTAAAATCTGATAATCCTGGAAACAAATGAACTTTTGAAAAAAATATAATAAACATTTTCTGTCTTAAAACATTTTCTTTTTTATAACATGGAAAGGTTGAAGATCAAATTTTTATCGCAGAAGTGAAAAAAGCCTGATTGCTTTCCATATACATTGAAAAATACATTAAATATATATTGGAGGAAAAAAGCAATTGCAAGACTAGTATTTTGAGCCATTATATAAGCAAAGATCACCATGGGAGTGAAGTGGCTTAGAATGCTTTGCTAGATCACATAATTTCCCACAAAGGATAAAGAAAATGTGTTCTTGGATATTTTATTTTGGAATGTTCCAAGGAGCCATTGATTCCCCAAAGGAAGCATATCCCATGATGCTCATATCCTTCTTTCCAGCATCATCTGGTTTTATTATTATATGCTTTCCAGGATAGAGGGGAACAGTGGTAACCTATCTGCTCCATTTAATTCTGCAAACATTTATTAAGTGCCTAAGATGTGAAAGCCACTGTGCTGGGCTTTGGGATGCATGGATACACTTAATAGAAATCCTATTCTCAAGTTGTATATTATCTAATATAGAGAGATAAATGTACACAAATACCTATAATACAAAGAAAAGCAAGATATGTGCAAAGGAAAAAACTCAGGAAAACAAATAGAATTTTAAGGAGGAAAAGATTCCTTTTGTAAAGGAGTAAACATTTCATGAGGATTGGAATCTACTTTGAAGGAATTGATTTTTTTTTCCAAAAGAAGACTAAAGTTATAGGGGAGAAATGATGTGAACAAAAGCCATTAGTTAAAGATAGAGAGTGCTAATCATTCAAGTAATTGAGTAAAATTTCCAGAATATTTGCTGATATATTGCCATTGTGTTAATATAATGACATTCAAATTAATGTACTCCATTCTCCAAAATCAAGGATAGAGGTTGTAAAGGAGAAAAGTATACAACTTTTTTGGATTCATAGTTTATTGTGATGGAAGTCACTATAATGTACTGTCAATGTCATTCCTTTCAGTTCATATACATTCACATACACATATGCATGTGTATATATTAAATAAATATATATTTATTATTGACCCATTCCTTGAAAACATTTGCAATGAGTATATCTTCTTCACCCTTAATATTTAAAGACTTTCATTGTCTTCTGGTTTTATTTGTAACATATGGAATTCCACTGTTCTAGGGTATCCTATTCTGTCTTATACAAGGGAGGATATTAGCAAATTTAAAGAAAATACTCAAATGAAAGAAATCTTTTGCATATTATATTATGATGAAGATGCAAATCCATATGATGAAAAGATACATGCTTACCTACCAAGGCTTGACTGATGTGATGATTCAATATCAGATTTTAAGAGAGATGTACATTTCTACATGTTCAAAAAGAAGAAAGAAAAGCTGCTTTATAACAAAATTGGGTGGGAAACTTATTTAAACACCAGTTTCTGCTAAAAATGAATCATATTTTATATGAATCAGCAGTATCATATGATAACTTCAAAAGTTAATGTCTCAAACTACATTAGGATGTATATAATGCTTACAAGTTTATTTTTCTTATTTTGTTTTATAAATTTATTTTATTATTAATTTATGGAATAAAACAACTATCTTCATAAGGTAACATAAGAAAAAGATGATTGTACTTGAAATTTTAAATCTATTATGTTCAACTTATTTCTTTTAAATATATAATAAAATTAACTTGTAAATTTCTCATTTTTCCTTTTTTCCTTCACCCTAGAGATGGCTAACACCCCTCCAAAAGTCCCTCCCTTATTTTCTACCCTCTAGAATTTTAATATACACACTCTTCTAAAATTTCCTTCTGTCCCCTGATTTTCTTACCTCTCTATGTGTAGAGATGCATAGTATTTAGAAGACATAAGGCAATAATGAATAGTGACAGGCAACCAGTGAAATAGAATTGGATTCCATAACAGACATTCTATTTTAGGAAGTGAAGTTGCAAAGTGTTTAGGAGAGGATGTATACGATATTGAGAAGCCTCATGACTTTGCCTAGTGAGGGTTGATTAAAGGAAATAGCAAAGTTTAGAACAGAGAAGAGAATACTTACTCTAAATGAGAAATGGTTTAGACAATTCAGAACAGCAGATTGTAGTTCAATTTAAGGAAAATTTTAGTAACAATTAGAGCTGTTCCAAAGGAGAATGGGATTCCTTTGAAGGAAATAGGTTTCTCTTCATTAGAAGATTTGGGGTTTATTTTATTTTATAAAAGTAAATTCTATAAAATTGAAGTTTTCCAGTGTAAGAGTCTTGCTCAGTTGTGTCATAAAGTACATGACCTCAAGTTTTTTTTAAATTCTAAGATTATGTCATTCAAGGAAAAGCAATAAACATTTATTAAATTCTTACTATATATAACACATGCTAAGTGTTGTGACTACAAATACTAGGCAGAATAGATATTCCTTTCCCTCAAGGAGTCCACAGTCTAATGGTAGAAGAATAAAGGAGAAGGAGATTCAGATATGAGAAATGAATGTTTCTTTGCTCTGGTGTGGAGTTGATATTTAAAAGTCAGAATCAGAATTGAAAATAGAATGAAGATTAGTCAAAGTGACCCTTCCTCAAAATGGAAGCTCCAGGAGGGACACACCAATGGGAAAAGTGCCATTATGAGGAAAATTGTTCTGAGAAGCATGACCATGGGGAATTATAAATGGTCCAGAGTAAAAAGGCTCTAGGTACTGAGGAAGTTCTCAGTGAATCTGAATCTGAGATGTGATGTGGAATTCCAGAAATTCAGACTCACAGGTGGGAGGTCAAATTTCTAACACGAAATCTCACATAGCATAAATATTCAATAAATATGCTGAATAAATAGATGAATGATTTACATATAAATCATGAGTAGCCACTGGTAAATATTCAGTACGAACAGTGGGAAAGATCAAAATGAATCAGCTTACATTGAGAATAAATCTGTTCCCTTTGCCTTTTTAGTCTCTTAGTATAAGTGGGACGTGAAACTTTTTTTGTGGTACTTTTAATTGTGGGTAATAAAGGTCTCTACAGGTAATGTTTAGCTGGTTCTTAGACTAGATACAGTATTGGCACTTTGCCCTAGCTACTCACTGATTCCTAATAAGACATAATGCAGCTACTTTTATCTTTATGTGACTGGGTTTATGAATAGGTAAAGCTGTTCTTTGCAAAGCTCTATCATATAGGATGAATAATTACATCTCATGCATAAATATGCTTTTCTCTCTGATGACAGGGAAAATTGGGTTGGCAACCTGGAGCATATCTTCTGTCCAGAGTAGCTTATTAAATATTCTTCCTTGTCTAAATTATAATCTTCTGAGTGACCCAACCTTTATCTGTGGAGAGGAATATGAAAGATGGCACATCAATAAATTCCCATCTCTACACCATTAAAAATTTAATTTTCAAAGGATTGCCCAGAATAGAAGGCCTGGAGAGAGTATGATCAGCAATGCTATAATAATATTATGTATCTAGAAAAGTTCTAAAGGGGCCTTCAAGTTCATCTAGTTCAAGCACATCACTATACAGATAAGGAAACTGAGATAGAAGGAGACTAAATGACTTGTTCAAGACTACTTAGGTAATAAATAAATGGCAGAGATAGGACTGAAATTTGAATCTTCTGACCTTGAATCCAGTTCCCCTTATACTAGAATATTTTTCCCGCATAGGGCATATATAGCATATTAAACATATTAAAGGAATACATGAAATATAGACTTCCTTTATGTCCATAAGAATTTTAAAATTATAAATTAGTATTATTATTGCTATAGACAATAATGGATATTAATATATCCTTGGATAGATACTTTACTAAACTGATTAAACAGGTAACTCAAAGATCTTATGAAAGGATGCAAGAAACAAGTGTTGATTAAACATTTAGTATGGGCTAGGCACTGTGCTAAGTACCTTACAAATATTATCTCATCAGATCCTAAAAATGATACTGTGAGATAGGTGCCATTATTATTCTCATTTTATAATCGAAGAAATAGAGGCAAAGATTTAGAGTCTCACAGGTCTTTCTGACTTGAAGTCTAGAATTCTATCCACAATAGCATTTAGTTTCCAAATATGGATGTTGGGATGGATATAAAGTACCTGCTAAGAACAGCAATGATTTTCATTCCTGAATACCAAAAATAAATAAAAAAATAAAGGAACAATAACAAAAACATCATGCATAATTTGAAAATTAAATAGTGTCAGAAAATCATAATAGATAGACAATCCAATTGTTTTTCATTTGTTTCAATCATGTCTGAATCTTTGTGACCCCATTTCAGGTTTCTTTGGCAAAGAACTGGAGTGGTATGCTATTTCCTTTTTTCAACTCATTTTACATATGTGGAAATTGAGGCATATTTGTTTATGCTCAGAGTCACACAGGTAGTATGTATCTGAGTCTGCATGTGAACTCAGGTCTTACTGAAACTAGGCCTGGCACTTGATCCACTGTACCACCTAGATGCCCAGAATAACCCAATTACTTCCTTATTAGCTCTTAAATAATAAAACAAGCAAAGGGAAAAAGCTACAACACATTGGACATATTTTTGGGTTGACTTGCAAAAAATATGGGAAAGAACTGTACATCTATGAGTAGGCAGCAATCTCTACCAATGTTAACTGTATCTACATTGGTGACATTAAAAATCCAGCAATGGACTATCAATAGTAAATACATATAATGTCATATCAATTAGTGAAGCCCAACTTGAACATTTATAAAATTATATTATCATGATCAATGAAGTCTTCCCAGTTTAATTTTCTCTTGCATTATTATGAGATAATTTTTCTGAAAGTTCAAAATACAGGAAAAATATTTTTCTCTTGAGTGCCTAATGCCTTAAGGATTGGCAATTTCAATAACAGAAATCTTCCCATCAAGTCAGGAAATACCCTTAGTTTATGTTTTAGTCAAAAGCATTCATGAAGAGTTGTGGTTGGGAAAAAATAAATCACTCTTGTGCCAACAAACAGGAAACAAAGGTCTTCAAAGTTAGGGTAATGTTCAAATGACAGAATCTCCTCTGTCACTGGAGATTTTTCCATTTTGATAATATTTCTGGATTTGTACTTCTTTGGTATAGTCATTAAGAAACAGGTCACTTTAATACCATGATAAAGCCTCAGGGATAGGGTCTCAGTAATTTAGTTTTGAGAAGCCTGTGCTTAAATATTCTGAATGAATATTATCCTTTCAGGTCACACAATTGTCTGAGAGAGGCTAAGTGTTTTTTTACCCCATATATAACTATGGATATTTCTTTTAATTAAAGAAAATAAATCATGATATAAAATTCAGGAAAAGTAATAAACTAGATTTTTAACAGGCAACCTGGACCACTCAAGTTAGTCCAGTAGTAGGAGCTCTCTCTTTTTAAAATATATTTAATTTTCATTTTATTTTCTTAATTACAGGTAAGCAAAATAATAATAATAATAATAATAACAATAATAATAATAATAATAATAATAATAATAATAACAATAATGGGATTCATCCAGTGTTAGATCTTGACACTTTTCCTTTAGGTAATAGGCAAAGAGAGATTCCTTCCAAGAATGTGGAAAGTCTATCAGACTTTCAGTTAATTATCCATATTGCTTTCACAGAGGTCAACATATTTTCAAGTAAACATTTAGCGAAGCTGGAGTACCCACGTTACTTTAAGTTGGGTGAATAGAGGGAAAAAATATGCTCTAAAACAATTACAGACTATCTTAAAAATAAGGGATTTGCTCAAAGATAGAAAAAGTCCTACAGATATCATTTATTTAGAAGACCATTTACTCTATGGCCACATAGATCTAGAAACAAAATAAATGCCCATTGATTAAGGAAAATTATACACCAAAGCTGAACAAATTTCACTGTAAGAATTCTATGGAATATCATTATGTTGTAAGTAGAGTTAACTAATAAGTGGAAGGAAGAACAAAGACCCCCAAGCTTGTGAAGCTATCTGCCTGTAAGAATGGGGATACCATTGACAGAAAAAGGGAAGTTCAGAAGAGAAATAAATTGATGCATGAATTACCTAGACATAATGGTAACATAATAAATAAAGAACTGAGTTTGGAACCAGAAAGATGAACTCAAATTTGGCTCCAGACAGTAACTGAATGATCCTGGACAAATTGTTTAATTGCTACCTGCTGCAGTTTCCTCAACTATAATATAGTCCTGGTGGGATGATAATTGTAATTACCTCCCAGAAATATTGTGGAATCAAATGACATAATATTTATAAAACACTTAGCACAATGCTTGACATATAGTAACTTGCTAATAAGTGCTTGTTTCTTCCATCATAGCATCCCTCAGAAATAACCCCTAGTGATAGACAACTACCTCAACAGATAGCCCCTTCCATATTTAGATACCTCTAAATGCTAGAAATTCCTTCCTAGATTTGATCTCAAACCTGCCATGTAATTTGTGTTCATGGATACAGTCTTGAGGAACTAATCTTAACTGAATAACATAGAAAAAAGATTAATAAAGACATTTTTATATATCTATCCTGTTTGTTGTTAGCAGACTTGTCTCACCCAAAATATGTGATTGATACAAAAAGGGAAATTCTGTATAGCTTTGTTAACTCACAAAGCACAGTGCAATCATTCCAAATGCTTGATATAATTGAACTCTTAGAGGAGTACATGTAACAAGCACATGGGTGCCAAATAAATGCGTTACGATTAATGTTGTTACAATGAATGCTAAATGATTATTTAATGACTGAACACTTAACATTTCACGACTTATTCCTTTGCTTTTGGGCTAAGTTTAAACCCATGTAGAAGAAACTGATTTAAAAGATTTAAAAGAAAACTGTCACAGCTTGAATTTAGACAAGAATGCTCATTTATTTGTTCCTTCATTCCACAGCTACCGTGTTTCCCCGATAATAAGACACTGTCTTATTATTTTTTTGGGACTAAAAAACACCAGAGGGCTTATTTTCAGGGGAGGGCTTATTTTATCCTCCATCATGCCCCTTTTATCCTCCATCATGCCCATTTTAGCCTCCATCATGCCCCTTTTAGCCTCCATCATGCCCCCTGAGTGCTTATTTTATTCTCCATCGCTTACTGAACTTACCGAGTTTTTAGATGGTCCTGTCTCAGCTCTACTCCGAGGCGCTGCTCTCAGTAGCGCCAGCAAGCAAATCACCAGGGAAGAAGAGGATGACGCGCTCACTGCTGCAGCTCTGATTGGATGCAGCTCGGAGCGCGACGTGCGTTTCACCCGGGAGGGGAGGGCGGCGCTGCTTACTGAAGGTACCGCTACGCAGCATATAGCGCAGGGGATCACCATGATGACCGTTTTCATAGTAAGTTCGATAGGGCTTATTTTCGGGGGAGGGCTTATTTTAGCGGAATATTAAAGAGTATGTGGGTGTCTTATTTTCAGGATAGGTCTTATTATCGGGGAAACACGGTATTAAAAACCTGCCATGTGAATAGACTGAGACAGCAATTTGTTTTATATATATATACATGTATACATACACATGTAAACATATACACATATATCTACATATGCATACAAACACATATACACACATATTAATATATTATCTATGCATTCATAATATATGCAAATATACTATGCATTTACATACTAGCATATACACAGATGTATTGTATATATTCATACATGCACATGCATATATGCACATAAATATATTGCAATATAATTGCTGCCCTGTATAATTATATGTAATGTTATACATTTAAAACATCATTAGGAGGAAAGATCTATTCACCAAACAATCGAATGGGTTCATCTCACACACACACACACATACACACACATTAAAATACCTTGCTCTAAATAATTTATAAACATATTTAAATGTTCAACTTCTTATTTATTAAATTCAAAAACCATTTCATTGAATCACTACATCTCAGAATGGGAGCAAACTCCAAAGATCCTGTCTAAAATAGTAACTTTTTTTTTTTCCAAAATGATCTTTATTGTTCATCAGGCCCTACTCAAAGAATACAAGAGAGAAGTTATGACAACCTATGAGGGCCATTTATTCTACCTCATGATAGTTCTCATTGTTAAGAATCCTGTTTTCACTTCCAGCAAGTACTTTTCGAACATTCTACACAGTGGTCTTTCTTCAGCTTTCTGGAACCATCCAGAATAAGTATATTCTTTCTTCCATATGATAGTCCTACAAATATTACAAGTCAAGTATTTTGTCCCATCTCCTCTTCTTCTAATCACATTAGTACAGGTCCTTTTTATCATAAAAACATCCTTAGTTCTGTTAAATTGACTATATAACAGGGACTTAAGGACCTTCAACTTTATGTTTTCCTTCCTCTGAATACTCTGTCTTAAGAACATCTTTTCTAAATTGTAGTTCCCAGAGAAAGAATATAATTCATATGTGTGGTTGAAAGATGGCCGAATAGAATAAACTATCACTTTCTTTCCTTTAATAAAGCCTTAGATTATATCTTCTTTCCTGGCTATTATCTCACCTAGTTGTATCATATTGAACTTGTTCCTAATAAAAATACACATTGTTGTTAAATCTTCAGCGGAAGTTCTATCTAGCTATACCATAACCCATATTTATGAATTTCACCTACTTTTAACCCACCTGTGAGACAATATTAATTCCTATTGTACTTGCTATACTTGGCCTAATATTCTAGCATATCAAGCTTTTTTGAATATTAACTATACTCATATGTTAGCTATCTCCCTCAGTTCAGAGACCCTTGAAATGCTTCACACAAGAAAAAGCTCTGGTGTGATTTCAATCATCATGGGATAAATACTTCCTGAGTATTTATCAACAATAACAACAATGAAATAAGTGGTGTACTGCTGGTATAATGAAGCTACAGCAGAATAAAATAGAGAAAGTAATTTTATTTTCAGCTGGATAAATAATTATAAACAGTTTTATTACCATAAGTATTTGAAGCCTCAGTACTTTTGAGTATTTATAGGTTTTCTCATAAATGAGTTCAATTTATTCCTGAAAAGCAAATTGTATTTTATTTTTTATCCAGATGAAAATGATTCCTGTAATCCCATCATCAAAATAAGCTATGATGGCAACTAGAGATAGAGCCCTAAAAAGGGTCCTAAAGATGGCACTATATATATTTTTCCATCAATTTTAGAAAATGTGCTGCTTGGCAGTTTGATTGAAAACTTGTCAGTAGACATCAGGTCTTGGGAGGAGGCAGATCAGCGCTGGAACCAAAAAGTATCAGCAGTGAACACAGACATGTTCAACCAAGGGAATGGTAATTAAAATGCTATTCATTATTTTTTATTTACATGATTATTTGTTCCAACTAATAACTTTGAAATTCCTCAGTTTTGAAGACATTCATCTTAGCATTATATAAAGTGAAGATTTCTAAGATTTAGATTTTTTATTATATGACAAATGCAATGTATGTGCCAGTTCCTAGAATTTTATTTCTCATTTGAGCAAATTATTTATCTATCTATTCACACATACATATTCACACATAAATTTTAGATATGAGTCTGAGAGTATGTGTATATATATATATATATATATATATATATGTGTGTGTGTGTGTGTGTGTGTGTGTGTGTGTGTGTGTGTGTGTGTGTGTGTTTGTGTGTGTGTGTTAACTGCCATGACTAAAGTAATTTATCGTTGTGTCCAGTCTATAGGCAATGTCAGCAACAAGCCTCTCCATGCTTAGTCATCAGAAAAAGAAAATACTATTTTATTCTCATACCACTCATCTTGAACCTTTGTGTTCTGATGACACAAAACCCAGGAAAGTAATTTGGTGAGGACACAAGATAAGCAACGGAAGCCATGTGTGCTCAGCTGGAATTCTTAAAACATAAAGAAATGAATGAGGAAGGCTCTCAGCATGGTGTTTGATTATCCTGTGATTAACTGATAGGAAGATATGGATACAAGTTGTGCAGGATATTTGAAAAGTGTTATCTATATTGCTGCTTAGGACATCCACATCAATGATATCTCATATTTAAGTATTTTTTATATTTAGCATGCATGAAGTATTTAAAACATATTTCACTGTTGGCATAACATCAATTGGGAAAAAAAAAAATTAAGAAACCTTTGTTCATTTTCCAGAAGTCTGAGTATGGTCAATCAATTGCTTTACCATCAAATTTTGCTGTTGTTCATTTGTTTCCATTTTGTCCTTCATAACCCTATTTGGAGTTTTATTGTCAGATACTGGAGTGTCTTGACTTTTCTTCTCCAGCAAACTGGGGTAAGTCACTTAGCCAGGGCCATCCATCTAATAAGTATATGCCATTAGATTTCAATTCAGGTCTTCTGATTTCCAGACTAGATGCTCAAACTGTTGTGCCATCTTGCCATATTGTCAAATTTAATTACCCTTAAACTGGTTAATAATATCTCATTTTGACCTATCTACCAAATACTGTGATTCAATCTTAGAAAATTATTTTATACTCTATAGCATAAGACTTCACCATGGTCCCCTGTCCCATGATAAATTGTCATTATAACAGCTGCCAAATGTAGACTGTCCAGTTTAAGATTCATCTAACACCTCTACTTTTTATCACCTACAACTGTAATTTCATTTCTCAATAATTCTTTTTGTTAAAATATGTAGATCATAAGTTTGTAAGAGTTTGATCAACACTGACAATATCATATAATCCTTTGTAGAACAAGGATGTCCATGGCTTCTTACAACTTCTCCTTAAATGATATTTTTCACTGTTTTCCCCATAACAGAAGATCATTTCACCATTAGAATATTTCAATTTCACTCCATTCATCCATTGCCCTTCAAATGACCAACCCATCTTCTTTTTCTATTATAAATTATGCTAACTGATAATCACATATTCAGGTTTTATCCTATACTTCCCATTATTATGTCTCTCCCTATTAAGTTAAAGTCATCATACATTGATTAAGCACTTACTGTGAGTGAGGAAGAAGAGAAAACATGTCATAATGAATAGAGAATGGTGTAAAAGTCAGGAAAATCTGGTTTTAAGTTGCACCTCTCACTCATACTGGCTCTGTGATTCTGAATAAGTCACTGAATGTCTTAGTATTCTAGACAAATCTCTAAGATTATAAATTGTAGAAAAGTTGTCACCTTGCATTGCAGGACGCACAGCATTGCAAGAGGGAGTCTTGTCACCTAGGATTTGCCAGTATTAGTGAACTCACAGGTCTAGTTCACATTATTATACTTATGTACAAAACACTGTTTCAAGAACTGGACATGCAAAAACAAAAACAAAACATTTCTTCCTTCAAGAAGTTTATTTTCTGTTCAGTAAGATAACAATATATCCAATGGAAATAAATATAAAACATAGCCACATTTTTAAAAAGTGATTTAAACAGGAGAGAGCACTCACACCTGCTTGGATTAGGAAACACTGGTGCTTTCAGAGCTCCAGGTGGGCAGAGATTGTTCCCAATCCTGATTCTTCCTGCTGCTGCCAGGAGGTAGGACTGAAAGAATCCCTTTAGCACATGAGACATTGCTTAGAGCAGAATTACAACAACAGAAAGTAAAAGCCCAACTCCTGCAATGATTTCTACTATCCGTCTGCTGGACATCAGATGACATGACTGGGGAAATTTGTGGCAGTCTGTCTCTGTCTCTGTATGCCATTTTCTCTCTGTCTCTGTCTCTTTCTCTCTTTGCCACTGTCTTTTTTGTCTCTCTACCTCTCTGTCTGTCTTTCTATCTCTCTCCCTCCCTTCCTTTTTCTCTGTCTCTCTTCTCTTTTCAATCTTCCATCCCTTTTTGTTTCCATCTCTCTGCCTCTACCTTTCTCTCCAGTATTAAAGACTGGCCCCATAAAAATTTGCTGTCACAATTTCTCATTGTTTTAATTGATAGATTTTTAAACACCTAAGTCATGTGAACCTTGTAATTCTAATATCAATTAGACAGTGCGTAGGAGAATTGTGTGACACTCTGTGGCAATTTTATTTCGTTTAACTAGCTCTTCTGTACCAAAATTACAGGAAACCTTTAGTAGAAATATGGATTTTTTTCCATTCTTGATGTAATTTAAAATATGTATGGTACATGAGGAAAACATAAATCATAAGGAACATAATTTTTCTGTCCCCACAAAATCAATGTTAGTGAATTTTATTCCAACAGACTACTTGTTCAGATGTGAGATCCCAATTTTACTCTCTAATTGCACATGAGTGTTATGTGAATACCAATCACTCATATAAGGAATTTGGATGGTAGGCTACAATTATCTGTGTCGATGATATCAGGGCTGCAACATGATTCCATGATTTTTGTTCAGAATTCTGATTCAGAATACAAATAATAAGCTGAGGATGGAAAGCTGGTAGGAGAGTTTATTCTCTCTCAGTTTGGAACTTGAAAGTATGTCTTATTTTTTCTCACATGATATAATTCATTTCTTTTTATCATGATGTAGAAAATGAACTGTTGTCTGACATTTCACACAATAAGAACCTTTTTTTAAAACTAGTTATGCTAGAGTGGTAATATTCAAATAATGATTTAGGGGATTAATTAGTGTCATCTTTTATAAATATCTAATAGTTAAATTAATAGATAATTTTTTTCCAGGTTCTACATTGTTAGATACTATACTAAGCATTGATACAAAAAGAGAAGAAATGCAATCCCTGCTCTCAAGAAGCTTACAATTAAATGCTAGGGGGAACATAATCATTAATAGAATGTACCGTGAGTTGTATTATGATTTTTGCAAAATATATCATTGATGTTATTTTTTTCATTTTAGAAACAACAGAATGACCAATATACAAAAAACAGCAACTCAATCAATTATCTGAATATGTGAGCAATAAAATAATTTTCATTCTTATAATACTTAATGAAAATTCAAAAAGTTACCTCATTTCTATGGTCTCTCTTCTTTTGACAAAGTGCAATCTTCCATTTCTAACACGGGTAATTCTATGACCTGAATTACAGAATAAGAAAGGAAAGAAAACAACAGATGGGAAGAATCCTGTAGTTTAGCTGGTGGAGGAGAAACTGAAAGCTCTTCTGCTCTGAATAGGAATTTCTCCAAGTAAGTTACTAAATTGACTCTTTTACTGTGTATATTTGGAAAGACTTTAGAAAATGATTTACAAAGGTCAGGATAATGAGGAAGTGAATAACCTGCAAGTTCAAATGTCCTGAAAATGGAGCTATTAAGTACACAATTTGAATCCTTAAATACCATATTAGAGCATTATCATGATTTATCATTGCTTGTGTGCTCTATAGATGCCCTCTCTTACCCCTTTCCCCAATTTGCAGGCTAGATGAAGGTTGATTATGAAATGGTTTCATCCCACCCAAACTATGTAGAACAGTCTCTGCAGTAATGACATGAATAAAAAGCACCTAAATTGTAATCAGAATATCCGTATTCAAATGTTGGTTCAGCTAGGAACTATTTGTGACTTCAAGCAAGTCAAATAACTATTACAGTTCTCATTTATAAAATGAGAGGGTTGGTTAACAACAGCAATGATGATATTGATAAATGATTGACATTTATTTAAGTTTCACAACAACACTATAAGGCTTACAGGATTGCAATGTAAATTAGGTGTTAACATTACATGTTTTACAAATGAGAAGTATCATGATACAGATTTTAGCGTCATGAAGACCCTAGATTTGATGAAGGCAGGGGTAGAGAAGAGGTTAACAGGAATGGATGAGGTTTCCTTGTTCTCCAAGGCAAGAGTTCCCAGTGAAGGAAACTGGCTAAACTCAAAGGCTGTGGTAAAAAACCAAAAAACCAAAAAACCAAAAAAAAAAAAAAATAAAAAAACAAAACAAAACAAAAACAAAACAAAAACAAAAACAAAAAACTTATATTGTTAAAGAGGCACCAAGAGAAAGACTTCCTTGGTGGGCAATATCATGCTCAAGAGAGAAGTGATTTGCAAAGAGACATTTTCTGAAGACCCATTTTATATATGAGTCTAAGAATTGACATCCTGTATGCAAGACCATTTGAGTTTGTGTATCAAAGGAGACATTTTTAGGCTTGAGCCTAAGAGAATCCTGTCTCCAGAGGATGTAAGACCATTTAGGTTTGCATAACTTTTTGTTGGTGATTTTACATAACTTTACAGGGTTGTCTCAGGTCATCAGATTCAGAACCTTCTTCATATACTCATTAGCTCCCTACCATTCAGGCTTTAATTACTGAATCTGTGTGATCTCAATCACACTTGTTGAAGACCTTAGCCTGAAAAGGCAATTTTTTCTCATTCTGTCAAGGGCAATCTCTAGTCTTCCAGAGCTATATCTGGCCCCTGGACCCAGATGCCTATGAAAGTATAGTGAGGCAGGTAAGTCTCTCACATAAATCCAATTCACAGGAATGTCATGGCATTACCTCCCTCATATCATGGTCCTCTTGGAGAACATAGGAAAACAGTCATCATCACCATCACCTTGGCAAGCCACTTATGTCTCTGTGCCTTAGTTTGTTCACTTATAATATCAAGACTTTAATGATCCCAAAGGACTCTTCCAGATTTAAATACTCTCCCAATGTGAGTGGGATACTGAAACTGAGCTGGGTGAAGGGACTTTCTCAATCATGGATGAACTAACAAAGTACTAGAGGCAAGATTCCCATCCAGGTCCTCTTGAATCTGAGTCAAGAATTCTAACACCAATTATAGACTGCTTTTCAATGTCACTAGCAGCTATTTAAAAAAAAATAAATCCATGTTCCTCCATCTCTACACTAAACAAACATGAGCCTTGTACATCTGCCATCCAATAACATGAATAGATCTTTCAGAGATGTTTATTACTATACTGTCCAAAGGATGATAAGTTTTTTAATCACAATAACACTTGAAAGACATATTCTAAATTATAGAGTTTGTCCTATTTATGAGAGAAGGAAATGCCAACATCCCTAAAATCCCAGAGGATTAGTCTTGTAGTTAGGAAGATATGTAATGATCCTTTGTGGTTGTTATTTATATACCCTCCTTCTAGGACTCATGGAAATCTTTTATAATACCATGTTGATTCATATGTTACATCACTGATTGCATGTATAATTCCCCATACTGATCATGCTGTTTATTATATCACTACTGTATAATACCTCCCATGCTGATGGATTTATATATACCTGTTTCAAATAAGAAACAGGTTCAGCCAGAGGAAACCCGCTAACAATATCTGCTTTAACTCCTATTTCTCTTTGGTGTTTTCATCTCCCTTCCTGAGAAGTCAGAGAGGGTGTGATCATCTCCCTTTTTTGGTGTTTTCACCTCTCTTCCTGAAAAGTCAGGATGGGCATGACCACCTGTGTTCTATAACAAAAGAAAGCAGGAGACATAGAAGACTGGAACTCTGAAAAGGTATACTTAGACTCAGTATAATTGATGAGATAATGCTTCTCTAGCTAAGTACATACTTACTGTGATACTTAATGTGATGTAATGATATAATGTTCTACAGCTGGCCCATGCTCAGTGTGGTGTAGTGACATAATAGTACTGATGTATTTAAGGGCTGAAGGAAAGACACAGAGGTCTCTCAGCCAGAACTCTCTCAGCTACAAACACAGAGAATATTTCAGACTCTAGACTCTAGACTCCATCTTTGACCAGCCACTGGTAGGTCCTCTGTCTCCTTCACTCCTCCACTAAGACCAAGGACTTGGGCAATCCTGAGATCCTCTAGAGAGCTAGTCTGGACTTTACAATCCTGCCTCAGTTACTTGTCATCTATGACCTGAAATAGAGGATATAGAATAGAATAGAAATAAGCTTTCAGTTTAGCTGTTGGAAAATAAATGGAAATTTCTATGTCAAGTCATTTAATCTCATCCTCAGTTTCCTTATCTGGAAAACAAGAGCAATAATAGCACCTATATAACAATTGTGTGAAGATCAAATTAAATAATAAGAATAATACTTTTGTAAAACTTAAAGGACTGTCTATCTATTTTTCTGTCTCTAGCTATTTATCTAGCTATATGTCTCTATTTATGTTTGTCTATATGTATCTGTTTATCTACCTATCTATATATCACCATCATTATTACTTTTCAAAATGGTTTCATCATTTCTTTCATTTGTTCTAAATATCAGCATTGTAAGGAATCTGGATACCTTACATCAGTTCTGTTATTATTTCATCAGTATGGATGCATCTTCCCATAATGCAGATCACATCCCTCAATTCATCAATTCCTGCTATTCTGTGTGTCTTGCCTATATGTATATCTATACATCTATAACTATAGATATATAGATATCCCAACATTTTGGGGACATTCTTAAAGTACTTTTGGAATTGCATGGATACTAATGTAGCATGTATATATAAATTCTTTTATAGTCTTAGGTTTTAAAACTTATAAATTATAAAAATGTTATACTTCTTGGCTGGATTGCTGCTAAAACATTTTGAGCAATCCAGCAAAGTTCTAAAATAGAATTGCACAGAAAATCCTCTGTATGTAATCACTTTGGGTTAAATATATTTATGTAGCCTTGTAGTGTAGATATTAAGTTAAAAGGACAAGCCATTTACTGGAAGAGTGGAAATTAGTGAGAAAAGAATAATAGCTGTCATGATGAAAACATAAGGAAGAAAAGAGAATATCTATCAGTTTCTAGTGATAGGCGATTTCAAGCTTCCCATTAAAAAAAAAAAAAAAAAGAAACTTTGAGAAGTGTTGAACAATGGGAAAAAATATGGATGAAATAAAGAATTATTGACCTTCTATGTCAGAAATCCTAATAGGACTGGTCCTCTCCAATCTCAGAGAAAATGTGCAGTTAGTAGATTAGACACAGCAAAGCTGCTTGGTTCCACTGACCCCATGATTAAATTCAATATAACTTAGAACAGTAACCCAAATGTGATATCAAATGACAGTATGAATTCTCAGAGTTCTATTTGTAAGGTGTAAGGAAAGGGAAGCTTGGGGAATAATAATAAAAGTTAGACAAACTGAGAAGTAAAGGGAAAATATAAACTTAAATACATATCTGCATACACATACACATATTTGTATATATGAATATATGTTTATATATATGTATGTGTATATAGGAGTGTATGTGCATATATAAAAGAATATATGACACAATATATTTATTTATGTTCATATGTCTGTGTAAATAGGTGTGCACATATATGCATCATACACTTATTTATGGTATGTAAGTATACATGTATATATACATATACACATGAGTATATGTGTGTGTACATATATTGACATATTTAGTAAATTCCAATTTTTAGCATTTGTGACCAAAATAATATTGGAGAAAGTTCAGTTTATAAAAAAGACTATGATACCATCATAAAATCATTGTTAGGCTCTTAATTTGAAATGTTGTACAAAATGCCATTCTGTTTCAGTATTTCATTCTCTAAATGGTCATTATATTATACTCTTTCCCTGAAAAGTAATTGTTGGTAAATAATGTTTACAAAATAAAAGACATTTTCCTTAGAAACAAGAAGATTCTCCCAAAACAACCTAATAAAATCAATTTCCAAGTTCTAATAAATGAGCATATCAAACTGAAAAAAATAGTTGCCTATTTCACCTTAAATTGAAATTTCAAAACTGCAAAAATCAGAGTTTTGTATATGATCATTATAATCATAAAAAAGTCCTAGGTAAAAAACAAACAAACAAAAAAACATTCATTTATCCATTTTTCCTTTGCTTGCTTATTTATCTATTCATTTATGCGTTTGTACATTCATTTGTCTAAATTACTGGCTTTTAGATTAGGTTAATGAAAATTACTCTGATTCTATTACTGACTGCCCATATTACCAAGGTACTCTCTCTTCTTTTGAAGTTACAATCCATAAAAACCTCAGTTTAGCATTAAGGGGGAAAAAAAGATTCCATTTTCAGTATAGTCTACAAGCTAAGACATAAAGACATGACTTGGGATTTATACTTTTATCACTGCCTCTTCAAACTTGTTTTGTTGTTCCACAGTTCTCTTTTAAGGTCCTGACCTAGTTTCCCTAATTGTCCTATTTAGTTACTCTGCCTCAAATTATAATCATTCCTTATTAATGTTTGATAGGATAAAGGTTTTATATCTTAGACCTTAGGCTACACTTATTCCCTCTTAATGTTTAATGGGATAAAGGTCTTTATCCATTTTAGACATCATTAGAATATCCGGAGCTTCTCCAGTACCTCCCATTATGTCATCCTAGATGCCTCCCCCCCCCCCATTAGGTCAGCCCCATCCAGGTACCTTCCCCATTATGTTATTGTTCTTTTAACCTATAAAAAATCCTGTATCCAATTATCAGTGCTGGATTCTTTGAGCCAATAGTTTCATTCAGCCCTGGGACCAACCATGGATCCATTGGTCCCAGTAAATCTCTCCATTTAACAAATTCTGTATTGAATAGTCTATAATTTCTGTCTTGCTCAGTTTCTCCAGCATTACAGTTTACTAAAACCATTGCATTTGAGGTTTTTATAAAAGCATTATATCTGATATTTAATTTGAATTTGACTTTATTTAACTTTGATTTTCAGTTTGGGAATATCTATGCATTGTCCTAGAATCCAAAACTTTTATACTTTTTTACCTAAGTGATGATTTGGGGGAAATATTTTATTGCTTACAACTTAAGTTTTGTTAATTAAAGTAATTAGAGAAAAATGTCATTTTGTGTTTTTATGAGAATTACTTTAAAAATTATTGACACTTGTTAGGAAGTTTTGAATTCAAATTATGTCTGTTATTAGCTTTCTGCTCTGAATCATTTTACCTTTCTGAGACTTCCTCATCCACAAAAAGTGAAGATTGACAGTAACTTTATAGGGTTATCATGAAGAACAAATGAAGCTAGATAGATACACACGCATATAAACATATATATATATATGTATATATATACACACACATATATATGTGCATGTATATAGTGTCTGCATGTGTGTGTTTAAAAACCTTAAAGAGCTATAGATATTCTATCATTGCATTGTGATACCTAGAATGTATAACAGATATGCTGCCATAAACTCTCACAGAATAATCCCAGTGATCCTCCTCTTTCTATTATAGTGAAGTTTGATCTCTTCTAAGAGTGCTGTTATAAGTCCATATTTCTAGGCCTAACTAACGACTTCTTCCTCTTTTTCATTGACAAAATCTTTTTGTTTGATACCATAGTATAGTGTGGAATAAAAGCTAGATTTGTAGTTAGAGGAGAAAGTAATTTTAATCCTACCTCTTATACTTACTAGGAGTGAGATTATGTCTCTTTAAGCCTCAATTTCTCCATTTGAAAAATGGAGATATTAAGATTTGTAATTACCATCTCCAAAGTTTCTTGTAGGGACTGAGTTTATTCAAGTACTATATTATATAAATATCAACTTTTGTTAGATTTATAGAATGGACATTCAACAGCAGGGATGAATAGTGTTATAGAAGCTAGTGTTACAATACAGACTACCAAATACAACAGTTCAACTGAATGGTTCTTCTAAAATGACTTCAGAAAATTGGATAGAGAGAATGATTAAAGTGTCTGTATCTAGTAGAATTTACCCACACTCAGTCTTGATCTGAGCTGGAAAAAGAGCAATACTCAGTTTAGGATTAAAAAAAAAAAAAGCCACAGGGTGTTTTAAAACAGTATGAAACTGATTAAAACAGTTCATTATGTAGTTTTAAGACATTTCACATTTTACAGTAATTATTTATGACAGTATCAACATGGCTTGTGAATTGTTTTTGACATTGCCTTCTATTCAGGTTGCACATGAAAACATCAATCTAAGGAACAGATTTTTCTGAAGAACGTTTAGAGGATTTTATGCTTATGAACATACAGTATATTGCATTGTTTTATTGCCCCTAAACTATAATGAAATCCCAAAAGTTTTCATAGTAGACAGCAGAATCCAAAGAAGGTTATTAACATTTTAAGACTGCTAGTACATGTTGAAGCAATACTTTTAAAAGGTTTATTTTTTCTTCCCCCTTCCTTCTTCCCTCCTCCCTCTCTCCCCCTCTTCTTCCTTCCCTTTCTTCTCTCTCTCTCTTCTTCCTTCCTTCTTTCCTTCCAGCTCACATCCATTATTTGCATTTATATTCCCTTTCAAATGATCCTCTATTGAAAGCCATAACACATAATTCTTTTGATAGTCAATGACCCCCAGGGAGTTTATATATTTTACATAATTAAAAAAAAAAAACAATTCTTCAGAAAGGATTCTATTTATTCTAGAGTGTGACCTTTTAATAGCACAGCAAGTTTTGACATGAATATAAATTCACCAAAGATCAGATCCTATTTCCAGAGCTTAATTATATGTAGCAAAATCTAGATAGGAAATAGTAGGCTGCAACATGGCTCTTACTCCTGTATTATAATTGTATTTTCATGCTATATCTTTATATGACAATAAAATGTGAATAAACCAGAATATATGCTTAGGTTTAGGTTTACTTCCTGAATGAGTTAGCCTGAAATTTATAACCATTCATAGTTTATCACAGATTTAAGTGTTTCAGAAAACAAAACAAAACAAAATGTACTAAGTTCAATCCATGTAGTATAAATGGAAGAACAAGTCCTGTTCCTGACTTCTTCTTACTTGAAGAGTATATTTTTATATCCAATTAAATTGAGAATCAGAGATCACCAGAGATAATACTCTGGGATAATTTACCTTATGGTCACCTTTAGAAGAATTGGGGAAGAGTGTGGCACTGTCTACAGAATTGATGTTTGAATTTTATGGTCAGGTTTGACAATCTCCATCATGCCTCCTCGGGATTTCTTGCCAGGGTTATGTCCTACATTTTTAAGAAGCTATCATATGTTAATTTTTTATTTAGTAGGATGACGCCTCATGTTCACAAGTGTATTCACATTGCAAATAAAGAAACAAAGAGTAATTTAAATTCCATAGCAAAGATTTGAGCTTGTAGTTTGAGTCTATTAGTGTTTTTAATTAAATAAAAATGTACATATTGATTTGACTTTTACTTTTGAGAACTTTGAAGGAATACACAAAAACATATTTATCACAAACTTATTCTATGCCTACGATTGTCCTAAATGCCAACATTACAAATAAAAGAACACAAGACTGTCTCGAAACTTAGGAAGTTTATCTTCTACTAGGGAAAAGCAACACATAAAAAGGAGCTAAAAGGTGAAGATGATGGCTTGGGAATTATTGGGAAGTCAGCTGCTGGCATAATGGCTTGGTTAAGGTGAAAGCTAAATTATCAGAATCCAAAGTCTCAGAACAGAGCCTAAATTATGGTGGGAGGTCAAACAAGATGGCCAGAGAACAAACAGCATTATTTGGAAATGACAAGGAAGTAGCTGTTGTGGAGATTAAAATTATCCCTCCTACAATAGAAAATACCGAGACAAACCTCTGAGCCAATGACACTTTATTAAAGGTCCATAGTCCCCACTAACAAAGTGGATCCCTGATCTTCTTCATGATCTGCAAGGTTTCCTCCTTCCAGGACCCTATTTTTATAGGGCAAGAAGTCCAGTCATTCAAGAGCAGCTATGCCAAAAACAGAATAATTCAATTGATAGACATGTGATATATGAGATATAATAAGAAAAATACTATGTCAACAAGATTAGAAGTTGGGTGAAGTTAGGAATATTTTCTCATAAAATTGACAGGCTTCTCCTTAGTTTGGGCATGAGGAAATGCTACAAGCTACCACAGTCAATGGCCTAACTAGTCATAAAATAGTCACCTGCTCCTGTTGGACAAGGGAGTTACAAAAATATTTTGGAGGATTTTCTAGTACTTGTCACTTCTGCCATGCTGGACTTGGCCAACATGACAAGGAAAAACAAGGGTAGAGGACCTTTAATTAACTTCTTATAATTAAGCAAATGCACTTAGAACCTATAGCTCCCAACTCTAGGGCCTTATATATAGAATTTTAATGTGATTCTATCAAATTGATTAATACGAATTGGCATTAGTCCAAATGAATTATTTCTCACTTTTCCTGTTCTTATGTGAATGAATGTTATTATTATTGTGCTCATCATCTCATTGTTTTTATCTTTTTAATGGAGATCAGATAAAAATATTAAATCCTATTTACTCTTTAGTATTCAATGTTTTATGATTATTGCACAGATTGATAAAATAATTGCTTTTTGTATTTGATTAAGAATATTGGGATGCAAACAAGCATCTCTGGTAAACCACAGATGTGAGGTCGGCTTCATTGTATTTTAATATGACATTATTTTCACAGTCCTTGGCACTATATTCTGAAAGTTCCCATCCCCCTGTATGTCACAGAAATTTGGAGTAATTAAGATTGCAGCTTCCATTCAGAAGTTGTTTTTAAGTTGCCTTCAGTGTATTATACTCATGTGATTGTAAGCAATAGCTCATTTTGTGATAATATTCTGCTAGCAGTTCTGTTTATAATATAAAATATTTTGAAGTCTGCATTTGAAATATGGAGATTTGTTGTTTGTAAATCTATAGATGAGCCATAATATCTAATTCTAGTTATCAAATCATATCTTATTAAGTGCAACCTGACTTTGATCTAATCTGCAACATTTTGCGTGTTACTATAATTGCAGAGAGAAATATGTTTGATAGGATATTGTGCACCACAACAAGGGGCAGAATTGGTAATTGAGCCAATTGGTAGAAAGTTATTCATGGTTTTATATATGCTTCATCTCTGAGGAGAGAGAAAAAAGACTCTGGAAACTAGGAGCACTTAGGAAAATCTGTCTTTTATATCTAGATAAATAGATAGATAGATAGGTATAGATACAGGTATATACATACTCAGTAATTTTATATGATACTTTTGTGGAGAGTGATACAGTACAGGTATATAGATATGTCTGTATATAAAATTACTGAGGATGAAAATAAAGCTTGAAAATATAGGTTTTTCAAAAGATGACATATATTTATACCCTGCAGTGATTTGTTAGCTCTCCATTACTTTTTTTGCATAATCTACATTTTTATACAAAAGATTAAATTTCTTTTCTTTTTTTTTTTTTTTTTTATACTTGTCCAAACAGTTGTTTTGCTGTACAAAAAGATTAGGACTTTGAGATAGTGTACAATTAGCCTGTGAAGGAAATAAAAAATGCAGGTGGACAAAAATAGAGGGATTGGGAATTCTATGTAGTGGTTCACAGTCAAGATTAAATTTCTTAAACTAAAACTTTTTTTTTTTTTTTTTGTTTTTGGTGGCAATGAGCTAATCTTTAAGTATCATCATAAATGCCTCCAAATTCACAAATTATAAACCAGTCCTTTTTCAATATTTCCCAAGAATTTTCCTGGAAAAACACAGAGCTGGTGGAGTTGGCAGGAAGAGAGAGAGTATGTGAAGGACTGATTCCAGAACTGGACATTATGTTTTTCTTGGACCTGTTTAGTTGTGATAAGCTGCCCCTAAGTGGAATACATCTAAACATTGATTCACTCATTGGTAAATTTAGAGGGAATTGGAAAATTATAATCTAGAAAGACGAAAAATCTCCTAACCTAAAAATCATTTGCCTGGAAAAGAAAAAAAAATCATATGGCCTAGTAAATATTATAGTTTATTTAGAAAATTGAGATTTAAAATTTTCTGTGCGTATGTATGCTATATGCATTTTTGACTTGGCCCCTCAGCAAAATTTTCATTATATAATCTACCTACCATACTCTAAAGAAGTGTTCAGCTTCTTGTTTTCTGTCATGTGATTCCATTGTCTTTAATAGCTTTTACATATTTAATATGCAGTTTTCCAATAGCATCATAGGTAATAAACACCAGATTTTTATTCATTAATCAATAGTTAGCAGGCACCCACTATTTGCAGGTTCTCTACTAGGTATTTAGGGATAAAAAACCAAAATTGAAACAGCCTGCTTTAATTCTTGAGGTGGAAGGAAAGGGAGCAATAGGTACACAGTAAGTAAATGCAAGCTATATATAAAGTAATGGAGGAAGGCTAAAATGAAGAAGAACCTTAATTTAGAGATGATAGTTTTCAAGGAGCCTTGAAGAAGCTATGAATTTCAAGATCACAAGAAAGAAATATAAAAGGAAAAGAAGTTCAAACATGGGGAAAAACTGTGCAAAGAGATGGAGTCACATTAAATATTTCATATGAGGATCTAAATCAATTTGACTATAACATAGAATGTATGAATAGTTCTTAATTTTTTTTCCTAGAGAGAAAAGATAGCCACTGAAACTTTTTAAATAAGAGACTCACAGATTTAGATGTGTGCTTTAAAAATATTAACTTTGCCCCAGTGTGGATGATAGTTTAGAAAAGGAGAAAACAGGAACTAAGGGAATCAATGAAGAAACTGCTCTAATAATTCTGGAAGAAATAATAATGGTCTAAACTACGATAGTGGGCCATATAAATGGAGATAAGGAGACAGATGTAAGATATTTTTGTTTGATTATTAATTTCATTGCTTCAGAGCTAGTATGCAAAAAAAAAAAAAAAAAAAACAAACAAAAAAACAACATTCTGAGTACTATGATCCAGACTAAGCTGAATATGTATGAAGACATACATAGATAGATATGGATATATAAGTATACATACATATACACATAAACACATTTATTCACATAAGGCCTTGTTGGGGATAATCAACTTTTTTTATTGGGGACCAAAAATGAGAAACGTGTGTAAAAACTCATGGGATGTTTCATTTGTTATTGATGGGAAAAGTCCAAATATGAACAATGATATAAAATATAAACTATGTCCATGAGAAGACATGTTTATGAATATATATATATATATGTATAATTACGAGGATAACATGGAATATTGAATAGAGTGAACAGAGTATTGAGAATACCAGGGTTCAGATTTTTCCAGTGACACATTATAACTGTGTAATTCCAGATACATCACTATTCTACTGTTCCAGGAACATTTTTAAGATTATATCTCAGAGAACACTTGCTTATCCATATTGACAGAGAAAGTTTTTACCCGGAGAGTTTTCCCACACATGAAATCACGTATCCAGATCTTTCCCTTCCTCCCTGCTTGCAATACATAGAAAAGAGTTGAAGTGGAAATGATTATATATGTCAGTGCTGTTTACTGTCCAGAGAGAATCACTTTCTTTTTCATTCTGAATTAGGACACCTGGCACTTAAAAAATCACACTTCTTTCAAGGTAGTGCTAAAGAATTATTTATATTTCCAGGGTTTGTTTTTTTCCCTTTGAACTCAGATTGAAATGGAAAAAAAGTCATCTCCTTTGCAATTGTGCTAATAAAGCCTTTAAATAGACAAATATTATATTAAGGCATACATAAATATAGAAGATTTTCACCTTAATATAAGTCACTCAGCTTTCTACTTGCTATATTATTAAGACTTAGAAATTGTTTGTGTTCCTAAGGCTAACTCCCAGAGGCATAAGCTGACAGGTGAAGATGAGGTCACCAGGAGACTAAGTAGATGGTGCAAATTTTATCCTCCTTTCACATACCCAGGTTCCTATGAGGAGAAAGAGTCAACTTCTGGCATATATCCTTTTTTTTTTGTTTGTTTGTTTCTAGTAGCTATATTTCCACTGACATTAGAACTAGCAAATTTTTTTTTTCTTCATCTCAATAAAGAGATATGGTGGGTAGTGGCAGTGAAATCAGCTCTTGCTTATCTTTATACAATGCTACATCTTGAATCATCTAAGAAAGTATATGGTATAATGTAGGGCTTAAATATAAGTGTGGGGATCAATTGAGCCTTCCAAAGAATAACCCCAGCCCACTTATCCTTGATAACCTGTATCAGGTAAGAGCAATTCTGTGGTGAAACAATAATGTGTGCCTTATTGTGAAAACAAACAAGCAAACAAAGAAACAAACAAAAAACCCAACAAAATGGGTATTTTGTTGATTTAATTAATCAATCAAAGGAGCTTTAACTAGATGCTACAGAAAATTTGTTTGAAAAATATGGTCTATGTGATTTTTATAAAACACCAGTTTAGAATGAATAATCCCATCATCTGAATATTTAGTTTGGAAGTTTTCCTGCTATGACTTTGAGAGGGAATCACTGGGGTATGGTTGCAAGAGATAGAGGAGAATAGCCCAGACTTTGTCTCATTTCTCTTTTCCTTCCTTTCCATCCCTTGATCTCCTCAAGTAGAAGAAGCTCATAAACTTTAGGATATTAGATGACATAGACATTTTTTATTTGCATCTTACAAGTTTTCTTCTAACAGCCAAAGACAAACAGAATACATAAAAGAAAGTTTGAGAACCTAGCAAAAACAACTTCCACCAACAAACGCAAAAACAAGCAAACCAAAAAATTAAAGCAAACCCCTTCCCCCCCAAAAAAATTAAATAAATAAAAGACACCACTTTAACCAAAGAGGAAAAAGATGTGGTCACCACTTTTTTGCTACATGGGTTCTCAAAAGATTGACATTTTTTTTTTCTTCCCTGAATTCTACGTGTACTTAGAATGATTGTGTCACAAATTGGGGCCAGGGTAGGAGTGAGGGGATTGTACTAACTTTTATAACATTTACTTCAGTAAATATTTCTGTAAAATAACTAAGTCTGGCTGACTAATTTTTGTCATTTGATAATCATTATGAGGGAATAAGATAGTGGAGGCTCATGAACTCTAAACATTCTATTCCTAGAGCAGCCAGCCACTGGGTACCAGCTTGGCAATGTTAGTGGCAATTGGGATAATAGCCTCAGAATCCATAAGTACTATAATAAGGATCAGATTTCTGCTGGGAGATTCCATAAAATGTATCCCTAGGGCAGGGCATTAATGATATCTAGAAGAGAACAAAAAAGAGAAGGAAAGATGAAATTTTTCTGACTTCTAAAGAATAAATGGTCAGAAGGTGGTGTAATAAATAGAGTTTGGGGGCTGAGGTCAGGAAAACTCATATTCCTGAGTTCACTTCTGACTTCAAATGCTTACTAGCTGTGTGACTGAGCAAATCACTTAAACCTGTTGTCTCAGTTTCTTTACCTATAAACTGAGCTAGAGAAAAAAAATGGCATGAATCCAGTATTTTTCCCAAAAAAGTCAAACTGAGATCACCAAGAATCAAACATAAATGACTGAACAACATTTTCTATATGACTTATTGTAGCCAAAATGGACTATATCACTCTATGCGTCACATTATCTTGTTTTCATGCCTTTGATCTGTCTTCCCATTCCTAGAGTACCTTTTCTGTCTATCTTCATATGTATCTTTGAAAGTCTAACTTAAAAATTTCATCCATGAAAATTTCCCTCTTCTACGAAGTTGGCAAGTTGGCAATAGTCTTTTTTGGGGGAGGGAGGGAGGAAGGGAAGGGAGCTAAGTGATGCAGTGAATAAAGTGTCAGGCTTGAAGAATAAGAAAGACTTATCTTTGCGAGTTAAAATCCAGTATCAAATACTTATTAGCTATGTGACCCTTGGTAACTCAATTAACCCCGTTTGCCTCAATTTCCTTATTTGTAAAGTGATCTAGAGAAGAAACCCATAAGTCACTTTAAGTATCTTGCCAAGAAAGCCCAAATGGGGTCACAAAGATTTGAAAATGACTGAACAAAATGAAACAAAATAAGAGCAAAGATAAATACTTCCTATATTGCTAAGAAGATTCACAGCAGATTTTAAGAGCATTAGTCAATAAAGGTATTTCTTAGGGTCAGTCTATAAAATTACACTTGGGCCAAATTAATCTTTGTCTCCTGCAATTTTCTTGAATAAGTGGAGTTTGTCATAAGGAATCTTCAGGAAGAAATTTCCATGTGTCCTTAGCATCAAGTAAAGGGCAGTCATTCTGAAATTCATTGAGCCAACACTGAGATGATGGGCACATTCATAAAGGGACATTTGGACTAAATATCATTAGCATTCTTCTCAAGTTAACTCCTACTCCCCTGGGAAAAATACATGTTGAATAAAATCTATCTTCTTCTGGCTTTCAGTTATAATGTTTCAGACCTCAGTTGTTTGATAATATGCGGGTATCATTTAAAGGAACTGAATATGTTTATCTTGGAAAAGGTAAGCAAGTGTGAGAGGAATAATAATCTCTTTCTTAGTATGTACAAAGATAGCATTGGGAAAAGATACTGTTTTCCCCACTCTCCCCCCACCATAAATATCACATGGAAACAAGTTTCACCTTAATATTAGAAAGGTAAGGCTGAGGGACACAAATGTCCAACTGCCTAAAAAGTAAAACACATTGTATCAATTTCCCAATATTACAGATTTTTAAACTAAAATTGGATAATGACTTGCCAGTTATATTGTAAAAGGGAATTTTCCAGGGCAACTAAGTGGATAGAGCACCAGCCCTGAAGTTAGGAAGGCCTAAGTTCAATTCTAATCTCAGACACTTAACACTACCTAACTGTGTGACCCTGGGCAAGTCACTTAACCCCAGCCTCAGGGGGGGAAAAATAATTTTCCTCAGATTTGAAAAAATGAAATCATTTCTGAGATTCTGTATTTTTCTGAATGTTACTGGAATATCTATCTATCTATCTATCTATCTATCTATCTATCTGTCTGTCTATCTATTGAGTGGACTCATAGTGTGGATAATTTTAATCATGTGACTTTAGATAAGCAAAAGTCTTTTAGAACTCAAATGTCTTCATTGATAAAATGAAGAGAATTTAACTAGATGGCCATTGAAATACCTTTTAAGTGTAATGTTCTATAAATCAAGAAAGATTATAAAAGATCCTTATTAGAAAGCCAACTAAACAAGATGGTGGTTTAGAGGCAGCTATCCAAGCTGAATGCTGCCAACATTCCTCTTTGAAGAACTTTAATATCCAATTTTGTAGTCACAGAGCCAATAAAAGGTCAATGTAATATATTTTTTCCAGACTAAGAAAAATTAAAAGGTCAAGAGGAGAAGTCAGTGACTTTTCAGGTTAGAGGTATGCCCACAGTTCACAAATGCCAGGGTGACACAGTGGCTGTAGCAGCAATAGCTTCAGAAACTCTCAGCTCAGAGATGATAGGATCTTAGACAATTGAACAGAAAAAAAAAATTTTTTTGCAGAAGAGTTGATGGCACTGGGTGCAGCTGACATTAACTGGTAACTCTATTGCCCAAACACAGTTCTCAATCACAGTTCCAGGGAAGAGAGGGATACTGGGGATAGATCATCAGAAAGCAGGAGCCCTGGTCACAGTTCCAAAGGAAAGAAAGCACTAGTGCTTGTGGCTGGATGGTATCAAGGGCCATTTCTAGGTAAAGACCATAATGCAGATCAAGAAAATAGTGACCATACTCCTCCTATTATGATGCTACCATGGAAGCACTAAAAACTTAGATACACAGAACCAGTTCTGAAAACAGCAGCATGAAAAAGCTTGAAGTTTGACATATTTCTCCCCACTCCCAGATGAAGAGAGAACTTTAATATAAAGTTAAAAGTAAAATATAGGATGGACAAAATGAGCAAAAAGCAACAGCAAAACGTCTTAGAAAAGGATTACAGTGACAGGGAAGATCTAGGAAGATCAGAAAATAGCAATGAGAAAACAGTTATAAAAAAGAATTAAAGAAAAGTGCTAATTGAAAAAAAACCTAACAAAAATTCCTGAAAGTTAAAAAAAGAGATAGAAATGGTAGAGGAAACATTGGGGGGGCGAGGAGAGGGGGGGAGTAAGAGTTATATAAAGAAATTATGAAAAGAAAATTAACAGCTTCTATAAAGAGGCACAAAAATATTAAAGAGGAAAAATTTCAAAAGCAAATTGATCAAACTGAAGAGGAAATTTACATATTGACTGAAGAAAAGAAGTCCTTGAAATATAGATTTGACCAAATGGGAAAAAAAAGTGGGGGGTTAATAAATCTTACTCAAAAAAATTCCTTACAAGCTATTAATTAGCAAGTGGAAAATAATGACTACATGAGACATCAAGAAAAAATGAAAAAAAAGAAAAAAGAGTGAAAAAAAGCAAAACAAAATGGGAAATATCTCATCAGGAAAATAATTGACCTAGAAAATGAATGGAAGAGAGATCATTTGAGAATTACTGAGTGACCTGAAAGTTGTGATAAGACAAAACAAAACAAAAAATATCCTAGATATCTATTTTAAGAATTTATACAGGAAAACCGACTTAATATCTAGAGGATAAAATAGAAATGAAAAGAATGCAGCAACTGCTACCTGAGATTCCAAATTGAAAACTATCAGAAATATTTTAGTTAAATTCTATAAATCTTGGGTAAAAGGGAAATACTACAAATCAGAAAGATTTAAATAAAATATAGTGAAGCTACACACCATATCACATATACACGTATAAACATACACACAAACACACATATACAGAGAGAGAGACAGACAGAAACAGAAACAAAAAGACAGAGACAGAGACAGTAACTGAGTCAAAGAGTCAGAGAGAGACAGAGAGAGGAAGAGACAGAGACAGTGAAAGACCAAGAAAGAGAGACAGAGAAAGGGGACAGAAAGAGAGAGAGACACACACAGAGAGAGACAGTGAAAGACAGAGAGAAAAGAGAAAACAAGTAAAGTGGATAGAGGGAAATGAAGTTCGTAATCATTACTATGAATGTGAATGAATGAAATCCTTTATAAAAGGAAATAGCAGAATGGATTAGAAACTAGAATCTAACAGTATATTGTTTAAAAGAGACACAAATAAGACAGAAAGATATTCATGGAGCTAAAATCAACTATTATTGCAGAATATATGCTTCAGACAAAGAAAAAAAAAAGATTGTAATCATAGAAAAACAATTTAAAAAACTGTTAAAAGATCTATTACGAATCATTGCAATCATAAAGCAATGATATAATTATGTAAGATATGTAATATAACCTCCTATCTTATATTTATATCTATCTATAATAAAATATATACATGCATACATATATACATGCTTATATATACATACTTGTCCATACATAATATGTATTTGTAATTTTCCATTTCTTTCATTGTATCAAATATTGTCTAAGAAAATTCTAGAAACATATGGATTTAGGAATGAATGAATAAATGGGATAAAGTGATAAAAGAGTATCCATATGCACCATCTCATATTGTTCTTGTATTATAGAATAACTGATAACTAGATATCAGAATCTCACAAATATGTTGTCAAACAATTATAACTGTGCAGAAAAACTTAAGAAGAGTAGCACCTCATATGGCAATGAAATGTGAATAGCATGACCTTGTGAAATACATTCAAGTCTTAGGTTTTACTAAGCTTGACTGCTCCTTCCCTAAGTGTGAGTGCAAGAGGGGTCTATAGAGTGAGTTTAATGGGATTAAAAAGAATTTAATGCTTCCCTCCTGTATTAAATCACCATAGCATTAGAAAATGTCACTATTTGCAAATCTTATCCTTCTGTATTTCAATAAAAAGGGGGTCATATCTAGGATATTAGAATAATAACAATAGGCTAGGTACTTTATAAACCATAAAGAAAAAACTTCAGAAGAGCCCTGCAAGGAAAGTGAGATAAGTATTCTTATCACTATATAGACACGAATACTTAGTTATGAAGTAGTCTGATCAAGGTCAATCAGGTAGTGTTTAAGTGAAATACAAATTCTTGTCAGCTGAATCAAAGCAAGTTTTCCTTTCATCATGTTTCCTCTCCTAGACAGATGTGGGACAAATAATTATTAACAGATTAATAAAGAGCAGGAAGTGGGGGGGGGATGTAATTGAGAATCTGTCCAGTGATGGTAAAATGTATTTGGGGCCTCCCATTTACCACATGCTGAACAGGCAGCAGGCAATCTCCCAGTTACAACAGTCCATAGTCATATTAAGAGCCTTGTATCCATGGCCCTGGACTCATATCATGTGGTGCAATTACCTGGTCATATGAAATCCATTGCCCAATCATAGGCTATCATTCCTAAAGTTCCATCTCATCAATATGGCCTAATATGGATCAATATCACCAAAAGGCTTCCTTTTTTGGGGGGGAACATATGTTCCCTTATTGTTTTGCCCATTATGGTTGCACTTATTCAAATATGAATGCAAATGAATGACTGAAGGATGTTATGGGAGTTGAAGTTTTTAGATAAGTATGTGGGGCTGGAAGGAACAGGATGGAATCTGCTTCACAGCCAAGATATTCAGTTATAGTACCTTCAAATTGTAGAAGAAATGTATAGACCTTTTTAAAAAGTTTGTTTAGGATATCTTATAAATTACTTTGACAAAATAGTCTTCACATTCTATGAGATTACAGACAATATACCCAAAAAAAAAAGAACCAACCCAAAAAACTAAAATCTTGTTTTTAAAAGTCTATTAATGTTTAACATGATTGTTAATTTCCATGAATGGAAATAAAGAAAATATGTAAAAAAATTTCCATCTATTAATAAAATTTAAAACATAAAACATAAAAAGAGATGTGATTTGAAATGAAATTAGTAAAGTATTTGCTATATTACACAAAGTATGTACTATTTTTAATTATAGTTCTATTTTTCCTCATATGTGGAATTTTTCCAGATATATTTATCCTTATCCGGAGCAAGGATCATATCACAAGATAGACGTTAATAATAAGAATTTCTCAAGGTTTCACTGTGAGATATAATTACAATGTAGGCATGTTTAAATTGTAGAATGGAAGGCATAGTAGAGACATGTTCACTTTTTTTTTTCAGAATTTGAGAAGTTGTTATATAGAAAAAAAAATTGTTCTAGGTGGTTTCAAATGACACAATTAGGAAGAAACAAAAAGAAACAAATTTTGGCAGGATTTCAAAAATTTTTCCTTATTAGAACTTTTCTTAATTGAGATTGATTATTTCTAGAAATTTCACATCACTAGAAATCTTCAAATAAGTAACTATAGGATGTAATTAAGTTATAGTGGAGATTTTTTTTTCTTTGCTTTTTACTAGTTTAACTAGATGGTCATTCAGTCTGTTTTGATTGACAAATTCTCCAGTTTAGTGAATTGAAGGTTTTACCCTGGATTCTCAAAAATGATGCCATTGGAATACAAGTTTTTGCAGATTCTATTAAGGCAGGATGTATTGTCCTTGAAGCAGACTTATATCTCCAGAACAAGAACAAGCTTAACCAAGATGAGAAAAATTCCTTATCAGAAAGATGGCTTCATTGTGACTACTTTTTCAGGACCTAGAATTTTTCTAAAGTAATACTGAGTTGTGATCTGCCTCACAAATTCATAGATGAAAACACAGATAATAAAAGGAAGTCATATGCAATTAGATGCTAAGAGTTACTGAAACCTAGAATACCAATATCTTTATATACTCAGCCACTTTCCCTTTTTCCTTAAAAAAAAAAAAAAAAAGTATCTCTTTAGAAAACTATGCAGATTCAGCTCTTCTTTGGAGAGCTCAATTTGGAGAGTTATATAATAAAGTTACATTAAAAAAAATCAGTTGACATCTTCATTTAAAGAAATACAATATTTCAATTTTTTGCCTTCTGGTTCCTTTCTCTTCCAGTCCAGGTTTTCCTAGATCAGGAAGTATGGATATTGTCACAATTAACCTATGTATTTTTGCCAGTGAAATGTTTAAACTTCTCTTTAGTTGACTCTTTTCACCAAATACCTGTCTATAGCCAAAATGCTCTTTATCTTGACTTGGTAAATCCTGACAAAGTGGTTGGATAAGCTAGATTTCTACAATAGTCAGCCTGGCACTCAAAATATCCTATAATATTCATATCAAGGAACTTTAAAAAAAAGGTTTGTGTGATTGGCTGTTTTATACTGCTTTTCAATGGATGATTACACCCTGAGGAACTCTGTGCCCAATTTTGGAAAATTATGCAAAAATAATGATCAGATTATGCAAACTTATGTGCACAGAAATAACACCTTTTCATCATTTCATCAAGAAACTCATCCATAGAAATGATGTCTGAAATTTGAGGAGTGCCCTTCTCACACTCCAGGGTTTTCCTTTCCTCCGAATCTGGATCAAAGAGGATCACATCCGAACATGAATTCCAGGGCTGCATGAATCCCATGGCTCTCTCCTGCCTGTGTGTAGGTCCTTTAAATATCTGACCCAGGTCGCAGACTGGATGTGTCATTCAACTCCCTTTCAACTTTAGAGACAGAATCCTCAAATTACAGAATTCCAATTAGCATTACTATTGCACAGTCTTGACTAAGTTGTCATCCATTGATCAAGGCCTTTTCAAGCAGTGTTCTTACCATAAACCCATAAATGCTTCTGAAAGTACTATTGTGTTGGCTGATTAGTAAATAAAGAGACAGTACTGTTTAGTGGACAGACAAAGGAGTTCATGCTTTATATTTGGCATAATATGAACTCCTAAAAACTCTGAATGGATTTTCCTCTCCCTAACTGTGAAATAAATTTTCCTGGAAAGTTTTCCCCCATTAAAAATGATTTTTGCTATTCTTTCGCTGAAGGGGAAAATACACATATACACATGTGTGTGTATATATATAGAGAGAGATATAGATATAGATATAGATATAGATATAGATATAGATATAGATAGATAAACGTATATATATATATGTATATACATACACATACATACATACATGTCTAGATATAATTTTTTTAATCTTGACTTTTGTATAGTATCCAGTGCAGATGGTACTTAGTGCTCTTTAATAGAGATGAAAGACAGCTAACTTCTATGTGTGTGTGTGTGTGTGTGTGTGTGTGTGTGTGTGTGTGTGTGTGTGTGTAGGTATCTTATGGAGGGGGGCAGAGAAATCACAATATTCCATAGCAACAGTAAAAAGAAAGGAATCATCACAAGATAAGGTATTATTATCAAAGCAAATTCTAATACATAAAACACAATCCTGTTGCAATATTAATTCTACCCCTTTCTGAGACTGTTCACATCATTGTCTGATTAAAAGAATAATAATATTTAATTAAAGGAAGTTCTTCACTATTAGCCTTAGCTTCATTTGACTTCAATTTAGCATTTCCCTCTTGTATTCAGAAAGTTAATGAACTCAGAAAAAAATACTCTTAAAAAAATCATAACACATTGAGTTGAACAATTTCCTAAGGAAATTTTATCAGAAGCAAAATTTGAATGAATGGCAAAAGGAAACAAAAGCCACTGATCTGGGCTTTTCTGCTTTTCAGGCATAAAAAAGCAAAATTTAAGTCCAGTGTGTGTGTGTGTGTGTGTGTGTAAAAATGTTGCCTGTCTTTGTTTCTAGCAGTCCCTCTCTAGACCTATATCTTTCGAAGGACTCAAAAGATAGTTGGATTAGCAATGCTGCCATTGGAAAAGGATGTATCCTTATTAGGTTAGACTATGGACCCATGAAGAAAGGAAAGGAATTAGCAGGACAGCCTAGCAAAAGAGAATCTTATCTTATATATTGGTTGGAACGGCACATAAAAGCAAAGAAGGTCTATTTTCTCAGCTTTTCCAGATAAGGAGAGGCATGGATAATGCACCCAAAGGCTGAAACTGAATGCAAGTTGTCATATGTGAAAAATCAGCCTGGGGTATGTGAGAACCTTAATGAATGTTAAAAGTGACCTGGACTAACAGACCAGTTCTTGATCTAGACAAAAATGATCTTCTCTTCAGCATTCCTATAGTATTTCTTTGAACTATGGTCAAGTAGATTCAAGGGAAACCATAGCTAGATGATAACCTTTGTAGAGGAAGAAACTGACTTCTATTAGGGGTAAGCCTTATGAATTAGTAGAATAAGATTTCCATGTTCTAAAAGAAAAGGAAGGTTTAGAAAATATTTTTCACTTTCTCACTGTCTGGAAACAACTTTTAATCTTCCATTCCTTTACTATGAAAATATGAAGACCATTGGAAACAAATACCATATTAAGCCTCATCAACTTCTTACAACTCAGAATGAATGGAAATTCATGCATATACATGCAATATATATATATATATATATATATATATATATATATATATATATATATATATATATATATATATATATATATATATGTATAACACATACACTATATATATCTACATAATGATATATATATGTGTATATATATATATATATATATTTATATCTGTAAGAGAAAGAGGGAGAAGTGCAGAGACAGAGACAAAGAGATAGAGAGACACAAAGAGATGAACATAGTGAGGATAATTTTTGGAGTATATGCTAGAAAAAGATGTGATACCACTTAGAGAGGGGAAGTGCCACTAAAGATAAATCATTCCTTTTTAATGTTGCTTTATGTCAAATACTTAAAAAAAACACAATGAATTATACCTGCAATAGAATTTCATATTGCCATCCATATAAATTTATCTGAGAAATCCTACTAACTCAGAGAATCACCAAATAAAAGGATAGGAAAAGAAAATTCAATCTCTCCCATATTTTATCAATTAATTTTCTACTTCTGTGATCAGAACAATGTCATCTGTAGGGAAAAACACAAAACAAAACAAAACAAAACAAAATCTGGAGAATGCCATCATTTATAGCCTAACCCTCTTCCATTTGGACTTTATCTAGGGCATTCTGAATGCCAAATGAAAATGTGTTTAGAGACCACACCTGGTTGTCAGAATGCAGACTTGACAATAAAACTCAAAGAACTACTGAAAGAAGTTTTATTGTGCCTATGTTTATCTTTATTTTTTTTTTCCTTTAAAGCCATTATTTTTAGTTAACAAAAATCTACTTTTTATCTTTCCTGTTCTTTTGGGAGAATGAAAGAAAGAAAAGAAGAAAGAAAGAAAAAGGAAGGAAGGAAGGAAGGAAGGAAGGAAGGAAGGAAGGAAGGAAGGAAGGAAGGAAGGAAGGAAGGAAGGAAGGAAGGAAGGAAGGAAGGAAGGAAGGAAGGAAAGAAGGAAGGAAGAAAGAAAGAAAGAGAGAAGGAGAGAGGGAGAAAACAGGAAATCAAAAAAGAAGTAAAGAAAGAAAAAGATAAAGAAATAATGAAACATGTAACAACTATGAATAGTCAGAGCAATTTCCTACAATGGCCGTGTTAAAAAAAACAAAAAAAACAAACAAACAAACAAACACATCTCATTTTATACATTATCACCCTTCTGTAAGGAGGTGCATAGTATGCCATGCCCCATCATCCATGTGCTAGAATCATAAGTGGTCATTGTATTGATCAGATTTCTTAAATTATTCAATGTTTTTTATCTTTTAATATTATATAAATTACTTCTTGGTTCTATTTATATTTTTGTGCATGAGTTAATATAATAATAATAGCAATAATAATATGACTAATATTTCTATAGTGCTTTAAGGATTTCAAAGTGCTTTATATGTGGTACCCCATGGCTTGAATGAAATTATATAGACTTGTAGCTATTTTGATCAAGGGTCCTTACATGATACCTTTAAGGAGAAAAGTTGCTAAGTCTGCTTTTATATAAACCATTTTTTGTGTCATAGACAGACCCTTTTGGCTTTTTGGCAATGCCCTTTATAAAAATACCACTATTAAATGCATAAAATAAAATATATAGAATTGCAAAGGAACAACTAATGTTGAAAACATAGTTATAATTTATATATTTTGAAAAAGGTCATGTACCCCATATTAATAGTACTTGTTATATGTAAAATACTTAAACACAATGAATTGTAACTACAATAGAATTTCATACTGTCATCTATATAAATACATCTGAGAAACCTAATCATTCAGAGGATCACCAAATAAAAAATTAGGAAAAGACAATTTAACTCTCCCATACCTTATCTAGATGGGCAAATAGGTGGCACAGGGCTTAGAGTCAGGAAGAAGGAAGTCCAAATCTGGCTTCAGATACTTACAAGGTATATAACTCTAGGCAAATCTGTTTACTTCAATTTCCTCATCTGTAAAATGAGATGTAGAAGTAAATAGCTAACCATTCCAAGAAAATTCTAAATGCGGTCATGAAGATTCAGACAGATACAATTTATTGTTTGAAAAAACTGAACAACAAAAACATACCTGCACAAGAATCCCTTTTACACCATTATATATATATATATATATATATATATATATATATATATATATATATATATATATATATATATAAAATTTTGGATTCTAATTGTTGTGAACATTTTACTAACATGGAAATAAAATTTCTTGCCTTTAAACGTTATCTCTGTTTCTGATCCTTCCTCAAAGGGTAATTTAGATTTTAGAGCATACATAATACCCATGGTATATGCTTTGCTTTCATATGGTTGAATATGGTTGAATAATTTGTTATTATGTCCCATTTCTCTCACCCTTTATTATAGAGCTTCTCTTTTATAGAATAAGCATGACAAGTTTCTTCAATAAATCACAATATGGAAAGACCTTGAAGCTCCTCACCTATTATGTTCTAGTCATTCTCTCGAAATTCTGCAGAACTTAAAAATGTACTTCTTTAAAATGTGGGTATAATATTCCATAGGTACTTTGATCAGTGGAGAACAGAGCTGGACTATAATCTCTAGTGTTATGGATGTTATACTATTCAATTCAGTCTTTTTGTTCCTTTCATTTTTTTCTTAAAATTGTGTTATGTTCTCTGCTTGCCAAGTCAATATCAAAAACTATATTACACCTATTCTATCACATCAATTCTGCTGTGTTCCACATGAGACTTAAACATCCAGTTAAGTGTTAGAAAACAGTCTGGTTTCTGCCATTTTATGGACATCTTTGTTTTTTATATAAATCTCATTGATCAAAAAATGCTAAAAGTTAAAAAAATATGATAATAGTGGGGAAATATTTTAATTTTTTATTTGAATTTGAGGCACACTAAAAATTGCAAATGTTTCCTCCTGAGATATTGTCTAACACACACATATAATATGCCTAAAATATATTGTATTTCTATTATGTGTAGATATATGTATATATAAAATATACTTTTCTCTTGTTAAGTTGATATTTGACCAGTTATGAATATTTATTATTATTGCTACATCAACATGGCAATTAGATGATGTAGTGGATAGACCCCTGCAGCTGAAGTCAAATCTGAATTAAAAGTTGGTCCCAGACACTAAATAGACAAGTTATTTAACCTTTTCCTGCCTCAGTTTATTCCACTGTAAAAGGGGACAATAATAATAATACCTTCCCAGAACATTGTTGTGAAAATATTATATAGCATTTGTAAAACACTTATCATTGTTCTTGTGGGTAAAATGCTTAAAAATGCTATCTTCTTCCATTCATCATCATATGTAAGCTGTGTTGAAGGAAGACTAATATTTCTGGTATGAGAGCTGTTGAGCCATTTTCAAGGCTGCTTTCCATATGATCCACCTAAATCTCACTTGTGGGTTCAAGAAGTCATACCATGCACAGAGGCTACTTCCTGGTAAACTGTTGTAGCAAATAGGTTAAATTGAGGATTACTGAAGGATCTCAAACCTGTAGATGAGTTGGGAGTGGAAGGTTGTTCTAAGGATGACAAGACTTTTCTTGGTGGAATGTGCAAATGGGAACAATTTGTTCCAGTAGCCATCAGGTTTGGTAGAATGCTTAGAGCTTTTGGACCTCAAAGGCACCATAATGAAAGACACTGCATCTCTAGCCATCCCTCTAGCCATTCTTAACTGTGATGATTCTGGGAAGAGAGAATGATGCTAATGACTCTTTGCAACTCCACCTTGCTTAAAACCAATTTGTGCACAAATCAATAGACATTACTCATACTATTTTACCATTTTTACCTGTCTCAGAGTTCTGTGACAATAGACAAGTGAGGAAACAGCAGATCCAGATACACTGAGAGCTGTACTCACAACTTTGTACACAGCAGCCCAGACCATAGGGTCACCACTCACTGGAAGCAGCAATGGGATTTGGCAACTCCCTCAGTGTTTGGGTGATCTTTTAAAAATGGTACTACTCTCCGCTCCTGTGGTATAACGAAGGGGCCAGAGAAAGTGCCATAAAATTGTCTACTTACTGTGGCCTGATTAGGTACAGTCCTACCAAAAAAAGTACAAAAACTTCTGGAAAGATGATTTCATTAACCATTGGTACATGGAATGGGTACACAATTATAGACAGTCAAAAAGCCAGTAGACCTGAAAGAACAGTTCTTATGAGAGAACTCAGCAGATTGCAACTGAACACCAGTCCTAAGTGAAAAAAGGTTGCCAATTGAAGACCAGGTTACCAAAATCAGCACAAGAGTAACTGTATTGAAGGGGAGTACTTTGAAGCTGTTGTAGACCAATTATATCATTGGATAGTATCTTGATTTGCCTGTGAATTGAAATTAAGTGACTCAGAATTGCACAAAATCATCAGCTTCACTTTTTCTTCCACTCATTATAATCCAATGACATGACAAAAGTCAAGATGAATGGCAGTGTTCCACTATGCAATGGATAACCTGGGTGTCTGATGACTGCCCAAATTCTAAGTGCCTAATAGTGCCTATTTCAGTCACATTTATAACTTTGGGTTGTATATGTATTTTGATCTGCCCGTTATTTTTTAACATCTGATTGTCTGCATTCTTTCATATTTTTTTTGTTCAATGTATATAAAATTTTGTCCCAATATTCTAATTTTCTTCACTTGTAGGAATTCATTACAGGTTCTGATTCTCCTGATAATCTTGAAAACCTTTGTGCTCTTTTATATTTACTCACTATTATCCTTGTATCCATTTTTTAATATATATTTTAATTTTAATAAAATTCTTATATCACATTTATTTTGATATATACCTTTCAGCCAGACTATTCAGCGAGTCTTCTGTTGTGTAAATGGTGATAAGTTCAACAAAACCAACCTAAAATTGATCACATCTGAAGACATTTAGGATTTTCCACATCTCTAGAACCACCTGCATGTGAGTGCATGCACACACACACACACACACACACACACACACACACACACACATTGTAAATAAAAATGAGGTCCAATTTTTCAACTTGTTTCTATTAAAAAAAATTATTTTCCAAGAGTTCCTTGTTCATTCACATTGATCTCTTTAGCGTGTTCCTCTTGTTCTCCTCATATAATTAGTTCAGCTTATTCTCAAGAGCTTCCTGTAGCTTTTGAAAAGATTTTCCCTACAGCCAATTAAACCATGACATTCTGTTGATTCTGTCTTTAAACAATTTAACTTCTCTAATTCTAAGGTACATACCAAACTGGGCCCAGTTTTCCTTTCTTTTATCATTACAAACTTGAAAATGCAATAATCATGTTTTCCCAACAAGCCTTTACTATTCTATTCCATCACTCATTTTTTCTTTTCTCCCTCCCTTCTTTCTTTTCTTCCTCCTTCCCTTTATTCTTTCCTTCCTTCTCTCCCCCTCTCCCTCTATCTTCCTCTCTCCTTTTCTTCTTTCCTTTTCTTTTGGTGGTAATTGGACCTTAAAATAATATTTGTTCATGTTGTTTTCATCTTATAAAGAATGAAGTTGTCATTGGCAAGCTAATATATTAGCTCTTATGATTTTGGCAGAGGAAAAGAGAATTCTAGCAGACATTGTTGTCCCCTATCACTATTATATTATGCTTTTTTGCCATACTAATGACCAGCTTTCTGAATTCCTCATTTTTCCTTCTTTTTGTTTTATTGTTATAAAATATCACATTTTTCTCTTTGTTTCTCTTCATTCAAATAACACGGATCATACCCTTTTCTTTGTAGCTCTAGGAGTTATTCATTTAAATATATATATATATGTATATGTATATATATATATACATATACATATATATATATATATTTAATACACACAAAATATATATTAATATGAATTATAAAATTTTATGTAATATAAATTAATATGAAAATATACAGTACAGTATTATACCTCCCATTCTGTTGTGTGACACCTGAAAGTGCTGGCTCTGGATCAAGAGGAGCTCAGTACACATTTACAAGTTCAACTGTTAAGCTCTACATTTGCAAATTTGGACAATCTCTTTGAATTTCATTTTCCTTATCTGTGAAATAAAGATGTTAGACTAGATGACATCTGAGATTCCTCCCTGTTCTAAATACACAGTTTTCTGTAAGGCAAATCCTCCCAAATCAATATGGCAATAGTAATTCCCATAATAGCAAGTTTAGGCATTAGAACATTTCAGTTCTAATCTCAGTTCTATTATACACATGTTACGTGACTATGGACAAGTAATGTAATCCCTCTGATCCTCATTTTCCTTAATTAGTGAAATGAGAAGGCCAAAATAAATGATCTCTGAGGTCCTTGCCAACTGAACATCCTATGCTTCTATAATATAATCAAAAATTAAAATACATCATATTCTTTAAAAGTACCATTACTATAATTGGAATAGAATCTCTATAGGGTTGTTTTATTCATGTATCCTTAGAAATGCTTATGAAGTTTTATCAGGTTCATAAAAGTCTACTGCATCAGGAAGTGTCCATTCTTCAATGATTATGCACCTGAAAACAATAATAATGGAGTCATTGTTTTTATAGCTGCCTTCATAAAAGCTTTTAAAAGCTATGTTAATTGAGATGGTGATTTGGAACCTCACATAGAAGTCAGTATTTCCCATCAAATAACACTGTTGCTAGGAGCAGAGCTCATCTAAAGCTCTGTGTCTCCATGTTGGAAACTGAGATCAAACCTTTGGGGATTGATATTTATTTTTACCAAATGTGACTTCCTTTGTGAGCTGCAAAACCAAAGAAATTTGTTATGGAAAGATTCTCTAACCTTCTTGGACATAAAACAAATCCTCGGAAATCAAAATGTGAGATTAATAGAAGCTTTTATTTACAATATCAAAAAGGTTGATGAAACATTTATATTTTAGGCAAACATTTGGAAAACTAAAATAGCATGCTGCTCAACCCATGAAATATTAGTTTATTTTTATTTCTCCAGGAGGGGGCTAATTTATATTCTTTTTGCCCTTGATATGTGAAATTAACTCATATTAATGACTTACAAATCTATCTATCTTAAAATTTTGCAATTAAAGGCTACAGAAACAGTTAATAATAATATATTCTTCATTTAACAAAATTTATTGCATCAAGCAACCTCATGCCTTTTCATCAGGATGTTACTAAAATATCATCTCTTTAGAAAGCTTAACATAATATATCTCACCAAAAAACTACACAAAGGAGATTATTAATGATGCATTAAACTATCATGCTTTTTTAAACAATCATAAAAATAGATTCAAAAATGTATTTTGTGTCTTCAAGGAATTACGTGTAATTTTATATTTTCCTATTTTATATAAAAAGCAATTTGGTTTATTTTCAAATTAATAATAAGTCTTATCAACTATTTAATCAGTAGTCCAACAAACTGGGCCCATAATTGGCCAAGAGGTATTTAGAAGCCTGGATCATCTTTGAAAAACGTACAGTGCTTATATTGACTGCAAACCTCTTCATGAAATAAAGGCCCATTTCAAAGAAAAATGTACTTCTTTATTCTGTTCTCTATGCAAGTCATAAAATATTACAGTCCATGAAGAACAAAGTTGAAGGTCATAGAAAGAGTAATGATGCCATCCATGATGTGCATAAATTGGCTATAACACACTACTAATGAATTGTGAGGGGAAAATGGCATAAATCATATAATCAGAGAGATGGATGAACAGAAAACAATGTGTTAAAAGACAATTCAATTGACTATCCATGCATTATATTGGTATCTAAGCAATGTAGTAGCTCTAAAAGGCAGATACCAGAATTCTGTGAAGATTCCCTATTGAGGATTTCAAGTAAAGTATGAGAAAAATTCAAACAAGGTAAAAAAACACGGTAAGTTGTTATCTGTTCAATTGAAGGGAGTATCCCACATAAAATTGTTGATTAGTCTTAGAATCAAAGTAAATAATATTATAAAACATTTAATTAAAGTGATTTATGATTTAAAATATGATTGAAATATATATACAAACAGATTTGAACTTCACAGGGGGAAATAATATGCTATTAGTAAACAATAGCTATTCAGTTGTAAGGATACCAAAAACTAGAATGAATCCTACAATATCTTTGACAGGTAGTTATTCAGCTTTTACTTAAACACCTCCAAATCAAGATACTTTCTCAGGCAGATTATTGCACTCTTGGATAGCTCCAAGTATTAGTTAAAATTTCTTTATGTCAAAGTTAAATTTGCCTTTTGAAGTTTCCCTTGTGATTGCACCAAATTCTGTACTTTGGAGACAAACAAAATAAGTGTTTACTCCAGAACAAGCTTTCAAGTACTTGAAGCCATTTATTATGCTTTCCCTCTACTTATTTTTTTTTTCTTTAGATCAAGTATCCACAATGAATGAGTTGATATAACTAAAAGGGACCTTAATTGCCATCTAGCTTGCTGCTTCATTTCACAGATAAAGAAGCCAAAATTTGCAGTGGTTAAATGGTTTGATGAATAGTACAAAACTAGTGTCTAAGCTGAAATTTGATCTTAGATTTTTCAGATTCAAAATCCAATGTGTAATTATCATACCACACTGTTTCATAGTTTCTTCAAGCAAAGTGCTTTCAATATGACTAAGTCAGTGTCATTTGCCCTGAACCAGGACCAGGGGGACCTGCTGAGTGAAAATCTGCTGTTCTTTCTTTTCCTTTCCTCAAGGCTTGCCAGTATTAGAATCAGCTGGTAGGAGCTAGAGCTAGAAGGCAATTTTCATATCATCTAGCCTAGCCTATTCCTTTTACCAGAGAAACTGAAGTCCCCCCCAACCCCCCGCACAAAAAGTCAAATGATAGTACCTTTGATTCAATGAGTAGCAGAGCTAAGATTTTAATTAATCTTGTGACTCCAAACTACTTCCAAATTAGGTGGTCCATTAATTAGGCTGATGGATTTGAGAATTAAAAGACATTAATTCAAATCTTGCCTCAGATACTTTCTAGCCATGTCACTCTGGGAAAGTTAAGTTCTCTGTGCCTTAGTTTCCTCATTGTAAAATGATAATTTTGAACTCTATAGACTCCAAGGCCCTACCAAAGTCCATTCCAAATCTTACAGCTTTGGTGTTTATTTCACAGTTATTAGTCATGTTATTTTTGATGTTATTTAACTTCTTCTAAGCCTGTATCATCTTATAGCTAAAATAAGTGTAAGCAAGCCAATGCCAAGTCAAGAAAAATAAATGAAAAACACCAAGAATTCTTGTTTTTAATGTCAAATGTATTATTAAAATGCCAAATAACTATTTTTCTTGCATATTATATGCAACTTTGTTTTATCTCAGAAAACAATATTCTTTGGCTTTCCAATATTAGAGAAAAGGACAAATGAAACCATTTGTGGTTTGCTTATGAGTGAAGAAAAAGTGAATGTATAAATGCCAGGCTTCTTGGAAGTCTTTCCTATTTTAGTTAAATACTTTCAAATAGTGTATGAATGAAAATAATATCATTCCCATTTGTTTTTATCAATTTTTGAGAGCTGTAGCTAGGGATATGTCTAAGTTAACATACGTCCCTTCTAGCTCCTTCAGAAATTTAATTTTTATATTAAAAGAAATGAAAACCACATCTAAAAATTATTTTTATTAACTTAATAGTAGCAAACTAAAGAATCATATTATTTTGTTTTATAAGTAATGTTCTTTCTATTAGAGAAACCTAAAATTAGAGATGTAAAGATTATTGATTCCAATTTTTTGAAGATGAGGAAACTGAGGTATCAAAGTCAATGTTCAAACTTATACTTTTCAGCTCCAAAGTAAGGGCTCTTTTACTGTATCATAGCAATTTTATGTAATCAATATTATTGACTTGTATAATAAGCTTTTGTTTATGTGATCTACCGAGTTCAAAGTCACAGATAAATCAATCCATCAATACAGAACAGCCATGCATCACCATCCACAGAATCAAGAGAAACTATCAACTTGTCAATCCTTTTTCAGTTGGGGCTGGTGAACTTTTCCATGGCGAAATCTATTTGTATGATTAAAACTGAGCCATTCACTTGGTCTAATATCCAGCAGTGTTCTGACAGGATCATGTTGTAACTGACAGAACTCTATTAACAATGACCTGGAGAAACTAGAATGGTTCCCAACCATGTTAATATGGCCTTATATAAAATTGAAGTTATCAAATGGCATGGTTGTATTCTGATTTTTTTTTTAATATAGATGGATTCATCATGATAAAATATATATAGGATATATACATATATAAACATATATAATCATGACAAATAGATATATATATATACTGTGTAGATGCATTTATATAAACATTATACTGTATTGTGCATATGAATATAATGTATGCATGTGATATATGTATATATTTAATTCCAAAAATTAAACTAAAATTCCTTATTATGACATAGAATTCATGAAATATCTTATAAACTATCCCAAGACAGTTGTCCTCAATGAAAACATGAAAAATATGGAAAGAGAAGAGGCAGGTTTTAATCACACAATTGAATAAAAAGTAAAAGAATACTAAAGCTCACTGTATTTTTTTTTTATCTGTGTTGCCTTAATAAGCATGTGACTAGATAGAGGAAAAATAGGCTCTCCTTCAAGAGGGTGGCTTTTATGCATATGTAAAACTAAGATTTTCATCAACAAATATGCACATGAACCTTAAAAGACAGTTAATGATTTCATTGTGAAAATGTAAAATTTACATATAGGCATTATATGCTTCTGAAATTCAAAGTAAATTATTATATATTCATTCCATTTTACTTTTAGCAAAATGAACCTATATACTAAGGGTTATGGCAATAAATGAAGCATTAAAATATTGAAGGTGCATTCATGATTATTAATTAGATAGAAGCTATGTAATTAACCTCATCAAGAATATGCAATGTATTCATGAACATAGTGACTAGATTATTATATGAATAATGGAATTTAACATTTTGACAGGTATAAGCAATTGAATTGGATATAATTTTCTCCATTCATTGACCATGTGCAGAATGGTTATCTATAAGAATATGGACAAGTTTAGTTTAATTCTTGATAACAATATTCCTTCATTTAAGAAATGGGCATCATGGTATTTGTTCATTTCTTCTTTCATGTAGAAGAAGCAAAATCAAATTAGAAAAATAAATAGAAAAGCATTCTTACTGTCCAGATAAATTGAAGCCCAGATGCTAAATAATCTTTTCCCTTTTGTCTCTTTTTATTGATGCTATAAAGATTAATTAAGGAAAATACTTTCTCTGTTCTCCTGTGATAAGTTTATAAGGTTATCTAGAAGCAAAACTCCTTAAATCTTTTTTTTTTTTAATTTTATTTGTTGTTCTTAAGTAAACATCTTTAATTTGGTTGATTTTACCAGTGCTCCTTTGCAAGATTTCACTTTGTTTTATAAAAAATAATTTTAAAATACATTCTTTTTAATCTTTG